>NC_140994.1:236298531-236938918 GCF_052327205.1 Somniosus microcephalus
GTAATGGTCGACGGATGTTTTTGTGACTGGAAAGCTGTTTCCAGTGGGGTTCCACAGGGCTCAGTACTAGGTCCCTTACTTTTTGTGGTATATATACATCAATGATTTAGACTTCAATGTAGGGGGCAGGATTAAGCAGTTTGCAGGTGATACAAAAATTGGCCGTGTGGTTGATAGTGACCTATCTTTTGTTTCTTTACTTGTCCCATTACCATCTCCTTTTGCTTTGTAAAATCATACCTTTTGTCATCTAATCACTCCTGCCTTCCATCCAATCATAGAGCTTCCCTTTTGTTCTTTCCTCCTCTCTCCCCTTTCCCTGCTCCTGCACATACTTAAAATCTGTTACATCTCCAACTTTTTCCAGTTCTGACGAAAGGTCATCGACCTGAAACATAAAATCTGTTTCTCTCTCCACAGATGCTGCCTGACCTGCTGAGTATTTCCAGCATTTTCTGAGATTTATGAAGAGGTTACCAGGACTGGAGAATTTTAGCTATGAGGAAAGATTGGATAGGCTGGGGTTGTTTTCTTTGGAACAGAGGAGACTTAAGGAAGACTTGATTGAGGTGTATAAAATTATGAGGGTCCTAGATAGAATTTAGGAGAGCGAAGAGGGGGCATGAAAAAACACTGGCGGGCAAAATAAAGGAAAATCCCAAGGTGTTTTATAAGTACATGAAGATCAAGAGGGTAACCAGGGAAAGAGTAGGGCCCATTAGGGACCAAAGTGGCAAACTGTGTGTAGAGCCGGAATATGTAGGTGAGGTTTTAAATGAATATTTTGCATCTGCGTTCACTATGGAGAAGGACGATGTAGGCATAGAAATCAAGCAGGGGAATTGTGATAAGGGGCAGGAGGTTTAGAGGGGATTTGAGGAAAAACTTTTTCACCCAGAGGGTGGTTGGAATCTGGAACTCACTGCCTGAAAGGGTGGTAGAGGCAGGAACCCTCACAACTTTCAAGAAGCATTTAGATGAGCACTTGAAATGCCATAGCATACAAGGCTATGGACCAAGTGCTAGAAAATGGGATTAAAATAGATAGGGATTGATGGCCGGCGCAGACACGATGGGCCGAATGGCCTCTTTCTGTGCTGTATAACTCTATGGCCTAGAAATTCAGTATCGCCACATTTGGGGTGCTAGAGTCGAGAGTGCGCTAAATTTAGCGCCCGGCGCAAATTATCGCCACCTTCAGCGAAATTGACTTGCTTCACCCCAAGAGGTTCTTGGTGCGCTAAAGCAGGCGCTGCACGACTATCCTAAGGTGCTAAGCCAGAGAGGCGAGGCTCTACCACCGAGGGCGGGCGCAGCACAGGTGCGGCCAGTTAGCGATTGCAGGCAGACACGCTGGTGCCGGTCACCTCTTAAAGGGGGAGGGTCGATTTGGCTTGCAGCCACACCCTGCACATTGGAGCCCTGATTCTCGGCCTGGACAGACCTGCTGTGGCATTGTAACGCCTAGGACCATGGAGAGGGCCAGGGAGTGAGCGCAGCGGTTCAGTGAGGGGGCCCTGAAGGTTCTGGTTGGTGCAGTGGAGCGCAGGCGATCTATCCTGTTTCTGGACAGTGGCAGAAGGCCGCTGCTCAACGAATATCAAAAAGCTTGGAGGGAGGTGGCACACAGAGTGACCTCCAGCAGCATGGTGCCTAGGACCCCTGTTCAATGCAGGAAGAAGTTCAACGACCTCACTCAGGTTGTCAGGGTGAGTACCCTTTCCAGTATCTTCTTCATCCCTGCATGTGCACCTCACTTTATGGCCAAAGGGTCCTGAAAGTCCCAATGCCCAGCCCTCATCCAACACCTATGGGCCTTTCATGAAACTCACATGCACATTCACCACTTTACACACTGTAAGGGCTATTCGACCATGGGAGGCAGTGCAGCCAAGATCAGGGCGTCACACTGTAAGGGCTATTCGACCATGGGAGGCAGTGCAGCCAAGATCAGGGCTTCACACTGTAAGGGCTATTCAACCATGGGAGGTAGTGCAGCCAAGATCAGGGCTTCACACTGTAAGGGCTATTCCACCATGGGAGGCAGTGCAGCCAAGATCAGGGCTTCACACTGTACTGAGAGCCCGTCCTTTCTCTTGCAGGGCAAGCTGGCGCACAATAGGAGGCAGCAGCAATGGACCAGGGGAGGCCGTCCTGAACTTAAAGACCTCAGCGATCTGGAGCAGCGAGTGGAACGGATTATGGCAGGCCGGATGATTGGCCCCGTCGCCACTGGAGATGCCGACCCCGTTCTGGACAGCAATGGTAAGGTCATCACCTTTTTGACCTCTCTCCTTCCACTTGTGCCTCACACCAGCGTCCTTTGCCACTATCGAACCAATACAGTGCATTGCAGCACTCATGCCTCCCTCACTGCCGCCCTGTCCTCACACTAAAGCAACTCTTGTACCTCCCTGCTTTCAGATGCTGATTCGCCAAGTGAGGAGGCGGGCCCTCAAGCTGCCACTGTGAGTGATTCTGAAGGCGAGGAGGAGGAAGGAGGAAGCCGGACCATCAGTGCCACAGTCAGCCGAGGCAACCCATGGCCATAATGGGGACACGTCTTCCCTGGAGGGGAGCAGGGGGGAAGGGTCTGAGGAGGGTGAAGCTCCGGGGCCCAGCGGGCTGCAGCAACGCCTGGGGGGTGGGGGGGGTGGTAGGGAAGCTTGGCGGCCTTCTCCCCGGAGGGAGAGTCTGGCCTCCAGTCCTGCTACAGTGAGCGCAGAGGAGGTGCGGCTCCTCGCTGAAATGGGCGCCCAGGCGGAGCACAGGCACACGGAGCTCATGGTTGCAGTGGCAAGGATGCCTGACACCATAGAGTCACTGGCAAGGAGTGTACAAGAATTCGGAGCAGCACAGGCAAGGAGTCTGCAGGACCTCGGTGCAGCACAGGCAAGGAGTCTGCAGGACTTCGGTGCAGCACTGGCAAGGAGTCTGCAGGACTTCGGTGCAGCACAGTCGGCTTCCACGCAAGTGCTTAGTCGTGCCATGCAGTCAGTGGCTGGTCTGATGCAGACACAGATTAGGGCCACACGAGCACTGACTGCTACCACCGTCGCTGGATCAGGTAGGATTCGCCGGGGCCCTCACCGTGCCGCAGCAGGCCAGCAGTCTGTGCTTCAGCAGATTGCTCCGTATGCTTCAGTGCTGCCCCGTGCAAGTGCCAGTGTGTCGTCCAACCAGGGAGTGCCTGTGCTCTTTCAGGATGGCAGCATTCCTGCTGCCAACACTGTCACTCCTCCACTGTAGCTGCCACCACCCGTAGGACAGACTGCTGCCGCCTATGCAGAGTTGAAGCAGTCAGCAGCCGGGCCCTCCAGGCCCAGAGCTGGTCCAGGCCGTCCCCCAAGGGCATCTGCCGACTCACTTTCTGACACTCAGCAGCCTTCCCCCAGCTTTGCTGCAGCCACTGGGGTCCCATTGCGGAGGAGCTGCAGGGTGGGAAGGGGCCAATCTCGCAAGCGAAGCAGATCACCCTCGCAGGCCAAAAAGTAGGAGGTGTGGCAAAATGCTGTGAATTTTTTTAGTGAAGGCCGAGGATCATGGTCATTTTTGGTTAACTCTTTTGTTCATTGTCTCCAGGTTGTGAGAGCCAGTTATGTGTCTGACTGTTTATTTGGGGGTTTCTCTGTTTGTTTGTCATGCGGGAAGGGCACAGAGTTTGTTAAATAAATAATTGTCTTTATTCAGATTGTGCATGTTTCCTCTTTGAACTATTTGTTGCTTTGACCGGCTCAGGGTTTGTGGAACGGTTCCATTCATGTTCTTTCAATGGCACAAGCCATTCCCTCAGAGGGGGCCTAGAACCGACTTGCAATAAGCTGCTGACGGACAGCCCCTGCACTTTGTGCCTCCCTCCCGTCTTGGTGCTCCTCCTCCTCCTCCTCTGGTGGTCCTCCAATGTCTGCTGGCAGTGGCTGAGTCCTGAGGATAGCCAGGTTGTGCAGCATGCAGCACACTACAACAAAATGGGAGACTCGCTCAGGCGAGTACTGAAGGGCTCCCCCGGAATGGTCCAGACAGCGGAACCGTTGCTTTAGCACGCCGATTGTGTGCTCAATGATGTTCCTGGTCGCTTGATGGCTCTCATTGTATCGTTCTTCAGCAGGGGTGCTGGGTGCACGGAGCGGGGTCATCAGCCAGGTGCACAAAGGATAGCCCTTGTCCCCGAGAAGCCAGCCTCCTGGGTGAGCCGGGGCTTCGAAAAGGTCTGCCACAGAAGTCTGGTGCAGGATGAAGGCGTCGTGGCTGCTGCCTGGAAAGCGAGCATTGACAGCTAGTATCAGCTGTCTGTGGTCACACACCAACTGCACGTTCAACGAATGGTACCCCTTCCGGTTGCGGTAATCCTCGGCATTCTCTTGAGGCGCCCATAAAGCCACATGCGTGCAGTCAATGGCGCCCTGGACCATGGGGAAGCCCGCTATTCTTGCAAATCCCATTGCGCGCTCTTGCTGCTTGTCCAGGGTCATGGGGAAGAAAATGTACTGATTTCTCCTTTTGAAGAGGGCATTTGTGACTTGGCGGATGCAGCAATGCACCGCGAACTGGGAGACATTGGCAATATCCCCAGTAGCGGATTGGAAGGAGCCGGAGGCATAGAAGTTGAGAGCCACTGTCACCTTCACTGCCACCGACAGAGACGTCCTGCTCCTCAGCTGAGGCTGCAGATCTGTCTGAAGCAGGTGGCAGAGCTCAGTGACCGAGCTCAGTGACCACCTCCCTTCTGAATCGAAGCCTCCAAATACACTGCTCCTCAGACATGTTGAAGTATGAGAACTGCTGGCGGTATACCCTGGGAGGGTAAGGCCTCCTGTGCCGACGCCTGTTGGCCCTCCTCCATCTGGCCATGATTGGCACTCTCTCTCGGCGTCTCTGAGCCCTCTCAATGCAATGGAGAAACCCAATGTTTCCACCCATTGCAGCCCCCATAATATGTGGCCACTCAAGGCTATGGCACTGAAAAATCAATCCAACTGCAAAGTTCTGGGCTGAAGCCAGAAGTACCTGTTCGAGCGCTGAGTCAATGCAGAAAGCTCTCTCCCTTTGTCTCTCTGCAAATCTCTCTCTCTCTCAGACACGGGAGTGGTCCAAAAATGGCTACCACTAAGAAGCCAGGAAGAGCCCCATGTAAGGCTACAAGGCTACGGACCAAGAGCTGGAAAGTGGGATTAGGTTGGATAACTCTTTTCCGGCTGGCACAGACACAGTGGGTCGAATGGCCTCCTTCTGTGCCATAAATTTCTATGATTCTATGATTCAAACAACAATGTGATAATGATTAGATAATCTGTTTTTAATGATGTTGATTGAGGGATAAATATTGGCTAGGACACCGGGGATAACTCCCCTGCTCTTCTTCAAAATTGTGCCATAGGATCGTTTACGTCCACCTGAGAGAACAGATGGGGCCTCGGTTTAATGTCTCATCTGAAAGACGGCACCTCCGACGGTGCTCCCTCCCTCAGTACTGCACTGTCAACCTAGATTTTTGTGCTCAAATCTCTGGAGTGGATTTTGAACCTACTATCTTCTGACTCACAGGCGAGAGTGCTTCCAACTGAGCCATGACACACATTTAATGGCTTTGATGAGTTTTTTGGAGATGTTATGTTTCCTTTTTATTAAAATCAAACGGAAACTTTTTGAAAGATGGTGAAATCCACTGTGTGTATATGAGCCCTACCTAACCACCATCACTCGTAACCCTTCCAGTATCTCAGTATTGTCAGACTGCTTGTCCTAGATGAGCCACAATTTCCTGCAGTTAAACATTGGGAAGACAAAAGTCATTGGGCTGGATTTTCATTGAGGAGGCGGGACTACAACTTCGGGGTTGTAGTCCCACCTCCATCGAGTTCAAGCCAACCCACGTGATTTTGACTTGCTTGACCTTGTTGAGCCCACCCAGTGGGCTCAGCAGACCAATTAAGGGCCACCTGGCAACAGGTGACATCACAGATTGATATTTCATCTGTCAAGACCTTTTGACAGATGAAATATCAGCGCTTCACAGCTGTTTGAAGCTGTCAAACACTGACAATCTGTACTCCAAGTTAATTCCTTCCTTTCAGGATGATTTAGAGATCTCTCCAGGACAGAAAGCTGAATGCTGCAATTTTTGACAGATTGCGGCCATTCTGCTTTCTGTACTGGTGAGATGAGGGACTCCCAAGACCTGAAGGAAGGAAGGCTGTAAAGGTAAGTAAAACTTCTTTAAAAACTTTAAACACACCAAACACACTTACCTCTGCACTCATGCACCCATCACTCATCTGAACACCGGACATCTCGACCCCTCCAAGCCCTTCAGCCCGACGGCCCGCCTCGCTAACTTGGCGTGGTTTGGAGCCGTCAGGAATCCCACACTTCAAGAATGAAAATAGGGATTAGGCTAAAAACATTGGGACTAATCCCCTTCCTGCCTCGGGGAGGCGGATCCCAGTGCGGGTCGGGTACCCACCTCCTTTGAAACTGGCATGGAGGCGCGTTGGGGGCGGGATGGATTCGTGCCCCCCAATTTTGGGATTTTAACCCCCCACATGCCTCCAATCCTGCCTCCACGGCACAATGAAAATCCTGCCCATTGTCTTCAGCCCCAGCCACAAACTCCATTCCTTCGCCACTAATTCCATCCCCTGCCCTGGTCACTGGCTCAGGGTGAACCAGACTGTTCACTACCTCATCGTCCTATTTGACCCTGTGCTGAGCTTCTGAACCCATATCCTCTCCATCACAAAGACTATCTACTTCCAACTCCATTATATCACACGTCTTTGTCCCTACCTCAGCTCATCTGCCGCTGAAACCCTCATCCATGCTTTCTTACCTACAGAGTCAATTACTCCAGTGCACACCTGCGCGGTCTCCCTTCTTCCACTCTCCATAAACTTGAGCTCCTCTAAAACTCTGCCGGCCCTATCCTATCCCCTCCCTATCTCGGTAACCTCCTGCAGCCCTACAACCCTCAGAGAACACTGCATTCCCCCAAATCTGGCCTCCTGTTGCATCCCCTGCGCCCTTCACCCCGCCACTGGCAACCATGCCTTCAGCCGTCTAAGCCCTAAGCTCTGGACTTCCCTCCCTAAACCTCTTCACCTACACACCACTCTCTCCTCCTTTAGGACCCTCCTTAAAAACTACCTCTTTGACCGAGATTTTAATCATCCCTCCTAATATCTCCTTCTTCGGTTTGGTGTTATTTTTTGTCTGATTCCGCTCCTATGTAGCAGAGTGCCTTGGGACATTTTGCTACATTAAAGGAGCTATATAAATGCAAATTATTGCTGTTGGGTGTTCTATGTTCCTTGAACATTTACTTTTCGTGAATGTGAAATTTGAACCAAATCAGTATGCTTCATATTCTAAGGACACATGGGACACTCTTTCCCCCCCCCCCCTCCCCCATAGAGACAGGCACAAGATGTAAAAATTTAAACTATCTATCTATAAATAATGTATGGGCTTCCCTTTTGTCACATTTTTGCCTTCACACCTTTGTTGTAACACTTAATTAACACAGCTAGAAATCTGCCTATGACACATTTCTAAAGACTTATGAAAACCATTCCTGAATGATTAGTCAAGAGAACCTGCCAATTAAAAATTAAAGAGGTAAAATGATGTACTAATCAAATCATTTAAAATGCTTTTTGAAAAAAATGTTTGCCCTTTTTTCAGTAATTGAAATTTCTAATGTCCAGAACAAGGCTTAAACCAAAATAAAAACATCAAGTTCTTACAACTTAGGCAATGGCCATTATTAACATAGTGAATTGTATTTTTCATTTTTTATTGTGTCCCTTAAAGTATTTTCTTGAATGCCTCAGCTTCTCCCAAAAGCCTCAACTTGAACTTGGTATTTTTGCCCGAACCGGACATAACTGAAGATAGAGCCTGCAATCACAGTATGTGCAGTGTGCACATTTCTCAAGTATTCAGTTAACCCAAATGATAACATACATATATATATATATATGTTTTTCAAAATTATTTGAGGAGAAGCTAGAAGACAGATTTCAGAATCTTTATTCAGGTAAAGCTTGTAAATGATTTTTCTTAAAAGAGGAAAAAAAGGAGGCTATGGATGTGTATCCGTGAGACAGAGGGGAAGAAAAAAAATGACAGACTCTACTGATTATGCTTATTTTTAAATTATAAATATTCTATTTTATTGATAAGCTGAGAAACAGAGGCAAATGGAGGGATAGACACAATGGGGTATTTTTTCAAGTTGTTGCTCAGATGTAAAATTGACGTTGCAATTCAGCTGCGTGATATAGGAACCATCCAATATTAATTTCCTGGCAGCAAGTTGAAAATCAACCAGAATGTCTTTCTTCATCTTAATTTGAGCTCCTTTGTTTTGAAAAAATAAATAGAAGCACATGGTATTAAAGGTACGATGGTAACTTGGGTATGAAATTGGCTAAGGGATAGGAGGCAGAGAGCAATGAACAGATGTTTCCTGACTGGATAGAAGTATGCAGTGGGATCCCCCAGGGGTCGGTATTAGAACCATTGCTTTTGTTGTTATATGTAAATGACCTGGACTTGGATATAGGGAGTACAATTTCAAAGTTTGCAGATGATATAAAAGTGGCAATGTAATAAATAGTGAGCATGATAGTAGCAGACTTCTGGAGGACATAGACAGGCTGGTGAAATGGGCAGACACATGTCAGATGTAATTTCATGTGGATAAGTGTGAAGTGGTGCACTTTGGGCAAAACAACATGGATAGGCAGTATATTCTAATGGTAGTATTTTGAGGGAGGTGCAAGAACAGAGGGACCTGGGGTGCACATTCATAAATCTTTGAAGGTGGCAGGGCAAGTTGATAAAGCAGTTAAGAAAGTGTATGGAATACTTGGCTTTGTAAATAAGGGCATTGAATATAAAATCAAAGAAGTCATGCTAAACCTTTACAAATCTCTGGTTAGGCCTCAGCTGCAGTATTGTGTACAATTTTGGGCACCACACTTTAGGATGTCAAGGCCCTGGAGAGAATAGAGGAGGCTTACAAGGATGATACCAGGGATGAGGAACTTCAGTTATGTGGAGAGATTGGTGAAGCTGGGATTGTTCTCCTTAGAGCAGAGAAGATTAAGGGGAGACATAACAGAGGTGTTCAAAATCATATGGGGTTTTGTTAGTAGGGAGAAACTATTTCCTCTGGCAAGTAGGTCAGTAACCAGAGGTCGTAGATTTAAAATAATTGGTAAAAGAACGAGAGAGGAAATGAGGATTGTTAAGATCTGGAATGCACTACTTGCAAGGGTCATAGGAACTTTTAAAAGGCAATTGGACATGTACTTGAAGATGACCAATTTGCAGGGTTATGGGGAATAAGCTGGGGTGTGGGATTAAATTGGACAGCTCTTTCAAAGAGCCGACACAGGCATGATTCAGTAGGGTGCTGAATTTGGATGATCAGCCATGATCTCATTGAATGGCGGAGCAGGCTCGAGGGGCCGAATGGCCTACTCCTATCTTCTATGTTTCTATGTGATGGTCCATATGGCCTCCTTCTGTGCTGTAAGATTCTATGATTCTATTCGATGAGTCTTGAAAGCAAACTCTGATTAGCCAAACTGTGTTCTGTTGATAGTTGAAAAAGTAAATATTCTATTTAGTGACAGTTGAAAAAGAGACTGAGCAAGCAAGACGGAGACACACACTCAAAACAGAAGGGAATGGACAGAGAAAGAAAAGCATGGGGGAGAGACAGTCACAGAGAAAGACAGATAGACAGTCACGGAGAAAGAAATAAAGACCAATAGAGAGAGTCACAGACAGAAGAGATACCCTTCAATGAACCAATCGCAAAACACAAATTCAATGTTTAGAACCATCTTTTAGAAACTTACAACCAGTGATGTTGGGATTCCACATTCCAATACTGTAAGGCCAATTCCCTCCCTTCATTATTAAGACACAACATGAATCGAACAGTGAGTAAAACTTTACAGACCATCCTCAACATCTGACATATTCCCCTCCCACAGTTTTGATGAATCTTAGTTTCCCCCTACATAGTGACACTAGGCCAAAGCCCAGAAACACCACGACAGTGCGGCCAAAGCCCAGAAACACCACGACAGTGCTGCCAAAGCCCAGAAACACCACGACAGTGCTGCCAAAGCCCAGAAACACCACGACAGTGCTGCCAAAGCCCAGAAACACCACGACAGTGCTGCCAAAGCCCAGAAACACCACGACAGTGCTGCCAAAGCCCAGAAACACCACGACAGTGCTGCCAAAGCCCAGAAACACCACGACAGTGCTGCCAAAGCCCAGAAACACCACGACAGTGCTGCCAAAGCCCAGAAACACCACGACAGTGCTGCCAAAGCCCAGAAACACCACGACAGTGCTGCCAAAGCCCAGAAACACCACGACAGTGCTGCCAAAGCCCAGAAACACCACGACAGTGCTGCCAAAGCCCAGAAACACCACGACAGTGCTGCAAAAGACCAGAAACACCACTACAGTGCTGCCAAACCCCAGGAAATACCCATCAGCTAAACCCCACTTGCCCCTCCCAGAGCCTGGGAACGCCATCCCAATGCTTTCGCACCTCAACAACTCCCCTCAACCTACCCATTCCCCATCACTACTACACCCAGACCTCCCTCCCCAGAGCTATCACAGCCCAGGGGCACCAACCCTATCGAATCCTAACACTCTCCTGGGCTCACTTAGTTCTCCACACACCTGCACCTTCACCAGTGCTGTGACCCTCCATCCCAATGTTGACAGACCCTGAAATCACCCCCAATGTTCACAGACACCAGGAACCCCTCTATTTTGTTTCCACCCAGTGGAGTCACTCAATAAACCAAACGCCACATTTCAGCTCCAATGCTACCAAATAAGAGCTTCCCCCTCGGCATTACTACCAGACCCCACAACTGCCCCTAATCCTATCAATACTAAGTACCCCCTATAAACTCTTAATAACCTAGGTTTTCCCCCAAAATTAGGAGCTGGGGATTTAAAAGCAACTTCTAATCCACAGACAAACGTACCTCATCAACCACAATTAGCCCAATCTATGCACCAAATTTAAACATTATTGAGAAGTAGTAAGTTGAGGGAACGTTGCAGTCATGCGCCAGCTGCAGAGCGGGCTGGGATTCGGAGTTAAGCTTCCAAGCGCTCGGATTGTTGGGAGATGCAGTTCCCATAAAGTCGCTGCTTACATTTTGTTTAAACGAGCAAAGGCTGGGAAACGCACTCCAACTCCCAGAGTGCAGTTTTCGCACTGCTGGCGAGCGAGCCTTGCAAAAATGTCAACAAAGTGCATGAACCAATAGGAGCAGCCGAAGGGGCGGGTTTTGCGAGATGAAGTTTTTTGGGAGAGTGAGAGTTTAGAATTACTGCAGTAAAAAATCCCCATAACTCAACTGCCAACACAGTAATGTAGGGCAAATAGGAAAGGGAAGGAGCCAGACCCCCACCATCATCAAATGCCATGAAACCTCCCCTCAGCTTCTTCTCTTCAATAGCCCCAGGCGATGGGACTTTTTTCATATCAGCAATAATATCGGGGTTGTTTTTTTCCTGAAAAAACAGCATTGAAACTACTAAATGTTACCTGGAACAGCCGTAGCTATGTCTGAATCCAGAGCCATAACGAATACCTTTGGATGTCTCCCTCTTCGATAAAGTGTTTTGGAACTGGAGGAGCGATAAAGGAGCTGTCCTGGGAGGAGAAAACTTGTGGAAATCTTTTTTTTTTAAAGCAAATAAATAAAAAATTTAATTTAATAATAATTTGGGGGTGGGGGGGGGGGGGGAAGAGGGAGGGGAAAAAAAGCATCACCCTTTGCTGGGGCTCTCAAACATCAACCGATCTAGCCAGTGGACCTGTCCAGGGTCCTGAAAACATCACGTTGTTATTACCTATCCCAGGACGCTGAAAGAATCGAGATCTTGGAGGGGAGAGCGAGAGAGCTAGCAACAAAAATCACACCAAGACTATTGGAGATTCCTAACGACACCTGCATCAAAAGCACTTTCTAATACCGTCTAGGCTTCAAAGATGTGCAGCCTAGCCGCTTTCCGCCTCTACCTGTGGGAGACAATCGTATTTTTCAGGTAAGAATGTGTTTTTTGTCATCTTTGCTCCGTTATCGTTATTACAACAACTTGCGGCGTGGAAAGGAGCACGTTTAATGTTTAAAAAAATATGTACATAATTGCTGACAGAATTCAGATTTCTAAAAAAAACAATAATAATGCTGAGGATTATTGTCCGTTCGCCGTGTGAGCATGGTACCCGTTTCAATAGATTTGCTTTGCCAAATCACCATTAGGGGACACACGGTAATCTCATTTCGCTTTTATTACCGTGCAGCCAAAGCCACAATATTAATTGTGCTGCATTGGATTAGACCGCAGTGATCTGGAGCTCGCCGGAGCTGCCAGCCCGGCCCAGCTCATAGGCAACACCGCCAACTACCGGCGGGACACCGGCTGCACCACACGTCAAATGTGCGAAGAACTGTTAACAAATAATCTCCCCCCCCCCCCCCACAAAAAAGGAATACTTCGTGCTGCTCCTTGCTGCAACCGATCTGACTGTTTAGATTGGAATAGAAGAAGCACGTTCCAAATCTCCCCTATTTTGCACAAATCCTGCCCTGCAATCATCCACCATGCACGCTGTGAAATCAATGCTGATTATTGTACATTAAAATCGTTTTCGGTGACCCTTTTTTTTTTGCATCTGCGGCTGCAATGTGGGGTGTGTGTAATATGTGCAATTGAAAGTTTTAGTGCTCCTTGCATCAGTTGGAAGCTGCACTGACGTGTGCTGAGCTCATCACTCATTTTAATACCTTGACCATTTCTTCGCATCAGTTCTATTAAGTTTATTTCAAATGATACTAACTTATATTCCTGACTCGCCTCGTCTCTGCTCGGCTGTGGACCTAGTTTCATTCCCCCTTTTGACCATTTTGCCCCAATCTTTGAAGATACACAATATTGATTTCAAATGGGCAAATAACGCATCGATGCAGGAGGCGGCTGGCTGTTGGTGTAAGGCGTTCAAAGGGAGCGCAGTATACAGGTAGCGCCCCTTCACTGGACTACCTGATTCTCAGGAAATGAAGGTGAAGCATTTGATGGCGAGGTAATTGAAATTACCTGGGGTGGTTTGCATTCTTTGCCCATTTGAAGTTAATGTCGATGATGAAGAAATTTTCACACATTGGTCCCTCATTGCTGGCGTCTGCACAATCCCGGTTAATTTAACTCTATCCTTCAATAGCGCTTCTCATTTGGAATGGAGATTTGTGAGCAGGCATTGATCACTTTGACAAATAAGTTGTGCTTCAGGAATACAAATTTTTTTTAAAGAACATTCTGCATCTCGGCAAGTCTCTGTTGCGTAAGCGCTGGCTCGGCTAATCCTCCACAATGACTCTCATTTAGTGCCTATAACAATTCACGCTACTTCCACGGCAGTATAGGTTAACCGAATGCAGGCAGTTCAGATTCGAAACCTGTTCCATTGCACACGCACTGTTACAAACAGGGTTCGAGGTCCCGAATATTTCTGCTTCAGCAAATTGACACCTGGGACTGGTAGATATACTGGTGATGGGGTTGGGGTTAGGCCGTTAAGCACAAAGGACCTTTGTGGGGCAATCCGGGTAGAATGGCAATTATTTAAGAGCTATTGAATCGCCCCGCCCGTTTATGGCAACGATTTTCAACTCTTTGAGTTGCAGCGGAGGAGGTTGTGGTAAATCAAGCGACAGTTCGTGGGCTGTAGAAAAAAAAACCGTGCACACATCAACACGGACACCATCATCATTATAATTAACACAATATAATATTGTCACTAAGGTCATGGCTTAAAAACAAGCCCACGGAGGTTAACTATAGGCCCTCACGTTTCATTTCATAAACAGCAATCGTCTGCGTGGCTTTAATACCAATAGTTTATTTTGCTTGGATTTTGATTTCAGTAAGATATGTTGCTGCTTTTGCAGTTTGATCTCTGACAGGATTCAAGCGCGGTAGGGAATTCCGAATTTTTATTTGACCTTTCTCTTTCTTGTATGTGCTTCCTTCACACAGTTTGGCAGCATCCAAAGAAGTGCAAGCCGCGAGATCTGCCACCAAAGACCCGTCACCGTCGGACTTTCTGGACAAATTGATGGGCAGGACATCAGGCTACGATGCAAGGATCAGGCCGAATTTCAAAGGTATTATTTACCAACATTGACATGTTTTGTAGCAATGCAGCGAAACATAAATCACTAGTTATACACCAACAGGAAAAAAAATATATAAACCATCCACGCTGAACACGTACCAGTAACCAATGTCGCAACACTGCTGCTGAAAGTCAACATTGGGACAATCTGCTCTATTAATGATGCCCAGTGAGCAAAGTTCATGTATGTTCAAGGATGGCTGCCCTTTACACTTAAAATTATTTTTTTGGAAAGGGTTACGATGAAACAAACAGCCATACAAAGTGTGTAGTGGCTAGCTGTGTGATATAATACAAATATGTCCAGCTGTTAATGGTGAGTTATGGCCGATCACCAGCTGAGTGTCTAATTACACTGCCACTTGCCCCCAAAGCAAAGTGGTTCTAGTTGCACCTCATGCTAAAGGTAATAGTATAATTCAAGAAACCACTGAGTGCAGTAAAGTCCTATGGACTGAGTTTACTCCGAGTGAAGCATAACTCTATACTGGTCATGGCATACTTCTGGTTAACATACAACTTGTAGTAAGATTTCAACTGATTCTTGTTTAATTAACATTTTAGCCCAATAAAATCAATTGAAACTACCTTGTGCTGTCACTTTGTTATTGTGATATCTTGCTGAAATATGTTTATTTTCACTGGTATTGAACACACTGTTATAGAAGATGGTTGTGGCTGTTGGAGGCCAATCATCTCAGCCTCACTGCAGGAGTTCCTCAGGGTACTGTCCTAGGCCCAACCATCTTCAGCTGCTTCATCAATGACCTTCCCTCAATCATAAGGTCAGAAGTGGGGATGTTCGCCCGCTGATGATTGCACAGTGTTCAGTTCAATTCGCAACTCCTCAGATAATGAAGTAGTGCCTGTATGCAGCAAGTCCTGGACATCATTCAGGCTTGGGCTGATAAGTGCAAGTAACATTCGTGCCACACAAGTGCCAGACAATGACCATCTCCAACAAGAGGGAATCTAACCACCTCCTCTTGACATTCAACAGCATTATCATTGTCAAATCCCTCACCATCAACATCCTGGGAGTCACCATTGACCAGAAACTTAACTGGATCAGCCACATAAATACTGTGGCTACAAGAGTAGGTCAGAGGCTGGGTATTCTGCGGCAAGTGTCTCACCTTCTGACTCCCCAAAGCCTTTCCACCATCTACAAGGCACAAGTCAGGACTGTGAGGGAATACTCTCTACTTGCCTGGATAAGTGCAATGGCAATTTTTGATGCATGGGAATACCACCAACTCCACATTCCCCTTCAAGTCACACACCTTCCTGACTTGGAAATATATCGCTGTTCCTTCATCATTGCTGGGTCAAAATCCTGGAACTCCCTCCCTAAGAGCACTGTGGGAGTACCTTCACACGGACTGCAATGGCTCAAGAAGGCAGCTCACCACCAGCTTCTCGAGGGCAATTCAGAATGGGCAATAAATGCTGGCTTTGCCAGCGATGCCCATATCCCATGTAGGAATAATTTTTTTTAAATGCCACTTACCATCAGTTTGCTTTCCAAAATTCTTCTTGAAATGCCTTCCTGAATTTTATACTTTAGTTTGGTGATTGCAATACACTAAATATTTTCTGATGAAGGGAAGATTGCCTTCTGCTTGTTTCACTGCCGGGAATAACTGCACATCAACTTAAATATCCCTCTGCATTACCTCACTGGTCAAAATTCTGCTCTTTACCTTGAGGCATTTATTAAAGGTGGGTTTAATTCCCACCTTCTATAAAACCCATGAGCTTACATTATTGATGCTAACAATCACTGGTTTTATCTACTTGTGTTCTTTGCTGGCCAATGAATAAGTCTCAGATTTTTATCTGATAGTACATATATAGGTCAGTAATTCTAAAAATTTTGAAGCATATGGATGACTTACAGATCCACATGTAGTTCCTAATTGTTTCTACAATCCTTCAAGGCCGATAAATGTTGATCCCCTACACATCAATAGTTCCACTGACCAGCCGATTTTTAATCGCTATTGGCAAGTACCTTCACTAGGGAGTAGAGGTCACATTAGTATGGGAGAGTGTTATGCTCAGGTGAAGAAGTGATTATTGTCTCTAATTCTTAAACTTTGTGTACTCATCAAGACAAGTGGAAAATTTCCCACTTTTGACAGTGTAAAATATTCCCAAGCCAGTGATAAAACTCCTCTGCTCTGCTGAGCAATGTACCTGAATCTCATCTCTGAATAACAACCCCTGCTGCACCAGTGTGATAGTTTCATGTCCCACACTAGCCATTCTTATGGCCGATCAGAGTGAGACGATCAACTTTAAGCCAAATTATGTACAATTTTATGCTTTGGACTTGTGTTGGAAACTGAGTTGAAAATGCTCAGTCATTTAATCTAGCACCCTTACAAAATGACTTTCATCCCATGAAAATTGGTTTGATTTTAATCCAAGAGGAAAAGAAAGTGTCATACCCCAGCACCGGCAACAATACGTCAGGTGGCATTGGGGTATACCATTCCAATGATTGTTTTAACACTCTGATTTGCCTCATACTAAAATAATCTTTGATGTGGTAAGAATTCCTCATGTATGCAGGCCTTGAAGAAATAATGGCGTGTATTATTAAAGGAAATGCAATAGATGCTGTCGATAGGATTTTTTTAAACGTGTATGCTAAGGTGTGCCATAGGAGTCTTGTTGATAACATTAAGAAATATGGTATTAAATGGAATATAGCAGCATAGCTAGGAAGGTGGCTAAAGGACAGAAAATAGTGTGTAATGGTTAATGGATGTTTTTTATACTGGAGAAATTTGACCAGTGGTTTCTCCCAGGGCACAGTATTCAGACCATTATTCTTTAAGTGTATAAATGATTTAGCCTTGGGTATTGGGGCACAATAATTTTTTTTGCAGATAACACAAAAACATTGGTGTGGCTAACTGTGAAGAGGCCTGTAACTTCAACAGGATCCAGTAATGTTAGTAAATTCTAGTTTCTAGTAGATTGGGCACATAAATGTAAGTTGAAATTTAATGCCGATAAATTTAATTGTGAGATGAGCATCTCTGATTATAATCGCTCAACCATTGGTGGCCGTGCTTTCTGTTGCCTAGGACCTAAGCTCTGGAATTCCCTGCCTAAACCTCTCCGCCTCGCTACCTCGCTTTCCTCCTTTAAGATGCTCCTTAAAACCTACCTCTTTGACCAAGCTTTTGGTCACCTGCCCTAATTTCTCCTTACGTGGCTCGGTGTCAAATTTTTAGTCTTTTAATACTCCTGTGAAGCGCCTTGGGACGTTTTACTACGTTAAAGGTGCTATATAAATACAAGATGTTGTTGATACATTTTGGAAAGGAGAGGAAATATACACTAAATGATAAAACTTTAAAAGGAGTCAGAGAGCAGGGGGACTTGGTATTCAAGACAGCAATGGTTAAATTAGTTGATAAAACTGTTAAAAGGGTATGGGATCCTACTTTTTATAAATAGGGGCATAGAGTACAAAAATAAAGAGGTACTGCTAAACCTATACAGATCATTAGTTAGGCTGCATTTAGAGTATTGTGCCTAGTTTGGACTCCTATTTTAGGAAGGCCATAGAGAGGGTACAGGTGCATTTTACTAAGATGACATTGGGGATGAGATACTGGAGAAACAGGGACTCTTCATTAGAATAAAAAAAGGTTCAGAGGAGATCTTATAAACATGTTCAAAATTTGAGGGATTCTGATAAGGTAAGTAAAATGATTTCCTTAGTTATGTTTATAAGCTACAGTCACGTAATGGTTATGGTCCTGAAGTCCTCCGAGGTATGAGTTCCAGTTCTCCCATGGTGATTTGTGAATTCAATAAATCTCATAATTTGTGAGCTGACAACAACAAAGAACATGCCTGGGTTGGCATATAATCGTGGAGAGAATAGAGAAGCTGGGGTTGTTCTCCTTAGAGTAGAGAAGGTTAAGGGGAGATTTAATAGAGGTGTTCAAAATTATGAATGGTTTTGATAGAGTAAACAAGCAGAAATTTGTTTCCAGTGGCAGATGGGTCGGTAATCAGAGGACATAGATTTAAGGTAATCGGCAAAAGACCAGAGGTGAGATGAGGAGATTTTTTTATTTAGCACCGTGTTAAGGTGATCTGGAATGCATTGCCTGAGACGATGGAGGAATCAGATTCAATAGTATATTTTCAAAGGGAATTGGATAAATACTTGAAGGGGAAAAATTTACAGGGCTATGGGGAAAGAGTTGAACTAATTGGATAGCTCTTTCAAAGAGCCGGCACAGGCATGATGGGCCAAATGGCCTCCTTCTGTGCTGTATCATTCTGTGATTCTATAAATCCAACTGATTCACTAAAGAAGGGAACCTGCCAGCCTACCTGGTTTGGTCGCCATGTTGCACGGTTGAGCCTTGATTTCCCCAGAATTGGCCGAGCAAGCCACTGTGAAAGTACAAGGACTAACACCACCACTTTAGGGCATCCAAGGATGGGCACTAATTGGGGATTTCTCAGTGTAAATTATAAAAACATCAGAAGAATGAAAGGAGAGGTTTGGAGGACTTTTCTATGCAGAGGGCTGTTGGAAAATAGAATGCTAGAACATGGTGGCAGTAGAATCTGTAATAGTTTTTAAAAGGGAAATGGATAAAAAAAAAAAAATTATAAATTAAACAATATGGGGAAAGGGCAAGGAAATGGGATGAAGTGTATAGCTCTTTCACAGAGAGCCAACGCAGGCACAGTGAGACAAATAGCTTCCTCTGTGCTGTGAAATTCTAGATTCAAGTTCATTATTACCATATAATCCCAAAGCCTGTTCAATGATATGCAAGTAATAATAAGTCACTGCTATAAAATTAAACTCTTAAATAAAAGCTCAAAATGTATTTAATTATTTGACACTAGTGAACATTACACCAATAGTAGCAGAAACTCCAAGCAAAGGAGTGTGGAAAATAGAATTAAAATTCCCAAATCAACATTGAGTGAGTAAACCAGAGGTTTTACAATGCTACATAGCCAAGGATATTGATTCTTACCGGTATAACGATCAATGGTGTATAATAGAAGTACCATATCACAATGGATGTCTTTTGTCAGAGGTTCAACATCCAGATGTTCTGGTCTAATAAGAGTGGGATTACAAAATAATTTTCAGCAAATACAGTATCCAAACATTATTTTTTCCTTCGTGCATTGAAAGATATTGTGGTTGATAGTTTTTAGTCGCTGCTCAGTTATAATATCCTATAAATATCAGCACAGTTCATTTATGGAGCAGGAAAATTGCCCACATTTAGGTAACTTTCTGTATTATAATGCACACTAAAAATTAGACATCAAAATTTAACGTAATGTGTCCTTTACCATTCAATTTTAAGCCAGACATTTTAGCCATAGCGGTGTGACAAATTTCTACACAACACTTTCTCAGTGACTGCTATGGAGTGGAAAAACATGAAGGGGGGAAGTAACAGTGATAGAAACTGAAGGATATGGACAATGGGGGAGGCATAGGGTGATAACAACAGACATGGTGTTAACCATATCAAGCATGGGAGTATAAATGTGATGCATAGATGATAGGGACAGATATGTACAGATTGTTGATGGGCATAGGGTGTTCAGAACTGTGTAGAAGGAGAAAAGAGGACCGGTGCAGAGGTAACAATGATAACCATGAGGGGTAAAGACAGACATTGGCGGCTAATGGGCAAGGGGAAGGGCATGGAAAGGACAGGTGTGAGGGGATGGAGAGATTAATTGCTCCAAACACAAGAGAATTTGAAGTTCACCAGTTGGCCCAAAGTCAAATTCTATTCTAATCTAAACTTCGGGTTTTCACAACTTATACTGTTCTCTGAAATTGAAATTCAGATTGGCATAAACTAAAAATATTTCAATTGATATTTCAAATTACATCCAAATGTCAAAATTCTAAAGGTAAACCCCACTGCTGTAAACATGTCTGGCAAATTATTCTATACTCATTTGGATTTTCATTGATTTCAATATAAATACTTCTATTTCTTCTCCTGGTCTTCTATCTTGTTTCAATGACTGTATAACACCCCATCTCACCAGGACCTTTAAGCAGTTTAAATAGCAACAATTTGCTCATCAATTCTTTGAACCTTGCACAATTGTGGAAAGTCCAACTAAGGTAATGCATTTTGTTCATAACAGTTTCTGTATCGCGCAGTGCATTTACTGCGATGGAGGCTATCACTGTGGTCAGTTAATGCTGCTTTTTTAAAAAAAAATGACATTTCTATTTGACTTTACTTTGCTAATCAATAAGTCTGTTTTGATTATGATCCAGAATTTCCTTGAATGTTTTAAAATGTGGCTACAGCACAAGCTAGCCAAGGTGATGTTGCACTTTTCAGAAGGCAATTTATGGAAATGGATATTTTTCAAAATATAGTCCTGTGCCAAATGATACCAAATAGATTGGACCATTAATCAAAGTTTCAACAATGTTATTTCTGTAAGGTTTGGATACAGCTTAATCTACATTTCACTAACTATATCAGCGATATGCACCACTAGTTCTAAGTAAATGACACAAAATGTGTATGGCGGTAGTTCAGTGCAAATTCACCAGTATAATTATCATTTAAGACATGGCCAAAAAGAATAATGCTCACAGATTCCTAAAATGACTTCAGAAAAGAAGAAATTGTGCTCACTGTAATGTGTGGAAAAATTAATTGAAAAAGTTATTAAGTAGCTTGCAATAATTTTATTAATAACAGTAGCAGGTTTGTTGGAAGTTTGCTGCTTAACACAAGAGAGAAATTTATTAAGCTCAATAATCATCACCAAAAATCTTGCATTATTAGTTCAATCTTTTCATGATTGTTGCATTCTACTGGAATGGGATTAAATTGAGAGAATTTTTTTTCATTTGCTTTTTGGAGGTGATTTTTTTTTATGTGTTTGGTCTCTTGCCAATACTGAATCGCTCAAATTTTCATTAAAATGTTTTCCCTGCTTCCATTACCAACATGTCATTTGCCTCTGCTTGAGCATCAACCACAGTACAACTGCAATCAAAAACTCAGTGTTGAGAACCATAGCTGCAAGTTTGCAACCTACCCTTCCAATACACTACACCACCAGGCTACTCTTCGTATAAGATTACCGAACCAGAATTATTTGCTTTTTGAAGGATGAAATTAAAATGTCTTTGTTTTGTTTTGTTTGACAACCCACAAGTGTTCTTTGCATTCAGACCAAGAAGATCTTGTGCTGAGTTAGTTGATCTCAGCAGGGACAAAAGAATGGATATTACAATTGGGTACAGTGCACCAACCTTCAGAGGTGAGGGGGGGGGGGAAATCAACCAGGGTTTCCATTCCTGATCACTCTTCTGTGATTCCTGCTAGAGATTTCATGTCTGTAGATGCCAAGTGAGGATGCCAACAGGTGTAGCTGTGATACTCCCCTGCGCCATGGTCAGATAGACTGCTAACACGCATTATCTAGGCTTGCACAGGAAGAATAATCACTTGGGTGGAACCACCTAACCGTCACCTATGGATCCAAACATCAGCCTGAGTCAGTGCCTTTAAAAGAGCAGGAGAGAGAATTGAGGAATAACGAGGAATGTGCTGTGGTTTCGCATTTTCATGCATTAGGCCAGTAGCATCATTCTTTGGGGATCTGTAGAATAGAATCATAATGCTGTGCTTCTAGCTGCTAGTATTCCTTGTTGAATCATATGAAATATATAGGCCTAAATTTTAAGGTAACATTGGTTAATATCAGAAATGGCTTTGTCATAAACTTCAATAATGTCAATTTATCTCCACTCAACATGGTGAAATGAGGAGAAAAACTCTTTAGACCCTGCTTACTGATAAGATTTTCACTGTTGCCAGTCTGTTTGGAAATCTAACCTTTCCTGGCAACAAATGCTTCTGTTCCTTGTTCCTCTTTCAAAGAAAAAAAAGAAAAAGCTCCACCAAACATCCAAATTGTCTGCGCTTATTCCTGGATGCTTCGTGTTTCTGTAAAGCCGGCGACAGACTTCCTATAAAATGTGCTGGGCTGCAAATCCATTCAGCTTGACATGACCTTTGTTGAAACAGCAGTGAGGTAGAAACTGTCCTTTGCTCTTGTTCCTATGGAAGTGCATAAAAAACGTAACTCTCTAACAATAGATGGGTAATCGCCTGGAAAAGTCGAGGGACGTGGAGTAATCATTGGCAATGAGCAGTTTACAAATTCAGTAATTGTCCCATATCCTGGAAGTGAGCAATTAGCACATGCATCAAGAGGAAAGCTGCTTTATTGTTCCATAATAGTACAATCTGGGGCAGTAGCTTTATAAGATAATTTTGTAGTATTAGCCACTATTTTGGCAATCTTAACAAGGAGCCAACATTTTGACACCACATGATTCTACCGGAAATGAGATACTCAAAGGGTTTATGACTGTGATGTTTAGAATTTTCCATTCTTCCGACTCCAATCATTTGAAATATGTTTTGTGTCCGCAGGTAAAATAAAATAAGCGAATAGTTGTCACCAATTGCTGCAGCATGCCTTTTGGTGTTCAGGATTTATTATTGGTAGTCTGTACTTTCCCTTAAACCTGGCCAACCGAAACAAATAATGAAGGAACTCAAATCGCTGCTTTCACTGCACTTGCTAGAGAATATTTAATGTACTTGACTCTGGGAAATTGCTTCAAATAAATTTCCTTTATTGGTTCCATATATTGTATAATTTATACAAAGTAGTGAATTCCTGGTAACACCATTTCACCTTTATGCTGCCGCACTTTAATGGCCATTTGTTACATTCCTCATTTCAGTTTGAGTTTTTATATCTATAGCCTATCTTGTCTCTTGGCAGAAACAATTGGATTAGTATTGCAATGTTGAGGGGGATACTGTTGGGATATTCTAGTATTGCTTGATGAGTCACTATATTAATGAGGATGCAATGTGTTATATACTGGTATTTGACTCTCATTACCCAAGCCCCAGCCCTTAACCCACCTTACAATACAGCAGCTATGGAAAGAAGGAATCCGAATAGCATATTTTGAAAAGAGTAAAAGATACAAGCCCATGTAGCTAAAATTAGTAAATCCGCATAGCAAAATATGAACACTTCACTGAACTGAAAAGTGTATTCTTTATTTAATCAACAGCTGGCTGGGAATAAGTGTTATAGGCTGGACAAATCCCAGGGGCTGGATAATGTTTTAATCTATCATGATTTAGGGATATCATCAGGCCCTTTGATAATACCACTTGTAACATAATTCTTGGTTGTTTCTCTGTGTGTCACTTATCAGGCATTCTATTTCAATAACAACAACTTGCATTTCTCCAGCGCCTTTAACGTAGTCCTAAGGCACTTCACAGGAGCGTTATCAAATAAAATTTGACACCGAGCCACATAAGGGGATATCAAGCTTGGTCAAAGAGGTAGGTTTTAAGGAGCGTGTTAAAGGAGGATAGCGAGGCGGAGAAGGTTAGGGAGGAAATTCCAGAGCCTAGGGCCTCGGCAGCTGAAGGCACGGCCACCAATGGTGGAGTGATTAAAATCGGGGATCCGCAAGAAGTCAGAATTGGAGAAGCGCAGCGATCTCGGCGGGTTGTGGGGCTGGAAGAGGTTACAGAGATAGGGTGGGGTGAGGCCTTGGAGGGATTTGAAAACGAGGATGAAAATTTTAAAACTGAGGCATTGCCGGACCGGGAGCCAATGTAGTTCAGCGAGCACAGGGGTGACGGGTGAACAGAACTTAGTACGAGTTAGGATACGAGCAGCAGAGTTCTGGATGAGCTTAAGTTTATGTAGGGTGCAAAATGGAAGGCCAGCCAGGAGAGTGTTGGAATAGTCAAGTCTAGAGCTAACAAAGGCATGGATGAGGGTTTCAGCAGCAGACGAGCTGAGGTAGGGGCAGAGCCGGGCGATGTTACGGAGACGAAAGTAGGTGGTCTTGGTGATGGTTCAGATATGTGGTCAGAAAATCATCTTGGGATCAAATGCAACACTTAGGTTGCAAACAGTCTGGTTCAACCTCAGATAGTTGCCAGGGAGAGGGATGGAGTTGGTGGCTAGGGAACGGAGTTTGTGGCAGGGATCAAAGACAATGGCCTAGAAATTGAGTGGGCTTAGCGCCCAATTAGTGGCGCTAGAGGGCCTTGCGCCGGACTTATAGCCGTTTTGCAAATTGACTTGGGCCTTACCATCGGCGTTAGCCGGTAGCGCTGCGCCGGCACCGATGATGTCATCGGTGTGCGCAGCGTCCCGGTTGCCGTGGTAACCCGGCCCCAAGCCCAAATTCAGTTGCGCCCGCCTCGCCCGTGGCAGGCGCAACTAACGAATGTGAAAAGTGTTCTTACACGCCTTTGCGCCGGCGCATAAAGGTGGAGCGGCGGCCGGCCGCGTTCCCGGCGGCCGCCTGCCCGCACCTCCCTTCCCGGACTCCTGCATCACCCCCCCCGCGGCCCTGATGAGTGTGTGCTGCGAGCCCGGCACTTCCCCGAGGTGCCGGGCTCAGATGTCGGGGGAATCCGCCGGACAGTTGTCGGCTGCAGGCAGCTCCTCCTTAACAGAAGGAGGAGGCCTGCAGTTCCCCAGCCTGCCGCACCGCATCGGGTGCCGCAGCGGGGGATTAGCGCCGGGAAACCCAATTCAACGCCCGTTTTCAGGCGCTAAAACCCTCCTTTAGCGCCCGCCGCCGTCTGGGGCTGGCGCAACCGAATTTTCGTCGGGCGCTGCCGCATTAACGCTGGTGCAAAATTTCTGGCGCTACAGCCCTGGCGAGCCCACAACCCAATTTCTAGGCCAATAGCTTCGATCTTCCCAATATCTCACTTCAGAAGAGTGAAAAGTCATTAATACTGATCAGTTTCCAATAGGATGTACTTCATAAACACTCCAATTCACTAAACATTGCTCTAGTAACAATCACATTTTTCAGTGATCACATTTTTGTCCACCTTTACTTGAAATCAAGACAGAAAAAGGCCTGGTTAATATTTGGGTGTAAGACCATTCCTCAGTAATGAAAGATATTCAAGTCCTTGTTTGGGTGAAAGAGAGAGAAAAAAAGTAAAAGGAGGAGGAAGATAACAGCTACCCCAGTCACAGAGGGGAAGTTAATGGTTTAAATGCAAACTGCTTAATTGAATTGTTTGATGATGTAAAAGGTCATCTTAGTGAGGGAATCAAAAGACATGAGAAGAACATAAGAATATGTAAGTACTTAAAATTGTGAAAAGCCTAGGAGAATTCCATGCAAGAAAAATGGCGGTGATAGGGGTGGGGGAGTAGAAAAAATGAAAAGATATGGAGGATCATAAATGAAAACAGGAAATGCTAGAAGCACATAGTAGGGCCATTAGTCCTGGAAAAAGGAAAGTACAGACATGGAAATCCACACCAGAGCTGGGTTTTGAGAAAAGATCGACACCCAAAACTTCAATACTCTTCCTCTCCCCGTCTGCCGAAGCAGACCCACCACGCATGATATGGTAATGTAGTCCTTTTGGTATTGGACTAGCAACCCAGAGATCATGGCCTAGAAATTCGGTTGTGGGTTCGCCAGGGCTTTAGCGCCGGAAATTTAGCGCCGGCGCTAAGTCCCCCTGTGCGCGCCAAAAATTCAGTAGCGCCACGCCCAAACGGCTGCCGGCGCTACTAGAGGGTGTCAGCGCCTCGAAATGGGCGCTGAGTGCCGCATTGCGGCACAATTCCGGCGCTGCGGCACCCGATGCGGTGCGGCAGGCTGAGGAAGTGCAGGCCTCCTCCTTCAGTTAAGGAGGAGCTGCCTGCACCCGCCCGCTGGCCGTTCAAATGTTCAGAAAAATGAGCCCGGCACCTCGGACAAGTGCCGGGCTTGCAGGCCAGACGCATCTGTTCCGCGGGGGGGGGGTGGAGGAGTCCGGGGAGGGAGGTGCGGGCAGGCGGCCGGCGGGAAAGCGGCCGGCCGCCGCGCGACCTTAATGCGCCGGCGCTAACTCCTGCAAGACTCGGTTGCCAAAGCCTTAGTTGCGGCTGCCACGGGCGAGGCGGCCGCAACTCAATTTCGGCGCTGGGGCCCGTCACCACGGCAACCGGGACGCTGCGCACACCGATGACGTCATCGGTGCCGGCGCAGCGCAACCGGTGTAACGCCGACGGAAGGGCCCCACTGAATTTGCCAACTGGCCATAACTCCGGCGCTAGGCCCTCCAGCGCCCCAAATGGGGCGCTAAGCCTAGTGAATTTCTAGGCCCATGAGTTCAGATTCTACCATGGCAATTTGTGAAATTTAACTTAATAAATTCTAGCACCAGCAAAATGGCCATAAAACCCCAAATCGTTCAGGGAAGTGAACCTGCTAACCTTATCCCACTTGCTCTCAATATGACTCCAATCCCACGATTGACTCATAATACCCTCTGAAGTGACCTAACCTATCTTGAGAGGAGCAACTCGAGATGGATAATATATGTCAATATTTACCCCTTCCACCACCAGTGTATTGTAGCTGCAGTATGCATGAACTACAGGATGTATTGCTGCAGCTCACCAAGGTTACTTCAACAGAATCTCCATCTCATGTAACCTCTGCAACCACCAAGACGAACAAGAGCAGCAATGGTGTGGGAGCACCATCACCTCCACGTTCCACTCCAAGTCACACTCCATCTGAATTTGGCATAAATTGCCGTTCCTGCATCGTCGCTGGGTTAGAATCCTGGAATCCCCTACCTGACATCATTGTGGGAGCACCTTCAGCACGAGGACTGCAGTGGTTCAAGAAGAGGGCCCACCATCACCTTCTCAGGACAGCTAGGGATGGGGAGAAAATGCGGCATTGCCCTCGTCCACCACATCCCAAGAGAAAAAGCTTTGTCCACATCCTGAGAACAAGTTAAGAAACACAATTATCTCCAGCACCACTGGATTAAAAAGATGGAGCTAAGGTCTGAATTTATTAAAGTTGATCAAACTTGAGAATAAAGATAATATACTGATCCAGACGCACCTTTCCCCATCACCTGCCTGATTCACGACCATGCAGCAACAATATATTATGTCTGTGTTTGATCTTTTGGACATACAGATGAGCTGGTAGATCTGAAATATTTCCGATTAATTATTGTCGTGTCTCCATATTTCCAATGCACTTTTGAAAATAGTTTAGCGTACTATTTATGAGATTTTTTATATGAATTCTTTTCACTCCACACAAGCACCCCTTAGAAATGATTGAGTTTTTTTTTTAGGGTTCTTTACCCTCTAAAGTTTCTCCCCTGATTTTTCGCATCTTCCTGAGCCATCTATTTCCTGTACCTGAAAGGAGGTGGCTAACACACTTCCAGGCCTCCTCCTACAATGCCCTTGTGCCTGATGTAATTACATATGGGGCACAAGGGCATCGTAGTAGGCAGTGATGACTTGGTAACAATATTCCCTCCTTCTGGATAAATGCCTACCCTTTGCTTAGTGGCTCTCCAAAGCAGTGCAGTTGATATAATACACAGTGAAATGAGGAATTAAACCTGAGTCTAACTATTTTGTGGCACAATATATAGTTTTCCAACATTCTGTACCACCACTTCAACTTCCAAACCCCTGTTCAGCTAGTCTTTGATCTGTTTGTTGCAATGAATTGATAAAAACATACATGTCATAAATTGTAATCTATTGGTTTAGTTGAACCTGTAATAATGTGGATTTGACTCTTACTTTTCAGTGTCAAAGTTATTACTTCTGGAACTGAGTCTGGAATCAAACTGATTTTGGTTGGTATCCCTTACCATCTCAAGTCTGTATCCTAGTAGAGTGCGTACTGAGAATTAACAATTCTCTCACACTCATTTCCGATAGATGAAAAATATTACACAAAGGCTAGAGATTTGGAAGGATGAAACAACGAATCAAATTCATTTTCAAAAGGCAAACTAAACTACCTCTCGAGTACAAGACAAGTAGGATTTATAACTCTGATAGTTCATCAGTGCTCTCATTAGCCTTTCTCCAACACTTGAACAATCTCTTAGATTGAAACTGTCACAGTCTTCAGCACTCACATGGTGATACTACTTCAGTCTTCTTGATAACAGAATGTTAACAAGGTCACAAGATAAGTATGGCCGAAGAAAACCATTGGGCCCATTTTACTTAAGCCATCCAGAAAGATTCACTCCCCCGCCCCCACCCACAACTCGTGAATAATTTCAGGGTTTTCACATCCACCACTCTACCCAGTAGTCCATTCTATGTGTTAATCATTTTTTGTGTGACATCTGTCTTAAATTTACTCTTCACCTGTTTGAACCTGTGTCCCTTTGTGCTACTCTTGCAAAGTGTGACCTCAAAAGCAATGAAACACCAGCACCTAGACATGCAAGGTCACTTGTTTAGTCCTTAGCTTCTCAGGTCTTTTTCACAATGAGTTTCACACCGGTCCAGATAAGGTAGGACATCTTTATGCTCCATTTAAGAAGATGTCTCCAGGTCTGTGGTGTTGATGGCTTGTCTTCTATCCCTAGTAAGGAATATTTGTATCAACATTCATGGTTTAATTTGCAATATTGGCCCAGAAATTCCGGTTGGGGGCTTCCCACGGGTGCAAGCCCCCGACCTGCACTTACCTAGCGCGCCGGCCGTTGAGCTGTGGGCCTGCGTGGGATTCCGATCCTGGGCCTCCTCCAACTGCCGGCGCACAGTGCTTGTGTATCGCAGGGGCGTAGTTAGTTTGATGCGTCCCCTGGGATCACGTGGGCCATGGAGAGCCAATCGTAGCAGGGAATGCTTCATTCATAAGTTTGACAGGAAGAGCTGTCAAACCTATAAATACTATAAGCCCCAAAACATCACTAAAACCTCAAATTAATTTTTTTTAAAACATCACATTTTTAAAATAAACTATAAATTGCATGAAATAACTATTTTAAACAACGGGGCTAAAAATAAACTTACCTTTCTTTAAAGTATTTAAAAATAATAAACCTGTGGAAAAAATGTTTTAATTTTAATTAATTCACCACTTACCTTGTTAAAAGCAGGCCTTGCACCTGCTTTTTAAAAGTGTAACTGCTGGAGACTTACGTTTTTTTTGCAGGATTCTCTGGGAGGGTAAGTTCAATGCGCACGCGCTGCCTCTCTGGCGCACGCATTCAACATCTGAACCCCTTCCTTCAGGGGAACGGAAGTGCCGGTTTCCTGCGCATGCCAAGTGCATGCACGAAACCGGCACTTTTGTTGGGCCTATGCGCGAGTACCCCGTGCATACTCACACGTTGGGACCTGAATTTCTGGGCCATTATCTCTTTCCTCTCCTAGCATTGAATCTGACTACTGACTCCATTTAGAGGACACATTTAAGGACATTTTTAGAGCACTTCTCATACAATGTACAGTTTTGGTTGCCAAGACCCAGTGCAGAGAAGAGCTATGAGGCTTATCCTTGGTGTTAAATGGCTGAGATTTGAAGAAAGCGTGCAGAGATTTAGGTTTTTTAGCCTCAAAAGGAGGCATCTGAGAGGTGATCTTACTGAGGTATACAAGATGGAAAAGCTAAATGCAGAATATTTTAAATCAAGTTGTGAGACTAAGACAAGGTTACACAGCTTCAATCTATTAAAATTCTGGAATGATGTCAGAATATTCTTCACATAAAAAATAATCGTTGTATAGAACAGAGTTCTAGGAAGAGAGTTGGAGATCCTGGGTTTTTTAAGAATTCATTGGACATTAAAATGCAGAGACTTTAGGATCTCTCTGGCTGGATGAATTAAGATAGGCCAAATGGAGTTCCTCATTCATAATTATCCTGTGACCTTGGTACAAATTTCATGATTTATAGCAGGGATGTAATGTTGACTGTGTACAGTTGGGAATATTATAGCATTGTTTATATAATAATGTTAGTGTAGTGTAGCAATAATAGCCTAGAGGATAAGCGTGCACCCAATAATGCAGGTTCAGGAATAATAAAGTTGGTTATAAGAAAGATGGCAAAGATGAGGTAGTTGAATGATGGGAGTATAGGGAAGACTGCGATATCATTTGAAGCTGTAATGCATGTATTATATGTACATATTATTACCTTATTTTTCCTGTTTTGATATGTCTATAACCTTGTGAACAGCATTTATTCTAGTCTTCTGGATAGATGACTACCCTGCATGATTACAATTCCATAAAATAGTCCCTAAAAGGTTGGCATAATTTTATTTTTAAATGTTTTTATGAAGCAAAATTGAACAGCCCAACTCTAACTATTTTTCTGATGCTGTAGAAAGCTCAAAGTTCAAGTTTGCTGATGATACAAAGCTGGGTGGGAATGTAAGTTGTGAGGAGGATGTAAAGAGGCTTCAAGGGGATATAGACAAGCTCAGTGAGTGGGCAAAAACATGGCAAATGGAATATAATGTGGAGAAATGTGAAGTTATCCACTTTGGTAGGAAAAATAGAAAAAAGAGTATTTTTTAAATGGTGAGAGATTGGGAAATGTTGGTGTTCAGAGGGACCTTGTACACGAATCATTGAAAGTTAACATGCAGGTACAGCAAGCAATTAGGAAAGCAAATGGTATGTTAACTTTTATTACAAGAGGATTTGAGTATGAGTAAAGATGTCTTACTACAATTATATAGGGCCCTAGTGAGACCACACCTGGAGTATTGTGTACAGTTTTGGTCTCCTTACCTAAAGGAAGGATATACTTGCCATAGAGGGAGTGCAACGAAGGTTCACCAGACTGATTCCTGGGATGGGGAGAGATTGAGTAGACTAGGATTATATTCTCTCGAGTTTAGAAGAATGAGAGGTGATCTCATTGAAACATACAAAATTCTTACAGGGTAGATGCAGGGAGGATGTTTCCCCTGGCTGGGAAGTCCAGAACCAGGGGTCACAGTCTCAGAATAAGGGGTCGGCCATTTAGGACTGAGATGAAGAAAAACTTCTGAGATGAGGGTGGTGAATCTTTGGAATTCTCTACCCCAGAGGGCTGTGGAGGCTAAGTCGTTGAGTATATTCAAGACAGAGATCGATAGATTTTTGGATATTAAGGGAATCAAGGGATATGGGGTTCGTGCAGGAAAGTGGAGTTGAGGTAGAAGATCAGCCATGACCTTATTGGCTCTCGAGACCAAATGGCCTACTCCTGCTCCTATTTCTTATGTTCTTACATTCTTATTCCCAACTACATCCCAATTGACCTTTAAAGCTTCATCCTTACAATTGTTTGGGCGAAAAACAATTGTTTCAGTAGTGATCACTTTCAAACTCCTCTCATCTCTGTACTTTAAATTTATTTTCAATGGATTCTATTTAACGAGGCCCATAACATTATTCAAAATAATATCACTGGAATCATTAAGTGGAATGATTAACTTGTCTGCGACATAAAGATTACCATTACTACAGCGATTAAATAGTTTGGTCTGCTGATTCTCAATAGGCAGCAAGATTTTATATTTGTCAGTCACTACAAGTTGGGATTTAGCAAAACTAGTGCAAAACAAGCGCACAGAGACATTTAAAAACCTCCAACCTTGTTAATAGAGGTCTACGCAGTCTCTGTGAAAATGATGTGTGAATGTTCTACCCCAGAGGGCAATGGTCATGTGGCTGACTTGTACTGTACAACTGCCACATCTTGTTTGAGTGGGCTGTTTTTAAAAATACCTCAACCTTTATGACAAGGGTCAACTAAATGAACAAAGTTGTTTTGCAGACTTCGGGCTGAATTTTGCCGGTGCTCAGAGTGCGGGCTTGGAGGCGGGTCCCCTGTCAAAATCACAAAGATTGACAACGGGTCGGTATCCTTGTCAGTTTCCCAAGTGTCGGGTCTGTCATTCCTGAACAGACCCAACATCAAGCGGCAGGTCAGCCAATTTAGATAGTTAAAAGCTTATTAAAAAGGTAGTTAAGAACCATTTTCTCATGTACTTAGCATTTTACCAGGTTTTCAACGAGGTTCCCGGAGAGCGGCTATCACGTCAGGTAAGTATGTTGTGTTCTTAGCGACTGTGGATTGCTGTGAATAGGTGAAAGCTGCAAAAGTGGTCTAAAATCTACCATTTCACAGCTGTTCACTTCCCAATCTTAGAAGCTGGAGCATCAATGATTATGAACCCACTTTTGAGCTTTATGCACTTTTGAAGTGTTTGGAGTAATCTCTCTATCTACTGTCACCTCCTTGGAACAACCTGATGTAAGAAAAAGGAGACTTACCATCAAGTAACTTTAAAGTAAGCTTTAAGTAACTTATAAACACACTATATACACAAGAGAGGTCTTTACCATGCCTCTGGTAGAAGCCCCTTACAATACTGAACAGACCAGTATTTATACCAGTCCAACAGGAAGTGACATATGACAGGAAGTGAGGTATGTACACAGTTCATAGTTCATAGTTCACAGGAAGTGATGACATAACTTCCCGGAAGTTATCATTTTTATCACATTCTTCCCTCCTGCAGGATTAGGAGGCTGTGGTCTACCTTTTGGTCCGCAGCCGCCGAACAAGGAAGAGTCGCACCCGTTTGGATTCCCGTCGTAGAGGGTCGCTGGTCCGCTTACATGCGGTTGGCCATTGGTCAGAGTCTGTGTGGCCTGGATTGCCCTGTGAAGGGTCGGGGAGATCATGGCTTCGAGTACGAGCCCCAATAGGTTCAAAGTCGGACTGCCTCTGTTCAGAGGGAGGTGCAGAGCTGGTCTGTGGCGGATCAGTACTTTCATGCGCGGTACTGGGAGGGTCGCAACCTTGAGCACGGGGTTCTACCGGCACCAAGCTAGTTGGTGTCCGATCAGGATCCTGGAGAGGGGTACCCGATAGGTCCCAAGAGTTTCCTGGTGAAATGCCATCACCCGATGTCCCACTAGGTCCTGGTGGGCAGGGAGCCAGATCCCGTAATGATACGGTAGATTCTCGGCCGTCGGAATATCGTATGTTTGCATAGGTGGGGTTGGCATCGGTTAGTTCGACCTCGTCTACAAGAGGGTCATTTTTAGACGTCCGAACGTATCTTCGGAGTAATACAGGTCCAGGAGTAGTTAGCCATGACGGGAGTGATGTCCCATGAGATGAGCGACGCTGGAATCCAAAGAACCGCTCATGAGGTGTAGTATTTGTGGCTGTAGAAAGCAGGGACCGTATAGAGTGCAATGCATCCGGAAGCACTGTTTCCAATTGCTGGTCTGGTAGGCCCCGAGATCTTAAAGCGAGACGTACGGAATTCCAGATGATACCGTTATACCTCTCTACCTGCCCATTTCCGATGGGATGGTATGGTGTTGTTTTGCTTGTAGCAATTCCCCGTTCTGAGAGGTAGTCCTTGAGTTCCCTTGACATAAAGGATGGACCCCGATCTGAGTGAATATAAGCCGGCATGCCACAGAGAGAAAATACCTGCTCAAGGCAGCAGATTACTGTGGACGCCAGCATATTGGAGCAGGGGAAGGCAAACGGAAAACGTGAATATTCGTCGATCATGGTGAGCAAATATGTGTTCCGAGTTGAAGAGGGCACTGGGCCCTTAAAATCGATGCTAAGTCGTTGCATCGGTTGGGTTGCATGTATGAGTATACCATCTGAGGGGCGGAAGAACTGAGGTTTTAATTCCGCACAAAGCCGGCATTCTGTGCATATTTTCTTTACATCTCCAGTGGAAAAAGGGAGATTCCGTGATCGTACGAAATGTAGCATGCGCGTAACGCCAGGATGACACAAACCATTGTGGACATCCATGAGAGTGGAGGATGACATAGTGGAGCAGAATGCCCGTGTGAGGGTGTCCGGGGCCACATTCTCCTTGCCAGGCCGATAGAGAATGGTATAACCAAAAGAGGCCAGTTCCATCCTCCAAAGTTGTATTTTATTATTCTTAATTTTGGTTCGTTTTCGATTATCGAGCATGAAGGCGACTGATCGTTGGTCCGTGATCAATGTAAAGTGCTGGCGAGCTAGAAAATGGTTCCACTTCCGTACTGCCTCTATGATGGCTGTGGCTTCTTTCTCAACCGGAGGATAATGTAGCTCGGCACCTTGTAAGGTCCTGGACATAAATGCTACAGGACGACCTTCCTGATTCAGAGTAGCCGAGATCGCCACCTCCGAGGCATCACATTCAACCATGAAAGGGAGATTCTCATCAATGGAGTGAAGAGCCGCTTTCTCCAACTGTTTTTTGAGAAGGTTAAAGGCTGCAACAGCCGCTGTTCCCAGTGGAAATGATCTAGCATGCAGCAAGGGTTGGATTTTGTCCGAAAAATTAGGAATCCATTTAGCGTAGTATGCAAACAGACCGAGAGCCCGACGTAAAGAAGCCGGATTCTTAGGTGACGGGAGCTCTTGGAGCGGGCGAAGTCTTTCTGGGTCTGGCTTAATGATACCATTGCCTACGCAGTAGCCAAGGATGTTGATGGTCGGTTGCGACTCAACAGATTTGGATTCATTCAGGGTCAAATTACGGCGATGGAGGGCATCCCGAAATTTTTGGAGGTTGGAGTCGTGTTCCTGTTGATCGTGACCTGCAATGGTAATGTTATCAAGATAGGGAAAAGTGTCCCTTAGGTTTTCCTGCTTAACCAGGCCATCCATTGCCCGTTGAAAGACAGCCACTCCATTAGTAACCCCGAATGGGAGGCGACGAAATTGGTACAGCCGTCCATTAGCCTCAAAGGCTGTGTACTGCTTATCTGAGACCTTCAAGGGTAACTGATGATAGGCACTTTTTAAATCGTAAGTTGAGAACACTTTGTATTCGGCCAGTTTATTAACCATATCATCAATGCGTGGCAATGGGTAGGCGTCCAAGTCGGTATATTGATTGATGGTTTGTGAATAATCGATGCATAGCCGCTGTTTGTGAGGTTTTAGAGGGTTCTTGACAATGACGACTTGAGCCCGCCAGGGCGACGAACATGGTTCAATGATATCCTCTGCTAGAAGTCGAGAGATTTCAGCCGCAATAAAAGATTGGTCTTCCTGATTAAAGCGCCGCGATTTCGTTATTATCGGTTGGCATTGAGGCGGAATACTGGCAAATAATGAGGGTTCATCAAGTGAAGCTGCTGATAATGCACAAAAAGATAATTTAGACGGTATATTAGAAATAGTAAGTCCGGGTTTGGATCCACCAAACTCAATGGTGAGTTTCTTATGCTGTTTTTGGAAGTCCAGCCCTAAGAGGAGATCACTACATAAGTCCTTGAGCACCGAAAGTTGGGTGGAGGGATACATACGACCATGAAGTGTCATATCAACAACACAAAAGCCGGAGATTCTGGTATTAAGTGATGACTGGGCCATTGCAATTGCCTGGTCCGATGGGAAGACATGTAGTTTCAATTTCGCAACAATCTGTTCCTTAATGAAACTATCAGTACTTCCTGAGTCAATTAAGGCATCTAAGGTATGCCCTTTAATTGAAATTTTTGTGGCTGCATGAGACAGGTTCTGTGGGCAAGCAGCTGTAATTGGTGCCGTTGCACAGAGAGTGGCTAAAACTCTCGGTGTGCTTCTTCGGGAGAGAGCTCGAGAGGAAGCTTGATAGGTCCTAGCTGGAGCATCTTGATAGGCCCTAATTGGGGCAGTTCGGTAGGCCTTAGCTGGATTGGCCCTCGTAGAGGCCCTTGATAGGCAAACTTTAGCAAAGTGTCCTTTTTTCCCGCAATAACTGCAGATTGCATTGCGAGCAGGGCAGGTTTTCCTAGGGTGAAAAGCATCTCCACAAAAGAAGCATTCCTTCCTAGATTGCCAAGAGGCTGCTAAAGTGGGGTCATCCTCCTCTTCTTCATCAGAATTATCAGAATTAGATTCCCCCATGATAGGGTTCACCTGAGACCGCTTAAATTGTCTGGTTGCAGCTACAGCAGCAGATCGAGATCTGGGCAGCTGATAGAGGTCTGCATTTCTCTTTGCCAAATCCAGTGAACAAGCTAGGTCAAAAGCTCTTTGTAGCTCAAGTGTTTTACTTTCTAGTAGACGCTGGCGTATAAATGGAGAGGCAATCCCGCAGATGAAAGCATCACGAATCATTTCTTGGCGGTACAGCTCAGCTGAGGCTGCCTGAAAGTTACAATCTACGCTGAGCCTGCGAAGTTCTTGCAGGAATTCATCAATTGATTCCCCTGGCCCTTGTCGGGCTGTGGCCAGTAGATGTCTAGCATAGACCTCATTTGGGGTCTTCGCATACAGTTTCTTAAGTGCCCGAATCACCTCTTCGTAATTATCCCATTCATCAACATATTCGAACACTTTTGGGGTCACATAATTGACAAGTATCTTCAATTTAGCAGGAGCATCCGCTTTACATTCATCCAGAAAATTCTCAAAAGTACGATACCAATGCTTCCATACCCTGCCAGCTGCTGGTGTATTCGGGTCCAAGTCCAGACGAATAGGTCTAAGGATTTTCTCCATGATGGGTGGTTCCCTAGATCCTTAACTTCCGAGTTTGTCTGAAGGTCTAGTATTTGTCAGTGTAAATATTTAAGTTACTTAAATTGATGTAAGAAAAAGGAGACTTACCATCAAGTAACTTTAAAGTAAGCTTTAAGTAACTTATAAACACACTATATACACAAGCGAGGTCTTTACCATGCCTCTGGTAGAAGCCCCTTACAATACTGAACAGACCAGTATTTATACCAGTCCAACAGGAAGTGCCATGTGACAGGAAGTGAGGTATGTACACAGTTCATAGTTCATAGTTCATAGTTCACAGGAAGTGATGACATAACTTCCCGGAAGTTATCATTTTTATCACACAACCTATCTCAACATTGACAGATTACTTCTGTCATCTCAACCTCACTTGCCATCTATTCCATCAGCATCAGTGCCCTTGAAAAAAATCTCACCTTTGTCCTCAGAATCCCAACACAATCAGCCCCAACACCAGCATCACCAGGCACACCAGCAGCACCAACATCCACACCAGCCTTCTCTGTAATCAACTGATGCTGGATTGGACACAGGGCATCATCACCTGTGCACATTGCTGCCCAGGATGCCAGTGATGGCCTCACCATGTCCAGATTTGCTTCACTTAACACTGATGCACCAGGTTGGCACCACCCCACACCAGCACCATAAAGCATCCCTGCAATGTCCAATCCATTCCTTTCACACTCATCACCATTGGGAGGGGGGGGGAACGTTATGTCTCACCATTCACTGGAACTCCAATAAGGATTTCAATGCTTGACAACAGATGAACAGAAAGTTTACACAAACATTGGCTAAAACACACAAGTGGCTACCCTTGTGTATTGTTAATTGGTATGATTGCACTAGGGTGATGGTGAGTGTGAGGGTAGCTAGTGAGATGGGAATGTGATGATGTAGATAGAAAGGGGGATGTAGATAGAAAGGGGTGAGTGGAGGTGCAAGGTAAGTTGGCGTGAGTAAGGATGTGCAGGAGTAGGGTAGGGAAGGCAGAGTGATGGGGATGTGATGAGTGGCACAGGAGGATGAAGTTGACTGTGGCTTTGCAGTAATGTTTCGTGATCTACTGAGATCATTGAAAGGTTTGCGCCACTGCAGCCAGGTCCTCCTGATGACATCCCTGCTTGTGTCCTCTTGTGCAATGTGCAACCAGGCTGCGTTGATCTCCTGGGGAGGTCTCTTCTGCCCATTGGAAGGGAAGAGAACCTCGCTGCGTGCTGTAACTCCCTCCATAAGCATATGGAGGGAGTCATGGGAGAGCCTGGGTGCAGCCGTGCACCTTTGTGCAGTGCTGGTCAGTGTTTGCAGCACCTCAATGCTGTAGAATACCAACAGCACAGCTGTCAAAATACATTTGGACATGGCCCCTTTAAGGAAACCGCTGATGACGCGTCATCAAAGGACATCATCAGATCTGCTTCCATTTAATTGGCCGAGAACCTCGCACGGCGGCCTTAACAAGCCCAACCAGGGCAAAATCACTTGGAGGGGGTGGGATGAAGATGGGTGCAGAGTTTGCGGCCGCTGTCTGCTCCGGCTGCACCGGACTCGCCATGGCGGGCGAAATCATAGCCCTCGTCTTTTCAATCCACAAAAGTGTCCCCATAATACATAATGGCCGTTATTACCCTTTTGAAACTGACTGCAACTTCAGGATGTAGCACATGCGCATCTAAACATGAAAATCCTTAATTTGTGGTCAGTCATCCACTGCTCCGACATTGGCTGTGCTGTCCCCGCCCCGGCCCGCCATAGCTGGCAAACAGTGTAATCAGTGAAAGTGACAGAGACTTGTGCTTTTCCACAGTAATATCGCTGTTAAATACCCCATTAAATGATAAACCTTGTTGGGTTAGGTGTAACTGGGGTTTTAACAGCGTATTGATGGCTAAACAAACGTTCTGGCCCTGAAAAACAAATTCTAATTTTAATTTTTGGAGTGTCAAATTTCTCCATTATGATAAAAATTACAATTTTTAAAAAACTTTTTTAAAAACATTTTTAAAAATGTTTTAAGTTTGTTCATGATAGTTCAGGTTCTACCTTATCCCCATGTGAGAGCCCAATTCTTTGTTTTGCTCTCTGTAACATTTTTAAAAAGTCAGGATAAAAGCAGCTTCACATTTCCTGGTTCCCTGTCTGTGAGAATTTTGCAAAGTGATTGGCTGCTTAGACAACTTGCTGACAACAGATCGCACTAGGGAATTACTACCATCGAGCACTGAAATCACTTGCGCATCGAAAAAGGCAAACTTCTCATCACAGAGATCGCAAGATCTTTGTGGGCAGCTTTCTTCAGGGCCAGCAGTGAATGTCTTTGCTTTGCTGCTGCCTGAAAATTCCGGACCATTAAGTATCTGGATGTCTCTGTAATCCACTTCCAATTATTGTCTTGTTAACTTGCAATAAATGTCAGAGAATTAAATAGCCTTTTTGTCATTGCCATTCAGCAATACTAAAGCTCTTTATGAAATAAAACAAGCGGGTAGACTGTTACTCTAGGGTGGCCAGTTGGCAGAGCGCATGGGCAGGCTGCCTGCTTCTGCCAGTGGGAGGCCTGTTCTGTTTCGAGGGCTGGCGAGCTTCACACCCTGATTGGGCATCCCGCTTCAACTCGACAGCTCGGGGCCCGGCGCAATATCGTGCAGCTTGGAGGCTGACCTGGCCAGCAGGAAGTTCGGTCCGGTGGTGGGAGAGGTGAGGGAGGGAGGGAGAGAGTCTAGGTGAGCAGCGGCCCACATTAATCTTGCGGAGCCCAGAGATATGCCCTTGCTGCCCAAGGCAGCACAAAAATTAATATTTTGTTTACCTTGTTGCGACTTTTTCCTCTTCACCAACCTGTACAACTGGGTGGAACATGCGTGGCACAGGCTGTACCCAGTTGTCCCTTGAAATTTCATTGGGATCCTATATACTGATTTGCATGCAGTAATGAGGCTCTCGCCTAATTCAGGCGAGTGTGTAGGCGACCAAGCAGAAGGCCCCAGTAAATATGGCGCAGAGCTGGATCTGGGCGGTAAGTTCACCACAGCTATTTTAACCCTGTCCACCCCCAGTTCCGTCGGGCAGGCCAACTTAAAATCGGTCTTAAGCTACTTCCTGGAAAAGTATAAGATTTTAAACTGTGGCAAACTTTTTTTTTATTCTTTCATGGGATGTGGGCGTCACTGGCAAGGCCAGCATTTATTGCCCATCACTAAACATGAAGACAGAATATAAGATATCATGGAGTGAGTTACAAGGTTGTAATTATGAGTGCCTTGGAATAAGTTATAATATTAATTCAAGAGAAGTGTTCAGAAGAAGCTCGTAAACTATCCATGCTTTCTTTTCAGGGCTGATGAAATCACTTACTCTCGTCTTAAAATCAGATTGTAGCTCAGTTCTAGTAATCTATTATAATGCAATCTGCTGAACTCCTCAATGAAACTACAGCCTTTAATTATTTCACAGGCATCCATTATCTCCAAAGTGTTTGTGGAAAAACTAGACCGATTAGAGCTTGGGAACAGAAAAGTCAGTGATCCTATTGCTAATCCATTGTAATCTGTCATGAGCCACTGTCTTCAGAAACTGGACTGGAGATAGAAGAAAGATAGACTGGGGACATGGAAAAAGGAAAACCTCGAAATATTCTGCGACGTGACGTGATAAGGCTCAGTTGTATTTCACCAGTCTTAGTTATAAATAATCTGAATATGCGACCAAAAGGAAAAGAAGTCATTTGATTGAATACAGAATACAAATTGAACAGCTTCATAACTGTAATTGACTCTCTTGTCCTTTCTGAGCTATAGTAATGTAGAAAAATGGTATACAAAGTTAAACTTGAATCTAAGTTATGTTTTAGGGACAAGGGGCTTTATACAGCACCACTATAATTCATAAAGAATAAAATGAAATCATGGGTTCAAAATGCCAGTTACCTAGAGCTAGTGAACAATGACATTCCTGGGCTAAAATATTTACAAAAATGAAGCTATCCTAAATGAAAAAGGATGCAGAGAATTGCAGAAAGCACCTTATCAGCCTCAAAAGGGAAGTATGGGTGGTGGCCCATGAGATAGGTCAATGATAAATAGGTAAGGGTGAACCAGTGCCACTGGGAAATAAATACTGGCTGCTGCTGAAATAAAAGTGGCTAGATACTGTTTGACCTCATGAATGAGAAAGCAAATTCATCACATCTTCTGATTCTGGTAAGTAGGTAAGTTTTCCTTTTAAAACACAATAAATTATATCATGTAAAACACTGCGTAAAATCTTATCCATATGTAATGTAGGATAATATATATGATAAGGCAGGATCTGGCCAAAGTGGACTGGGAGCAGCTACTTATAGGAAAAGCCACATCAAAACAGTGGGAGACTTTCAGAAGGGAAATAGAGAGAGTACAATGCCAACATGTTCCTGTAAAGGTCAAGGGTGGGACCAACAAGCAAAGGGAACCTTGGATGACAAGGGATATACAAAAATGCATTAGGAAAAAAAGGGGGGCTTTTGGCAATTACAAAAGGCTAAAGACGGAGGAAGCCCTGGAGGAGTATAAAAAGTGCAGGGGCAGACTTAAAAGAGAAATTAGGAGGGCAAGGAGGGGCCATGAAATAACACTGGCGAGCAAAATAAAGGAAAATCCTAAGATGTTTTATAAGTATATTAAGGGCAAGAGGATAACCAGGGAAAGGGTTGGGCCCATTAGGGACCAAAGTGGCAATCTGTGTGTAGAGCCAGATGAGGTAGGCGGGGTTTTAAATGAATTTTTTGCATCTGTGTTCACTATGGAGAAAGACGATGTAGACATAGAAATCGGGCAAGGGGACTGTGACATACTTGAACATATTAGCATCGAGAGGGAAGAGGTACTAGCGGTTTTAGCAGGCCAAAAAGTGGATAAATCCCCAGGCCCGGACGAGATGTATCCCAGGCTGTTGTGTGAGGCAAAGGAGGAGATTGCAGGGGCTCTGACACAAATTTTCAGAACCTCTCTGGCCACAGGGGATGTACCAGAGGACTGGAGAACAGCTAATGTAGTACCATTATTCAAGAAGGGTAGCAGGGATAAACCAGGGAATTACAGGCCAGTGAGCCTAACATCTGTGGTAGGGAAATTATTGGAAAAAATTCTGAGGGACAAAATTAGTCACCACTTGGAGAGGCAAGGATTAATCGGGGATAGTCAGCATGGCTTTGTCAAGGGTAAATCATGTCTGACCAATCTGATTGAATTTTTCGAGGGGGTGACTAGGTGTGTGGATGAGGGAAATGCTGTGGATGTGGTTTACATGGACTTCAGTAAAGCTTTTGACAAAGTCCCGCATAGGAGACTGGTCAAGAAGGTAAGAGCCCATGGGATCCAGGGTGCCTTGGCGCGTTGGATCCTAAACTGGCTGAGTGGCAGGAGGCAGAGGGTGATGGTCGAAGGTTGCTTTTGTGACTGGAAGCCTGTGTCCAGTGGGGTACCTCAGGGATCGGTGCTGGGTCCCTTGCTGTTTGTGATCTACATAAATGATTTGGATGAGAATGTAAAAGGTATGATCAGTAAGTTCGCAGATGACACGAAAATTGGTGGGGTGGTAAATTGTGAGGAGGAAAGCCTCAGGCTACAGGACGATATAAACGGGTTGGTCAGATGGGCGGAAAAGTGGCAAATGGAATTTAACCCTGAAAAGTGCGAGGTGATGCATTTTGGACGGACAAATAAGGCAAGGGAATACACAATGAGTGGTAGGACCCTAGGAAGTACAGAGGGTCAGAGGGACCTTGGTGTACATGTACATAGACCCCTGAAGGCAGCGGAACAGGTAGATAAGGTGGTTAAAAAGGCATATGGGATACTTGCCTTCATTAGCCGAGGCATAGAATATAAGAGCAGGGAGGTTATGATGGAGCTGTACAAAACGCTGGTGAGGCCACAGCTGGAGTACTGTGTGCAGTTCTGGTCACCTCACTATAGAAAGGATGTGATTGCTTTGGAGAGGGTGCAGAGAAGATTCACCAGGATGTTACCTGGGATGGAGCGCCTCAGCTATGAAGAAAGGCTAAACAGGCTGGGGTTGTTTTCCTTGGAGCAAAGAAGGCTGAGGGGGGACCTGATTGAGGTGTACAAAATGATGAGGGGCATCGATAGGGTGGATAAAGAGGAACTTTTCCCCTTAGTAGGGGGGTCAATAACAAGGGGGCATAGATTCAGGGTAAGGGGCAGGAGGTTTAGAGGGGATTTGAGGAGGAACTTTTTCACCCAGAGGGTGGTTGGAATCTGGAACTCACTGCCTGAAAGGGTGGTAGAGGCAGGAACCCTCACAACATTCAAGAAGCATTTGGATGAGCACTTGAAATGCCATTGCATACAAGGCTATGGACCAAATGCTGGAAAATGGGATTAGACTGGACAGGGATTGATGGACAGCGCAGACACGATGGGCCGAAGGGCCTCTTTCTGTGCTGTAAAACTCTATGACTCTATGACTATGACTCTATATGCACAGATGTCAGCCTTTGCTCAGTGGCAGCACTCTCACCTGAGTCAGAAGGTTGTGGGTTCAAGTCTCACTCCAGAGGCTTGAGCACATAATCTAGGCTGGCACTCCAGTGCAGTACTGCGGGAGTGCTGCACGGTCAGAGGTGCCGTCTTTCTAATGAGACATTAAAACTGAGACCCCATCTGCCTTCTCAGGTGGAAGTAAAAGATCCCACAGCACTATTCGAAGAATAACGGGAGTTCTCCCAGTGTCCTGGGCGATATTTATCCCTCCACCAACACCTAAAGTAGATATTCTGGTCATTTATTTCACTGCTGTTTTGGGGCCTTGCTGTGTGCAAATTGGCTGCCACATTTCCTACATTACGTGGCGATGACAATCAACACAGATACCATCATCACACGTGAGGACACCACCCACCAGGTACATGGTACATACTCATGTGACTCGGCCAACGTTGTCTACCTCATACGTTGCAGGAAAGGATGCCCTGGAGCATGGTACATCGGCGAGACCATGCAGACACTGCGACAACGGATGAACGGACACCGCGCAACAATTGCCAGGCAGGAGTGTTCCCTCCCAGTCGGGGAACACTTCAGCAGTCAAGGACATTCAGCCTCCGATCTTCAGGTAAGCATTCTCCAAGGCGACCTTCGAGACACACGACAACGCAAAATCGTAGAGCAGAAACTGATAGCCAAGTTCTGCACTCATGAGGACGGCCTCAACCGGGATCTTGGGTTTATGTCACGCTACATGTAACCCCGCCTGATGTAGGGTCATCCAGACTCGAGTCGTCGTTGGCTGGTTCTCTACACAGATACGGCCGGACCTGCTGTGATTTCCAGCAAAAAAAATGTTTTTGTTTTTCATACAGACCCCAGCATCTGCAACATGTGACCCCACCTCATTGTTCTTTGATGTAATGTTTTCCTGACTGACCTGTTTGGACACCATTCACACCTTTGATTGCTGTGATTATCTCTCTGCCGAGGTGTGATAAATGGCAGTTAGAAAGATTACCTGTAATCATCTGGCAGTGTTTTCTGACTATATAAGCTGTGTCTTTATGCATCTCTCCACTTCACCTGATGAAGGAGCAGCGCTCCAAAAGCTTGTGATTTCAAATAAAACTGTTGGACTATAACCTAGTGTTGTGTGACTTCTTACATTCCTACATTACAACAGTGACTACACTTCAAAAGTACTTCATTTCCTGTAAAGCACTTTGGGATGTCTTGAGGTCATAAAAGGTGCTATATAAATATAATAAGTTCTTTCATACCAATAACACATTGCATAGTATGTAAAAACCTATTAATTCTTCATTGTCAGCTTTGATCTGCAATCCATAAACCTTGACCATCAACAATGTCTTAAGCAATCATCAAAAAAAACCTCAGCTGGTGTACAGTCCAAAGGCCCATGTTCACAACTCATACATTGAGTTCTGCACAGATGCTCCACCCAAAACCCTGTCTATGACTGAATTTTCAGAAGAAGGCTCAATTGTTGTGTCTGAGGAGGAAGACGAGGAGAATCAGAGGAAGAGGCACCAGACATCCTACCTCAGAGGGGTATAATGCAATCAGAAAAAGAGAAAGCCAGGAGGACATCACCAGGGCCATCTTACAAAATTATGATTTTTTTTTCATTTCCCACACATGGAAATACAAATGGACACATCCGCTCTTACAAGGTCAGGAGTGGCCTATACAAGCTGCTACCGTTCAACTCCATATCTTGAGAGAGCGGGTGATCAAGAGTGTTGTGAGGGCTCAGAGCTCTGGAAATACATATTCAGATTGGCTTTAACTATCTGCATACTGGTATGTTGGCTGGGCACAGTTAGCTGAGCAGGATGGCTCAAACATCGAAAAGATGATGGCACTGTCTATAAACAGCTATTCCCCTCCACGTAGCTCAGAAACCCTGTCAATCAAATATGCTTGGAGTCCTCTGAAGGTCAGCATAGAAAAATTAGTGGATTATTTCATGTGCCACAGTGACCAATGTATCAGTAATTCCCACTCCGATGATACTTAAGAGTATCCTGTAATAGTATTTTGCATCAAGCATTGTTTAGATTTTTTTCAATAGTGATAATTTGTGGTGAAGTTAACTAGATTTTTGAAAAAATGTGAACGCAGACTTATTGAAGACATATTCAATAAAAAAAATTCATCACTTCTACATCCTAGTCCTTTTCTTCAGAATGCTAGAAAATTGGGTACTGTTATAGAAAGAAAATGTAGAATATGTTTTGAGACATGTTCTTTGCTTTACCCTGTGGGTGTTCATTTCCTTAATGTCTGGCTATAGAAGAGAGAGGACAATTTCCATTTGTTACTTGATGCTGTCCCTTCAGGTAAACTACATAATATAATGTAGTGAGCAAAAGTCAGAGATCGTTTAAAAATTCTAACAGTCATTTGTAATTGCATCATAATAAGCGGTGATGAATCTCGATGTACATCATAGTGAATCATAATGAATCCCACTGGTTCTATAAATCATGGCAGTTTTATCTGCAGCAGAGACAGATTTGTGACTAATCATTTGTCTAAAAGATTGGGAGCTACCAAACGTCCTATTCAAATGTGGTTGTCATATACATGCAAAAACAAACTGTGAAATGGCAGGTTGGTTAGTTCCTCTCCTGTGTAGAGTGGAATGAGATAGAATGAGATGTAACACTCAACCCCTACAATTTTGCTAGGTTATCTGTCAGTTAGTGAATCAGATCCACCACCAATAATCCAATAAAAAAAATTAACAAAGGATCAAACCTGGGGCCTTCCCGGTCTATTGTACTCAGTGCCAGGAAATTAAAGGAACTTGACTACAGCTATGCTTAAAAGGGAAATGCAAGCTTGAGATAACAATATGAAAACACTATCTGCCTTTTTCTTACCCCTACATGACTACCACACTGGATCTTTTTCTGTCCCCTTCACTCTCCCTTCTAACATTTCCTCAATATGTACTGGTCTAGCTCTAAGTAGACAACTTGCCATTTTGTGTGTATTGTCTTTGTGGAACACACGACTATCCACTTCCCTGAGCAAGGAATCCCCTGTGACTATAATCTCTCTGTAACTTGCAGATTGCATCTTTATTCTAGCTATCTTCATTGGTTTTCTAGCTTCCTTTTCTTCTGTGATCTTGTGTTTTTCTGCATTATTGGACACTGGCTGTGAGGCTGTGGAATGCACTACCAGAGTTAGTGATTGAAGGAGAAACTGTGTCAACATTTAGGAATAGGTTAGGTAGGTGGTTGAAGCAATGTGGGATAAAGGGATAGGGAAACAGGGTGGATGCATGGAATTAGAACTACTGCCCATGTGGAGGAGAAACTCCAACACACACAGTCGGGACCAGCGGGAGCAGCGAGGAGGAGCTCGGGAGAAAACCCGGCGACCAGCGAGGCCCGAGACCAGTCGGGAGCAGTGTGGTGAGACCGGTATAAAAACCGGAGAGCAGCGAGGCCCGAGACCAGTCGGGACCAGCGGGAGCAGCGAGGAGGAGCTCGGGAGAAAACCCGGCGACCAGCGAGGCCCGAGACCAGTCGGGAGCAGTGTGGTGAGACCGGTATAAAAACCGGAGAGAGGCGAGGCCCGAGACCAGTCGGGACCAGCGGGAGCAGCGAGGAGGAGCTCGGGAGAAAACCCGGCGACCAGCGAGGCCCGAGACCAGTCGGGAGCAGTGTGGTGAGACCGGTATAAAAACCAGAGAGCAGCGAGGCCCGAGACCAGTCGGGACCAGCGGGAGCAGCGAGGAGGAGCTCGGGAGAAAACCAGGCGACCAGCGAGGCCCGAGACCAGTCGGGAGCAGTGAGTCGGAGACCGGTATAAAAACCGGAGAGAGGCGAGGCATACCAACTCAGCAGCGGGGGGAGAGGTAAAAAGTAATCAGTGTGTGACGTCACCAGGGAGCAGGTAGGTGATTGGTTGGTGAGTATTTCTCTTTTTTCAATACAAGCTTGAATTCTGTGGTGTTAAATTTCTGTGGTGTAGTGGGGATAGTTGGTAAATAAAGCGCCCTAGAGCATACCTGTAACTGGGGTATTGAATAAATTTTTAAAGAAATTAAAGGGGTAAGTCATGGCAGGAGAGTTCAGACCCGTGCTCTGCTCCTCCTGCTCTATGTAGGAAGTCAGGGATGCTGCCAGTGTCCCTGGTGACCATGTGTGCAGGAAATGCATCCAGCTGCAGCTACTTGTAGACCGCATTGCGGCGCTCGAGCTGCGGGTGGATGAATTTTGGAGCATGCGCGATGCTGAAAGGCTCGTGGATAACACGTTTAGTGAGTTGTGCACGCCTCAGGGTAGGGCAGCACAGGGGGTGACCATCAGGCGGAGCAACAAAGGCAGGCAGGTAGTGCAGGGAACCCCTGCGGACATCCCCCTTTCAAACAAGTATACCGCTTTGGATACTGTTGAGGGGGATGACTCACCAGGGGAAGGCAGCAGCGGCCAACTTCCTGGCACTGGGGGTGCTCCTGCTGCCCAGGAAGGGGGGAAAAAGAGTGGGAGAGCAATAGTGGTAGGGGATTCTATAGTAAGGGGAACAGATAGGCGTTTCTGTGGCCGTAGACGTGAATCCAGGATGGTTTGTTGCCTCCCTGGTGCCAGGGTCAAGGATGTCACTGAGCGGCTGCAGGGCATTCTGGAGGGGGAGGGAGAACAGCCAGTGGTCGTGGTCCACATTGGTACCAACGACATAGGTAAAAAGAGGGATGAGGTCCTGCAGCAAGAATTTAGGGAGCTAGGTGAAGGATTAAGGAGCAGGACCTCAAAGGTTGTAATCTCTGGATTACTCCCGGTGCCACGTGCTAGTAAGTATAGGAATAGGAAGATAGAACAGATGAATGCGTGGCTAAAGGGATGGTGCAAGGGGGAGGGCTTTAGTTTCCTGGATCACTGGGTCTGCTTCTGGGAAAGGTGGGACTTGTACAAGTCGGACGGTTTACACCTGAACCAGGGGGGAACCAATATCCTTGCGGGGAGGTTTGCTAGCACTGCTGGGGAGGGTTTAAACTAACTTGGCAGGGGGTTGGGGTACAGAGTGGAGCTATAGTAGGGGCTGATTTACGGCCAAATACAGAGGGAAAAACAAGTCAGCTGGGAAGGCAGAGCAAATATGTGAAGGCAAAAGAGAATATGGCAGGGCTGGAAGGCATTTATTTTAATGCAAGGAGTCTTGCAAATAAGGTGGATGAACTGAAAGTGTTGTTGAACACATGGGAGTACGATATTGTTGCTATCACGGAGACATGGTTGAGGGAGGGTCAGGACTGGCAGCTCAATATTCCGGGGTATAGAATCTTCAGGCGAGACAGAGAGGGGTGTAAAAGGGGAGGGGGTGTTGCAATATTAATTAAGGAGTCAATTACTGCTGTAAGGAGGGATGATATATTAGCGGGTTCCTCTAATGAGGCCATATGGGTAGAACTTAAAAACAAAAAGGGGGCAAGCACTTTGCTGGGAGTGTACTATAGGCCCCCAAACAGTCAGGGGGAGATAGAGGAACAGATATGTAGGCAAATCTCCGAGAAGTGCGAAAATAATAGGGTAATAATAGTGGGGGATTTCAACTTCCCCAATATAAATTGGGACAGTCAGAGTGTGAAAGGCTTAGAGGGTGCAGAATTCTTAAAGTGCATCCAGGAGAGCTTTTTGAGCCAACATGTAGAAAGTCCTACAAGAGAGGGGGCGGTACTGGACCTAATTCTGGGGAATGTAGCCGGGCAAGTGGTGGAAGTGTCAGTAGGAGAGCATTTTGGCGACAGTGACCATAATTCGGTGAGATTTAAGGTGGTCATGGAAAAAGACAAAGACGGCCCGGAAATAAGGGTTCTAAGTTGGGGGAAGGCCGATTTTAATATGATAAGGCAGGATCTGGCCAAAGTGGACTGGGAGCAGCTGCTTATAGGAAAATCCACATCAAAACAGTGGGAGACTTTCAGAAGGGAAATAGAGAGAGTACAACGCCAACATGTTCCTGTAAAGGTCAAGGGTGGGACCAACAAGCAAAGGGAACCTTGGATGACAAGGGATATACAAAAATGCATTAGAAATAAGAGGGGGGCTTTTGGCAGTTACAAAAGACTAAAGACAGAAGAAGCCCGAGAGGAGTATAAAAAGTGCAGGGGCATACTTAAAAAAGAAATTAGGAGGGCGAGGAGGGGCCATGAAATAACACTGGCGAGCAAAATAAAGGAAAATCCTAAGATGTTTTATAAGTATATTAAGGGCAAGAGGATAACCAGGGAAAGGGTAGGGCCCATTAGGGACCAAAGTGGCAATCTGTGTGTAGAGCCAGAGGATGTAGGCGGGGTTTTAAATGAATTTTTTGCATCTGTGTTCACTATGGAGAAAGACGATGCAGACATAGAAATCGGGCAAGGGGACTGTGACATACTTGAACATATTAGCATCGAGAGGGAGGAGGTGCTAGCGGTTTTAGCGGGCCAAAAAGTGGATAAATCCCCAGGCCCGGACGAGATGTATCCCAGGCTGCTGTGGGAGGCAAGGGAGGAGATTGCAGGGGCTCTGACACTAATTTTCAGAACCTCCCTGGCCACAGGGGATGTACCAGAGGACTGGAGAACAGCTAACGTAGTACCATTATTCAAGAAGGGTAGCAGGGATAAACCAGGGAATTACAGGCCAGTGAGTCTAACATCTGTGGTGGGGAAATTATTGGAAAAAATTCTGAGGGACAAAATTAATCTCCACTTGGAGAGGCAAGGATTAATCGGGGATAGTCAGCATGGCTTTGTCAAGGGTAAATCATGTCTAACAAATCTGATCGAATTTTTCGAGGGGGTGACTAGTGGGGTGGTTGAGGGAAATGCTGTGGATGTGGTGTACATGGACTTCAGTAAAGCTTTTGACAAAGTCCCGCATAGGAGACTGGTCAAGAAGGTAAGAGCCCATGGGATCCAGGGTGCCTTGGCGCGTTGGATCCTAAACTGGCTGAGTGGCAGGAGGCAGAGGGTGATGGTCGAAGGTTGCTTTTGTGACTGGAAGCCTGTGTCCAGTGGGGTACCTCAGGGATCAGTGCTGGGTCCCTTGTTGTTTGTGATCTACATAAATGATTTGGATGAAAATGTAAAAGGTATGATCAGTAAGTTCGCAGATGACACGAAAATTGGTGGGGTGGTAAATTGCGAGGAGGAAAGCCTCCGGCTACAGGACGATATAAACGGGTTGGTCAGATGGGCGGAAAAGTGGCAAATGGAATTTAACCCTGAAAAGTGCGAGGTGATGCATTTTGGACGGACAAATAAGGCAAGGGAATACACAATGAGTGGTAGGACCCTAGGAAGTACAGAGGGTCAGAGGGACCTTGGTGTACATGTACATAGATCCCTGAAGGCAGCGGAGCAGGTAGATAATCACAGAAATCACAGAAACCTCACAGTACAGATAGAGGCCATTTCGGCCCATCGAGCCTGCACCGACACATATCCCACCCGATCCCCGTAACCCCACGTATTTAATCCCCCTAACACTAAGGGTCAATTTTTATCATAGCCAATCAACCTAACCCCGCACATCTTTGGACTGTGGGAGGAAACCGGAGCACCCGGAGAAAACCCACGCAAACATGGGGAGTATGTGCAAACTCCACACAGACAGTCACCCGAGGCCGGATTCGAACCCAGGTCCCTGGCGCTGTGAGGCAACAGTGCTAACCACTATGCCACCGTGGTTAAAAAGGCATATGGGATACTTGCCTTCATTAGCCGAGGCATAGAATATAAGAGCAGGGAGGTTATGATGGAGCTGTACAAAACGCTGGTGAGGCCACAGCTGGAGTACTGTGTGCAGTTCTGGTCGCCTCACTATAGGAAGGATGTGATTGCTTTGGAGAGGGTGCAGAGAAGATTCACCAGGATGTTACCTGGGATGGAGCGCCTCAGCTATGAAGAGAGGCTGGACAGGCTGGAGTTGTTTTCCTTGGAGCAGAGAAGGCTGAGGGGGGACCTGATTGAGGTGTACAAAATAATGAGGGGCATAGATAGGGTAGATAAAGAGGAACTTTTCCCCTTAGTGGGGGGGGTCAATAACAAGGGGGCATAGATTCAGGGTAAGGGGCAGGAGATTTAGAGGGGATTTGAGGAGGAACTTTTTCACCCAGAGGGTGGTTGGAATGTGGAACTCAATGCCTGAAAGGGTGGTGGAGGCAGGAACCCTCACAACATTCAAGAAGCATTTGGATGAGCACTTGAAATGCCATTGCATACAAGGCTATGGACCAAATGCTGGAAAATGGGATTAGACTGGACAGGGATGGATGGGCGGCGCAGACACGATGGGCCGAAGGGCCTCTTTCTGTGCTGTAAAACTCTATGACTCTATGACTCTATGACAATGCTTGGGCTGAACAGCCTGTTTCTGTGTTGTAATTTCTGTGTAATTCTATGAATCTGTTTGTTAATATAATCTCTTGGGAAGCTTCATAGGCTTATCTTTTTCCTACTTTTACCAACTTAATCCATCCAGTATTCCCATTTCCTTGGTTTGCTGCAACACTTGTCTCCATTTCATGGAAATCGTGTCCCTGATTGTACTGATCTCCAGCTCTAATCCACTGTCAAAGTCTAATGATAGCTGGCCATTTCCCAGACTTGTGATGACTCACTTAGAAAGTCTAGTACTCCCTGCTTGATAATCCACTCACTTCATCTTCCCTTCGAAGTCTCTGTAGCTTCTCCTTTCTAAAGCCATAACCATTTCTTTAAGCTTTTTGATCAACAGGCAATTGTTGTATCTCTTCTTTTATACCCAGTTTTCTCATTCATAACCATTCCTCACCAAACATATGTCATAGCAACCATCTTAATTCTATTTCTCTCAACTGCTCCCCTTTTACAATTACTTCTCTCAGGTGGCCCTTTTTTAATTTATTTCTCTAAGATGCTCCTTTTACATGTATATTTGCGTGTGTATTTTATATATCTAACTGATAGTGCAATAGTCCCAAAACAGTTTTTCATGTCAAAATTCTGACTGTCCTGGTCAGATCAAGACATCTGCTCAGCTTAAAAATTCTACATTTAAAGTATGTTAAATATTTTCTGACTGAGCAATTAAGAGTTACTCCTAGGCATTTTGCTCTTTGTACTATTTCAAGACTGGGGCTGAATGCTTTAGACATAGAACAATGTATAGGATTTTGCTGGAATATTGGACAATATTAACCACTTTAGGCAAAATGATCAATCTTCAGTTCAATGATCATTTAACCAGTCACACACAACACCATTATAATGATATAGTAGAGTTCAGCTCTGTAAGGAACAGATGCTCTTTCACGGTCTGTATTCCAGGGTACGTTTTAGTATTAAAAACAGAAAATGCTGGAAACACCCAGGCTGCATCTGTGGAGAGGGAAAGGTAGGGTTAGCATTTCAAGTCGATGACCTTTCGTCAGAACCACCATTTGAAAGAGAAGGGCAAAACTTCTTCAAGGTGGGCATCCCTAGAAGAGAAGTGGCAATGAATTAAACAAATAAAAACAAAAAAACACCAGTTCTGATAAAAGATCATCAACCTGAAATGTTAGCCCTGTGGCGACACGCCACCACTGGACATAATCCGCTCACGGCGGCACAGACAGTCTAAGCAGAAGCCCCCAGCCGGGGGCCCTTTCCTCCAGCAACTTGTTTCCCGCAGGGACAGGCTGCCGGGAGCACTTCCTGTCTGGGAAGTATTTAAGTGGATGTGCGGGCTTTTCTAGTTCCTGTTTGCCATGTGGTCAGAATAAAGCAGTTGTGTTTTCAATAGCTCTGTCTCGACTCCCACGTTTGCCGCGGTATCTCAACACTGGTGACCCCGACGCTCAGGACGAATCCTAAGCTAGCATAGCGGATACAAACGTAGTCACGGTTAAATTACCTGACTTTTGGGAGAACCTCGCCGAAGCCTGGTTCGTTCAAGCTGAGTCCAGATTCCGGCTGAAAGGCATTACAGTCGACGCCACGAAGTACGACTACCTCGTCGCCTCGCTCACCTACGCTACAGTCCCCAAGGTTTGGGCAGCGCTGCAGAATCCACCAACGGAGGGCAAGTACGAGCATCTGAAGGCTGCGCTACTTAAAAACATTTCAAACGTCCTCTTACCAGCGCCACTGCCAACTCCTGGACCTCCCCGGCCTTGGTGACGCTTCACCATCAGACCTGCTTTCCCACATGCTGTCCCTCTCCGACGACAAAAATCCCGGCGCCCTTTTTCGCACGCTTTTCATTCGGCAGCTCCCCGCCAGCATCCGCCCGCTCCTTGTGGAGTCTGACTCCACGGACCTGAATGAGATAGCCGAAAAGGCCGACCGGCTGCTCTCTGCACAGGCCGCTCGCGACGTCGCGCCCGACCTCACGGCAACGACCACGCGGTCTTCCCGGGCCGCTAGGCCCGACCGCCCTACCACTCCGGGTCACTGCTACTACCACACCCGTTTTGGCGCTAGGGCTCAACGCTGCACGCCACCGTGTTCCTTCAAACCCCCCCCCGCACCGGCCCCCGCGATGGCCGCGGGGCAGAAGGAGCCCCTACTGTACGTCACTGACGACAGAACCAACCGTTGATTTCTGTGCGACACAGGGGCCCAGCACAGCATCACCCCCGCCTCCGCCCTCGAGATCCAACGCGGCACACGGGGTATCACACTGGCTGCAGCCAACGGCTCTGAAATCCGCACATATGGCACCCGCATGGTCACGCTCGGCCTCGCGGGCCGCCACTACCGCTGGGAGTTCCTGACAGCCAAGGTCCTCTGCCCACTCATTGGTGCCGACTTCCTACGCGCCCACGGCCTCCTTGTCGACATTCCGAGGCACCGCCTCGTCGACATCAACACTATGGCCCCCATCCCCGGCGCCTTTACCCCGGCCCGTTCGGCCGGCCCGACGACCTACTGCCTCGCCAGAGCCACGGACGACTACTCGGCACTCCTAGCTGAGTGTCCCGCCCTCACTAACCCGACCTTTTCGGCCAAAGCCGCCAAGCACGGTGTGGAACACTATATCCCCACCACCGGCCCCCCAGTTTCTGCCCACGCCCGCAGACTCAACCCGGCCAAGCTGGAAATCGCGCGGGCCGAGTTTACCAACATGGAACAACTCGGCATCATCCGCCGCTCCAGCAGCCCTTGGGCCTCGCCCCTCCACATCGCCCCCAAGCCCGGCGGAGGCTGGCGCCCTTGCGGGGACTACCGCCGCCTCAACGACGCCACCACCCCCGATCGGTACCCGGTGCCACACATCCAGGACTTCTCGGCCCGACTGGCCGGACGAACCGTCTTTTCCAAAGTCGACCTGGTGCGCGGTTACCACCAAGTCCCCGTACACCCCGCGGACATCCCCAAAACGGCCGTCATCACCCCATTCAGCCTGTTCGAGTTCCTGAGGATGCCCTTCGGCCTCAAGAATGCAGCACAGGCTTTCCAGCGCCTTATGGACTCAGTCCTCCGGGACCTGAACTTCCTATTCGTCTATCTAGACGACATTCTCGTGGCCAGCTCCTCCAAACAGGAACACCTCGAACACCTTCGCATCCTGTTCGGGCGCCTAGCCCAACACGGGCTCATCCTCAGCCCGGCGAAGTGCCAATTCGGCCTAACCGAGATCGATTTTCTCGGTCACCACATCACCCCTGCTGGGGCCGTCCCCCTGCCCAACAAGGTGCAGGCCGTCCAGCAATTCCGCCGCCCCACAACCATCAAGGGCCTCCAGGAGTTCCTCGGGATGGTGAACTTCTACAACAGGTTCATCCCCAGAGCCGCAGCCCTTATGAAGCCCCTATACGACTCCCTCCGAGGAAAATCCGGCAAGATGGACGTAGCCTGGACCACTGACACGGCAGCCGCCTTCGACGCCACCAAAAACGCGCTCGCCGACGCCACTCTGCTCGCGCACCCGAGGGCCGATGCCCGGGTCGCGCTCACCACCGACGCCTCCGACCACGCGGTCGGGGCCATGTTCGAGCAGTGGGTCAATGACGCGTGGCAGCCACTTGCTTTCTACAGCCGCCAACTGCGCCCCCCGGAGGTCAAATACTCCACTTTCGACCGCGAGCTTCTCGCACTCCACCTGTCGGTCCGCCATTTCAGGTTCCTCCTGGAAGGCCGCCCCTTCACCGCGTATGTGGACCACAAGCCACTCACATACGCGATGGCCAAGCACACCGAACCCTGGTCCGCTAGGCAGCAACGCCAGCTCGCGGCCGTCTCCGAGTTTACTACGGACATTCAGCACGTCTCCGGTAGAGACAACGTGGTCGCCGACTGCCTTTCCCGTCCCGCCGTCTGTGCGAATCACCTCGCGGTCGACTACGCACAACTAGCAGCGGCCCAGCTCACGGACCCAGACCTCCTCTCGGCGGCTACCAGCCTGCCAGGGCTACGCCTAGCCAAGGTCGCGCACGGGCCCGAAGCCACGGCAGTCACGTGCGATGTCTCACTCGGCCAACCCAGGCCGGTCGTCCCTGAGACCTGGCGCTGCCGCGTCTTCGACGCGCTCCACGGGCTCTCTCACCCGGGTTCCCGCGCATCCGTCAAACTCCTCTCCAAGCGTTTCGTCTGGCGCGGCCTTAGCAGAGATGTTCGGACTTGGGCCACCTCCTGCCTCGCCTGCCAACGGGCTAAGGTACAGCTGCACACCAAAGCACCCCTGGGAGACTTCGAGGTACCCAGCCGCCGCTTCGACCACGTACACATCGACATCGTCGGTCCCCTGCCGCCATCGCAAGGCCAAACTTATCTCCTCACGATGGTCGACCGCTACACACGCTGGCCTGAGGCAGTGCCGCTGACCTCCACCACCACAGCCGACATCGCCAGGGCATTCGTTAACACCTGGGTTGTGAGGTTCGGCGTACCGGCCGACATAACCTCCGACAGAGGCGCCCAGTTCACCTCCGAACTCTGGACGGCCACAGCACGCAACCTCGGGGTGACGCTCCACCGCACCACGGCGTACCACCCGCAGGCCAACGGACTTTGTGAACGCTTCCACAGGTCACTCAAGGCCTCACTCCGCGCCGGCCTGCAGGACAGTACCTGGACTGACCGCCTACCGTGGGTGCTACTCGGCCTACGCACCGCGGTCAAGGAAGACCTCCAGTCCTCGGCAGCGGAGCTAGTCTACGGACAACCGCTGCGCGTCCCAGGCGAATTCCTTCCGGGGCCTACCAAGTCTTGGTCAGCCGAACAGCAGCGGCTCGACTCTTTCTCTTCCGCTCAGCAGTTCGCCCCACTTCCGGTCAACCGACACGGCGAACTCGCACCTCACGTCCCGCCAAATTTACAGCAGGCGCGCTTCGTCTTCGTGCGACACGACGCGCACTGCGGGCCCCTGCGACCCCCGTACGACGGTCCATACGAGGTACTACAAACCGGGGACAAGGTATTCAAGCTGCGACTCGGCGACAGGGTCGAGACAGTCTCCATCGACCGGCTCAAACCAGCACACACAGAACCAGGGGAACAGGTCCCCGTGGCCCAGCCTCCAGCCAGAGGCTGTCCCCCCGGCAAGCCAGCACAGCCGGCGGCGAACCGCCCGACCCAACCAACCAGACCGGCGACCACTCAGAGCCGCTGCGGCAGAACCATTAGACCACCGTCACGACTCGTCCACTCCTCCTAAGCGGATTCTGGGGGGAGCTCTGTGGCGACACGCCACCACTGGACATAATCCGCTCACGGCGGCACAGACAGTCTAAGCAGAAGCCCCCAGCCGGGGGCCCTTTCCTCCAGCAACTTGTTTCCCGCAGGGACAGGCTGCCGGGAGCACTTCCTGTCTGGGAAGTATTTAAGTGGATGTGCGGGCTTTTCTAGTTCCTGTTTGCCATGTGGTCAGAATAAAGCAGTTGTGTTTTCAATAGCTCTGTCTCGACTCCCACGTTTGCCGCGGTATCTCAACAACCCTACCTTTCATTCTGACCTGCTGAATGTTTCCACGATATTCTGTTTTTATTTCAGGTTTCTAGCATCTGCAGTATGTTGCTGATACCTTTCAGTCATACTCACTATAACCTTTCTATTCTCCCTCTTTCCCCGTCCAATCCACCATCCCATCATTCCATGCTTGGAGGCAGTGCCGAACACAATCATGTTATTAACAAAAGCAGTTTATTGAAACAAAAGAATGTAGGTTTTTCATTTCATTTAGAGTCCAGACAACATGCCTTGCTGCAGACACTGAATTACATCATGCTGCGTATAATCTTAATTCTACATATTATTAGACCTGTTTCATCAAGCTCCACTTTGGTAAACATGGCTTAATGTATTACACTCAGACACCCATTTCAGCAATTTTCTGATTTCCAGTGCAGCCCGTAAGTATAAGATGTCAGTCAAACTCACAGCGACCTAAAGCTGAACTTCATTATTTCTTCTTGTTTATCTAGGCTCAGGGCAGAGAAGATTAACCTCTCACTTCAATGCATGTGTCATAGGGCTATTCTGACTTATTATACCTTATCTGCTCACAGAATGTAGCTCATAAATTTGCATTGGCTTCATTCATTTAATCTTGGCTATTTCTGATGCACATTACATCCGTAACATCTATCTCCCTGCATTATTATTCTCTTGACACAGTACCAGTAGATTCCTATTTATATACATTACAATTATATTCACAGAAAATTTGAGTCAGTGAAACCTAAGATTTCGTCCTGTGGTTAAAATCCAAAGTAAAATGAAGTGAACATATTTGATACCATATACCCATTTATATCCTGGTATCTGCATAGCCTAAACAAGGGTACAATGCCTTTCTGTAGTCTGCCAATCACACTTTACAAAAACAACTACACCAATAAGTTACAGTTATATTTTGCAACAAGTTCCTTCGGCATAGCAACAGCGCTGTATTTTGTGAGTGTGTTGGATAATTTCAAAACCAGCCAACCACTTTAAACTGAGGCAGATCTATGTCAAACTAAATTGAAGTCTTTTAATTTCCCATCAACAAATGTTGAGTGTAAATCTCTTCTCCATTATCTTTACGCCAACTACAATTATGCCACTAAACGCAATTGATGGGTCATTATACAAAGTTTTGCATTCAGCTAGATTGTACATCCATTTTTTTGATATACCACAATTATCACATCTGAATGTTGAATAAAAAAAATTAATCTGAGCAACTGAGCTACTTCAGATTAATTTGTAAAAATTCAAAGGTTTTATGATAATTTTTATGATATCTTTGTGACTTCCTTTTTATGCTATTGTGGTTGAGAGCCAGTTTGCAGTAGCTACGTAAAGAGTAATACATGCCATAATCTTTTGAACTACCAGCAATCGCAAAAACAATTTGGTTAACCTAGAAGCTCTAATTTCGGACTGAACAAATACGCTTGAAAGATGAATTTACTGGCAGCAGTAACATCTCAAAAATGCAGTGGAACAATTGTTGCTTTTGCTGTCTCGCTACTGAACCATTAACCTAAAGAGACACTCTCTTCTCTTGAACTCTATATCTCACAACTCAAGTAAACTTTCAAAGATCTTCTCCTCACTGGAGTGCTGGGCTTGAGAAACTGTACCTCGCTCCCTTCTCCTGTACCAGTGTCTCGAAACCTTTCATCTCCAATTAGGCACCAAAATCAGTTTAACCATTCTGAGGATTAGAAAACACGGAACTTATAGGACTTATCCTCCCAATCAGTCTTTTAACACCTAAGATGAGCTACTCTGAAACTCTGAGGTATAATTTAAGAACCATACAGAAACCTGGCTACTTGTAATAATAGTGCACAGAAAATAAGAAAACATTTGGTTAGAGAAGGGATTAACACAATTGTAATGAAGGATATTAGCTCTGATGAGGTGGAATCTTTATGGGTAGAATTGAGAAATACTAAGGGGAAAAAAACATTAGTGGGAGTGGTATATAGACCTCCAAACAGTAAGGCGGAGGTTGGGGATGGCATTAAAAGGGAAATTAAAGAAGCGTGCAATAAGGGCACAGCAGTCATCATGGGTGACCTTAATCTACATATAGATTGGGCTAACCAAATTAGTAACAATACTGTGGAGGAGGAATTTCTGGAGTGTTTACAGGATGGTTTCCTGGACCAATATGTCGAGGAACCAACCAGAGATCAGGCCATCTTAGATTGGGTATTATGTAACGAGAAAGGATTAATTAGCAATCTTGTTGTACGAGGCCCCTTGGGTCGGAGCGATCATAATATGATCAAATTCTTCATTAAGATGGAGAATGAAGTAGTTGACTCGGAAACTAGGGTCCTCAATTTAAATAAAGGAAACTACGATGGTCTGAGGAGCGAGTTGGGTAGGATTGATTGGGGAATGGCACTCAAAGGGTTGACGGTGGATAGGCAATGGCAAACATTCAAAGACCGAATGGATGAACTACAGAAGTTGTTCATCCCAGTTTGGCATAAAAATATAACAAAAAAGGTGACTCAACCGTGGCTGACAAGGGAAATTAGGGATAGCATAAGATCCAAGGAGAGGACATACAAATTGGCCAGAAAAAGCAATATTCCTGAGGATTGGGAGCAGTTTAGGATTCAACAAAGGAGGACAAAGGGATTAATTAAGAAAGGGAAAATAGAATATGAGAGTAAGCTTTCAGGGAACATAAAAACTGACTGTAAAAGCTTTTATAGATATGTAAAGAGAAAAAGATTGGTGAAGTCAAGCATAGGTCCCTTGCAGTCAGAATCGGGAGAATTTATAATGGGGAGCAAAGAAATGGCAGACCAACTAAATACATATTTTGGTTCTGTCTTCACAAAGGAGGACACAAATAACCTCCCAGAAATACCGTGGGACATAGGGTCTGATGAAAGGGTGGAACTGAAAGAAATCAGTATTTGTAGGGAAATGGTGTTAGGAAAATTGATGGGACTGAAGGCCGATAAATCCCCAGGGCCTGATAACCTACATCCCAGGGTACTTAAGGAAGTGGTCCTAGAAATAGTAGATGCATTGCTGGTCATCTTCCAGATCTCGATAGACTCTGGAACAGTACCAATGTATTGGAGGGTAGCTAATGTTGCCCCACTATTCAGAAAAGGTGGCAGAGAAAAAGCGGGGAATTATAGACCAGTAAGCCTGACATCGGTAGTGGGGAAAATGCTAGAGTCAATTATAAAAGATGTAATAGCAGAGCACTTGGAAAGCAGTGACAGGATCGGACAAAGTCAACATGGATTTACAAAAGGTAAATCATGCTTGACTAATCTACTGGAACTTTTTGAGGATGTAACTGGTAAAATAGATAAGGGAGAACCAGTGGATGTGGCGTATTTGGACTTTCAGAAGGCTTTCGATAAGGTCCCGCATAAGAGATTAGCGTGCAAAATTAAGGCACATGGGATTGGGGGCAAGGTATTGACTTGGATAGAGAACTGGTTGGCGGACAGAAAGCAAAGAGTTGGAATAAACGGGTCGTTTTCCGAGTGGCAGGCAGTGACTAGTGGGGTACCGCAAGGATCGGTCCTAGGACCCCAGCTGTTCACAATATATATTAATGATCTGGACGAGGGAATTGGATGTAATATCTCCAAATTTGCAGACGACACAAAGCTGGGTGGGAGGGTATGCTGTGAGGAGGATGTCATGAAACTCCAGTACGATTTGGACAGGTTGGGTGATTGGGCAGAAACATGGCAAATGCACTATAATGTGGATAAATGTGAGGTTATCCATTTTGGTGGCAAAAACAGGAAGGCAGATTATTATTTGAATGGCAATAGATTGGGAGAAGGGGAAGTGCAAAGAGACCTGGGTGTTCTTGTGCACCAGTCGCTGAAGGTAAGCATGCAGGTGCAGCAGGCGGTTAAGAAGGCAAATGGTATGTTGGCCTTCGTAGCAAGAGGGTTCGAGTACAAGAACAAGGATGTCTTGCTGCAGTTGTACAGGGCCTTGGTGAGACCGCACCTTGAGTATTGTGCGCAATTTTGGTCGCCTTACCTGAGGAAGGACATTCTTGCCATGGAGGGAGTGCAGCGAAGATTCACCAGGCTGATACCTGGGATGGCAGGAATGACGTACGAGGAGAGATTGTGTCAATTGGGCTTTTACTCACTGGAGTTTAGAAGATTGAGTGGGGATCTCATCGAAACCTATAAAATTCTGTCAGGTCTGGACAGACTAGATGCAGAAAGGATGCTTCTGATGGCCGGGGAGTCCAGAACCAGGGGTCATAGTCTAAGGATAAGGGGTAAGCCATTTAGGACAGAGATGAGGAGAAATTTCTTCACCCAGAGAGTGGTGAACCTGTGGAATTCTCGACCACAGAAGGCAGTAGAGGCCAATTCATTAAATATATTCAAGAAGGAGTTCGATATATTTAAGGCTAAAGAGATCAAGTGATATGGGGAGAAGGCAGGGACAGGGTACTGAATTTGGATGATCAGCCATGATCTCATTGAATGGCGGAGCAGGCTCGAAGGGCCGAATGGCCCACTCCTGCTCCTATCTTCTATGTTTCTATGTTCTTTTTTAATATCAATTATCCAAGAGCAGTGGAGTACACATCACTCGTTATTGAATCTCTCACAACAAAGTGAGAAGGATTTTTTTGTGCTAGTTTGTAATTTATTTTTTCCCCTTTTTAGTAAATCTGTTCTTCCATTGTGAATGGTTGTGTTGTATTTTTCTTAGTAGTACATAGATTGGTGAGACAATCACCACAATTATTTGAAAATTAATTAAGGCCCAATCAGTTTGACCACAATCTGTTCCCTCCTTCAATAACTTCAGACCAGATGGCTAGATAAAGTTAGAAATGAAGTAACCCCTGCACTCTTCATATATATTACTTTAGAAATTAATGTGTCCTCGGGCTACATTAATATCACAGATTGAGAGCTGGAGGAAAATGCATCAATATTAATACATTTTCCTTGTGTTTGTTTTCAGGTTCTCCAGTTAATGTCACATGCAATATATTTATCAACAGTTTTGGCTCAATAGCAGAAACTACCATGGTAAGTGCTCCCCGAATCCTTATATTAACCGAAGATGTAATTTTTAAAATGTAAATAGTATAATAAAACTTGTTATTTCTATAACACTGATGCTGAACTCAGATTTCAGGGACCTTCTTCATTTGCTATGCAGTAAACCTATAGCGTGGGCTTTGTAGATTTTAGAGGTAAAATTTATTTCTGAAGATGAGAGGATGCCGACAATTTAGATTTAATTACTTCACACAGAGGATGGTGAATGTGTGGAAACTGTGTCGAACAGGCGGCCCAGAAAGCCAGTGGAGGCAGAAAGTCAATAAATTCAAGAGGGTGTTACACAGTTTTTGTCAAAAGAAACGGTTGAAGGTTGTAAGAAATGAAGTCTAAAACAAAAGCAAAATACTGTGGATGCTGGAACTCTGAAATAAAAAGGAGAAAATGCTGGAAATATCCAGCACCTGTGGAGAGAGAAACAGAGTTAACGTTTCGAGTCGATGAACTTTTGTCAGAAATGGTCAGAAATTAAGTACAGTTGGCATTTTTGGAATGTTGGAACTGGCCAAAGGGTATTTTCCAGTCCTATGCATTCCTATGTAAATGAACCACTAACTAAATTATGAGAACTCACAGCTTTGCAGAATGTGCTTTCTGAGAACTTAATTGCATTGCTGCTTCATTAATTACAGAGAAAAAAAACAACCATTCGCCTAGCTGACATTAAAGAGGGAAGTTCATCGTCAAAGTGCTGTTTCTTATGTCAAGATTCTTCACCTCTTTAGGTACTTTGCAAGTTAAGTGAAGAGGAAAAAGGGGTAGTGTCCCATTCCATCAGGCCTCCGCACCGCCCCCCCCCCCCCCCCACTGCATTGCCAAAACATTTCCTGATGTTTCCCCAACTTTATGTAACTAGGTCTGTGTCTATAGTAGGCACAAGCTCAAGATTGTCATAGCAACAAGGCAGAAGAAGGTGTTCCCAGTGCCCCACCTATTTCTTCACCCCTCCCCACCCCCCCCCCCCACCTCCACAGCAAAGGGGAGTCTGAAGATTGCTGTTACAAGGGTTCTCCCCTGGACCGGAGGGTCTGCAGAGGCTCAATGAGGTCATGCAAGAAAATTTGACACTTTGGGGGGAAATCCCCCGAGGACAATTGGAGCAACAACCAGGAGACCCCAATCTTGACAGCTCAGAGTAGCTGCAGGCCGAAGAGCGGCCAAAGTGGAAAATCTACACTTTTATTCAAGTGGAACATGAGTCGTGTGAGGAGAAAAGTAACTGGTTATCTCCGTTTGGATGTGCTGTGAGTTTTCCCCAGATTTGACTGAGTGTGTGTCAGCAGTTTCCAGGTCGGCTGGTCCAATAGAGCTCTTCTTCTTTTCATCCAGTTAATCCTTTTAAGTGATTAGTCTAATGTGCGTAGCTTTTGATCTCTACATGTAAAAGGAAATTGTGGCCATGAGGGTAATTCTGGCAGCTGGATGATGAGCAATGTACTTGCTTGATGCTCTTGTTCTTAGACATGCCTAAAGCAGAACATACTAACAGAGTGTGTGATGAATCCTCGGAGATTTGTTGCTGGTTTCTTGCTCAACCACAGGCAGAGAAGAATCTTCAAGGTTTCCTGTCTCATTAGTTCTTTTGGATGATGGCATCTATCCAAGACATTTTGGATTCAAAGTCAATAACTTGGTGCAGATTTTATTAACAGTTTGCCTTCAGATTGTATGACTAATCCTAAAAATATGCAAGATGACAAATTCAAAGCCCCAAGGTTTGATGCAACCAAGATAAATGTTTCCTTTAACCTTCCAGCTCAATGGCTTTGAGGAAATTGATATTCTGATCTGTCCCATATATATTATTTCCAAACATCCAATGGCCAGTGGTAATCTAATGAGTGCCTTTCCTTTAGAAGTCTATGGCCTAGAAATTAGGTATAGCCCCGCCAGCTCGCTTGCGCCCAGAATTTACCGCTGGGCGCAGAGCCACTCGCGCCCATCGGATATTCAGTTTCAGCGCCCCAAGTCGAGGATGGCCGCTGTTCAAGGGTGTGGCCGCCCCCGCTTGGGGTGCTGAAACTGAATATCGGCGCGCTAGTTGCCGCAGCGCCACCCGCAGCGGAGCGGCAGGCTGCGGTACTGCAGGCCTTCCTCCCTCTCTTAAGGGGGAGGTGCCTGCAACAGCCGGAGCCCCGATCGCGAGTGCCGGCAAAAGAGCCCGGCACAACGGAGAAGTGCCGGGCTCCCGGAAACCAGCCAGCAATGCCGTGGGGGGGTGGGTGGAGGAGGCCGGGGAAGGAGGCGCGGGCAGGCGGCCGCCGAAAAAGCGGCTGGCCGCACCTCCACCTTAAAGCGCCCCACTAAGGCTGCAGTACGGACCCGGTCTCTGAATGTTATTAGCGGCCGCCACGGAAGAGGCGGCCGCTACTGAAGATGGGGGTCGGGCCGGTGTCGGGGCGGAACCGGGGCACTGCGCACACCGATGACGTCATCGGTGGCGGCGCAGCGCTACCGGCTACCGCCGCAATTAGCGCGTCACTGAATTTAGCCCGAACTTTCCAGACTGGCGCAGAAGCCCTCTTTGGGCGGTAACTGCGCGCAAAGCCCACTGAATTTCTAGGCCTATATTCCTTTGCTTTCACCTCAGAGATGTGGGTTCATGAGTTGTTCTTTTTAAAATATAGTTTTCCAAAAAACATAAATCTGTAAAAATGAGACACTCTTGTTATCACCATTTCTAACTTCATTGCAATGAATGTTTGTTTCCTTTCTCACACCCCTTGCCATCCAGCGTAACAAAATTAAGTACATTGGCCTGCAAATTTCTGTCCTACCTAATGGGACATTGCCTTCAAGTTTAATGGGATGTCAGGCTCAGTAAGGTTGGCTCCGCCAGTGCCCATACAAATGCAAGCAAAATGCTAACTTTGATTGGAGCACCTGGCCTTGTTAGGTCTAAAGGCAAGTTTACTAGGACGGGAGAACAAAGGTCATATCTTGCCTGATTGCCCACCAGAGTTCTGAGCACTTCCTAAATTTCATACAATTTAAACAACATCTACATGTGTTGTGGATGTGAAAACCTTCTTAAACCAAGAGACATTGGAGTATATTTCCCAACCAGCACTATTCCTGTATGAAGATTAATGCATTTGTCCCTCTATGCGCAACGAAGTCCTACGGGGAGAAGAACGGGAGGAGGGCCAGCAGTAATGATGTGGAGCCGGGGGGAGCACTTCTGCTGCCCCCTGGCTCCACATGAAGGATAATTTAAAAGAGAAGACTTTTGGCTGGTGGCCTCCAGCAGTCCCTGTAAGGACTGTTGGTTAGGCCTCTGAAGAACCTAAAAAGACTGAGCAGAGCTGGAACGGCACCTGTTCTGCTCATTCCTAGCAAATTTCCGGGAGAGGTCCTAATAAGGCGTTAGTCCCCTCATTAGTACATATGCAAGGGGCTTAATGGCTGTTTTAGGCAGCCAACAGGGACGCCTGAATGTCGCCCAATCCAATATGGCATGGGATGTATTCCAGGCATCCTTGGAAAGGACCGCACTGGGAAATTGGTGCTTGCTGTCCCCATCCTGCACCCAAAAAATGGGCACAGCGGCATACAATTTCTCCCCCCGTTAACTTGTGGATTGAACTGCCACCTAATGCAATGTATGTTAACTCGATTCAAGCATTCTAAATAAATGGATAAATTCCCAGTTCAATGAGAAGTAGAACGATGCCTGCCAAAATATACATGTTCTTTTAGAAATCATTTAAACATAAATACAAAAGCAAACAAACATAAATGATGCAGGCTGTACTTGCAATCAACTGACACTCGTAATGATGTTGTTTTAATATCCTTCTGTATTCATACAGCATGACTGTCAGTGATCGGTTAAATTACAAATGTCGAATGCCTATGCCCCAACAAAAATTATATTAGGCTAAAGCAACAAGAGTGATGTGCTTAAATGAATCATAATAATTGTCCCAAGAATGTAGCCTAATCGCAATACTGAGTTATGTTCACAAATGGCTATTGCTTGTAATATTATCTAAACCTCTCCATTACATTTACCACCTTTAAAAGTGAATGCTACCAATTTGAGTGAATTTAAAGTCTGCTTTTGTGTAAAAAAAAAACTAGACTTAATGGTGGTCTCAGTAGAATCTCATTTGACTTTGACGCTATGGCCTCGATTTTAAACCCCTCCCCCTCGGGCAGGAACGGGTCGGACAAGGGATTCAAATCCTGAAATTCAAAATCCTGCCTCCAACTTGTTGTGTTCCCAGCCTCCATAATATTAACAGTGGCGATTCAGGCCCTGATAATCGTCTTGGTTTTGTACCGTGTAATTTTGTGCAAAATAAGGCAAAAGGGAGAAAAACAAACAGATTTGTATTCAGTTCCCCCTGTGTGAACATAGGCCAATGTGTTTCATTGCGATGTGGGAATCTCTCATTCATAGTTGTCTGTTTTCTTTCTTCAAGTGTGCGGAAACAATCAGTTGTCATGTCATGTCGTGTGCACCTCAACACCTGGCCAACATCTGTAATAGTATTCCTGAGAGAAATACTGGGACTGTGTTCTTACCCGTGTATCTGAGGTCTTCACTGCAGGTTCCACTGAGGCAGCCATTGCTCAGTGGCAGAATAGAGCAGGCAATGCTTGGTCCACTGAACTGTTTGGTAAAATCTACAACTCTTTCTATCCTAGTTGCCTCTTCCCATGGACTGAAACAAGTGACTTATTCTGCTGCCCTTATTTATGTACTTACCTGCACTTCATGGGTGGTACAATGAGAATCATGAAGTGACTCAAAAGGTCTTCTGACCATGCTAAACCTCCAGTTCATTTTCAGAACCCAGCACATCTGTCCCTTCCTCAACTGTGATCAGTTACTCACCTGCATACCCTCCTCAGATTCACAACCTCCCCCCACCCCCAAAATGCGTATTGTTGGACTGGTGTCTGATTTGAATAATGTCACTGATATAGTGTGCTGTGGTGGAGGGTCCAATCCAGTTGATCTTGGGGGGGAGGGGTTCTTGCTCTTTTTTAAGAATAAAAGCACTCATGATAGTTAGAGAGCTTGAAGCATTTTGTTGTTGCAATACAGTACAGGAGAGAAATTGTGAGGCTAGGAGGAGCTAGACGGGAGTACTCGGAGATAAGGCCCCACGCTCACATCTAGCAAGGCTCCACACCACCCGGGTGCAGAAACATTTTTAGCATGATCCAAGAGCCAATAATTGACACGATGAACATGACAAAAGTAACATAAGCCTTGAATATTAGAGGACACACAAATTTCTGCATCACCCTGGCCATGTATCTCCATCCCAATGACCACCATTGTGCTGTTGGTTTGATGTTTCACAACCACCCCTCCACTCGTTGAAGCATGCTATCGTCTTTTGAATGCTGCCTTTGTCTGGAGAGAATATAAGTATACGTTCCAGGAGATGAATATTAAAGAAGTGAAGCCTGCGCCACAGTATATGGATTGTTAGCTGCAGACTCTGAATGAATGAGATTCCTTTGAGATAGCTAGCAAACGAGCTGTCTCAGCTGCAACTCAGCATGCATGTTTTATAGCCTGTACGTCTCCTTATGCAATATCCTCATTATTTGTCCTTTGTAGGCTTGTATCATGTTAGTGAGTAAAGTTGGGTAAACAATAAAGTTTCCAGAAATTAGTCTGACAGTAACTATCTCCTTGGATTGGCATTGACATCACTGTATGATAAATATGTTTACTACCCATATATAGTTATGCTTAGTAAATGTAAACCAGACCTATATATTGCAAAGTAAAGTAATTATCCGTCAGACCTATATAATCACCGAGTAAGAACATTGTGATGCAAACTAATAAAACTGACAGTCACCCTTCCTACTTTTCTTTAAGTTGGACACCTTCTCCCTTATATCTACCCGTGCACAGCAGGTGTGACATATTGCACCAACCCTGGTAGGATTGACACCTATACCTGGTACATAAGTCAATTGATGGCTGTCCTTTTTACCTGTAAAGGATCCTCCTATGCTTCCTCCTCGAGTCAATTATCATCTGTAGGGCATCATCACTAAACCTGACCCACCTGTGTGCTGCTGCCTTCATTGCTCTTCTGTCCACAACTTTATTTATTCACTGTTAGCTACTTCTAACCCTTATAGCTAAAGAATGATTAAACACTAACAGCAGGCTACTCTGTTCTACATTAATATTAACGCATCAGACTTCAAAGGTAGCTCATCAATTAAAGCTGCACAGAACTGACAGTGCAGTAAAAAACTGGAGTTACAATTAATTCTCATTTAACACATTCCACACTAAGAGGCAATGAAACCTCAAAGTTGTTAAACTTCTGGTTTAGATGATAATCCAGTGCATTGAATTTGTATTTAGCTGAAACAATGAGTAGAGATTGGCGCTGATGCCTTCATATTGGAAACTAGCAGATGTATTATCCAAAGTTTAAAGCTAGTCATTATATTTGTTTCTTCTGTTTTATTCCCAATCTCATGCAGCAATTATTTTAGTTGAAATACATATTGGCCGTGATTTTGCCAGCGGAGGCGGGATCGCGGCGGGAGAGGTGGTTGGCGGGTTCTGGTCACGCTTCCAGCTGCAGCTGCTCTGTGAAAAGGATTTTCTGTTAATAGGGCTTGTTAAGTTCCCAGCCAATTAAAAGGAAGCGGGTCTGAATAGTCATTTGATGACGTGTCATCAGCCAGTTTCTTTAAAGGGACCACGGCCACATTCATTTTGACAGTTGCGCTGTCGGTGTTCTACAGCATTGAGGTGCTGCTAACACTGACAAGCACTGCACAAAGGTGCATGGATGGACCCAAGCTCAACCATGACTCCCTCCATATGCTTATGGAGGATGTCACAGCAAGCAGGGAGGTTCTCCTCCCTTCCAAGGGCAGAAGAGACCTCCCCAGGACACCAACACAGCCTGGTTGCACATTGCACAGGAGGGCACAAGCAGGGATGTAGTCAGGAGGACCAGGCTGCAGTGGCGCCAACCTTTCAATGATCTCAGTAGATCACAAAACGTTACTGCAAAGCCACACTCAACCTCATCCTGCTGTGCCACTCGTCACATTCCCATAATTCTGCCTTCCCTACCCTACTCCTGTACATCCTTACTCACACCAACTTACCTTGCACCTCCACCCATCCCTCTCTATCTACATTATCACTTCCCCATCTCACTAGCCACCCCTCACACTCACCCTCATCCTAGTGCAATCATACCAACTAACAACACACAAGGGTAAGGACTTGGGTGTTTTATGCAATGTTCATGTAAATTTTCTGTTAATGTGTTGGCAAACAGTGAAATCTTTATTTTCAACACTTTGCCTTTTTGTACAGATCTGTGCTCACCTTTGGAAGCATCTTAGTGAGTTACAGTGGTGTGAAAGAAATGGCTTGGTCATTGTAGAAATGCTTTATGGTGCTGGTGTGGGGTGGTGTTAGCTTGGCGTATCATGTGGCAGCCAGGGTGTACAGCGTCGAGTGAAGTAAATCTGGCCATGGTGATGCCATCACTGGCCTCCCGGGCATCAATGTTGTCGGGTGCTGATGCCCTGTGTCCTGTGCAGCATCAGGTGATTGCGGAGAAGGTTGGTATTTCTGTTGGTGATTTTGGTGTTGGGGCTTATCGTGGAGGGATTCAGAGGACCAAGATGAGATTTTTTCAAGGGTGCTGATGATGCTGGAATAGATGGCAGCTGAAGTTGAGATGACAGAAGCAATCTGTCAGTGGTGAGAGAGCTTGATCCAAGGAGGTGACAGTTTATAGAGCGTTTACTCCAAACACTTCCAAACTACATACAGCTCAAAAGTGTTTTCCAAGTCCTGAAGGTTCAAGCTTCTGACATTGGAAAGTGACCAGCTGTGAAATGGTAGCTCTCATACCACTTTTGCAGCTGTCACCTATTCACAGCAATGGGGAGACATAAGAGAACCTGACCTACTTACCTGACGTGATCTCCGAACGATGGGAACCCTGTTAAATGTGGTAAAGTAGAGAAAGGCTGGCAAAATATTAGTTAACAAGCATTTAACTATCTTAAATTCCTCCCCCGCCGCTTGGTGTTGGGTCTGTTCTGAAATCGCAGACCCGACACTTCGGAAACTTACATGGAGACGGGTTCGCAGCGGGTTCCCAACCCGCTGTCAATCATTTTGATTTTGACAGTGGACCCGCCTCCAACCCCGCACTCTGAGCGCCAGCACAATTCAGCCCATTGTGTTTTGGGCACACTTTCTGCCAGCTCTCACAGTTGTCTTCCTCTTGTTGCTCTACCATTCAGATTGTCCCATATGTAGCTCCACCCATGTCAGCTTTGGTCTTCCACATGGCATTTTCCTAGCGGGCACCGCATGACCTGCCCTGCTCTTCCTAATCTTCTTACTGCAGCTGTCCACTTAGTCCCATTGCCCTGCCATTTCCCCGCACCCTTTTAAATGTGTCTTTTCAAAGGTTTATCCACTTCTACTTCTACTTTTTTTTAATAAATTTTTATGGATTCTGTTTCCACCACTGTTTCTGTTCAGCATTTAATGCCCAGCCAATCTGCTACATAAAAACAATTCTTCTAACCTTTTCATTTGATCCTTTTGGGGCAATTTAAAATTACTGACTCATTGACCAATGGAAATATTTTTCCCAATTTGTCCTATCAAAACCTTACATAATTTGAACACCTCTATCAAATCTGCCTCTTAATCTTCTTTGTTCTAACATAAAGCATCCTTGGTTCCCTAGTCTTTCCTCATACCTAAAACATCTCTGCCCAGGTATCATTCTGTTTCCACCACTTTTTCACTGCTCTAACAGCCTGCTACCTAAAAATCTCTTCTGCACCATCTCCAAAGCTGACATCCTTCCAAGAATTAGGTGCCCAAAACTAGACACAGTATTCCAACTGTGGCCGAATGATTTGCATAAGTTTAGCATTACCTCTCTCCTCTTCCAGATCATTGAATATCTCCACTGGCTTTACTAATCTGTCAAAAAAATTGCACCCATAGCAATGCATTTTATCATCTCTTTCTCACAACCTCTGTCATTGAATGTATGACTTCCAGGTATATACACTATGTACCATTTTCACCTTCTCAGCATCAATGTCAACATTCTACAGTAGTATCTATCATTATGTACTGTTGGTCCTTAAGAACCCTTACATTCCTTTAGCATCCAACTAATTAATCATCATAATCCATGGATCCAGCAAGAAGACTGTTTGCATATTCCTTGCTCTTTGCCAGGTCCCCGTGATTTTTCACAGCCAAGTCACAGGGATGTGCTCCAAGGTTTTGCAGTGCCATGTTCAGGAAAAAGATAGGATTTGGCCATAACTATGCTGTAACCCCTTGGCAGAGAAATGGCAACTGGTGTTGGTTCTTCAAGCCTCAAACTAAATGGCGTCTAATGCTCTCCGTTCTCCCAAATATCTAAGAGTCCCCTTCCTCACTGAATCATCCTCTGAGATCGCCTGTATAGCTGTTCTCTTACTTTGTCTGTTTCCAGCCTCCTATTGTCTTGTAAAATTAACTTTCTACCTGCTATCTCCTTTAAAGTTTCCCTCCTATTAACTTTAAGCCATTCCTCCATTTTCTCTAAGTCCTTTAATATATTTTACCTGTATGTCAGCTTCATAATCCCCTCCCACAGCACTATATCATTTTCAAACCATTTTTCCATCTGTTCCATGTCCTTTAACACCCCATATATGTGTGATGGAATACTCTCTACTTGCCTGGATGAGTGCAACTCCAACAACATTCAACAAGCTCGACACCATCCAGGACAAAGCAACCCGCTTGATTGGCACCCCATTCACCACCTGAAACATACACTCCCTCCACCACCGGCGTACTGTGGCTGCAGTGTGCACCATCTACAAGATGCATTGCAGCAACTCACCAAGGCTTCTTCGGCAGCACCTCCCAAACTCGTGACCTCTTCCACCTAGAAGGACAAGGGCAGCAGGCGCGTGGGAACACCAACACCTCCAAGTTCCCCTCCAAGTCACACATCATCCTGACTTGGAAGTATGTCGCCGATTCTTCATCGTCGCTAGGTCAAAGTCCTGGAACTTCCTCCCGAACAGCACTGTGGGAGTACGTTCACCACACGGACTGCAGTGGTTCAAGAAGGTGACTCACCACCACCTTCTCAAGGGCAATTAGGGATGGGCAATAAATGCTGGCTTTGCCAGTGACGCCCATATCCCACGAACGAATAAAAAAAAATATGCACTCCATGTCAGCTTCAAACCCTCCTCCTACCCAGTCCATGTGCATTTCAACCCCCTTCTTCATGTCTTCTTCAAACTGTATCCACCTTTTCTGTATCTCCTTCAAACTTTTTCATCCTTCTCCTCTGTCAACTTCCATCCCCTTGATGTCTTCTTCAAACTAGTCCTGGTGTTTACTTCCCCCTGCTACGTGCTCCTTACATTTTTCTCAATTGCTGCTGCCTCTTGCCAATGCTCTTGCAGTAATTGTAAATACTTTGGGAATATGCCATGGTTTTGTAGTGGCAGTCAAAGCATTATATTCCCTTTGCACCAAGAATGTTAATTTACCCCTGTCCTGGTTTTGCAGAGCGAGCAAGCTGAGAGGAAACTAAAGTGTGATGAAAAGAAATACAGGGATTGGGAAAATGGTTGATTCCTTTAATCAGGCTTTTACTCTCATTAATGGTGAACTGTTATTTTTCTACAGCAGTGGTTCTCAAACTTTTTTGGTTGAAGGACCCCTTTTCAAATTGATTAGTAATTGTGGACCCCCCCATCTAAATTATAATACTATATAATATTCATAATATGAAAGTGCTGCATATAAAGAATGTTTTAATAACAACAGAAAATGCTGGAAAAACTCAGCAGGTCAGGCAACATCCGTGGACAGAAATTTGAGTTGACGTTTCGGGTCGAACCCTTCTTCAAAACTGGAAAGAAAAGATGGATCAGAGGCAGGGCTGCGATCGGACAAAAGAATAAAAGAAACAAAAGAAGTAAAAAAGAGACAATAAAAGGTGTTAGAAGCTAGACGAGATGGTAATAGGCTGAGATTGGGTGTAAAGTGTAATGGCAGGGCAAGGGATAGCTGTTTCGGATTTCCAACATCCGCAGTATTTTGCTATCGTAAGAATGTTTTAATATTGCTTTTAAGAAAACAGGTATTTATTTGAAAAAGTGCAACATCCCCACTGACACCTGGGAATCCCTGGCCCAAGACCGCACAAAGCGGAGGAGAAGCATCCGGGAAGGCGCCGAACACGTCGAGTCTCTTCGCCGGGAACAAGCGGAAGCCAAGCGCAGGCAGCGCAAGGAGCACACGTCAACCCAAGCACCCCACCCACCCGTTCCTTCAACCACTGTCTGCCCCACCTGTGACAGAGACTGTAGGTCCCGCATTGGACTCATCAGTCATCTGCAAACACATTTTTAATGTGGAAGCAAGTCATCTTCAGTTCCGAGGGACTGCCTAAGAAGATATCAGTGAGATGGGTGTGCCTGCTTCTCACACTAATTCTGGGTACTCCACAGCAGCAGATGACCACTAATAGCCACTTAGGGCTGGACAATTTTTAAAGCTGTCAGCAGGCCGGCCAAGGTGAGTCAGGGCACGAGCACCCATGCACATGTTGGGATGCTGCTGGAAGCATGACTCATCGCCATACTGTCCCACTGGTATATTCTGTAACAGCTGCACTATGGGGTCGTATGTGTTTGTGTGAACATGTTCAGGCATGTGCTTGAAGGGCCCTGCAGGCGCTCTAATCCTGTGTTGGGAGGATGGCACAGGATCGCGGCGCCAGTGAGCGGAATTGGCTCAACCGACAGGGAGCGCTCGTTGCAAAGCGAGTGAGAGCTGTGGGCCTCTGTGTGGAGGTGGGCCCAGCCATTGAGGTTAATTCGCAAGAAATGAATGAATGTCGGTTTTATAAAGAGGAGCAGGCTTGAAATTACGTCTGGCCACGGACCCCCGGAAAGTCTCAACGGACTCCCAGGTGTCTGCGGACCCCAGTTTGAGAAACACTGTCCTATTGCTCTGAGCCCACTGTAAACAAGCTCTGTTTTTCTCTCGCCTCCTGTAGGATTACCGGCTAAATATTTTCCTACGGCAGAAATGGAATGATCCGCGACTGTCTTTCAGCGAGTTTCCTGATGACTCGTTGGATTTGGATCCATCTATGTTGGATTCTATTTGGAAACCAGATTTGTTCTTTGCTAACGAGAAAGGTGCTCATTTTCACGAAATTACTACAGACAACAAATTACTGCGAATTTTTAAAAATGGTAACGTCCTCTACAGTATCAGGTAAGCGGCAGTCATATGGAAGTGGATGAGGAGAGCGCACAGGCTATTAAGTGAGGGGTAATCATGGAGTATCCATCATAGAGCACAAACGCAACATTGGCAGATAACATTGATGCTGGGTAAGGGATGTATATATGAATCAGAAAAGGGACATGTAGGCAGTAGAGGATATGTGACACCTATATGGTATTGAATAATATATACATCAATATATGTACTTGGTAAGGAGTACCAATATCACATCAGGCTAGAAGCAGATATACAACATTGATTAAGAAACAGGTATGCGGGACATAAGGGACAGAAATACAGTATTGATTAAAAGTGCCTATACAGTATTGGGTAAGTGTCTGGAAGCATACCTTTTAAGCCAAAGGAAATTGGAGGCTTTTTTATTTGTCATAACATCAATCTTTACTGACATAAATCTGGCTTATGTTTGAATTAAACCTATGATTGTTACCACAAAACACTCTGGAAATGTCCACTATTATCTGGCATTGAGGGTGTTGCTTCATGGGCACTGGTCTCAGACCAGAAGCAATGGTCACTGTAGAGTTACGTTTCAAGCTACCCTTGCACTTTTCCCAGTGAAAAAGGGGTCTTTTATTCTGTAGTTGCTATCCTCTTTTGCTATAGTCTTCGGTAGATAGTCTCTTCTGTTACCCCCTTGCTACATAAACATAGCTCTGCTCATAGGCCAGTTAAATTCTAATATTAGTAGCATGCAGGCAATTGTGCGGACCATTTCCTCACATTAAAAACATTCATAGTTAAGTTTCAAAATTTTGCACGCACTTCAAAAGACCATCTAGGAGCTCTTTAAAACAAACTGGGGTTATACTGCACCCCATGCAAAGTATCGTGTGATGATCTCATATATGTAGTCTCACACAGCACAACTCGAGAATCAGACTGATGAAGTGATTCCCCAAGTTACGTTACCATTATTACATTAATGTACATCTGAAACCACTTCACATCTAGGCAGAAGTGATAGTAGAACAACATAGTAAATTTCAAATAATGTAGCGCTTATTTATATATTCAAGTAAATACAGATTTTTAAGACTAAGATAGAAATTAAATTTGAGAAGTTTTTAATTGAGAAAATAAAGCTTTTTTGGTCTCTTAAAAAAATGAAGAAGCTACACTATGTAAGAGACTGTTTGCATCTCAAAAGGGATGCTGGGCCCAAGCTGAGTGACAACTGTGTCTCTTACTGGGAATGATAAGAAAATCAATTCCTTCTACTCTTGAGACTTGCTGGAGATTTATTAGTTTCTTACCTGTGTCCTCCAGTTGTATGTTCATAGGCCAAGTTAAATAATCTGCTTTCACCTACAGTTGCAGGAATACTACCAGTAGAACTCAGGAGTCAGTTCTCAATCTGACTGCCAAGCATATGAAGCCAAGAAGTGTAAGACACCCCTGCAGGAGGACAGCTCACACTACTTAGGCTTTATATCAGCTGAAGTTATACAAGTTCAGTCCAGCATGAAGCCAGGCTTGAAAAGTGCAGCTGCTGCCCAATCCCTCCTAACATTAAAAAATAGCGACTGGGAGAGCAGCTATAAAGCATGTATCCTCAGCATGGTCTCCTGCTTTGCATTCTATATCTAACTGGGGCCTATATTAACCATTCTGCTCAGAATGTTATCTTCATTTCTCCAACACAAACAAGTTCAATTCTGTGGGTTTCTCTTCATAACTTAAAGCTCTATGCCCCAGAAACATAATTGGCTTTCTTTTTTGAATCCTTTCCAACACATCGAATGGTTTCACCAATGAGCAACACAAGGTTAAGAATAACTTGTTTTGGCTTGTAGTCAAATGCCCTTGATATGCATGCCAGTATTTGATTAGCCATGTTGGTAACAGATGGCTAGATGACATTGACTGAATACTTTCAGTGAATGATCAATAATCGCACATACATTCCTTCTTTTCCCACTTGGCTTACAGACATACTGAGGGTGGGTCAACCTCTTCCTGAATTTTTAGTAGTATCATTCCAAGTGTTAATGTGGGTGCTGTCTGTAACATGTGTGTTTGTGTATGGGGAGAGAGAATCACAATGCTATTAGAAAGGTGACCATAGTAGCTTATAGAGCAATGATGGAAGCAACTAATAGTTGGGTCATCGCATTGATCGTTAGGGTATTTATTGCATTAAACAGTGGCAAGCCGAGAAACCATGGTGTTGCCTAAGTGCGGAACGGAGAGATGATTAATTACAGTGGGCAGTTGATTGCAGTAATTTTTGAAGCAGCAATCGCACTAATTGGCAGCAAAAGGATGAACACAGTGGGGAATGATTAGATTAGTGGAAAGGAGATACGAACGCATTAACTAGTGGAAGAGTTGATAGCAGTAGTCATGGGGGTTGGGTGGGTGCTCAAAGTAACTGGTCTGAGCTGACCACAGTAAGGACTGAGAGGAGGTGGAATTATCACAGTAACTAACACAATGCCAAAAATCTTGTAGGCTAGACCTAGAGGGGTTGATTTTACCAATGGGGGCATGTTGGAGGCGGGACTGCTGCTTATCGGGTTTTAGTCCCGCCTCCATCGACTTCTGGCCAACCACACTATTTTCCCTTGATTGACCTTGTTAAACCCGCCCAGTGGGCTTAGCAGGCCAATTAAGGGGAAGCCGGTTACAGAGAACGTCAGCGTATAACACTTGGAATGATTCAGGAAGAGGTTGACCCACCCTCAGTATGTCTGTAAGCCAAGTGGGAAAAGAAGGAACATTTTTGACAGAGGAATTGTCATTGTGTGACAGCTCTGTGAAGCTGTCAAACACTGACATTCTCTGTTGTTTGATGAGTCCTTGTATTCAAGACTCATCAACCCTATCTGCTAAGCAGAAATCAGATGGCTGTTGCATCGGAGAATGCAGCAACCATTTTGTCATCTCTGCCGGTGAGACGAGGAGTCTCCAGTTCCCCAATTGTTGAAGCCTGCAGGAAGAAACAAAGGTAAGTAAACATTTTCTATCACTTTTCACTCACCTCACATAATTACCTCTCCACACTTGCACCCATCACTTACCTCCACAGCACACCTTTGGACCCCTCTGACCCCCGCAGACCCACTGCTCGCCTCGATGACCCTGGCGGGGTTTCCCGACATCGGGAAGCCCGTGCCTCTGCTGGAAAAATGGGAATAATCCTCTTAACTGCCTGTTAACTACCTGTTAACAGGCAGTTATGTGGCTGTAATCCCCTTCCCGCCTCCAGGAGACGGGACCCGGCGTGGGTCAGGTACCCGCCTCCTGGTAAGATGGCACAGAGGTGGGATGGGTACCCGCCCCCAGATTCTGCCATTTTCCCAGCAGTCCTGCCTCCAAACCCACCTCCCCAGGTCTGGCAAAATCATCCCCTAGAGTTTAGAAGAATGAGAGGTGATCTCATTGAAACATACAAAATTCTTACAGGGCTTGACAGGGTAGATGCAGAAGTTTCCCCTGGCTGGGGAGTTTAGAACCAGGGGTCACAGACTCAAAATAAGGGGTCAGCCATTTAGGACTGCAATGAGGAGAAATTTCTTCACTCAGAGGATGGTGAATCTTTGGAATTCTCTACCCAGAGGGCTGTGGAGGCTCAGTCATTGAGCATATTCAAGACAGAGATCGATAGATTTTTGGATATTAAGGGAATCAAGGGATATGGGGATAGTGCAGGAAAGTAGAGATGAGGTAGAAGATCAGCCATGATCTTATTGAATGGCGGAGCAGGCTTGAAGGGCCAAATGGCCTACTCCTACTCTTGTTTCTTATCTTTTTATGTTCTTAAATCATTTAAATTCATCAGGTCAAGTCACAACCAATCATAGATCAACTTACCATCTGCTGTTTTCATTAAGAAGCAAAGTTAATTTTCTCTTCTCATTATTACCAACTCAGAGCTCAGTATAGATTCCATTGGTCAGTGTTATTAGTTCAGCATTATACGATAACTTAGTACTATTGACTAGGAGCAATAGTACAGGTAGACTATCCTTTATCCGAAAACCTCGGGACCAGCCGTGTTTTGGTTTTCGGAGAATTTCGGATTTCGGAAGGTGGGTCGGCAGGGGTCCGCGGGGGGGTCGGCAGGGGGTCGCGCGCACGACTTACGCTGACGCGCAGCGTAAATCGTGCGCACGACCCCCCGCCGACCCCCCCGCGGACCCCCGCCAGCCCCGACCCCCGCCGGCCCCGACCCCCGCCGACCCCCCCCCGCAGACCCCCGCCGGCCCCGACCCCCCCGCCGGCCCCGACCCCCGCTGACCCCCCCGCGGACCCCCGCCAGCACGGACCCCCGCCGACCCCGACCCCCGCCGACTTATGGTCGGGGTCCGCGGGGGTCCGCGGGGGGGTCGGCGGGGGTCGGGGCCGGTGGGGGTCCACGGGGGGGTCGGCGGGGGGTCGTGCGCACGACTTACGCGGACGCTCAGCGTAAGTCGGCGGGGGTCGGGGTCGGCGGGGGTCCGCGGGGGGGTCGGCGGGGGTCGGGGCCGGGGGGGGGGTCGGCGGGGGTCGGGGCTGGTGGGGGTCCGCGGGGGGGTACGCGGGGGGTCGTGCGCACGAATTACGCTGGACTTACGCTAACCGAAAAAACCTTCGGTTTTTAGAGGGTTTCGGTTTTCGGAAGTCCGGATAAAGGGTAGTCTACCTATAGTAATAACTTTGTGTGAAGTGTAGTGTCCATCTGCATTACATGCTCAGAATGAAGTGGACAATTGGACCTATATTAAACATTTGAAGAACGTTGTGTTCATTTATGCTATTAGCTTTGGTTCACTGAATTTGATAGTTAAGATTCAGTTTCAAATTTTGTAGGCTGATGTCAGTCTCAGTTAAACAAAGCTTAGGCCACTTAACTTGACCTTTGTACTCAATGTAAAAATAATGTTTTGCTTCTTTTCAGATTAACACTGAGCCTTGCCTGTCCCATGGACTTAAAGAATTTCCCAATGGATGTGCAAACGTGTATAATGCAGCTTGAAAGCTGTAAGTATCTTTTATTTCATAGGTCCTTCTAATATCAATGTCAAAAACTAACCATCTAAAAAGGAAGTGATTTTTCTTAATCCACTCCTTAATAGGTGTTTATCACTTGACTGTTACCAACTCCTGTAATCTGAATTTAAATCAAAAAGTATTTTGCTAAATGTATTATTTTGGTGCTGTTGCATGTGACCAAAATTATTAATATTATTGCTGTATTCTCACATTTTTCCAACTTATGGCCTAGACTTTCCGAGCACGTCTACCAATTTTTGGTGGATCTGGAATGTATGGGGACAAAAATATGCTCCAGCATGCGCTCTACCATATCCCTACCTACCCATCGCCATTTGTGAAGGGCAAGCCCAACAGCATAAAATGGGTCCACCCACATACAAGATTAAAATGAGGGAATAGCGAAGTCCGCCACGCTTCCACCATTTTCCCTTTTAGAATGCTGATGCGAGGGTTGGCTGGCATACAGCATTCACATTTCAGGACTGGGGTAGTTACTAAAAGGTCTAATTGAAGAGGGGCCTCTGCAATTGTTCTTAATGCAATGCCGTACACAGGGCCCAGGAGCAACTTCAAAAGTTTTGAGGGGAAAAAATTGGTGACTAAATGTTAACTCTACAACAGGCTCCCAACGCCCCCGGTAGCAAGTTTCTGGCTGCAACTTGATGCAACTCGCCAGCAGAGGTTAGGGAACCCGCCTCCAACATGCAAATAACCTGGGGCCAGAAAGTCAGCTAAGTTCAGGAGCCGTCTCCCACAGCCACCCCCCTCCCCCCCTCCAAATCAGAAAACCTTGGCCTTGCTTTTAAACAATAAATGAATTACCTTATCTTGTTTTTACGCCTTGTTATTTCTCTTCACAGTTTATTACACTTGTATGTTATTCTGTATTACACACTTGTTGCTCTCCCTGGGTTTTATCTATATTTATGCTCGTTCTGAATGTGTTAACTCCCTGTACTTATCATCCTTTATTGTCACTGTGTTGTTGCTACCCTCTGGTGTTCCTCGTACCTTGTTACTTGTTGCTATTTGTTGTTGTTCTTTCTGGTTGCTAGTTCTGCTGTTACTCCTCTTGGTAGTTAGACTCAGTTGCTGTTATCCAGCGTGGTTTCTATTATAATGATTGCTCTCTCTTTTGTTGTTACTCATTAGCTTCTGATGCTACCACCCTTCTTGCTGTCCTCTTATTTCCTGTTTATTTCTTCTATTGCTCTTTGTTCTCTGTTGTCACTTATTAGAGTTAGGCCTAGAAATTAGGTTTGCCTCCGCCAGGGCTTTTGCGCCCGAAATTTTGCGCCCACGGTAATTGCCGCTGCGCCCGCCAAAAATTCAGCTGCCCCGCGCCCAGACGGCTGCGGGCGCTAATGGAGGGTTTCAGCGCCTCGCTATGGGCGCTGAATGCAGGTTTGCGGTGCTAATCCCCCGCTGCGGCACCCGATGCGGTGCGGCAGGCTGGGGTACTGCAGGCCTCCTCCTTCTGTTAAGGAGGAGCTGCCTGCAGCCGACCACTGACCGGTCGATTCGCCCGACAAATGAGCCCGGCACCTCGGAGAAGTGCCGGGCTCGCGGGCCACACACATCAGTGCCGCGGGGGGGTGGTGGAGGAGTCCGGGGAGGGAGGTGCGGGCAGGCGGCCGCCGGGAAAGCGGCTGGCCGCCGCTCCACCTTAATGCACCGGCGCTACGTGCTGCAACATCCCGTTGAACAATCGTTGGTTGCGGCTGCCACGGGCGAGGCGGCCGCAACTGAATTTGGGTGTCCGGCCGCGTTACCATGGCAACCGGGACGCTGCGCACACTGATGACATCATCGGTGCCGGCGCAGCGCTACCGGCTAACGCCGATGGTAGGGCCCAACGCAATTTCGATCGCGGCTATAATTCCGGCGCAAGGCCCTCTAACGCCTCTAATTGGGCGCTAACCCCACCGAATTTCTAGGCCTTAATCTCTTCAGTTATTGTTACCCTGTTTTCTTTTTTTTCCCCCTCTCTTCTGGTTTCACCAGTTGTCTCCTTCAATGTGACATTACCGTCGGGGTGTGGTTCCGTGAGCACCATGAGCTAGACAGTGACTGTTGACCATGGGGACATCACAGCTGAGCCCAATGTTTGCTCACCAGATGTCCACTCTCACGCACGTTCAGCAGACGTTGTTAAATAGTTACCAGGAGCAGGAATCCTGGACAATTTTTCTCTGTCAAACCCAGAAATGCTAAGGCCAGTTATAGCATCCTCGTACTGCCCCAGCTGAGATCAGCTGACTCAGCATAAAGCCCCGAATCTGCGACCCTGTTCTGTGTGGCCCACTGAAACTTTTTTTTAAAATTCAATCTTGGGATGTGGGCGTCATTAACAAGGCCGGCATTTATTCTCCAACCCTAGTTGCCCTGAGGTTTGATACAACTGAGTAACTTGCTCGGCGACTTCAGAGGGCAGTTAAGAATCAACAACGTTGGTGTGGGACTGGAGTCACATATAGGCAAGACTGGGTAAGGACAGCAGGTTTTCTTCCCTAAAGGACATTAGTGAACCAGTTGGGTTTTTGTGACAATCCGAAAGCTTCATGGACACTTTTATAGATAGCTGCTTTTTATTTGGGTGAAGATTGTGGGTATCCTATCCTTTCTTACTCATTTCCAGTTATTATCCTGTGTTACAGGCCCTTATTGTATCCAGCCTCTACCGTTACTATGTAGTTATTACCCTCAATTAATCTTTATATTGTTACCCTCTGTTGTAAAGCTCTTTTGTAAATGTCTGTCCTTTGCTGTAGTTATTGTGTTATCTTCTGTTGTTTCTGTCTGTGCCTTATGCCCTCTGTTACAGTAAAGCAGACCATTTGCGATACATATTTTATCAGAAAAAAATTAAGTAAATTTTTATCAGCAGCGTTTCCAATACAGAGCCTTGCCCCAGGAGTGTATATCAGGAACTTTGGCACATACCCCTCATGTCAGGACAGCATATAAGGAATTCAGCACCAATTTCCCTCATGTCAGGAGATTACAAACACATAACTTCATTGTATGACATCCCTGTGTTCACTATTTTAAAACAGCATTAACCTGTTTAAAATAAGAGGGTTAATGCCTCACTTAAAATAGCAGACAAGAGGAATGTTTGTATAACAGGCACAATGGGCCAACTGGCTGTGTTTTGTACTGTAAATTTAAAGTTAAACATTTGCATGCTAATAACACATGGGACTAGAAATTACTGTGATATTATTAATCCTCAGTTACTGTTGTTTGAGATAGTTGTTATTCTGTGCAGTTACTCTCTGTCTTTATTACTCTTTGTAGTCATTATCCTCTGCAATAATTCTGTATCTACCCATTGCTGTTATTCCCTTATAATTATTACCATTTATAGTTACTCGGTCATTGAATTCTATTGTTCTGCTTTTGTTTCTTATCACCTTCTGTGGCTGTTGCTTTCCACTCTTTTTCTTTTGTATTTACTACACATTGTTCCAAGATCAGACCCATGAGAGAAAATTCTGCTGACCTTTACCTGTAAGAGGCTTGTCTGAAACAAATTTGGGATTTTTCAATCCAGTTCTTCATGGGAAGGGATCCCCAACACAAAATATGGCCCTGAATTGACGCTTAATTGTCATTGAATAGGCAATCTCATAGAGAGGCAAAAGAATAACCAGTGTGGAAATTGAAAAATGTCACCCTGGTGCAGCACTAGGTTCGCTACTAAGATCGGGGCTGAGACACATTGTTGGTGCGGAGTAGTGGAAACTTTGCTCTGCACGGAACAGTGTCACACCTGACCTGGAAGTGCTTGAAGCAGACACTTAAGTGCCTGAAATCAAATATGTTCCATTGCCCCAACACTCACTCTCTCTAATTACTACTTTCTGTTATTGTTGCACTCAGTAATTACCCCAAGTTTATACGTATGTCCCTTCTTCACTCAGAGGGTGGTGAATCTTTGGAATTCTCTACCCCAGAGGGCTGTGGAGGCTCAGTCGTTGAGTATATTCAAGACAGAGATTGATAGATTTTTGAATATTAAGGGAATCAAGGGATATGGGGATAGTGCGGAAAAGTGGAGGTGAGGTAGAAGATCAGCCATGATCATATTGAATGGCGGTGCAGGCTCGAAGGGCCAAATGGCCTGCTCCTGCTGCTATTTCTTATGTTCTTACTATTCTCTGTTTTTCTCCATTGTTACTCTTAGTGGTTTGTTACTTTCTACTTTTGTTACTCTCTATACTTCATAGCATTCATCGTTAGTCTTTGGTAACCCTTTTTGTACATAGAACCACTAAAACCAACAGATAAAGGAGAATCTATCCCATGCTGCCCCTACCCTTGTTTATTATTTTGTGTATGTTTTTACTCTCTAATTCTCAACTGTTGTCCTTTGTATTTACTGCCCCCGCTGTACTCTCTGTTATTCTTTGTTGTTACTCTTTTGTGTGTTAACAGTCTTGTTACTCCCCTCTGCTGTTACAGTACTATCCTCTGTCTTTACTCTCCTCAGTTATTATCTTCTGTGATTCCCTGTTACTCTGATGTTACTCTCTTCTGTTGCTTGCTTTGCCATTACTCTCTTTTATTATTATACTATGTTCTTATCACATTAGGTTGTTAATCTCTGTCATTATTATTGTCAGGTACATGTTGTAATTACATTCGGTTTTTCTCCCTGTCGTGGCTGTCCTTTGCTTTAATTATCTTCTGTTATTTGCTCTCTCTATTATATTGTTCTTTGTAATCATTATCCTTTGTTGTCATCATCCTTTGTTGTCATCATATTGTTACTCTCCTATTATTACCCTCCTTTGTATTTTTAGATCTTCTGCGTTACCTGCTTTTGTTGTTTCTTCTCTGTTTAGTTCTTTCTGTCTGTTGTTGCTGTTAGTATTTAATGCTTTATTTATCCAATGTTGGAGGCAACCCTATATAATAAACAAGCTGGTGGCAATGCCGTCTACTGAGGCACCAAAATCCTCCAGAGAGACTGACCTGGATTTTCTTCCTGAATGCCTCCTGATTTTGGCTACCAGGGCAGATAATAGGGGGAAATGGGGCAGGGAGAGCTGCCACCAAATCCCTGCCCCTGAATATGACTGCCAGAATTTTCCTCTGCCGCTCTTGGGGGAGGATCTCATCATCCAATCCATTCCCCACTCCACCACATGCAAATAATGGCGAGTGGGTGGGGCTTGGGTCTTCATGGGATGTCCCTCCGTTTCCGTCAATGTTCTGCCTCCTGGGAAGAATGACTATTCAAGAGGCACTTATCTTTAGGTGCAGAAGTCTTTTAAGAAGTTATATTTGAATGGAACTTCTTCTACTTCCAGCCCCTGCTCATTACAATTATTTGTAGCATCTGGCAAGACTGCTCATTTCCCCCCAATTATTTGACTGCCCCTATAATCAGCTGCAATGAATGCATTAAAATACCACAGTTTTATACAAATGTATTGACAATTACATGACAAATAGTGCACAGAGACAATTCGCCATATTTCTCAGTTACTTCTATGTTCTTCTGAGAATCTTCAGATCTCTAGCAGTCCAGTATTAAGTGTCTGTACTGGGCACTTAAATACATTGGCCCCGATTTTCGGCTTGTGTGGGAAATGGTCGGGTTTCCCCGAATGTGGGGTTTCTGACACACCTAAAAAAAAGTGTCAGCCAGCTCCACGCAATTTTCCCTCAAGTGGCCAATTAATTCCCAGCATGTGGGAAGCCTTGCTAATTGTCCAATTCGAGTCAGAAATCCCCACAGTATGATGTCATCATCCGTGGTGCTTTCAAAGTGTCCAGCAAGCTTCTCCACCTCTGCAGGCTTCTCAACCACTCTTGCACAATGGCAGAGGAGCCTGCACCAGCTGCTGCCAGTGGCAGAGGGCGAGCTGCCTTCAAATTCGACTAGGCTTCACTGCAGGCATTATTGGATGGGGTTAGGGCCCACAGGGAGGTCCTCTTCCCTAGGTCAGGGAGGAAGAGGCCTCCCACTGAGACCAATGCTGCATGGATGCAGGTGTCAGCAGATGCCAACTTGCTGGGAGTCACCAGAAGAACCTTGGCATTACATCTCTAACTCCTTCCTAAACTCCCCCACAGTACCATCCAAAGCCCCCATCCTCACTGTGGAGGAGGAAGAGGCTGTGCAGCCAGACTCCTCAGAGGAAGCTCCAACCTCTGAGGGCGCAGCGTCAGCAGAAGTAAGCGCACCCAGCACCAGCGCAGACACTCACACCTCGGGGGGACCTTCGGGACATAGAGTAGTGTTGTCACCTGGTGTTTCACAGCTCACAAGTGAGCCTCAGCAGATTCTGGGGACAAGGACAACAGTCCTCGTCAGAGGGCGCAGGACTCTGCCAGCTCAGCTCAGCTGCGCTGCATGTCGACCCTCTGCCTCTGGGTCCATCCACAAGAGAAGAGGTGATGGATCTCCATGCACAGATGCAGGAGTCTCTGGCAGGTTTTGTCTCCAGGGTCGCTGCGAGTGTGGAGCGAATGGAGGAGTCCATAGCGACCATGAGCAGAGCCTTTGTGGAGTCATTGCCGCATGAACGCATCACCATGGACAGGTTGGCAACCTCCATGGAGGAGATAACTTGCCAGGGTACGGAAAACATGGTGAGTGCTCATAAGAGAATGACATCTCTTGAGGAGCGTTGGCCATCTGTTGAACAGAGAAACCAGATCTTCATGGAAGTCCTTCTGAGTAGGACTGCCAGTGCAGAAACGGATCCCCATGGCCCCCTAAAGCGCAGCAAGGTGCTCTCAAGCCACTTCCAAGCGCTGGCCCCTTCTGGCTTGTGCAGCTTCAGGTGAGTGAGCAGCAGCCTGGTGCTCCTGGTGCTCATCATGCTGTTCCTGGTTCTGCTGCTGCCGCCTCTGCTGCTGGAGATCCTCTAATGGCAAGAAGGGAAGGAAAAAAAGGCGTCCCATGCTTCTCGTAGATGCCTCCGCTGAGGAAGCGCTGAGTGAGGGTGGCGAGAGGGGCTTCCCAGGAGATCGCATTGGAGAAGTGTGTGAGGCTCCAACCTTCCACAGCTGTGCCTAAGCCTTGAAGAAGTAGCCCCAAACCTGCAACAAGGTCATTCAACATACAAGTGCTGTCCCTTTAAATCGCAGCTTCTCCGATTGACCTGCAGCTGACAGCTAGCAAGCCGGCAAGCTTCACGCCAGGTCTCATCAGCGGGGTTCCCCGCAGGCGTGTTTTGCGTGAGGAACCCCTGAAAGTCGCAAGGGCAGCCTAAAATCGGCTTAAACAAGGTGATAATTGATCATTACTGTTCCGACGGCCAGTCCCGCCAGCGACGGGCGGGACTGAAGCGGGTCGGAGAGAAACGGTGGTCCGAAAGTCAGACGGGGCGGGGAATCAGGCGGGGGGGGTCGCGACCTGTTTTTTCGGTGATTTTTCGGCCCCCGGCCGCATGAAAAGCCGCCCGACGGCTGCCAGAAAATTGACCCCATTGAGTTTCCTTTTCATTTTCTGCCTTTCAGTCGGATATACAATGAACGACCTGATATTTGAATGGGATGAACCTTCTGCTGTGCAGATAGCTGAAGGATTAACTTTACCACAGTTTATTCTCAAAGAGGAAAAGGATCTAAGATACTGCACAAAGAGTTACAACACAGGTCAGTGTCGTCACTAGTAAAATCACCATTGTGATACTGCACAAGGCACTACAATGTAAGTCAGTGGCATGATCAAAGTTATCTTCACAACAATAGTGCACAAACACTTAACACCACATGGCTCTATGTTAGTTGTTCTGAGCACATTGTGTGCAATAAGTTTTACCTGTCCAAATTAATAAGTTGATACTATTGTCTGTTGTTACTTCATTTTTTTTCCCCATTGATAGTCGCCCACTGCATAAACAGGTCTGTGGTGTAACTTACCCATGAGACATGGAATCCAGTGAATAAAAAAGAAAGGTAGATGACTTGCCTTTAATCATTATTCAGCATTGTTTGGGTGAAGGCATTTTCTACCTATTATATTACTCTCCTTTGTTTTGGCACTCGGGTTGATGGAGAGTTCTTTATCAGTAGGGCAAGTGATGTGGCATAGCATCCTGCAGATTTCTACACTTCCCACATGCACTGCAATTTGCTACCTAAATATCACAATTTTACACAGGAGGTCCCAGAAGCAGCAAAAATGCTGTTGTCTGTGTGGAATTGAGTGATAAATCATTCGCTGTAACAATTCACCTGGAATACTGTGTACAGTTTTGGTTTCCATATTTAAGAAAAGATATACTTGCTCTCGAGGCAGTTCAGAGAAGGTTCACTCGGTTGATTCTGGAGATGAGGGGGTTGACTTATGAGGAAAGGTTGAGTAGGTTGGGCCTCTACTCATTGGAATTCAGAAGAATGAGAGGCGATTTTATCGAAACATATAAGATTGTGAGGGGGCTTGATCGGGTGGATGCAGTGAGGAGGTTTCCACTGATGGGTGAGACTAGAACTAGGGGGCATAATCTTAGAATAAGGGGCTGCCCTTTCAAAACTGAGATGAGGAGAAACTTCTTCACTCAGAGGGTAGTAAATCTATGGAATTTACTACCTCAGAGAGTTGTGGAAGCTGCGACATTAAATACATTTAAAACAGAGATAGACAGTTTCCTAGCTGATAAGGGAATAAGGGGTTACGGGGAGAGGGCAGGGAAGTGGACATGAGTCTAAGTTCGGATCAGCCATGATCCTATTGAATGGCGGAGCAGGCCCGAGGGGCCGTATGGCCTACTCCTGGTCCTACTTCTTATGTTCTTAATTCATTTGTTCCACTTATAGGGTGATTGATTTGGGGAATGGGGGGAATGTGATATTTACAGTAGATGCTCTTTATGTGTACACATTTGTAACAAATCTCATTCTTTGTTGTCTTGTGTACATGGTTTTTTGAATTCCTTTCCTTTAAGGGTATTGGAACTCTTATATGCCTCTCATTAAAGGAAAGTGAAAGAGTTGCGTACTGAACCTTAAGATCATGGGTTAATATCACAAGGCTTCACTTCCACAGAGTCTCGCAACTGGTGAAAAAACATTGGAAAATCAGGGATACACTGTTACAGCTGCAACTCCATTGCTGCACTCCCCACTAGTGAGGCACCACACCAGGTGTTCCGCCTCACAAAATTACCCTCTGTCTCTCATGGTCAAAAAGAAAGGAACCTCACTATCTGAAGATGGCCTTATAACAAGCTATAAGGGATGAGCACATGGTTCCCTTAAACAACCGATGTTCCTGTTTCCTCTGGTTGCGAACTAGCTGTTCATAGAATGCAGAGTGTATCTTCATTCAAAGATGAATAATCTACCTTTTCACACCATCATGAGGAAGTATATAGTAACTATGGGGGCGATCTTCCCACTGGAGGCAAGATGGAGGCGGGTTTCAGTTTGGGTGGGTTTGAATCCCGCCTCCACTGATAGGTTTCAAAAATTTGCGATTTTCCCCTGATTGTCCACTTGTTTTCAGAGGTGTGGGATGCCCTTGCTCAGTTAGTGTTTTGGGACTGAAACTCGCCTCTGTTGACAGCACTTTTCCAGTCTGATTTTATGGCTTCTTGCTCCTTTGGCTCATTCCACAGCATTTCTGCATCTCCTGCACCACCGCCAACATCTTTTGAGAAACCACTATGTCCAATTCCAAGGCAAGGGCCTACCCGAGGCTCTCGGATGAGGTGCTGCAAAAGTTGTTGGAGGGGGTGACAGCTAGCATGGAGGTGCTCTTTCACTCATCTCGGAGGAAGGGGCCTGCCAAAGAAACCAAGGCTGTGTGGGTACAGCTGGCAAGGGATATAGCCTCCAGATCTGTGTGCAGATTGGGAGACTGATTCTGTGTATTGATGAAATGCCATCCCTGTTGGAAAGTATTAAAATGATTTGAAGCCAAAATGTTGGCGTTATGCTATCTGTTCTTTCACCTTAGGCAGCTCCACATTGCGGGCACCGCCACACTTGCATTGTCAGGTTGGTGGCCTGAGTGAAAGGAGGCCAGAGAGTCCATTGTCAATGATGTCCTAGGATGGAGCAAAGGACATGTGACAACTTGAGCAACCTATGCAAATCTGGCCATGATAAGTTCATCCCTTGCATCCCGGGCTCTGACCTCCTCCTCCTCCTCCTCCTCCTCATCCTCATCTGAGGTCCATGCAGAAGGAAAACGAATGGTATCCATGCTGCTTGTAGATGCCTCCTTTGGGGAAACGCTCATTGCAAGCGGGGAGAGGGTCTTCCAAGGAGGTCCCACAGTTGATGGAGTCAAGCTGCAGCACCTCCGACTTCGGAAGGCCTTCTAAAAGTGCTCAGAGACCTTTTAAAGCCAAGATCTGGCACCTGCAAGTAATCCTTGCTGCAATTAACAATGTCTTGTTAGACCTGCAGCAGTGAGGAGGCCACCCACGAGTCAACCCGCCAGGTTTACCTGGCATGATTTAGGAGGTGCGTGGATCACACTGAAATGCTGGAAAAATCATGAGGGCCTCTCAAAATAGGCTTAGAGAGGCCCTTAACGAGCATTTAAGGATGTTAAATAGTGCAATGGCCAGCTGGAGGCGGGAGCATTTCCCGACCTCCAAAAACCGGCACCGGCAAAATTCCGCGAAGGTGGGTTGGAGGCGGGTTCTGAACCCGAACTCTTTGAATCTGATTTTCCCGCCTTTCCCACCTCCAAACGCACCTCCTCCGACGTCAGAAAATCGCCCCCTATGAGTACTTAACTTGATTGGTGAAATATCAGTTTTATATTTATAATAATAGGATATTGTGACTCTATCAAGAGAATGTGGTACTTAGACTGTCTGCACTCTGGCACATACTGGAAAAGGCATTGTTAAACCAAACCAATCAGATAGAGGTGAATAAATTGACATCTTCAGAGGGGAGAATGGCGACATCTCCATACAATAAATAAATAAGGACCATCAATAAGTAGCACTTGACCATAATACTTGACTTGAGCAGAATTAGAGAAATGAATGAGGGACGATGTTGACTTTAAAGAGGTAATTTTCCAATTTCACACTACCAGTGGTGAGCCAAGTCTGCTGGAAATACACATCAGAAATTTGAGTGTGCACTGTGCAGGATTTTTATGGCCATTGTTCATTGTCAGAAATTTGTAGGAAGCACATCTCCAGATTTCTGAAAGTCAGAAAATTACCCCTTAAGAAACTGGGCAAAGATGTCATCACCTGCTGAATCATAGAATGAAACAGCACAAAAGGAGGCTAATCAGCCCATCATGCCAGTGCCGGCTCTTTAAAAGAGCTATCTTACTCCCCATCTCTTCCCCCATAGCCCTGCAAATATTTCTATTTCTAATATCTATGCAGTTCCCTTTTGAACGTTACTATTGAATCTGCTTCCACCACCCTTTCAGGCAGTGCATTCCAGATCACAACAACTCGCTGCGTAAAAAATGTCTCCTTATCTCCCCTCTGGTTCTTTTGCCAATGATCTTGAATATGTGTCCTCTGGTTACCGACCTTCCTGCCTGTGGAAACAGTTTCTGTGGAACACAACGAGTATTCCTTGAAAAGGTGTAGACTGTGTTTGGAGACTTTATTGATATTATAGTATCTTAACTAATCTAAATAACAGCACTGTAACTTTTCTGTCCCACTCCAGGGAAATTTACTTGTATAGAGGCACGTTTCCACCTGGAGAGACAGATGGGTTACTACTTAATCCAGATGTATATCCCTAGCCTCCTCATTGTTATCCTGTCCTGGGTCTCCTTCTGGATTAACATGGATGCAGCACCAGCACGTGTTGGCTTGGGAATTACCACTGTGCTTACCATGACTACACAGAGCTCAGGATCCCGAGCATCATTACCAAAGGTAACGGAGTGAGAGATACCAAAAGTTAAGAGAGGGACAAAGTGGGCTTGTGTAGCATCAAAAGCAAGAGTTCAAAGGAGCAGCATAACCCAGCAATTTTCATGTAGTTTTAAAGTCTTGTTTATGTAACAGTGCTGCAGGCATGTTCTACGAGCGTATATATATGTTAATCACTGAGCAATGATAGTTCCAATAATTCACAAGTATTTTAGAAAGCATTTAGCAAAGTTCTACACGTAAGGGTATCTCTCAGTACAGGTTACAGATTACCTGGATTGAAAACTGGTTTTACAACAGAAGTCTAAGAGTAGTGATAAGTGGAAATGCTCCATCTGGGATACACTAACCAATGCTGTTCCACAGAGATGTGCTCTGTGTTAGCCGATGTCTGCACTATTTGTGAGTCATATCGAGCAAGATATTACCAGTACGATCAAAGAATTTGCTAGTGTCTATAGGCAGGTAACAAGCAGAAAGAAGACCGATAATATTTTGAGGGAATTAACCCAGTTAGGTAAATGGGTTGAGAATTAGCAGAGACATTTAATGCGAGTAAATGTAAGGTAATGCATTTAGGACTGGAAACATGTGTATAACATGAAAGAGACCAGTGGGACTGCGGGCTTGGGTTAATTAAACACCACCAGGATACTGTACATCGAATGCTTCCCCATAAAATTCAAATTTTAGGGCGGGTTAGGGTTTGGCCCACCCAAACTAATTTTAAACAAAATAAACTAACAGTATATAACAAAATTAAGTCAGAATGATGGGGCCTGGGAAATCCAAACAAAAATTCGAAATAATGCTCATTTGTCATGGAAGACACACATTGAGAAACTGCATGCTGGTGTTGAAGGGTCCCCCGGATGCACATTATGGCTTCAAACATGGGCAAGCAGTTGGAAGAATCCTGGATCTGTGGATGGCAGACTTGAACAAGCCCAATAGTAGACCCACCACTTGGTCCTCCTATAGTCTTGCCCTGTGCATCAGGTGACCAAAAATAAACAGGATAGAGACAAAACCAAAAATAAAAACAACCTCCTCAAATAATGGAGATGCAATGCAGCCTCTGGCACTGCAGATAGAGATGGAACATGGAATAATGTGAAATGGCATACATTAGGATGGATGGAAAAGGAAAGGGATTTGACGTGATAGTTGATCATATCCAAAAAGTATCTAGCCGATGTGCAGTAGTGGTAATTAAGCAAATTGGGTAGTTGGTTACACCTGTACAGTACTAGATTCCAAATCAGAACATTTATAATGACCTTGCATAGGTTATTAGTGAGGTCAAATCTGAAGTATGGTGCACAGTTTTGATTGCCCGCAAAAGAATATAGCTGGACTGGAAAAGGCTCAGAGGAGAATAACTATGATAATTCCAGTTTATAGCGGAGTACGTTATGGAGAAAGACTCAGGCAGTTGAATTTATTTTCACTGAGAAGAGACATGTTATGGGTCTTTAGAATAATGAAAGGTATCGAGTTAAGGTAGAAGGAAGCAGATTATTTTTCTTTGCCAGTAAGCGGAGACTTTGAAGGCACAAGTACAAAATTCACAAAACCTCAAGCACGATTAGAATTTACAAGATTCTTTTACCATAGGATAATGGATATGTAGTACAGACTACCAAGGTCAATTGAGACCTTTAAAAAGGAATTGGATCAGTACCTATTGAGAAATGGGATTGAGAGTTATATAGATATTAATACAGTCGTTCTGTTTGAGTCATTTGAAAAATAAAAAGAGAGAGTACCGAGATCTTGTGTTGGGCAGGGGGAGATTCATGGTTGATGTAGTCATGCACTGGCTGTAGAAGATTCTGCTTGATGGGCACATCATCCTTTCTTATTCCAAGCTTTCTCTTGTCCTTCGGTCCTCAGTATGTGTGAGGTATTCCCAACAGTACCTGTTAGTCATTCCCAACGTTTCCTGTTCCTACTTTCCCATCTCTTGTTTTTATCTTATTCTATTTCTTCAAAATTTTTCTTGTTGAATCTAATTGCCTTTCCATTCTTGTTTTATTCCTTTTTAATTCTTGTGTGATGGCAAAATAGTTAAAAGGCTTATCCAGAAGAAACTCCCTTGAATGGAGCAATGACCAGAGCTTGGTTATTTGATGAATGTGTAGCTCCTTTGCTACAGCAGCGTGAATAATAATTGTCTTTCCCTACTTCAGGTATCCTATGTAAAAGCCATTGACATCTGGATGGCTGTCTGCTTACTCTTTGTCTTCTCTGCACTATTGGAATATGCAGCTGTTAACTTTGTATCTCGTCAACATAAAGAGCTCCTGAGGTTTCGCCGGCGAAGGCGCCTGCACAAGGTAGGGGCTAGAGAGGACAGGGACCCTTCCCATTATATACACAAACACTTAGTCATGGAATAACTAGAAAGAAAGTGACAGAAGACTGCTTCTTATCTATATACACACAAACAATATGAACCAGAGATCAGGGACAAAGAAATTATTTCTGGGATTTATATAGCACCTTTAACAGAGAAAAGTGTCCCAAGACGCCTCACAGAAGACTAATCAGACCAAAATCGATGCCAAGCCAAGGAGGAGATATTGGGAGGGGGTGACTAAAAGCTTGGTCAAAGAGGTGGGTTTTAAGGAGGGTGGAGAGTTTTTAGGGAAAGAATTCTGGAGCAAAGGGCCTAGACAGCTGAAGGCGCAGCCGCCAGTGGTGGGATGAAAGGAACGGGGGATGCACAAGGAACCAGAATCTGAGGAACGCAGAGTTCTCGGATTGTTGTAGGGCTGGAGGAGGTTACAGAGATAGGGAGGGATGAGATCTTGAGGATGAGAATTTGAAAAATGTCCCTTACTAGAAAAATAGTATTCCCTGTAAGGGAGCGTTCTTTACTTGAGGGCAGAGGACTATTTGCACATGAGTGAAAGCATCACTAACTTTATAAATATTTGGAGAAATTACTACTGATATTGGACTTGTGTTTAAATGACTTAGGCTGAAACTCAGATCATTATGGAAAATAAAACAGCCTCAATTCCATGAGTTATGTATTTTATTATTATATACCCACAGACACTGTACTAACCATTATGAGTACATATCACATTCTCTTTGAGTGAGAATGAAATGAACAGATTGGAGATAGAAGTGTATCTTAATTAAAGTTATGGTCAATTTCTGTACTCATCAAGGTGAAGGTTTCAGTGTTAGGAAACTGAATTTCTCCACATTTACATCCAGTGCCAGCGTCAAGCTTCCCAGGCCATAGTCAAATGTAGAATAAAACTCCCTTCACTTAAACCCTTAAACCCAATCTCAGAATAGCATCCTCCTCCCACACCACAATGACCTTTCCTTTTCCTATCAAGTCATTCTTGTGGATTCTCTATAATAAAAATACTTGCACCTTATCGCACTGAAGTGCAGTGATTTATTGGCCCAGAAATTCGGGTTGGGGGCTTCCCGCGGGTGCAAGCCCCTGACCTACACTTACATATCGCGCTGACATTTTATAACTGGGCCTGCTTGGAATTCCGTTCTGTGGCCTGGTTCAGCTCCCGGCGCGCTGTGCGTGCGTGATCCAGCGGCGTACTTATTGCGATGAGCCGGCTGGGACCACTTGAGCACTGGGCAACCAATGGGAGTTTAGAAAAGTCCATTCATGAGTTAGACATAAGACCTGTCAAACTCATGAAAAGTACGGGCGCCCAAAACACTACTTAAACTTTAAATAAAAGTTAAAAAAACATTCCAATAATGAAATTAATTATTAATAACTTTAAAAAACTAATTTAAACAATTAATCAAATTTCTGCCAAAATAATTTTTTCAAGAAATCAGGTCCAAAAATACACTTACCTTACTGTAAATTCTTTAAAAATAATAAACCTGTGGAAAAAAATGTCTAACTTTAATTATTAGACCACTTACCTTATAAAACTAAGTCCTTATGGCTGCTTTTTACATTCGTAAAAAGTGGAGGCCTTCACGCACGGACAAACCTGTCAAAAAAACCGAAGTTCAACGTGTACGCGCTGCCTCAAACGTCGCTAGGGAACCGCCTCTTAACCCCTTGGTTCAGAGGAGAGGAAATGCCGGTTTTCCGCGCATGCGCTGTGCATGCTAAAATCCGGCACTTCCAACGGGCCCACGCGTGAGTACCCCGTCCGTACTCACGCGTTGGGACCGGAATTACTGGGCCATTATGTACGCAAATGCAATAGCCATTTTGTGCCAGCAACATTGTACAAACAGCAATGAGATTAACGAACAGTGGTATTGGCTGAGTAAGATTTCTAATTTGATACCAGTAATACTGAATTATGGGCAGTTTTGTGCTACGGAAACTGGATTGAGACTCTCCAATGTCACTTCGCATAAGGCCTTTACAGTTGGTAAAGAGAATACATTTCCATCCCATCAGTCTGGGCTAGATTTGAATCCATGTAGTAGAGGTGCATATAAACTAGATTATCCATACCCTAACATTATTCAATTTTAATAAAGGGACTGATTTATAAGGGAGCACAGTGACGCAGTCCATTGGAACTCCAATGCAGTGCATCATGTAGTCATTAGAAGCAGGTTCATATTGGAAGTCCTCCACACACTGAATTCCCCCATCTATACCTCAGAAGGCAGGTACCAAGCAGAAACTAGGGGTAGGAATTCCTCTGGTCACGATGTGTGGTGTGAGTGTACGTGCATTTGTGAAGATCTCTTCTATTAATATTTCTAGTTAAATAATAAAGAAAAAGAATGCGTAGATTTTCCAGTCCATCCATGGATCTGATGAGCACTCGGTTATGACTGGTTTCAAAGCCATCGGATCAAATAGGCGTTGACCCTGCAGGAACTTAATATTCTCAGTGAGCTCCTGGCACCAGTAACACCTTCCAGTAGAAGTCTGCTGCTTGTGCTTCAGGCCTGTCGCACTTCCTTAAAGGCAAGGTTGTTTTGTGGAAACATACCATACAAACAGCACCTACACATAGGCCCAGAAATTCGGGTCAGAGGCTTCCCGCGGGTGCAAGCCTCCGACCTGCACTTACCTACCGCGCCGGCCATTGTGCTGTGTGTCCGCGTGGGATTCCGATCCTGGGCCTGCTCCAACTACCGGCGTGCAGTGTTTGCGTATCCCAGGGGCGCAGTTAGTTCAACGCATCACCTGGGATCACGTGGGTCATGGAGAGCCAATGGTAGCAGGGAATCTCTATTCATAGATTTGACAGGAAGACCTGTCAAATCTATGAATACAATTCAGCCACAAAACATAACTAAAACTTCAAATAATTTTTTTTTAATCGCATTTTAAAAATATCTATAAATTACATAAAATAACTATTTTAAACAATAATTTAAATTTTTGAAAAAATTAATTACAGTTTCTAACGGGGCTAAAAATAAACTTACCTTTCTTTAAAGTATTTAAAAATAATAAACCTGTGGAAAAAATGTTTTAATTTTACTTAATTCACCACTTACCTTGTTAAAAGCAGGCCTTGCGACTGCTTTTCAAAAGCGTAGCTCCTGGAGACTTACCCTCCCGGAGAAAGCTGCAAAAAAAAAACCGGATGTTCCAGGCGTACGCGCTGCCTCTCCGGTGCACGCGTTCGACTTGTGAACCCCTTTAAGGGAACGGAAGTTCCGGTTTCCCGCGGGGACCCAAATTTCTGGCCCAGTGTATAATATGAGTTGTGTTGAAAGGTGTCTCTTGGAGCCAACATTGAAACCTTTGTAAGCCTGAATATGTCAGTGCACCAAACCAACAGCCAGTAACAACATCCTACATCCCTCTCACCAACATTTGCAAGCACCAGCACAGCTACACACATACCAGAGGAGTCAATTAGTAAGCTTGAGAAGGTAGCACCATGTCTATTTTTCTAATGAGGGGCAACTGCTAGTGGCAGACAAAGAGCAGGAACATTGTGGACACTATTCTTGTTTCCTCGTACGTTAGGAAATTCAACAATCCAGTGACATTGGGCAGCCTGGTGCTTAGTCAATGGCAAAGGAAATGAAATAGCTGACTATGCTGACTGAAGCATCAGTCGTCAGAACCGACGAAGGGTCCTCGACCCAAAACGTTAACTCTGTTTCTCTCTCCTCGATGCTGCCTGACCTGCTGAGTGTTTCCAGCATTTTCTGTTGTTATTTCAGACTTCCAGCATCTGCAGTAATTTGCTATTGTATGTGTGAAGCACCATTCACTTGGTTCATACATCTGTGACCAACATGTTGGCAGGCAGTGCAGAGGATCCCTTTGCCAGCCTGGAGGAATGTGGAGGCCAGAAAGTTGAGTGCACTGGTAATCTTGTCTGCCACTAACAGTGATGCCCCTATTGTTCAAGTTGACTGCAAGTGCCCTTGTAACAGATGGAATTGATCTGTAAGTTGTCCCATGATGACCTGGAGCCTACAGAATCAGTGATCCATGGTCACTGCCGGGTATGTGTGATAGGGTCAGCAGATATAACTGGTGGTATAATGGCAGGTTCTGTAAGTCTGGCTGCGGTGCATGCTAATCTCCTTGGCATGTTTTATTTCAAACAGTACAATTAAAGAATTAAATATTGGCCCTGCTTTTGCGGTCGGAGGCTTCCCGCGGACGGCTGCTTCCTACCAGCAAAAAATCTATGAACTTACCTGATGGTCCCAGAGGTTCAGACACTTGCGCTCCTGGGCCTCTATGCGTAGGCCTGCATAGAGGCCCACATATCCCAGGGGCACATGTGGTTCGCAAGCACCCCTGGGATCATGTGGGCTGGCCCAACCAATGAAAGAAAGGGAATCCCTATTCATGCTTATGAGGATTCAGTGCATACGGAACCTCCATAAACATGAATGGGAATACCCCCAAAAATACAACTACACTTAAAATAGATTTTTAAAAACCATCACATATTTAAAATTAATCAAAATGGCATTTAATTAAATATTTAAAACAAAAAATTATTTTTTTGAAAAATAAATTTACATATTTTAAAGGGGCTAAAAATAAACTTACCTTATTTCACAGGTTTTTAAATGTATAAATTATTGAAAAAAAAATATTTTTCTGTTCTTTAAAAGCTTTTACCAGGCGTAACAATTTCACAGGCATTCGCTGGGCAGAAGTTGGGCAAATCTGCCCGCGAAGACCCTTTTCCTGGGGGTGTGTTGAATCTGCACCTCGTACGCACCCGTAGGGGCCGCAAATTACGGCCCATTATGATTGGACTGTTTTCAAAACAATCACTAGCATTAAGCTAATAGTGATTTGCCAAAGAGTGTTGCTCTTGATGTAGCTTCCAGTTAGCTGTGAGGTGGCGAGAACATTGGTATTCTGGGGAAAACGCGATAGAGATCATTTTCTTTAAGGATGTTTCTCTTCATCAGAACTTTTGGAAACAGTTTCTGTACAGTCAGTTTCTTTGTGATATCACTAACAATTTTGCTGCTTCTGTCATTTCACAAACATTCCCTTCACAGTCTTATCTGGATTAGGGGAGTGTGAGGGGAGGGTGGAGATCAAACAAAGTCAGAGTTGGCTGACATGGCCCCCAAATCTGGACCAGATTTCGCCCCAGATTTAGCTGAGTGGGTGAATAATTGCAGAGTGGAAACCATTTTTCACTTGTCCACTGTAAAAGCGAAGCCGATTTCTTTTAGTATGAGGAGTGAAGTTAACCAAAGACAAGTGGAGAGATTCCCAGATACCTCAGAGAGTTTGCCCAGTCAGTAGCTGAAAGAGTCAATAAGCTGGACTGGGGTGTCCCAAACCCTAGTTACTTAGGTCCAAGTCCAAGACCGTTTCTTGCAAACACAGAAAGTCAGTCCCCTTAAAATGTTGGACTATCTGCTGCAATTCCTAATCCCACCCCACACAGCCCATTCACATTAACTGATATCATGGAGACCATCACCCAAAGTCCAAGCTTATCCAATGAACTCATCTTCTCCACCATGTAGACTCTCCTTTCGCCACTCTCTCCACCCTCCCTTCTCTCACTTCCAGTTCCTGCTGCCAGTACCCTGGCCCATTTCTCCTGCAGCCACTGGCTATATTTCACCTTGGACCCCAGTACCTCCTGTAGTTTCAGCCTCTTCCTCTGATTTAAAATTAGCCTTTTGGCCACTCCTTCCTGCTGCCCCTGACTGATCGCAGCTTTCCGTGCATCCAGCCACCACCAACCCCCCCCGCCCCCCCCCGCCCACCTCCCAACAGCCTCTTCATTCCCCAGTTCCATCAGACTGACTTTCTTGCAACTCTGTCTCCAACTCAGCAATGGCTACTCACCTCTTGATCGTATCTAATTCCTGGTCCTTCACCATACCTCTGCCATCTTGAGACTATGTTCCACTCCTTTCCACAAATGAACTCCTGCCACTCCTCACCTCCCTCCTCTCTCTCAGGGCCATTGCCACCCCAGATCTCTGACATATTCTCTGAGGGCAGGCCAGTCTACCTCCACTCGGCACACCAACCAGCCCATAAACTTATCAACCGCCCCATAAACATCATCCTCTAGCCCAGTGGCCGCGTCTCCCATTAGCATTGAGGGGTGAAGAAGTGAGCCTCTGATCTGTTCATTTAGCCATATTGTTGTTCCAACAGGTGCAGTTCAGCTTCTAGTCAATGGTGATCCCTAGGATGTTGATGGTAGGGGACTTCGCGGTTAACGGGTGGTGCTTAGGCTATCTCTTGTTCGACATGATCATTACCTGGCAATTAGTGTGATGCAAATGCTACCTGCTGCTTGTGAGCCCAAGCCTGGATGTCCTGTTGTAGGCTGGCATGGGCTGCTTCATTATCAGAAGAGTTATAAATGGAGCTGAACACTGCAATAGTCAGCAAATAGCCCCATTACTGATCTTATGATTGAGCATAATGATGCTAACGGAGGGAGCAAGGAGATCCTGAAACAGCTGCTTCACAAATGAGGCCCACCAATAATTGGGGATGACATGAAGAAGCGGCAATGTACATTCTTTGGGTCAGAACAGCAATCCAGTACCAAACAGAGGATCCAGCAGGCACAGGAGGCAATCACCTGGGAGGTAAACAAAATTTCCATTACATACTGCACTTGGAAGGATGTGTGGATGAAGATATCCAATTGGAAACATAGAAGATAGGAGCAGGAGTAGGCCATTTGGCCCCTCGAACCTGCTCCGCCATTCAATGCGATCATGGCTGATCATCCAAATTCAGTACCCGGTCCCTGCTTTCTCCCCATACCCCTTGATCCCTTTAGCCTTAAGAAATATATCTAAGTCCTTCTTGAATATAATTAATGTATTAGCCTCTACTGCCTTCTGTGGTAGAGAATTCCACAGGTTCACCACTCTCTGGGCGAAGAAATTCCACCTCATTTCTGTCCTAAATGGCCTACCCCTTATCCTTAGACTGTGACCCCTGGTTCTGGACTCCCCGACCATCGGGAACATCCTTCCTGCATCTAGTCTGTCCAGTCCTGTCAGAATTTTATAAGTTTCAATGAGATCCCCTCTCATTCTTCTAAACTCCAGCGAGTACAAGTCCAATCAACCCAATCTCTCCTCATACGTCATTCCTGCCATCCCAGGTATCAGCCTGGTGAATCTTCGCTGCACTCCTTCCATGGCAAGAACATCCTTCCTCAGATAAGGTGACCAAAACTGCACACAGTACTCAAGATGTGGTCTCAACAAGGCCCTGTATAACTGCAGCAAGACATCCTTGTTCCTATACTCAAACCCTCTCGCTACGAAGGCCAAAATGCCATTTGCCTTCTTAACCGCCTGCTGCACCTGCATGCTTACCTTCAGCGACTGGTGCACAAGGACACCCAGGTCTCGTTGCACTTCCCCTTCTCCTAATCTATTGCCATTCAGATAATAATCTGCCTTCCTGTTTTTGCCACCAAAGTGGATAACCTCACATTTATCCACGTTATATTGCATCTGCCATGCTTTTGCCCAATCACCCAACCTGTCCAAATCATCCTGGAGTTTCTCGGCATCCTCCTCACAGCACACACGCCCACCCAGCTTTGTGTCTTCTGCAAATTTGGAGATATTACATCTAGTTCCCTTGTCTAGATCATTAATATATATTGTGAATAGCTGGGGTCCAAGGACCGATCCCTGCATTACCCCACTAGTCACTACCTGCCACTCGGAAAAAGACCCGTTTATTCCAACTCTTTCCTTTCTGTCTGCCAACCAGTTCTCTATCCAAGTCAATACCTTGCCCCCAATCCCATGTGCCTTAACTTTACACGCTAATCTCTTATGCGGGACCTTATCGAAAGCCTTCTGAAAGTTCAAATACACCACATCCACTGGTTCTCCCTTATCTATTTTACCAGTTACATCCTCAAAAAATTCCAGTAGATTAGTCAAGCACGATTTACCTTTTGTAAATCCATGTTGACTTTGTCCAATCCTGTCACTGTTTTCCAAGTGCTCTGCTATTACATCTTTTATAATGGACTCTAGCACTACCGATGTCAGGCTTACCGGTCTGTAATTCCCCATTTTCTCTCTACCATCTTTTTTGAATAGTGGGGGAACATTAGCTACCCTCCAATCCATGGATGCTGTTCCAGATTCCATCGAATGCTGGAAGATGATCAGCAAAGCATCAACTATTTCTAGGGCCACTTCCTTAAGTACCCTAGGATGTAGATTATCAGGCCCTGGGGATTTATCGGCCTTCAATCCCATCAATTTCCCTAACACTATTTCCCTACAAATACTGATTTCTTTCAGTTCCTCCCTTTCATCAGACCCTATGTTCCCTGATATCTCTGGCAGGTTATTTGTGTCCTCCTTTGTGAAGACAGAACCAAAATATGTATTTAATTGGTCTGCCATTTCTTTGTTCCCCATTATAAATTCCCTTGATTCTGACTTCAAGGGACCTATGCTTGACTTCACCAATCTTTTTCTCTTCACATATCTATAAAAGGTTTTACAGTCAGTTTTTATGTTCCCTGAAAGCTTACTCTCATATTCTATTTTCCCCTTCTTAATTAATCCCTTTGTCCTCCTTTGTTGAATCCTAAACTGCGCCCAATCCTCAGGTTTACTGCTTTTTCTGGCCAATTTATATGTCCTCTCCTTGGATCTTATGCTATCCCTAAATTCCTTTGTTAGCCACGGTTGAGTCACCTTTTTTGTTTTATTTTTATGCCAAACTGGGATGAACAAATTCTGTAGTTCATCCATGCGGTCTTTGAATGTTTGCCATTGCCTATCCACCGTCAACTCTTTGAGTGACATTCCCCAATCAATCCTACCCAACTCGCGCCTCAGACCATAGTAGTTTCCTTTATTTATTTCAGGACCCTAGTCTCTGAGTCAACAACTTCATTCTCCATCTTAATGATGAATTCTATCATATTATGATCGCTCCGACCCAAGGGGCCTCGTAGAACAAGATTGTTAATTAATCCTTTCTCGTGTTTTTCTCCTTCCTATCTTCTGCTTTTATCCTTGTTTCCCTTTCCTCTGTCCCCCTGCTCAGGTTCCCAACCCCCTGCCATTTTAATTTAAACCCTCCCCCAGAGCACTAGCAAACACTCCCCCTAGGACATCAGTCCCAGCCCTGCCCAGGTGCAAACCGTCCGGTTTGAACTGGTCCCACCTCCCCCAGAACCGGTTCCAATATCCCAGGAATTTGAATCCCTCCCCCTTGCACCATTCCTCTAGCCACATATTCATCTGAAATATCCTTCTATTTCTACACTGACTAGCATGTGGCACTGGTAGCAATCCTGAGATTACTACCTTTGAGGTCCTATTTTTTAATTTACCTCCTAACTCCCTATATTCCGCTTTTAGGACCTCATCCCACTTTTTACCGATATCGTTGGTACCTATATGCACCACGGCAACTGGCTGTTCACCCTCCCCTTCCAGGATGTTCTGCAGCCGCTCTGAGACATCCTTGACCCTTGCACCAGGGAGGCAACACACCATCCTGGAGTCTCGTTTGCGGCTGCAGAAACGCCTATCTATTCCCCTTACAATAGAATTCCTATTAATATAGCTCTACCCCTCTTTTTCCTCCCGTCCTGTGCAGCAGAGCCACCCCTGGTGCCAGGAAGTTGGCTGCTGCTGCCTTCCTCTGATAAGCCATCCCCCCCAACAGTACTCAAAGTGGTTTATCTGTTTGAGAAGGGGATGTCCACAGGGGACCCCTGCACTACCTGCCTGTGCCCAGTACTCTGTCTGTTGGTCACCCATTCCCTTTCTGCCTGTCCAACCTTTGCCTGCGGTGTGACCAACTGATTAAACGTGCTATTCATGACGTCCTCAGCCTCGCGAATGGTCCTGTATGAATCCTATCGCAGCTCCAGCGCCGCAATGCGGTCCGCCAGTAGCTGCAACTGGACACACTTCCTGCACACATAGTTGTCAGAGGCACAGGAAGTGTCCCTGAGTTCCCACATAGTGCAGGAGGAGCATACCACAGCACCGGGCTGTCCTGCCATGACTTACCCTTTAATTAATTGCAATTAAATTAAATCAAATCAATCCCACCAATTACACTACAGTTAAATAGTATATTTAAGGGCCCTGGTTTATAAACAGTCCCCGCTACACCACAGAGACTTTAGAAACTATAAACCACAGAGTTAAAGTTTATAAAGACAGAAATACTCACCAACCAATCACTTACCTGCTTTCTGGTGATGTCACACTTCAATTACTTTTTACTTCTCAAGGTAAGCTATGTCGATCGAAGTGAATTATGACGTATGACTAAGACTGTCATTAACCTTAGATTGGTAGAAATGATTATCGAAGGAGGTTACAACTATTAGCCCTGTTTGCTAACTGGTTTTACCAAAGGGTATTGTTAACCCAATCTACATGGTAACTTGCTGGAATTAGATGACAAAAGAGAGATATGATAATATTTCAGAAGTATTACTATAGGCTGCAGAAGACAGAGATGCTTACTAGCAGCTAAAAACAGAGGGATTGATTGTTACTTGGGGCAGGATCGGTATGTGGTGGGGCCAAAATGGACAGTGCACCTGGAAGTCGCAAAGGAAACAAGGCCCGGTTGATTTTATGAGCTAGGCCTCGTTTTAATACTTCACATCTGTCTCCCACCCAAAGGCAACAGGAATAATGGGAGTGGGAAATGGGGCGGGAATCGGACACCGCAGAGACCCAATGGAATATTCCGTGGCATGAGGTAAGTGTTGTGGGGGTTCCCAACCATATGCCCGAAGGGGAGGAAGAGGAAAGGTAGGGGCAATGGAAAGCCAAAGATTCCTTCAGGGACCCTGAGGAGCAACTCCTGATCCTCCTGGCCACCCAAGGAATCTTCCTGAAGAGCAAAAAATGAGAGTGACCTTGGTCACTTCTGTGTTGCCTCCCGCCGGTTTTCTCTGGTGGATTTGTCCGCAAGCAGGACTCCCCATGAGTACTAGTTAAAATAGCATTGCAGTGTCAATGTTGTCATCAGGCTGCGACTTTTACGGTTCAATTTTAGCCCCACCTGTCTGTAGTCGGAGCCTCGGCCAAGTTGAAAGTCAGCAAAGAGAAAATGGTGCTGGGAGGCAATGAAGCGACCTTGGAGCAGTTAAGTCGACTCACCTGATGTGAACCCCTCCCACTCACCATTCCCAGTCAGTGCGGAGGGGTGTTAGAATCAACCCCAGATTGTTTACTAACTATCCTAATGCACAGATCAAAGTGTCTAAACAAAAATATTCTTTCTGCTTTGCTAACTTCACTCATCACGAAATTTGACAATTCATTTTATGGAGCAATATGAATAAAATGCTCATGTACTCATTCTGTGCCATCATTTTTTTTACAGTGCGATCTCAAGCCACTAGGAAGAAGCCAGTTCTGCAGACCATCACACTTGTCTCAGCACTCTGTGTCCCCCAAATAATTTCAAGCATGTACCAACCCAGACACACATATTTGAGAGTGTTTCAGTAGGTTTGAAGAGGGAGCAGGTGATCAGTCACTGATCATGGGTGCAGAAGGTGCACAGATGCTAGTTGAAGAAGGCATGGTTGTTACTTAGCCGAGTTCCTTTATGACTCTGACCTTACAAAACCACCAATAAAATTGAGTATATTTCACCAGCATGCAATGGTGAGCAAGTCATCTGCCTCATATCAGACAATGGAAGTTGGTCTGGGTAGACTTCTGGATTCCACCACCAAGTTGGATAATCTATTGATGCAAGGGTTCTACATTCTGCAGACAGCCATTGAGCAGAATAAACAGGGAATACCTCAAGCATCCAGAATGTGAGCACAGTTTTAGTATCACTCTAGAATGCTCCCATTGATGATGTTGAGGTGTTGAAGTGCAAAATCCCACAGTGTTATAAAGCTTGGTTTTAAAGGTCTTAGGAATGATCCCGAGACAACCAACGACGACAATAACAACAACTTGTATTTATATAGCACCTTTAATGTAGTAAAATGTCACAAGGTGCTTCACACACGTGTTATAAGACAAAAACTTGACACCGAGCCACATAAGGAGAAATTAGGGGAGATGATCAAAAGCTTGGTCAAAGAGGTAGGTTTTAAAGAGCGTCATGGAGGGGGAAAGAGAGGTGGAGAGGGGCAGGGAATTCCAGAGCTTAGAGCCTAGGCAACAGAAGGCACAGCCACCAATGGTTGAGCGATTAGAATCAGGGATGCTCAAGAGGGCAGAATTAGAGGAGTGCAGATATTTCGGGGGGTTGTGGGGCTGGAGGAGATTACAGAGATAGGGAGGGGCAAGGCCATGGAGGGATTTGAAAACAAGGATGAGAATTTTGAAATCGAGGTGTTGCTTAACCAGGAGCCAATGTATGTCATCAAGCACAGGGGTGATGGGTGAACGGGACTTGGTGCGAGTTAGGACACAGGCAGCCGAGTTTTGGATGACCTCACGTTTACGCAGGGTAGCACGTAGAAGGCCAGCCAAGAGTGCATTGGAATAGTCAAGTCTAGAGGTAACAAAGGCATGGATGAAGATTTCAGCAGGGGCGGAGATGGGCGATGTTACAGAGATGGAAATAGGCGGTCTTAGTTATGCTGTGGATATGTGGTCAGAAGCTCATTTCTGGGTCAGATATGACACCAAGGTTGCAAATAGTGTGGTTCAGCCTCAGGCAGATGTTAGGGAGAGGGATGGAGTCAGTGGCTAGGGCACGGAGTGTGTGGTGGGGACCGAAATCAATGGCTTTGGTTTTCCCAATGGAGAAAATTTCTGCTCATTCACTACTGGGTGTCGGACAAGCAGTCTAGCAGTTTAGAGACCACAGAGGGGTCGAGAGAAGTGGTGGTGAGGTAGAGCTGGGTGTCATGTGCATGTGGAAACTTACACTGTGTTTTCGGATGATGCTGCCAAGGGGCAGCATGTAGATGAGAAATAGGAGGGGTCAAGGATAGATCCTTGTGGGACATCAGAGGTAACGATGCGGGGGCGGGAAGAGAAGCTATTGCAGGTGATTCTCTGGCTACGATTAGATAGCTAAGAATGGAACCAGGCGTGTTCCATCCCACTCAGCTGGACGACGGTGGAGAGGCATTGGAGGAGGATGGAGTGGTCAACCATGTCAAAGGCTGCAGACAAGTCGAGAAGGACGAGGAGGGATAGTTTACCTTTGTCACAGTCACAAAGGATGAGAGCCGTTTCGGTACTGCGGCAGGGATAGAAACCTGATTGGAAGGATTCAAACATGGAGTTGCGGGAAAGATGGGCACGGATTTGGGAGAGGAAAGGGAAGTTGGAAATGGGGTGGTAGTTTGCAAGGATGGAGGGGGCAAGGGTTTTTTGAGGAGAGGGGTGATGATGGCAGATTTGAGGGAAAGGGGGACAGTACCTGAGGAGAAAGAGAACAGTTAACAATATCAGCTAACATGTGAGCCAGCAAAGGAAGTTGGGTGGTCAGCAGTTTGGTAGGAATAGGGTCGAGGGAGCAGGAACAGGGTCTCATGGACAAGATGAGCGTGGAGAAGCCATGAGGGGAGATCGGAGAGAAACTGGAGAAAGATGCAAGTTCAGGGCTAGGGCAGGAGGAATTCTTAGAGGAAGTTTGGCCCGGTGGGCTAGGGGAAGAAAGGGAAGTGGCAGAGGCAGCTGATCGGATGGTCTCAATCTTAGAGACAAAGAAGTCCATGAGCTCCTCGCACTCCCAAGAGAGGGATTCATAGACCTTATAGCAGCGCAATGGTCTCTGCTCCCAGAAATCAGTGGTTGCAGTCAGGACTCGGGCTCCAATAACTTTATGCAAGTAGAAATATAGAAACAGGATGATGGCTCTCACGTCAGCAGTCCCTCAGAAGCATGTGTGTCTGAGCAAGTGACAGGAGGACAACCAAAACATATAGACCCCCAAAGCTGCAACAGGGCAAACTCTTGCAAGCCCACAGCCAGAACCAGGTGGGTCAACAGCACATGCAGGTAGGCAACCAATGGAATCACAAGCAGCTCCTGAAGCAACCTCTGAGGAATATCCTACACCTACTCTTTTCAATAATGCATCATTTAGGGGTAGTACTTGAGTAGGAAGAGGACAGACTAGTATATGTAATAGAAGGGGACAAAACAACAGCATATCGCATAAGACAGAATGCAAGGAGACACTCTTACCAGAGTGGTCCAAACACTGGAAACATTGTTTTACCAACCAAAAGGTTTGCTCCATTATATTTCTGCCCCCAGAATGTGTCTTATTGTAGGTCCTTTTGGGGTCTGGCGATTCTACAGAATTTGGACTCTACAGAATTCTACCAAGTTTGGAGCTAGTTACCTAAGAACCAATCTTCCATTTTGTCTTGGGTTCCCTCATTGTGAGTGCTTCCTAGAAAAGCATTACCTTGCATAGCCTTTTGTTGATGATCACGTACCATCTGAATGCAGATGAGGGTGCAGTTGCTGATGATCACGTACCATCTGAATGCAGATGAGGGTGCAGTAATCCTACAATAAGACACATTCTGAGGGGATCTGTAAAGCTCATTTAAAAATAAGCCCCCGATCAATTTAGCAGTGGCCTGAATGTCCATGCAAATGTCCTGCTAAATTGGTTATCGTTGCACCCATATTAAGTCCATAAAACGGAAGCAATGCTGTTAATTCAGAACCCCCACCCCCCCCAACAACCCGTCTTTTACAACTCGATAGTATAAATCAGTCCAAGATAGTATCAATGCAACATAAATCTAGCAAACCATGTTCATGTGCATTATAGTCTACAGCTGGCTTTAATAGATTTTTCAAGGTTGAGAATATTAGTGCAGGAAACTTTGTGATATCCGGCACCGACGGGACCGAGCTGTTGCCGTCCCATCAAAACAGCCGGACAAACCAGCGCTAATGTTGAAACATACGGCCGTATCTAGCAACAAACCCTGTTGCTTAGCAACAGCTTCTAAGCAGTTGGCCGTACCTTGCAAGCATCTCTGTAGCTTAGCAACAGCTTCAGCGAGACCTTGCAGAGCCGGTGGATCGAGCATTCCGGACAGTTAACCTCCGGATAAACCAAAGTTTCCTGTGCTAGGGAAAGGCACCCCGTGTCATAGGAACTTAGGAAATGCTAGACAAAAGAAGACCACGGTCCATCTAGTTTGCCTTCTACCATCCTGGTAGTCGCATGATACAACCACAGTGGAATTGTTGACTAATCATAGCAATTAATCACTATCAATTAGTCTACAATAGACCCAGATGTGAGATCAGCATCAAACCTACAAACATATGAACAATGACAGACAGGTAAAGACCCTCTGGTCCATCCAACCTGTCCCACACTATTGTGATACTTTGTGTATCTCTCCACCCTACCCGAAACCATGTGATCTCCTGGGGGAGGCAAAAAAAAAGATAAAAACCCAGGCTAATTTGTGGGAAAAGAAATCATGGAAATTCCTCTTCGACCCATCTAGGTGATCAAAACTAGTCCAGGAGATCACCCTGGCCCTGAATTCCCTAAAGTACCTACCTTTTGTAAGAGGTGATGTCCACCCCAACCAGAAACAGGTCCAGCTCTCGCTTGAAGGAATTCAGTGAATCAGCGTCCACCGCACGAGATGGCAGCCTGTTCCAGAGGCCCACTGTTCCCGGGGGAAAGAACCACCTCCTGACATCTAGCCTAGATCTGGCCTTACACACCTTAAATTTGTGACCTCTGGTCCTCCATATCCTATTTAATTGGAGCAAACTGTCAACTGGAACACAATCTATTCCATTCATTAGCTTATAAACCTCAATCAGATCACCTCTAAGTCTACGCTTCTGTAAAGTGTAGAGTCCCAACACATTTAGCCTATCTTGATAGCTAAGATGCTTTATACTGGGAATTAGTCTAGTGGCCCTCCTCTGCACCCTTTCCAAAGCCTCAATATCAACCACCATGTGAGGAGACCAAAACTGGACACAGTATTCCAAGTGAGGCCTGACCAAGTCTTGTACAAGGACAAAATAGTATGCGTCGTCATATACTCAATTGTCCTATGAATGCACCTCAACACCCTATTTGCTCTAGCTATCGCTTCACGGCATTGCTCATGTACCTTTAAAGCTGTATGCACTAGAATGCCCAAATCTCTTTCTTTCTCCGCCTTCTGTAATGCTTTTCCCTGAAAGGTGCATGAATGTTGAGCATTCACCCCACCCACATGCATAACACTGCACTTATGCAAGTTATACATCATTTGCAAATCGTGAGCCAAATCTCCCAACACATTAAGATCCGCCTGAAGCAGATGAGCATCACCTACAGTCCTAACACTCTCACAGATCCCAGTACCATCTGCAAATTTGCAGTTTGTGCGCCACAGTTAAGCGTAACATAACGATCCAGCTTCTCGGCCCCAACATTCACCTTGATGAGCTCATAAATGTGAAGTTATCCACTTTGGTAGGAAAAAATAGAAAAGCGGAATATTTTTTAAAAGGTGAGAGACTGGGAAATGTTAATGTTCAGAGGGACCTGGGTGTCCTCATACACGAATCACAGAAAATTAGCATGTAGGTACAGAAAGCAATTAAAAAAGCAAATGGTATGTTAGCCTTTCTTACAAAGGATCTGGAGTATAAGTGTAAATAAGTCTTACTGCAATTATATAGGGATTTGGTGAGACCACACCTGGAGTACTGTGTACAGCTTTGGTCTCCTTACCTAAGGAAAGATATACTTGCCTTAGAGGGAGTGCAACGAAGGTTCACCAGACTGGTTCTTGGGATGGGGGGTTGCACTATGAGGAGAGATTGAGTAGACTAGGCCTTTATTCTCTAGTATTTAGAAGAATGAGAGGTGATCTCATTGAAATGTATACAATTCTTAAGGGGCTTGACAGGGTAGATGCTGGGAGGATGTTTCCCCTGGCTAGGGAGTCTAGAACTTGGGGTCACAACCTCAGAATAAGGGGTTGGCCATTTAGGACTGAGTTGAGAAATTTTTCCACTCAAATGGTTGTGAATCTTTGGAATTCTCTACCCCAGAGGGCTGTGGATGCTCAGTCGTTGAATATATGCAAGACAGAGATCGATAGATTTTTAGATATTAAGGGAAACAAGGGATATGGGGATAGTGCAGGAAGGTGGAGTTGAGGTAGAGGATCAGCCATGATCTTACTGAATGGTGGAGCAGGCTCGAAGGGCCGAAAGGCCTACTCCTGCTCTTATTTCTTATGTTCTTATAAATTCACACAAAATAATGTAATTAAAGCTGGAGATTTTATTCTGTGGCTAGTTTGTCCCATATTCACCCCAACTTGGACTTGCAGATCAGAGCAATAGTCTTAGGATGGAATCAAGTCATACAATTTCTGTCTAGCTCTAACAATATGTGAGTGATATTCTTGGGAGGGTAGTGAAAGCATCTAAAGTGCGAAAGGAGAAAAATATAGTCCCATGATAGATGAGTATTTCCGCTGCTTGTACACAGTATTTATACCGTGTGCTCAATATTTCCGCTGCTTGTACATAGTATTTATACCGTGTCTGCAAAGTTTTCCGTTGCTTGTACACAGTGGGGCAGATTTTGCGGTCAGCAGCATACCTACGGAGTATGCCGTCGGCATCCAAATAGAATACAAACTTACCTGATGGGGACCCTCCATCGCGAACTTGCTCTTTGACGTTGCGTACTCGAGGGCAGCGTAATGGCCCACGCATTCCAGGGACGCAGCGGGTGCGGAAACGTACCTGGGATCCCGTGGGCCTGACGCTGCAATCATCATAGATCACCATCCCCATTCATAACTCAACTTCGTTAATTAAAAATACTATATTCATGTAAACTCTCATTACTAGAGCCTTCCGGGATTTAAACGTGCATAAACATCTATACAATACATTTTTGTAACATATGTACTTTGTGTATGTTTAATTAACGAAGTTGAGTTATGAATGGGGATGGCAACCTACAGATCAATTCAAACACCTCAAACTGTACTCTCGGATCACAGAAAATTAAACAGTCCGATGCTGAGAATATATTCATGTATGGCCCTGACTGCCTCTTATTTAATAATGGTCCCTTTGCATTAGCCACAGACTTCTGTACAAAATCTCAGATATTTTATGGAATGCAATGAGGGAAAAAACTGCAAACGACTGAAATATAATTTCCTTCCTAGATAACCAAATAATCTGAGATGAAAATGATGTTAAAACATGTTGAATGATGCTTTGGATCATTTGAGGTATCCCCTTACGCTGATGCAAACAGGCCCTGACCCTGTTTGCATCAGTTGTAAAATTTTTGTACATAATTGCCGGGCAGTTGGTAGGCAATTAGCCCAACTCTGTGCCAACAATGAGTATTTCCCTGTCAGTGTGGACCATCTGTCAAGTGAACTTGACAGATCACAATGTCGGGATTTAGCGCGTGCGGAAATCTCGAGCTTGTGGTCCATTTCAAAGGTAGTATGATGGCGTACTCTGAGAGTACGCTGTCATACTCACTGCAAATTCTGGCCCAGTATTTATACCATTCGTGCAAAGTATTTCCGCTGCATGTAAACAGTATTTATACCGTTTGTGCAAAGTATTTCCGCTGCCTGCTTGTACACTGTATTTACAGGAAAATCTCATTTAAACGGCACCTAAATATCCGAAATTCTCTATTAACTGGCAAAATTCATACTCCGAAAATACCTCAATAACCGGAAATGTTGCCGAGTCCGAGTCAGAGTCTCCCATGGTGGTCGAGTTAGTCAGTGGGGGTAGTTCTCCAAACTGCCACTACTTGGCTTCTTGGCACTGTCAGAAGTCCGAACACCTCAATAACAGGAGTCTGACTCTTTGGCCTAGAAATTGAGTTTGCGCTGCGCCAGGGCTTTAGCGCCGGAAGTTAGCGCCGGCGCTAAGTCCCTTTGCGCGCGCCAAAAATTCAGTAGCGCCGCGCCCAAACGGCTGCCGGCACTACTGAAGGGTTTTAGCGCCTGAAAACTGGCGCAACGCGCCGCATTGCGGCGCTATTCTGGCGCTGCGGCGCCCGCTGCGGTGCGGCAGGCTCGGGAAGTGCAGGCCTCCTCCTTCCGTTAAGGAGGAGCTGCCTGCACCCGGCCGCGGCCCGCGCAAATCTCTTCAAAAATGAGCCCGGCACCTCGGACAAGTGCCGGGCTTGCATCTGTTCCGGGGTGGGGGGGGAGAAGTCCGGGGAGGGAGCTGCGGGCAGGCGGCCGGCGGGAAAGCGGCCGGCTGCCGCGGGGCCTTTAATGCGCCGGCGCAAACACATGTTGGACTCTGTTGCCAGAGTCTTAGTTGCGGCTGCCACGGGCGAGGCGGCCGCAACTGAATTTCGGCGCTGGGGCCCGTCGGCATGGCAACCGGGACGCTGCGCACACCGATGACGTCATCGGTGCCGGTGCAGCGCTACCGGTGCAACGCCGCTTTAGGGCCCCAGGGAATTTTTGAACTGGCCATAACTCTGGCGCTAGTCCCTCTAGCGCCTCAAAAGCGGCGCTAAGGCTAGTGAATTTCTAGGCCTTTGTTAAAAATAGCCTCGGTAGATAAACTTCTCCGTCATCCGGAATTTTTAATCAACCAGCACCATCCCGGTCCCATTGGTGCCAGATACCAGAGAGTTTCCTGGGGTATACCGTTTGTGCATAGTATTTCCGCTGCTTGTACACAGTATTTATACCGTTTGTGCATAGTATTTCCGCTGCTTGTACACAGTATTTATACCGTTTGTGCATAGTATTTCCGCTGCTTGTACACAGTATTTATACCGTTTGTGCAAAGTATTTCCGCTGCTTGTACACAGTATTTATACTGCTTGTGTATAGTATTTCTGCTGCTTGTACACAGTATTTATACCGCTTGTGCAAAGTATTTCCGCTGCTTGTACACAGTATTTATACTGCTTGTGCAAAGTATTTCCGCTGCTTGTACACAGTATTTATACCGTTTGTGCAAAGTATTTCCGCTGCTTGTACACAATATTTATACCACTTGTGCAAAGTATTTCCGCTGCTTGTACACAGTATTTATACCGTTTGTGCAAAGTATTTCCGCTGCTTGTACACAATATTTATACCGCTTGTGCAAAGTATTTCTGCTGCTTGTACACAGTATTTATACTGTTTGTGCATAGTATTTCCGCTGCTTGTACACAGTATTTATACCGCTTGTGCAAAGTATTTCTGCTGCTTGTACACAGTATTTATACCGCTTGTGCATAGTATTTCCGCTGCTTGTACACAGTATTTATACCGCTTGTGCATAGTATTTCCGCTGCTTGTACACAGTATTTATACCGCTTGTGCAAAGTATTTCTGCTGCTTGTACACATTATTTATACCGCTTGTGCATAGTATTTCTGCTGCTTGTACACAGTATTTATACCGCTTGTGCATAGTATTTCTGCTGCTTGTAAACAGTATTTATACCGCTTGTGCAAAGTATTTCCGCTGCTTGTACACAGTATTTATACCGCTTGTGCAAAGTATTTCCGCTGCTTGTACACAGTATTTATACTGCTTGTGCAAAGTATTTCCGCTGCTTGTACACAGTATTTATACTGCTTGTGCAAAGTATTCCCGCTGCTTGTGCACAGTATTCCCGCTGCTTGTGCACAGTATTCCCGCTGCTTGTGCACAGTATTCCCGCTGCTTGTGCACAGTATTCCCGCTGCTTGTGCACAGTATTCCCGCTGCTTGTGCACATTATTCCCGCTGCTTGTGCACAGTATTCCCGCTGCTTGTGCACAGTATTCCCGCTGCTTGTGCACATTATTCCTGCTGCTTGTGCACAGTATTCCCACTGCTTGTGCACAGTATTCCCACTGCTTGTGCACAGTATTCCCGCTGCTTGTGCACAATATTCCCGCTGCTTGTGCAGTATTCCCGCTGCTTCTGCTCAATATTCCCACTGCTTGTGCACAGTATTCCAGCTGTTTGTGCACAGTATTCCTGCTGCTTCTGCAGTATTCCCGCTGCTTGTGCAGTATTCCTGCTGCTTATGCACATTATTCCCGCTGCTTGTGCAGTATTTCCGCTGCTTGTGCACAGTATTCCCGCTGCTTGTGCACAGTATTCCCACTGCTTGTGCACATTATTCCCGCTGCTTGTGCACAGTATTCCCACTGCTTGTGCACAGTATTCCCGCTGCTTGTGCACAGTATTCCCGCTGCTTGTGCACAGTATTCCCGTTGCTTGTGCACAGTATTCCCGCTGCTTGTGCACAGTATTCTCGCTGCTTGTGCACAGTATTCTCGTTGCTTGTGCACAGTATTCCGGCTGCTTGTGCACAGTATTCCCGCAGCTTGTGCACAGTATTCCTGCAGCCTGTGCTCAGTATTCCCGCTGCTTGTGCACAGTATTCCCATTGCTTGTGCACATTATTCCCGCTGCTTGTGCTCAATATTCCCGCTGCTTGTGCACAGTATTCCCACTGCTTGTGCACAGTATTCTCGCTGCTTGTGCACAGTATTCCCACTGCTTGTGCACAGTATTACCGCTGCTTGTGCACAGTATTCCCGCTGCTTGTGCACATTATTCACGCTGCTTGTGCACAGTATTCTCGCTGCTTGTGCACAGTATTCCCACTGCTTGTGCACAGTATTACCGCTGCTTGTGCACAGTATTCCGGCTGCTTGTGCACAGTATTCCCGCAGCTTGTGCACAGTATTCCTGCAGCTTGTGCTCAGTATTCCCGCTGCTTGTGCACAGTATTCCCATTGCTTGTGCACATTATTCCTGCTGCTTGTGCTCAATATTCCCGCTGCTTGTGCACAGTATTCCCACTGCTTGTGCACAGTATTCCCACTGCTTGTGCACAGTATTCCCGCTGCTTGTGCACAGTATTCCCGCTGCTTGTGCACAGTATTCCTGCTGCTTGTGCACAGTATTCACGCTGCTTGTGCACAGTATTCCCGCTGCTTGTACATAGTATTCCCACTGCTTGTGCTCAGTATTCCCGCTGCTTGTGGCCAATATTTCACTGTTTCTGTACTTCTGCTACTTGTTTAATTTAATTATGCCGGGATTGTCACTCCTTGTGCCTAGTGTTTCATTAAGCCTGGATTGTCACTCTTTGTGCCTAGTATTTCATTAAGCCGGGATTGTCACTCCTTGTGCCTAGTATTTCATTAAGCCGGGATTGTCACTCTTTGTGCCTAGTATTTCATTAAGCCGGGATTGTCACTCTTTGTGCCTAGTATTTCATTAAGCCTGGATTGTCACTCCTTGTGCCTAGTATTTCATTAAGCCGGGATTGTCACTCCTTGTGCCTAGTATTTCATTAAGCCTGGATTGTCACACCTTGTGTCTAGAATTTCATTAAGCCTGCATTGTCACTCCTTGTGCCTAGTATTTCATTAAGCCTGGATTGTCACTCCTTGTGCCTAGTATTTCATTAAGCCTGGATTGTCACTCTTTGTGCCTAGTATTTCATTAAGCCGGGATTGTCACTCCTTGTGCCTAGTATTTCATTAAGCCTGGATTGTCACTCTTTGTGCCTAGTATTTCATTAAGCCGGGATTGTCACTCTTTGTGCCTAGTGTTTCATTAAGCCTGGATTGTCACTCCTTGTGCCTAGTGTTTCATTAAGCCTGGATTGTCACTCCTTGTGCCTAGTGTTTCATTAAGCCTGGATTGTCACTCCTTGTGCCTAGTATTTCATTAAGCCTGGATTGTCACTCTTTGTGCCTAGTATTTCATTAAGCCTGGATTGTCACTCCTTGTGCCTAGTGTTTCATTAAGCCTGGATTGTCACACTTTGTGCCTAGTATTTCGTTAAGCCAGGATTGTCACTCCTTGTGCCTAGTATTTCATTAAGCCTGGATTGTCACTCCTTGTGCCTAGTATTTCATTAAGCCTGGATTGTCACTCCTTGTGCCTAGTATTTCATTAAGCCGGGATTGTCACTCTTTGTGCCTAGTATTTCATTAAGCCTGGATTGTCACTCCTTGTGCCTAGTGCTTCATTAAGCCTGGATTGTCACTCCTTGTGCCTAGTGTTTCATTATGCCTGGATTGTCACTCCTTGTGCCTAGTATTTCATTAAGCCTGGATTGTCACTCCTTGTGCCTAGTGTTTCATTAAACCTGGATTGTCACTCCTTGTGCCTAGTGTTTCATTAAGCCTGGATTGTCACTCTTTGTGCCTAGTGTTTCATTAAGCCTAGATTGTCACTCCTTGTACCTAGTATTTCATTAAGCCTGGTTTGTCACTCCTCGTGCCTAGTGTTTCATTAAGCCTGGATTGTCACTCTTTGTGCCTAGTATTTCATTAAGCCTGGATTGTCACTCCTTGTGCCTAGTATTTCATTAAGCCTGGATTGTCACTCCTTGTGCCTAGTGTAATGATATCAGCAAATAGTGATGGTATTTGCCTGTTTGATTATGATGCCTTACCAGCATGTTTGCCTGATTGATTACTTATCCCTGACCAGCAGAGGGCATGTGAGAGACAAGCAGTTTAGTTTTACTTTCGTTTTAGATGGATCTCAAACATGATGTCTCCTGAATGCTGTTAACTGAGTTGAACATACTTTAGATAAAAAGACATCTCTTTCATGAATGTGTCGTCATTGAACCCACATACAAATCAATACATGGTGTCAGAAGTGATTGAAAGAGATGAAGAGGAAAAATCTGAATTTAAATCAGCTCTCCACATATTAGCAAGCCAAAAGAGAACATCGTTACTTACCATTGGAGAATAGCTAACGAAGTGAAAAAATGGAAGGTTTACACCCACCGGCGAAGCTTCAGTTGACAGGTAATGTGGCTGAAAATTGGAGGAGGTTCAAACAACGTTTGGAGTTGTATTTATCAGCAATCGGAGCTGACGAGAAAAGGGATAAAATGAAAGCAACAGTGTTCTTACATGTCGTGGGTGATGAAGCGCTGGAGGTGTATAATAACTTCACATTCGCTGCTGATGGAGACAAAATGAAGCTAGATAAAATAATGGAACAGTTTGAGGCCTACTGCTTACCTAAACGTAACGTGATGTTTGAGAGGCACAGATTTTTCACATGTGTACAGAAAACGGGTGAGACTATTGATCAGTATGTGACTGAACTGAGAAACCGAAGCAGAACATGTGAATTTGGGGGACTGACAGACTCGCTGATAAAAGACAGACTGGTGTGTGGTATTCCAGATAATGGTCTAAGGGAAAGACTGCTAAGAGAGCAAGATCTAGACCTGGGAAAAGCCATAGCACTGTGTAGGGCTACAGAGACTGTGAAGTCGCAGGCAAAGGAGCTGTTCAGTGACAGTAGCTGCAACGTGGATGCAGTGAGTAAGAACGGACACAAACCGTTTAACAAAAGGAGCGCCAATGTGAAAAAAGAAGCGTGGGCAGCGAACAAAAATGAAAGGGGCAATCGAAAGTCATGTGGTCGATGCGGTACACAGCATACACCAAAAAAGTGTCCAGCATATGGTAAAAAATGCAATAGTTGCAACAAAAACAACCATTATGCCCGTTGTTGTAAGAACCAAGCGCAACAAAGCAAGGTCCATGCAGTAGATGAAAGCGACATAGAGGAGTTCAATGTAGATGTGTCTGAAAAGAAAAAAGAAAAAAGAGACTGGATGTTGACACTAAAAGTGAATGACATACATATTCCATTTAAATTGGATACTGGAGCACAAGTTAATGTGATATCAGAGACTGATTTTAAGAAAATTAGACCCAGACCAAAGATACATGGAATAAAAGTGAAAGTGACAGGATACTCAGGTACTGATATACCAGTGAAAGGAAGATGCTTTGTTAAAGTAACACACAAGGACAGAGAGCACACGCTAGCATTAATCGTGGTGCCAAAGGATGTGCAAACCATACTAGGTTTAAAAGCCTGTGAGAGACTGAACCTGGTAAAGAGAGTCCTCGTTGTGGAAAGCGAAGGAGAGACAGTCTATGATGAACTCATGAAAGAGTACAACGACCTATTTAAGGGTCTAGGCTGCATTCCAGGAGAACACATGATCAGAGTAGATAAAAGTATGCCAATGGTCATACATCCATGCAGAAAAGTTCCGTTTGCTCTTCAAAAGCAACTGAAGGCAGAGTTGGACAGGATGGAAAGCCTGAACATGATACAGAAGATAGATGAGCCAACTGAGTGGGTGAGTTCCCTCGTCGTTGTGGACAAAAAGGTTATGATGGAGCTGTACAAAACGCTGGTGAGGCCACAGCTGGAGTACTGTGTGCAGTTCTGGTCACCTCACTATAGGAAGGATGTGATTGCTTTGGAGAGGGTGCAGAGAAGATTCACCAGGATGTTACCTGGGATGGAGCGCCTCAGCTATGAAGAAAGACTAAACAGGCTGGGGTTGTTTTCCTTGGAGCAAAGAAGGCTGAGGGGGGACCTGATTGAGGTATACAAAATGATGAGGGGCATAGATAGGGTAGACAAAGAGGAACTTTTCCCCTTAGTAGGGGGGTCAATAACAAGGGGGCATAGATTCAGGGTAAGGGGCAGGAGATTTAGAGGGGATTTGAGGAGGAACTTTTTCACCCAGAGGGTGGTTGGAATGTGGAACTCAATGCCCAAAAGGGTGGTAGAGGCAGGAACCCTCACAACATTCAAGAAGCATTTGGATGAGCACTTGGAATGCCATTGCATACAAGGCTATGGACCAAATGCTGGAAAATGGGATTAGACTGGACAGGGATGGATGGGCGGCGCAGACACGATGGGCCGAAGGGCCTCTTTCTGTGCTGTAAAACTCTATGACTCTATGACTCTAATGGAAAGCTCAGAATTTGCCTGGATCCAAGCGATCTAAACAGAGCAATAAAGAGAGAGCACTTCAAGCTTCCTACACGTGAGGAAATCATGTCACAGTTTGCAAATGCAAAGTATTTCAGCAAGTTAGATGCATCATCAGGATTTTGACAGATTAAATTGGACGAAGCAAGTTCAAGACTGTGCACGTTCAACAGTCCATTTGGCAGATACAGATTCCTAAGGTTACCATTTGGCATTGCCTCAGCTCCTGAAGTGTATCACAAAACTATCCATATGATCTATGAGCACCTGGAGGGAGTTGATACATCGATGGATGACATCATAGTATGGGGAACCACGAGAACTGAGCATGACGAGAGACTGAAAAAAGTGCTGGAAGCAACAAGGAAAACAAACCTGAAGCTGAATAGAGAGAAATGCCAGCTCGGGGTGACAGAACTGACATTCATGGGAGATATCCTTAGCGGTGAGGGCATCAGACCAGATCCCAGAAAGGTGTCCGCCATTGAGAATATGGCAAAGCCACAATGCAAAAAGGACGTGCAGAGGTTTAATGGAATGATCAACTACATGGGTAAATTCATATCCAACCTCTCAGAAAAGATGGCGCCACTGAGAAGACTAACTGAAAAGAACATAGAATGGGAATGGAATCATGAGCATGAGAAGTCATGGAGCGATCTAAAGAAACTGCTCACAGAGGAACCAGTTCTGAGGTTTTATGACCCAGCGAGACCCATCAAGATATCATCAGATGCATCACAGAGTGGGCTCGGTGCTGTTCTTCTGCAGAAATATGACTACTGGCAACCTATTGCATATGCATCGTGCTCAATGACAGACGCGGAGACGCGATATGCTCAAATAGAAAAGGAGCTGCTCAGCATCACATACGCCTGTGAAAGATTTCACCAGTTTGTGGCAGGACAAGCAATCAGTGTAGAGACTGACCATAAGCCCTTGATTGCATTGTTCCAAAAGCCACTAAATAGCTGTCTGCTTAGAATACAAAGAATGATGATCAGGCTGCAACGCTATACACTGAATGTTGCGTACACACCGGGTAAGCTGATGTATACAGCAGACACGTTGTCCAGAGCTGTTGACCCAAGTAAGCCCGCAAACACCAAAATGGATGAAAAAGTGAACGCCTATGTGGACATGATCACAAGTGCACTGCCCATAGCAGATGCAAAAATGGAGCTCATAAAGACTGAGACAAACAAAGATGAAACAATGAGACGACTGAGGAAAAGCATCTTGGATGGATGGCCCAACATGAAGCAAGACTGCTCACCTGACATGGCAGAGTACTGGAACTGCAGGGCGGAACGATCAGTGGTCGAAGACATCATCTACAGAGGAAGTAAAATAGTTATCCCAAAGAGTCTGAGAAAAGAGATGCTAAAAAGGATCCATGGGGGACATCTGGGAATCGAAAAGTGTAAGAAAAGAGCACGAGAGGTGATGTACTGGCAACGAATCAACCAAGATGTGACAAATGAGGTGTCAAACTGCACAGTATGCCTGAAATATCGAGCAAGCAATCCTGTAGAACCACTAAAGCCACACCCAGCGCCAGACAGACCTTACCAGAAGGTAGGCGCTGACCTATTCATATGTCAAGGGAAGGACTATCTTGTAGTCACAGACTATTACTCCCTGTATCCAGAGGTTTGTAGACGGTACACCACCACTGCAGATGCTGTGATAACATGTATGAAAGCCATATTCTCCAGACATGGCATGGCAAGCGAGGTCTTCACAGACAACGGACCCCAGTTTTACAATGCAAGTTTCCGACACTTTGCCAAAGAGTGGGACTTTGTCCACACAACGTCAAGTCCTCACTATCCACAGTCCAATGGACCAGTGGAAAAATCAGTCCAGACAGTGAAAAGACTGATGTACAAGGCAAAAGACAGTGGAACTGACTTCTACCAGAGCATGCTTGTATACCGCACAATGCCACTCGAGTGTTGTAAGTCACCAGCCCAACTCCTTATGGGACGTCGGCTAAGGTCAAACCTACCCATCCCGGAGAACCTCCTGAAAGCAAAAGAGGGGGAGAAAGTGAGGAAGTTCAAAGAACAACAGAAAGTAAAGCAAAAGTACTACTATGACAGAGGAACACAAAACCTACCTGAACTCCACACTGGTGACCAAGTAAGGTTCAAAGACAAAACAAACATATGGACTCAGAAGGGAACTGTCCTGAGTGAAGTTCAACCAAGATCATACACCATTCAGACAGATGAGGGTGCTGTTCTGCGAAGAAATCGTCGAGATCTTCTCATGGGACCAGCCACAGCAGGTCAAAAGACTGATACTGTTGAACAACCTGATCACACAGCAGGTCAAAAGACTGATACTGTTGGACAACCTGATCACACAGCTGAGAAACCATCATCTGAGGCAACAACTCAGATTCAAGGACAATCAATCAGAAAATCCTCAAGACACGTGAAGCCTCCTGAGAGACTCATTGAGCAAATTTAAGGACTATTGTTATAGAAGGAAGTAATGTTATCTTATTCTTTCTTCAAGTTCTAGTGTATTTACATATTTCATGTGAACACACAAAGCAAGGTTAAAAAACCTTGATAATGACAATGATAATGTAAGTTCATTAAGTGTTACAGTTAAAATGCAGATTAATACAAAGAAAACATGTTGCTCGTTAAAAGTAAAGTACTTTTGTTTTAAGAAAGGGAGATGTAATGATATCAGCAAATAGTGATGGTATTTGCCTGTTTGATTATGATGCCTTACCAGCATGTTTGCCTGATTGATTACTTATGCCTGACCAGCAGAGGGCATGTGAGAGACAAGCAGTTTAGTTTTACTTTTGTTTTAGATGGATCTCAAACATGATGTCTCCTGTAATGCTGTTTAACTGAGTTGAACATACTTTAGATAAAAAGACATCTCTTTCATGAATGTGCCGTCATTGAACCCACATACAAGTCGATACACCTAGTATTTCATTAAGCCTGGATTGTCACTCTTTGTGCCTAGTGTTTCATTAAGCCTGGATTGTCACTCCTTGTGCCTAGTGTTTCATTAAGCCTGGATTGTCACTCCTTGTGCCTAGTATTTCATTAAGCCTGGATAGTCACTCCTTGTGCCTAGTATTTCATTAAGCCTGGATTGTCACTCTTTGTGCCGAGTATTTCATTAAAACTGGATTGTCATTCTTTGTGCCTAGTATTTCATTAAGCCGGGTTTGTCACCCCTTGTGCGTAGTGTTTCATTAAGCCTGGATTGTCACTCCTTGTGCCTAGTTTTTCATTAAGCCTGGATTGTCACTCCTTGTGCCTAGTTTTTCATTAAGCCTGGATTGTCACTCTTTGTGCCTAGTATTTCATTAAGCCTGGATTGTCACTCCTTGTGCCTAGTTTTTCATTAAGCCTGGATTGTCACTCTTTGTGCCTAGTATTTCATTAAGCCTGGATTATCACTCCTTGTGCCTAGTATTTCATTAAGCCTGGATTGTCACTCTTTGTGCCTAGTATTTCATTAAGCCTGGATTGTCAATCTTTGTGCCTAGTGTTTCATTAAGACTGGATTGTCACTCCTTGTGCCGAGTATTTCATTAAGCCTGGATTGTCACTCCTTGTGCCTAGTATTTCATTAAGCCGGGATTGTCATTCTTTGTGCCTAGTATTTCATTAAGCCTGGATTGTCATTCTTTGTGCCTAGTATTTCATTAAGCCTGGATTGTCATTCTTTGTGCCTAGTATTTCATTAAGCCGGGATTGTCACCCCTTGTGCCTAGTGTTTCATTAAGCCTGGATTGTCACTCCTTGTGCCTAGTTTTTCATTAAGCCTGGATTGTCACTCCTTGTGCCTAGTTTTTCATTAAGCCTGGATTGTCACTCTTTGTGCCGAGTATTTCATTAAGCCTGGATTGTCACTCCTTGTGCCGAGTTTTTCATTAAGCCTGGATTGTCACACTTTGTGCCTAGTATTTCATTAAGCCTGGATTGTCACTCCTTGTGCCTCGTATTTCATTAAGCCTGGATTGTCACTCTTTGTGCCTAGTATTAAATTAAGCCTGGATTGTCACTCCTTGTGCCTAGTATTTCATTAAGCCTGGATTGTCACTCTTTGTGCCTAGTTTTTCATTAAGCCTGGATTGTCACTCTTTGTGCCTAGTATTTCATTAAGCCTGGATTGTCACTCCTTGTGCCTAGTATGTCATTAAGCCTGGATTGTCACTCCTTGTGCCTAGTGTTTCATTAAGCCTGGATTGTCAATCTTTGTGCCTAGTATTTCATTAAGCCTGGATTGTCACTCCTTGTGCCTAGTATTTCATTAAGCCTGGATTGTCACTCTTTGTGCCTAGTTTTTCATTAAGCCTGGATTGTCACTCCTTCTGCCTAGTATTTCATTAAGCCAGGATTGTCACTCCTTCTGCCTAGTATGTCATTAAGCCTGGATTTTCACTCCTTGTGTCTAGTGTTTCATTAAGCCTGGATTGTCACTCCTTGTGCCTAGTATTTCATTAAGCCTGGATTGTCACGCCTTGTGCCTAGTGTTTCATGAAGCCTGGATTGTCACTCCTTGTGCCTAGCATTTCATTAAGCCTGGATTGTCACTCTTTGTGCCGACTGTTTCATTAAGCCTGGATTGTCACTCCTTGTGCCTAGTATTTCATTAAGCCTGGATTGTCACTCCTTGTGCCTAGTATTTCATTAAGCCTGGATTGTCACTCCTTGTGCCTAGTATTTCATTAAGCCTGGATTGTCACTCTTTGTGCCTAGTATTTCATTAAGCCGGGTTTGTCACTCTTTCTGCCTAGTATTTCATTAAGCCTGGATTGTCATTCTTTGTGCCTGGTATTTCATTAAGCCTGGATTGTCACTCTTTGTGCCTAGTATTTCATTAAGCCTGGATTGTCACTCCTTGTGCCTAGTGTTTCATTAAGCCTGGATTGTCACACTTTGTGCCTAGTATTTCATTAAGCCATGATTGTCAATCTTTGTGCCTAGTGTTTCATTAAGCCTGGATTGTCACTCCTTGTGCCTAGTATTTCATTAAGCCTGGATTGTCACTCTTTGTGCCTAGTGTTTCATTAATCCTGGATTGTCACTCCTTGTGCCTAGTGTTTCATTAAGCCTGGATTGTCATTCCTTGTGCCTAGTATTCCATTAAGCCTGGATTGTCACACTTTGTGCCGAGTGTTTCATTAAGCCTGGATTGTCACCCTTTGTGCCTAGTATTTCATTAAGCCTGGATTGTCACTCTTTGTGCATAGTATTTCGTTAAGCCTGGATTGTCACTCTTTGTGCCGAGTATTTCATTAAGCCTGGATTGTCACTCTTTGTGCCTAGTGTTTCATTAAGCCTGGATTGTCACTCTTTGTGCCTAGTATTTCATTAAGCCATGATTGTCACTCTTTGTGCCTAGTATTTCATTAAGCCTGGATTGTCACTCTTTGTGCCTAGTATTTCATTAAGCCTGGATTGTCATTCTTTGTGCCTAGTATTTCATTAAGCCGGGTTTGTCACCCCTTGTGCGTAGTGTTTCATTAAGCCTGGATTGTCACTCCTTGTGCCTAGTTTTTCATTAAGCCTGGATTGTCACTCCTTGTGCCTAGTTTTTCATTAAGCCTGGATTGTCACTCTTTATGCCTAGTATTTCATTAAGCCTGGATTGTCACTCCTTGTGCCTAGTTTTTCATTAAGCCTGGATTGTCACTCTTTGTGCCTAGTATTTCATTAAGCCTGGATTGTCACTCCTTGTGCCTAGTTTTTCATTAAGCCTGGATTGTCACTCTTTGTGCCTAGTATTTCATTAAGCCTGGATTGTCACTCCTTGTGCCTAGTATTTCATTAAGCCTGGATTGTCACTCTTTGTGCCTAGTATTTCATTAAGCCTGGATTGTCAATCTTTGTGCCTAGTGTTTCATTAAGACTGGATTGTCACTCCTTGTGCCTAGTATTTCATTAAGCCTGGATTGTCACTCCTTGTGCCTAGTATTTCATTAAGCCGGGATTGTCATTCTTTGTGCCTAGTATTTCATTAAGCCTGGATTGTCATTCTTTGTGCCTTGTATTTCATTAAGCCTGGATTGTCATTCTTTGTGCCTAGTATTTCATTAAGCCGGGATTGTCACCCCTTGTGCCTCGTGTTTCATTAAGCCTGGATTGTCACGCCTTGTGCCTAGTTTTTCATTAAGCCTGGATTGTCACTCCTTGTGCCTAGTTTTTCATTATGCCTGGATTGTCACTCTTTGTGCCTAGTATTTCATTAAGCCTGGATTGTCACTCCTTGTGCCTAGTTTTTCATTAAGCCTGGATTGTCACACTTTGTGCCTAGTATTTCATTAAGCCTGGATTGTCACTCCTTGTGCCTAGTATTTCATTAAGCCTGGATTGTCACTCTTTGTGCCTAGTATTTCATTAAGCCTGGATTGTCAATCTTTGTGCCTAGTATTTCATTAAGCCTGGATTGTCAATCTTTGTGCCTAGTATTTCATTAAGCCTGGATTGTCACTCCTTGTGCCTAGTATTTCATTAAGCCTGGATTGTCACTCTTTGTGCCTAGTTTTTCATTAAGCCTGGATTGTCACTCTTTGTGCCTAGTATTTCATTAAGCCTGGATTGTCACTCCTTGTGCCTAGTATTTCATTGAGCCTGGATTGTCACTCTTTGTGCCTAGTATTTCATTAAGCCTGGATTGTCAATCTTTGTGCCTAGTATTTCATTAAGCCTGGATTGTCACTCCTTGTGCCTAGTATTTCATTAAGCCTGGATTGTCACTCCTTGTGCCTAATATTTCATTAAGCCTGGATTGCCACTCCCTGGGCTAAAAATTCAGTTTGGGGCGACAAGCTCGCCTGGGCGCCGGAATTACTGCTGCGTGCGGAGCCACTTGCGCCATCGGGATATTCAGTTTCTGCGCCCCAAATGGAAGCGGGCCGCTAAACGAGGCTTCCCGCGCCCCGCTTGGGGCGCTGAAACTGAATATCGGCGCGCAAACTGTCGCAGCGCCACCCGCTGTGGCACGGCATGCAGCGGTACTGCAGGCCTTCCTCCCACTGTTAAGGGGGAGGTGCCTGCAACAGCGCGATCCCCGCTCGCGAGTGCCGGCAAATGAGCCCGGCACCAAGGAGAAGTGCCGGGCTCTTGGGAAACAGCCGGCAATGCCGTGGGGCGGGGGTGTAGGAGGCCGGGGACGGAGGTGCGGGCATGCGGCTGCCGAAAAAGCGGCCGGCCGCACCTCCACCTTAACTAGCGCCACTACCGCCACAGGTTGGCCCTGTGTACCGGTCGCTATTTGCGGCCAGCGCGGAAGAGGCGGGCGCGACCTTATATGGCGTTCGGGGCGGTAGCGGGGCACTGCGCACACCGATGACGTCATCGGTGGCGGCGCAGCGCTACAGGCTAACGCCGCCATTAGCGCCCCGCTAAATATCGCGGTGGTTGTGGCCAGTGGCGCTAAAGCCTCTGAGTGGCCTCTTTGGGTGCAAACTGGTGGCGCAAGCAACTGAATTTCTACGCCCTTGTGCCTACTGTTTCATTAAGCCGGGATTGTCACTCTTTCTGCCTAGTATTTCATTAAGCCTGGATTGTCACTCCTTGTGCCTAGTATTTCATTAAGCCTGGATTGTCAATCTTTGTGCATAGTATTTCATTAAGCCTGGATTGTCACTCTTTGTGCCTATTGTTTCATTAAGCCTGGATTGTCACTCCTTGTGCCTATTGTTTCATTAAGCCTGGATTGTCACTCCTTGTGCCTAGTGTTTCATTAATCCTGGATTGTCACGCCTTGTGCCTAGTATTTCGTTAAGCCTGGATTGTCACTCCTTGTGCCTAGTGTTCCATTAAGCCTGGATTGTCACTCCTTGTGCCGAGTATTTCATTAAGCCTGGATTGTCACTCCTTCTGCCTAGTATTTCATTAAGCCTGGATTGTCACTCCTTCTGCCTAGTATTTCATTAAGCCTGGATTGTCACTCCTTGTGCCTAATATTTCATTAAGCTTGGATTGTCACTCCTTCTGCCTAGTATTTCATTAAGCCTGGATTGTCACCCCTTGTGCCTAGTGTTTCATTAAGCCTGGATTGTCATTCTTTGTGCCTAGTATTTCATGAAGCCTGGATTGTCACTCCTTGTGCCTAGTATTTCATTAAGCCTGGATTGTCAATCTTTGTGCCTATTGTTTCATTAAGCCTGGATTGTCACTCCTTGTGCCTAGTGTTTCATTAATCCTGGATTGACACTCCTTGTGCCTAGTATTTCGTTAAGCCTGGATTGTCACTCCTTGTGCCTAGTGTTCCATTAAGCCGGGATTGTCACTCTTTGTGCCTAGTATTTCATGAAGCCTGGATTGTCACTCCTTGTGCCTAGTATTTCATTAAGCCTGGATTGTCAATCTTTGTGCCTATTGTTTCATTAAGCCTGGATTGTCACTCCTTGTGCCTAGTGTTTCATTAATCCTGGATTGACACTCCTTGTGCCTAGTATTTCGTTAAGCCTGGATTGTCACTCCTTGTGCCTAGTGTTCCATTAAGCCGGGATTGTCACTCTTTGTGCCTAGTATTTCATTAAGCCTGGATTGTCACGCCTTGTGCCTAGTATTTCGTTAAGCCTGGATTGTCACTCCTTGTGCCTAGTGTTCCATTAAGCCTGGATTGTCACTCCTTGTGCCGAGTATTTCATTAAGCCTGGATTGTCACTCCTTGTGCCTAGTATTTCATTAAGCCTGGATTGTCACTCTTTGTGCCTAGTTTTTCATTAAGCCTGGATTGTCACTCTTTGTGCCTAGTATTTCATTAAGCCTGGATTGTCACTCCTTGTGCCTAGTATTTCATTGAGCCTGGATTGTCACTCTTTGTGCCTAGTATTTCATTAAGCCTGGATTGTCAATCTTTGTGCCTAGTATTTCATTAAGCCTGGATTGTCACTCCTTGTGCCTAGTATTTCATTAAGCCTGGATTGTCACTCCTTGTGCCTAATATTTCATTAAGCCTGGATTGCCACTCCCTGGGCTAAAAATTCAGTTTGGGGCGACAAGCTCGCCTGGGCGCCGGAATTACTGCTGCGTGCGGAGCCACTTGCGCCATCGGGATATTCAGTTTCTGCGCCCCAAATGGAAGCGGGCCGCTAAACGAGGCTTCCCGCGCCCCGCTTGGGGCGCTGAAACTGAATATCGGCGCGCAAACTGTCGCAGCGCCACCCGCTGTGGCACGGCATGCAGCGGTACTGCAGGCCTTCCTCCCACTGTTAAGGGGGAGGTGCCTGCAACAGCGCGATCCCCGCTCGCGAGTGCCGGCAAATGAGCCCGGCACCAAGGAGAAGTGCCGGGCTCTTGGGAAACAGCCGGCAATGCCGTGGGGCGGGGGTGTAGGAGGCCGGGGACGGAGGTGCGGGCATGCGGCTGCCGAAAAAGCGGCCGGCCGCACCTCCACCTTAACTAGCGCCACTACCGCCACAGGTTGGCCCTGTGTACCGGTCGCTATTTGCGGCCAGCGCGGAAGAGGCGGGCGCGACCTTATATGGCGTTCGGGGCGGTAGCGGGGCACTGCGCACACCGATGACGTCATCGGTGGCGGCGCAGCGCTACAGGCTAACGCCGCCATTAGCGCCCCGCTAAATATCGCGGTGGTTGTGGCCAGTGGCGCTAAAGCCTCTGAGTGGCCTCTTTGGGTGCAAACTGGTGGCGCAAGCAACTGAATTTCTACGCCCTTGTGCCTACTGTTTCATTAAGCCGGGATTGTCACTCTTTCTGCCTAGTATTTCATTAAGCCTGGATTGTCACTCCTTGTGCCTAGTATTTCATTAAGCCTGGATTGTCAATCTTTGTGCATAGTATTTCATTAAGCCTGGATTGTCACTCTTTGTGCCTATTGTTTCATTAAGCCTGGATTGTCACTCCTTGTGCCTATTGTTTCATTAAGCCTGGATTGTCACTCCTTGTGCCTAGTGTTTCATTAATCCTGGATTGTCACGCCTTGTGCCTAGTATTTCGTTAAGCCTGGATTGTCACTCCTTGTGCCTAGTGTTCCATTAAGCCTGGATTGTCACTCCTTGTGCCGAGTATTTCATTAAGCCTGGATTGTCACTCCTTCTGCCTAGTATTTCATTAAGCCTGGATTGTCACTCCTTCTGCCTAGTATTTCATTAAGCCTGGATTGTCACTCCTTGTGCCTAATATTTCATTAAGCTTGGATTGTCACTCCTTCTGCCTAGTATTTCATTAAGCCTGGATTGTCACCCCTTGTGCCTAGTGTTTCATTAAGCCTGGATTGTCATTCTTTGTGCCTAGTATTTCATGAAGCCTGGATTGTCACTCCTTGTGCCTAGTATTTCATTAAGCCTGGATTGTCAATCTTTGTGCCTATTGTTTCATTAAGCCTGGATTGTCACTCCTTGTGCCTAGTGTTTCATTAATCCTGGATTGACACTCCTTGTGCCTAGTATTTCGTTAAGCCTGGATTGTCACTCCTTGTGCCTAGTGTTCCATTAAGCCGGGATTGTCACTCTTTGTGCCTAGTATTTCATTAAGCCTGGATTGTCACTCCTTGTGCCTAGTATTTCATTAAGCCGGGATTGTCACTCCTTGTGCCTAGTGTCTCATTAAGCCTGGATTGTCACTCCTTGTGCCTCGTGTTTCATGAAGCCTGGATTGTCACTCTTTGTGCCTAGTATTTCATTAAGCCTGGATTGTCATTCTTTGTGCCTAGTATTTCATTAAAGCTGGATTGTCACTCTTTTTGCCGAGTAATTCATTAAGCGGGGATTGTCACTCCTTGTGCCTAGTGTTTCATTAAGCCTGGATTGTCACACTTTGTGCCTAGTATTTCATTAAGCCTGGAATGTCACTCTTTGTGCCTAGTGTTTCATTAAGCCTGGATTGTCACTCTTTGTGCTTAGTATTTTATTAAGCCTGGCTTGTCACCCCTTGTGCCTAGTATTTCATTAAGCCTGGATTGTCACTCCTTCTGCCTAGTATTTCATTAAGCCTGGATTGTCACTCCTTCTGCCTAGTATTTCATTAAGCCTGGATTGTCACTCTTTGCGCCTAGTATTTCATTAAGGCTGGATTGTCACTCCTTGTGCCTAGTGTTTCATTTTGCCTGGATTGTCACTCCTTCTGCCTAGTATTTCATTAAGCCTGGATTGTCACTCTTTGCGCCTAGTATTTCATTAAGCCGGGATTGTCACTCCTTGTGCCAAGTATTTCATTTTGCCTGGATTGTCACTCCTTGTGCCTAGTGTTTCATTTTGCCTGGATTGTCACTCCTTCTGCCTAGTATTTCATTAAGCCTGGATTGTCACTCTTTGCGCCTAGTATTTCATTAAGCCTGGATTGTCACTCTTTGTGCGTAGTATTTCATTAAGCCTGGATTGTCACTCTTTGTGCCTAGTATTTCATTAAGCCTGGATTGTCACTCCTTGTGCCTCATATTTCATTAAGCCTGGATTGTCACTCCTTGTGCCTAGTATTTCATTAAGCCTGGATTGTCACTCCTTGTGCCTAATATTTCATTAAGCCTGGATTGCCACTCCCTGGGCTAAAAATTCAGTTTGGGGCGCCAAGCTCGCCTGGGCGCCGGAATTACCGCTGCGCGCAGAGCCACTTGCGCCATCGGGATATTCAGTTTCTGCGCCCCAAATGGAAGCGGGCCGCCAAACGAGGCTTCCCGCGCCCCGCTTGGGGCGCTGAAGCTGAATATCGGCGCGCAAACTGCCGCAGCGCCACCCGCTGTGGCACGGCATGCTGCGGTACTGCAGGCCTTCCTCCCACTGTTAAGGGGGAGGTGCCTGCAACAGCACTATCCCCGCTCGCGAGTGCCGGCAAATGAGCCCGGCACCAAGGAGAAGTGCCGGGCTCTTGGGAAACAGCTGGCAATGCCGCGGGGGGGGGGTGTAGGAGGCCGTGGACGGAGGTGCGGGCATGCGGCCGCCGAAAAAGCGGCCGGCCGCACCTCCACCTTAACTAGCGCCACTACCAGCACAGGTTGGCCCCTGTGTACCGGTCGCTATTTGCGGCCGGCGCGGAAGAGGCGGGCGCGACCTAATATGGCGTTCGGGGCGGAAGCGGGGCGCTGCGCACACCGATGACGCCATCGGTGGCGGCGCAGCGCTACAGGCTAACGCCACCATTAGCGCCCCGCTAAATATCGCGGTGGTTTTGGCCAGTTGTGCTAAAGCCTCTGAGTGGCCTCTTTGGGTGCAAACTGGTGGCGCAAGCAACTGAATTTCTAGGCCCTTGTGCCTACTGTTTCATTAAGCCTGGATTGTAACTCTTTGTGCCTAGTATTTCATTAAGCCTGGATTGTCACTCCTTGTGCCTAGTATTTCATTAAGCCTAGATTGTCACTCTTTGTGCCTAGTATTTCATTAAGCCTGGATTGTCACTCCTTGTGCCTAATATTTCATTAAGCCTGGATTGTCACTCCTTGTGCCTAGTATTTCATTAAGCCGGGATTGTCACTCCTTGTTCCTAGTATTTCATTAAGCCTGGATTGTCACTCTTTCTGCCTAGTATTTCATTAAGCCTGGATTGTCACTCTTTGTGCCTAGTATTTCATTAAGCCTGGATTGTCACTCTTTGTGCCTAGTATTTCATTAAGCCTGGATTGTCACTCTTTGTGCCTAGTGTTTCATTAAGCCGGGATTGTCACTCTTTGTGCCTAGTGTTTCATTAAGCTGGGATTGTCACTCTTTGTGCCTAGTATTTCATGAAGCCTGGATTGTCACTCCTTGTGCCTAGTATTTCATTAAGCCTGGATTGTCACTCTTTGTGCCTAGCATTTCATTAAGCCTGGATTGTCACTCTTTGTGCCTAGTATTTCATTAAGCCTGGATTGTCACTCCTTGTGCCTAGTATTTCATTAAGCCTGGATTGTCACTCTTTGTGCCTAGTATTTCATTAAGCCGGGATTGTCACTCTTTGTGCCTAGTATTTCATTAAGCCTGGATTGTCACTCTTTGTGCCTAGTATTTCATTAAGCCTGGATTGTCACTCTTTGTGCCTAGTATTTCATTAAGCCTGGATTGTCACACTTTGTGCCTAGTGTTTCATTAAGGCTGGATTGTCACTCCTTGTGCCTAGTATTTCATTAAGCCTGGATTGTCACTCCTTGTGCCTAGTATTTCATTAAGCCTGGATTGTCACTCCTTGTGCCTAGTATTTCATTAAGCCTGGATTGTCACTCTTTGTGCCTAGTATTTCATTAAGCCGGGATTGTCACTCTTTGTGCCTAGTATTTCATTAAGCCTGGATTGTCACACTTTGTGCCTAGTATTTCATTAAGCCTGGATTGTCACTCCTTGTGCCTAGTATTTCATTAAGCCTGGATTGTCACTCCTTGTGCCTAGTATTTCATTAAGCCGGGATTGTCACTCTTTGTGCCTAGTATTTCATTAAGCCGGGATTGTCACTCTTTGTGCCCAGTATTTCATTAAGCCTGGATTGTCACTCCTTGTGCCTAGTATTTCATTAAGCCTGGATTGTCACTCTTTGTGCCTAGTATTTCATTAAGCCGGGATTGTCACTCTTTGTGCCTAGTATTTCATTAAGCCTGGATTGTCACTCTTTGTGCCTAGTATTTCATTAAGCCTGGATTGTCACACTTTGTGCCTAGTATTTCATTAAGCCTGGATTGTCACTCCTTGTGCCCAGTATTGCATTAAGCCGGGTTTGTCACTCCTTGTGCTTAGTGTTTCATTAAGCCTGGATTGTCACTCTTTGTGCCTAGTATTTCATTAAGCCGGGTTTGTCACTCCTTGTGCCTAGTGTTTCATTAAGCCTGGATTGTCACTCTTTGTGCCTAGTGTTTCATTAAGCCTGGATTGTCACTCCTTGTGCCTAGTGTTTCATTAAGCCTGGATTGTCACTCCTTGTGCCTAGTGTTTCATTAAGCCTGGATTGTCACTCTTTGTGCCTAGTGTTTCATTAAGCCTGGATTGTCACTCCTTGTGCCGAGTGTTTCATTAAGCCTGGATTGTCACTCTTTGTGCCTCGTGTTTCATTAAGCCTGGATTGTCACTCTTTGTGCCTAGTGTTTCATTAAGCCTGGATTGTCACACTTTGTGCCTAGTATTTCATTAAGCCTGGATTGTCACTCCTTGTGCCTAGTATTTCATTAAGCCTGGATTGTCACTCCTTGTGCCTAGTATTTCATTAAGCCTGGATTGTCACTCCTTCTCCTAGTATTTCATTAAGCCTGGATTGTCACTCCTTGTGCCTAGTATTTCATTAAGCCGGGATTGTCACTCTTTGTGCCTAGTGTTTCATTAAGCCTGGATTGTCACTCCTTCTGCCTAGTATTTCATTAAGCCGGGATTGTCACTCTTTGTGCCTAGTGTTTCATTAAGCCTGGATTGTCACTCCTTGTGCCTAGTGTTTCATTAAGCCTGGATTGTCACTCCTTGTGCCTCGTGTTTCATTAAGCCTGGATTGTCACTCTTTGTGCCTAGTGTTTCATTAAGCCTGGATTGTCACTCCTTCTGCCTAGTATTTCATTAAGCCTGGATTGTCACTCTTTGTGCCTAGTGTTTCATTAAGCCTGGATTGTCACTGCTTGTGCCTAGTGTTTCATTAAGCCTGGATTGTCACTCCTTGTGCCTAGTATTTCATTAAGCCTGGATTGTCACACTTTGTGCCTAGTGTTTCATTAAGCCTGGATTGTCACTCTTTGTGCCTAGTATTTCATTAAGCCTGGATTGTCACACCTTGTGCCTAGTATTTCATTAAGCCTGGATTGTCACTCCTTGTGCCTCGTATTTCATTAAGCCTGGATTGTCACACCTTGTGCCTAGTATTTCATTAAGCCTGGATTGTCACTCCTTGTGCCTAGTATTTCATTGAGCCGGGATTGTCACTCTTTGTGCCTAGTGTTTCATTAAGCCTGGATTGTCACTCCTTGTGCCCAGTATTTCATTAAGCCTGGATTGTCACACTTTGTGCCTAGTATCTCATTAAGCCTGGATTGTCACTCTTTGTGCCTAGTATTTCATTAAGCCTGGATTGTCACACCTTGTGCCTAGTATTTCATTAAGCCTGGATTGTCACTCCTTGTGCCTAGTATTTCATTGAGCCGGGATTGTCACTCTTTGTGCCTAGTGTTTCATTAAGCCTGGATTGTCACTCCTTGTGCCCAGTATTTCATTAAGCCTGGATTGTCACACTTTGTGCCTAGTATCTCATTAAGCCTGGATTGTCACTCTTTGTGCCTAGTATTTCATTAAGCCGGGATTGTCACTCCTTGTGCCTAGTGTTTCATTAAGCCTGGATTGTCACTTGTGCCTAGTGTTTCATTAAGCCTGGATTGTCACTCTTTGTGCCTAGTATTTCTTTCAGCCTGGATTGTCACTCTTTGTGCCTAGTATTTCATTAAGCCGGGATTGTCACTCCTTGTGCCTAGTATTTCTGCTACTTGTGCCCAGTATTTTCACTCTTTGTGCCCAGTATGACTTTGTATCTAACATTGTTACTTCTGTTGCCCAGCATTTCTTTGCGCCTGGATTCCCATTGCTTGTGTCTGGGATTCCCATTATTTGTGCCCACTATTCCCTCTGCTTATGCCTGCTGTTTCATTGGCCCTGGTATTCCTGCTACCTCTGCCAGCTATTCCCTCTGCTTGTTTCCAGTATTTGATTCTGCCTGGGATTGCCTTTGTCCTTGCCCTGCATTTGCTGTGCTTCTGCCTGGTATTTTACTACGCCCAGTATTCCCACTCCTTTTGCCTCATTTGCCCTCTCGATGTGCCTGATTTGTCCTTCTGGTGCCTGGTACTCGTGCTGCTTGTTCCCAGTGTTTCTGTGATAGTATATCCAGGTCTGACATGCATAGCAGTCATATAGGGCATGCATTACAGAGGGGATTATTTCTGATTTCAATCAAAGGTGAAGCTATGAATCAAAATTAGAGCCTGAATGAATGTCTTCTGGAAATGAATTGCCTGCATTGCGGCTATTTATAAATGCACATCATAAAGGTGACAGCTGGCATAAATCAGACATCGACACAAGGACAGCTCATTGTTCATCTACCAATATATATATATATGAATGAATGGTTGGAAGAGCAGACAAGGACATGGGAGCAAAGAAGAGGATTAAAGAGAAAAATTATACACCATTTAAGTATGGAATCAGAGGATGGCCCAATGCTAAAACATTAGTCTATGCCTTGAAGTGATAGGACACAGGTTTATGACTTTGATTCCCAATTAAATAGAGGTTAAGCACATCCCCACAAGGACAAAGGATCAGAGTAATGTGGAATCTGGCAGGCTTTGTACGGAGTGAAGATTGGGGATCAGAGTGAAGTGACTGGCAGAGTTTGAGTGGGGAAAAGGACTAAGGGTCAGAGAAAAGCAAGCGGTCAATGGTCACAACTACCAGAGCCTGCCAGAATCTCTGATAGGAAAAAAAACTTTGCAACATTTCAACTGTCACACAGTTTAAAGGGAAAACGTTCTACTGAATATTGTCATCCCTCAGCATCACTCTTAAAGGAATGATTGAGCACCTCTGCATCCATGTAAAACCAGTGATAATATAGCAAGGCAGCGATAAAGACAGAGATTATGAAAGAATTGCCATAAATTCTCCTGGCAGAAGGAAGGTGGAAGATTAAAAAGGAGCTGGTATGAGTTCTAGTTGGATAAAGGATGATGGCTTTGAACAAGTTGACATGAGTTATTACTGGCTGAGGGCTGATCGTCATCTAGGAGCTGCTAGGAGACCTCCTAGTCAGATGATGACACATTGATGGTGAGGGGGCTACAAAAAGAAACAGTAACGTTTTTTTTGGAATTAAAAAAGGGGCAAACCCGCTGGAAATGATCAGGAGGGAGCTAGACTCGTGGCAATTCATGGGAGTCATCTTAAATTGCTTTCATATACCTGCTAGTGGTTACAGCTCAGTGAAACAGATGTTTTCAGCATTGTGCTGTTAATCTCTGTCTGCACATTGAGTGGTTATCTTAATTACACTTTTTAAAGCAATCATTTGAGTTCACCAGTCTGGAACCAGACTGGATTGGAGTCGGTTTTTGTAAAGCTTTCCGGTCAGTCTCACAACCTGAAGAAACAGGGAATACAACAGTTTCTCTGGATCAGAAAGACGTTGAATCAATATCAATAATGCAGCTATTTCGCATTGCAGTAAGCTGGTTATTGCACTTGAATTTGCTACTTTCTCCGATATGAAGTGTCACTCAACTGACTGCTGGTCTGTTGAAACCTCTCATATGGTGAAAGGTCGCATAGCAGACAGGCTTTCGCTCTAAGACTATTCCAGTGTGTGAGCTAAATTCTTCTCGTCTGTTCCAGGAGAATGAGGTGGTAGAAGGCCGTTTCAGCTTCACAGCATACAGGATGGGACCTGCTTGCCTACAAGCTAAGGATGGAGTTGCCATTAAGGGCAATAACAATACATTAAAGTCATCTTCACCTCCGGCCAAATCATCGGACGAGATGAAGAAACTTTTCATCCAACGAGCAAAAAGGATTGACACAGTATCGCGAGTGGGTTTTCCCCTTGTCTTCCTGATTTTTAATATTTTCTACTGGGTGATCTACAAGATCGTGAGGAGTGAAGATGTCCACAAAGACTAGGTCCGGAGAGAGAAAACACTCCCCTGCCAGGAGGAATATCGTCATCTGGCACATGTGCAATGCAGTAAGGCATGAATATAATGGAAATATGGCAATATATAAAAAAAGAGAGTTTCTATATACGGTCAGACTGAAGGGAGGCATCCTTAAAAACTGCAACACAGATGCATTACAGAGGAGAAGATGCAGTCAGAAAATCTTTCATATAATTAAATATATTATATATAAAAAGGTTCATTAGACTCCTCTATGTGATCATTTGATCTGTATAAAATCCGAGAAAAATGGAATGACTATATAATATAATAAACCTCATGTGCTTGATCTAAAATATTCCATTTAAGGTCACACCAATTTTTAAAAATTCTTTGAATACTGCCTTGTTCCCCTGCTGTGCTTTTTAAAAATCATGTCAACATCCTTCAAGCATTCAGTGTCCCATTTAAATCTCCTTACTTTAGCCTTCCTCTCTCAATCTAAGGAAACAGCTGCATTTTAAACTGTGAACATGACTCTCTTTAGTACGGCATCAGAATAGCACTTAATCACATCCACCATATATAACATCAGCCTCATTTCTCCAATTTATCAATAAAGTACTAAAAACAGGAAGGATAATAAGCTGTTTCAAATTTGTGCATTTTAAATTCATAAGTATATTTAATTTAATTAAAAGAAGAACTTGCATTTATGTAGCACTTTTCATGTCCTCCGGATGTCTCAAACCACTGTGCAGCCAATGAATTACTTTTGAAGTGTAGTTACTCTTGTTATGTAGTCAAGTACAGCAACTAATTTGCACACAACAAGGTGGCATAAACACCAATGAGATAAATGACCAGTTAATCTGTTTTTTGGTGGTGTTGGTTGAAAGAAAAATTGAATCTTTTACATCTACCTACACAGGCAGATGTGGCCTAAGTTTAATGTCTCATCCAGAAGGCAGCATCTCACAGAATCACAGAAATCCCACAGTGCAGATAGAGGCCATTTTGGCCCATCGAGCCTGCACCGACACATATCCCACCCGATCCCCGTAACCCCTACACCAACACATATCCCACCCTATCCCCGTAACCCCACGTATTTAATCCCCCTAACACTAAGGGTCAATTTATCATAGCCAATCAACCTAACCCGCACATCTTTGGACTGTGGGAGGAAACCGGAGCACCCGGAGGAAACCCACGCAAACACGGGGAGAATGTGCAAACTCCACACAGACAGTTACCCGAGGCTGGATTCGAACCCGGGTCCCTGGCGCTGTGAGGCAACAGTGCTAACCACTAACCTTTGTGACTCAGAGGTGAGAGTGCCACCGCTGAACCAGGCTAACACTACCTTTAAGTACTGCAGTGGAATAGTACTTAATACTGCACGCTACATAACATCAGCCCCATTTCATTAATTTATCAAGTGTGTACAAACAACAGTGGGGAAGGATAATATTATTGTACCAAAGGGATACTGAACAAGACATTGCAAAATCTAATTGCAATTGATCCTAAAACAGGGATGGGTGTCATTATTGGTCTAATATTAGTATTAGGTGTTTTATTACTGATCCAATATAAAGAGGTGTTATTAGTGATTCATTTCCAGCTAGGTATATCATTGTTGATCTAATATTAGGGATGGCTATTCCTTATTTATCCAACAGTCATTGGTTTATCATAATTGATTTGTTTTCAGGATATCGGAATTGGGCACATCATTATTGATCAATTAGGAAGGATGGATGTATCAATGCTGATTCAGGAGGACTTTGTTATTGATCTGATAATAGCCAGTTTAGAGCAATTTTAACTCTTGGTGATGGGTGGAGGACAGTTTGGATAGTGTCAGGTAAATTAGGCTTTAGGACCTAAAAACAGACATTAAACTTCCAACAAAAAACAAAATGACCGTACAGTAACCAATCACGTGAAGTTGTTCATATTCGGAGCTCCCAAGATTGGAGTTTGGAATAAGAATCTTTAACTGCATTCAGATTCATTTCATTGGAAGAGATGTTCTCATAGAAGAGTAATGGCCAACCATGATGATTAAGATTAAATCATGGGACAACACAAAAATACTTTTACTTTTACAATGGGGTTCTCAAATTTTGGTTGATTTTCAACAGGCTTACACCTCTGACGTGAAAAGATTTATTACAATTTATTGCAGGCCATGTACTTAAGGAATGCATGGGCGGTGTACTATGGATGACATCACCATAAACAGGAGCTCTAAAAGCACAAAGCTCCTTCAAAATGACTCATCGAGCCAAGCATAGCTTTCAATTACACACAAGTGGTTATAATCAAATTGATTGGAAAGTGAATTGGTTTGAGCTGATGCCAATAATTAGCTGTGCCAAAATGTATGGAACTCAAAACAAGGGAACTATTAAAAGGAATAATTAAAAATCGGTGTAACCTTAACTAATCATTTTAAATTTTCTTAGCTGAAACCCATCAGCACGAAGTGAAGTAATTTGCATCAGGCAGATTTGTTTCACTTATATACAGTAATAAATCCTGTACATTACACATATGTAATTTTGCATGAAAATGTGATAAACAGAATATGAGATATTTTTTGGCTTGTATAAATGAAATAGTAATCTGCCCATTGCTAATTCTTTGATTTTGAAGAGAATGTATAATTTAGGCAATCACTGTATATAAAGATATATTTATGAATTCTGAACCAATCCAAATTAAACATTTTCAGAACTATTGTGTTGGCGTCTTTTAGAATGAGTGTTTAACTCCAGCCTCCTGGTGGTTCTTTGTTTTACTTTAGATAGTTGTGTAAACACAGCCACCCAGGCAATCATAAAGATGTTTATTTGAGTTAGTTAAAATCAGTTAATTAGGGAACTGAGTCATTTGGAACATTCTCCCTATACCCTGGGGACTTGAGTTCAAGTCTAGCCTAAGTACTGGGAAGGGAGAGCTTCTCACTGCATTGGTCCAGGCTCATTTAGTTTGAGAATATGTTCAATTATTTTAGCCAAAAATAATGACCTTATTAAGGCCTTTATTGATGAACCCATGCAGTATTCCACTGCTGCAGAGTAAAATCAAAAAGTGTGTATTTAACTCCAGAGCAGACCTGGAGCTAATGAGCTTAATGGACAGGACGATTTTGAAGTATCAGCTTAGCAGTGACAAAAGTGACAGGTACACAGGAAGTTGTTTTTCTTGACTGTGTATAGTGCAGGTGTACTATAGTGGAGCAGAAGGAGAGAAGGACAGGGAAAGCAGAGGGCATAGAAGGCGCATGACTCACAGTGGGCACTGCCCCATGAAGCAGGTTAACAACAGCAGAGCCTCCTGGGCAGGGCAGAGAAGCAGTGTATGACGAACAGAGGCTGGCCATGGAGGCCGTGTCTGAGGTGTGTTGTCCGCAATGCACTACCAGTGGCAGTGAAAATCACCAGTGTCATCAACTGTAATGCCACTGAGTTCATTCAGGCACCTGCGGGGGACACCTCAGGAGGCAGATGCTTTGTGTGCCTTTTGGACAACTGCCATTTTCTTTTCTGTACAATGATGATTCACAGACTGTAAGATATAGAAAATGTGAATTAATCTTATTCAGTTGTGCAGTGGTGATAAATGTGTTCAATGCCTTTTGAAGGTGCATTTGCTTAGTGTGTGTTATGAATTTCTCTGTGGATGTGCATATCCTCAATTATTAAGTGATCTCCTAGTTGAAGGACCAGCATTAGTGAGTGGCTGTACAGCCATCTGGCAAGCTGCAAAGATACAGAAGGCTTTCTACTTGTAACTGTGACTATCCCTGATGGTTCTCCTTGCTAGAGCCAAAATGAAGTTGCTGGTTTCAGACGCAACACATATGGTCACTTTTGCAGGGCATCATGATGGCATAGCACGGCTATTGACATGATTGCCAACCAACTCCATCTGTGCTACTCAATGCATGTCAATACTGGAGAGCATCTTGGAATTTGAACCCCAGTGTCTCCATTATGGTGGTGGGAGCATTAATGAATAATGCTCCTAAAGTATCTTTGGCTGCTTAACTGAGGTTTCCACTGCAAATAGCACTGTTGTTCTTCTTAGGCAGTCCCTCGGAACCGAGGATGACTTGCTTCCACATTAAAAATGAGTTTGCAGGTGACTGGTGAGTCCAATGCGGGACCTACAGTCTCTGTCACAGGTGGGGCAGACAGTGGTTGAACGGGTGGGTGGGGTGCTTGGGTTGACGTGCGCTCCTTGCACTGCCTGCGCTTGGCTTCCGCTTGCTCCCGGCGAAGAGACTCGAGGTGTTCGGCGCCTTCCCGGATGCTTCTCTTCCACTTTGTGCGGTCCTGGGCCAGGGATTCCCAGGTGTCGGTGGGGATGTTACACTTTTTCAAGGAGGCTTTGAGGGTGTCCTTGAAGCGTTTCCTCTGCCCACCTGGAGCTCTCTTGCCGAGCCGGAGCTCCGAGTAGAGCGCTTGTTTTGGGAGCCTCGTATCGGGCATGCGGACAATGTGACCCGTCCATTGGAGCTGATCGAGCGTGGTCAAAGCTTCGATGCTGGGGATTTTGGCCTGAGCAAGAACACTGACGTTGGTGCACCTATCCTGCCAATGGATTTGCAGGATCTTGCGGAGGCAGCATTGGTGGTACCTCCCCAGTGCTTTGAGGTGCCTGCTGTACGTGGTCCATGGTAACTGTGGTGCCTGCTGTTACCAAGTGCACAATGGCAGACTGCAACACAGACAAGCTTGCCTCTCATGACATGACTCATGTAGGAAATGGCAGTACGTGTCTTGGTGCTGGACTCCCCACACTATACAGACCTCCTTCCAATGCAGTACACAAGGAGGCAAGTAACTCCTTAATATTATCTTGGTTTTGTACCAGCTTCCATTGAAAAGTAGGTTCATACAGCTGAGGAGGGTACTCAGCAAGCTGAGCCTGCACCTTGTACCAGCTAGTTTCTCCTCAATCACCACTGCTACCTCGTCCTTAGCATCGCTCAATGACTGACCATGTGCCTCTTCCTCAACACCTCTAACTACTTCTTTCTTAGTGTGTATATCTGTGCTGATGACCGCTTCAAAGGGGGATGGTGACAGTTAGTGCCTCGGTGAATGGTGTTCCCCAGGTTCAGCTAGAAGGTGACTGAGTTCTCCTCATTTTGTGAAGAAAACAGATGGTACATTGTGATGAATAAGAACACTTATCTATTTGGGTACTGCATTGGCATTTTATGCACTATTGTGTGCTTGTGCATTGTGTGAGTATGTTTATGTAACATTTCAAGTAAATCGTAGAATATCTGAGTAATGTGCTACATATCGTGAGTTCAGCTTTGCTCCAATCTCTGCAGAACTCACTTTAAAGTGATTCTGTAGTTGAAGGACTAGAATTAATTGCAGTGAACGCTGATTCACTGAATAGCTTCAAGCGAGAGCTGGACCTGTTTTTAGCGATGGCGGAGATCACCTCTTACAAAAGGTAGGTACTGTATAACCTTAATCAGAGCCAGAGTGGTCTCCTGGACTAGTTTCAAGTGCCTAAGGGGGTCAGAGAGGAATTTTCTAGATTTTCTTTCGCTAATTGGCCTGGGTTTTTATCTTTTTTTCACCTCTCCCAGGAGATTACATGGCATGTCATGAACCAAATATGGTGGGGTGGAAAGTGTATATATTGTGATGCACAAGACATCACAGTTATGTGGGACAGGCTGGATGGACCAGAGGGTCCTTTCCTGTCCGTCATTGTTTGTTTGCTCGAAGGCTTGCTAACTCTGATAGTCCTCTTGACTGCTCCAAGCTCTCCCTCTAAATAGTGAGTATATTTTCTGCCAATAACCTCATTTTGTTGACTTAAATAATACCAAAATATTCCCATAGGAAATCTCTCATGTTTTCCACATTGGAGCTGAAGTTGACACTGAAAATGTGGTGAATTCCAAACTACCATGATGATATGATGCTGGTTTCAATCTTCTCTAGTGGTTTAATAGCTATTCAATTAATAAACTGTAGAGGCAGCAGCACTGTGGAATGTAGAAACTATAGCATAGAAGAGAAGTCCATTTTACCGATGGCATTTCAACACAATTAGTTGATGCACTGTTGGAGTATTGTGCAAGTTACTTCTGTGGGGGTCATGACCATAAAGGCCAGGCATCAGCATGTATGGAAAGATGTTGCTACCAGGGTGAATGGCGTACCCTCAATTTCCCAGGCACACAATGAGATATCTGACAACGTTTGGAATAACCACTTAGGGAAGGTAATAATTATAGACATAGATAAAGGAAGGATAAGAAGACAGATAAGGATCATTAACCTATACACTGTGAGCTGCTCGTAATGTAAGCCATCATGTCATGAACCAAATATGGTGTGACAGCTTGAATTAATGTACAAATGGTCTACAAAGAATGCTGCCCCATGGGAGCAAATCGACTTTGTTGCTATTGTAAAGGCAGATTTGTCATGAAAGCATCCTCTGTCCTATAAATGCAGGTGCCTCCCTGGAAACAGAGAGGGTGGCATCAGGTATGTATGCAATAGGTGCTGCCATTCACGTTCGTGTTTGAAATGGTACGAATGGGTGTGCCACATGTATGATTTGGCGCAGCGGGTCAAGTGGCTAAAATTGTCCTGCATCCCTGACTCAGCCAGGCAATATAAAGCATTGGCATCTCCGTACACATCTTTGCAAAATTTTGTACAACTATAGTTTTCCCTTCTTCTAGGCTGTTATCTTGCAACAGCAGAGCCAGAAATGGCACTGGTGGTAAAGTTCCAGGGAGAAGATAGTATGTTCCTCCTGTTTAGTGGAATTGATTAGGTGTGACACCTTTCTGGGAGTAGGCCCCCTCATGATGGGTTGCTGACAAACCCAAGAAGGTACGTGCTAAGCATAACACACCTGCGGTAAGTATCACAGCATGCAGCCATAAAAGAAATATGCATTCATGCACCTTTTACTTCCATGATTACACATTAGTAAAAGCATGCTCTCCTTTACACATGTTGCTCCATGTGCGTTCTTCACAGGTAAAGCGTTCAGAAATAGGGTCACTGGCACCTTCCAAGACCATGACGCCAACCAGAGTGGAGAAGTTTCTTTTTTTCCACAATTAGGTAATATATTATACACACCACCCATTTCATTTTGAGGCGGGTTCACTTGGTGAGGGGAGCAGCACTGTTGGATGAGGTGAATTCCTACAAGATGCTCTGAGATGCTGAGCAGAAACCAAGCTGTTCAAAAGCTTCCCTCACAGCTATAGACCTCCCAGCAGTCCTCTTTGAACAGAGGATGCTGGCCTATATGTGTGGCAGGCCAGTTTCATGCAATGAGCAATATGAGACCACGCCTAGAAACTGTGAAAGAGTCTGAACAGCCTGAACAACGTGGGCAAGGCAATAACGCAAGGCATCTCTGTCCTGAGATCTGAAATGCACCAAATGCCACAAGTTATGCCGCATGCTTTAGTAGCCTCAATGAGCAAGATCATAGGCACACTGTGTGAACATAAGAACATAAGAATAAGGAGCAGGAGGAGGCCATATGGCACATCGGGCCTGCTCCACCATTCAGTAAGATCATGGCTGATCTTCGACTTCAACTCTACTTTCCCGCCCGATCCCCATATCCCTTGATTCCCCAGAGTCCAAAAATCTATCTATCTCAGCCTTGAATATACTCAATGACTCAGCATCCACAGCTCTTTGGGGTAGAGAATTCCAAAGATTCACAACCCTGAGCTCACATGCATGCTAACACTGCTGCCATAGAAGCTTCAAGAGACCACCTACAGAAAGCTCTGGGATCCAGCTTCCATTCTTTAGGATCACCATACAGGAGATGCTGCAGGAACTCATTCAGGTGCACCATGTTGTGCCAAAACAGACGAGCACACTTTGTAAGCTCACATAAGGTGTGACACCGGTCGCAGTACTCTGGTTTGCCCTCGTGCTGGCAGTAGGCCTCCGCTAACAGGAAATCCAGCACAAGTGTCAATGGCACACATCACTGACCATTTGGTTGCTCAGGAGATGACATCTCAGGAAGTGCCTGGGACTGAAAGTGATGCCAAAGGAGGAAGCTTATAAAGTTGCCAGAAAAAGCGCTCAGCCTGAGGATTGGGATCTTTTTAGAAATCAGCAAAGGGGGACCAAGAAATTGATGAAGAAAGGGAAAATGGAATATGAGCACAAACTAGCTTCTATAGGTATGTGAAAAGGAAAAGACTGGCGAAGGTAAATGTAGGTCCTTTACAGTCAGAGACGGGAGAATTTATAATGGGGAATGAGGAAATGCCAGAGAAGTTAAATAAATACATTGTTTCTATCTTCACAGAGGAAGACAGAAAAAACCTCCCAGAAATACAAGAAAATCAAGGGTGTGGCGAGAATGAGGAACTTAAAGAAATTATTATTAGTAAAAAAATAGTACTAGCAAAATTAATGGGACTAAAAGTCGATAATCCCAAGGACCGGATGACCTACATCCTAGGGTTTTGAAAGAGGTGGCCATTGGGATAGTGGACACATTGATTGTCATCTTCCAAAATTCTATAGATTTTGGAACGGTTCCTGCAGATTGGAGGATAGCAAATGTAACCCCGCTATTTAAGAAAGGAGGGGGAGAGAAAACGATGAACTACAGACCTGTTAGCCTCATATCAGTAGTTGGGAAAATGCTGGAATCTATTATAAAGGATGCAATAACTGGGCACTTAGAAATTAATAGTAAGATTGGGCAGAGTCAACATGGATTTATGAAAGGGAAGTCCTGTTTGACAAACCTATTGGAGTTCTTTGAGGATGTAACTAGTGGAGTAGACAAAGGGCGTGGTGTATTTGGATTTTCAGAAGGCCTTCAATAAGGTCCCACACAAGAGGTTGGTGAACAAAATTAGGGCACATGGAATTGAGGGTAATATACTAGCATGGATTGAGAATTGGTTAACAGACAGAAAACAAAGAGTAGGGATAAACGGGTCTTTTTCAGGATGGCAGGCTGTGACTAGTGGGGTACCGCAAGGATGGCAGGCTGTGACTAGTGGGGTACCACAAGGATCGGTGCTTGGGCCCCAGCTATTCACAATCTATATCAATGATTTGGATAAAGGGACTAAATGTAACATTTTCAAATTTGCTGATGATACAAAGCTAGGTGCCAGTGTCAGTTGCGAAGAGGATGTGAAGAGGCTTCAGGGGGATCTCGACAGTGAGTGGGCGAGAACATGGCAGATGGATTATAATGTGGATAATGTGAAGTTATCCACTTTGGTAGAAAAAACGGAAAAGGCAGAGTATTTCCTAAATGGTGAAAGATTGAGGAATGCAGATGCTCAAAGGGACATGGGTGTCCTTGTACATGAGTCACTGAAAGTAAATGTGCAGGTGCAGCAAACCATTAGGAAGGCAAATGGTATGCTGGCCTTCATTACAGGAGGATTTGAGTACAGGAGTAAAGAAGTCTTACTCCAATTATATAGGGGCTTGGTGAGACCATACCTGGAGTACTGTGTACAATGTTGGTCTCCTTGCCTAAGGAAGGATATACTTGCCATAGAGGGAGTGCAACGAAGGTTCACGAAATTGATTCCTGGGATGGCGGGACAGTCGTATGAGAAGAGATTGAGTAAACTAGGCCTGTATTCTCTTGAATTCAGAAGAATGAGAGGGGATCTCATTGAAGCATACAAAATTATTAGAGGGCTTGATAGGGTGGATGCTGGGAGAATGTTTCCCTTGGCTGGGGAGCCTAGAACCAGGGGCCACAGCCTCAAGATAAAGGGTAGGCCATTCAGGACTGAGATTGTTGTGTATGTACCTTTAAGGGAATAACTGGTCTCAGACTGCAGTACCGGCAGTGACCACCCCTGTATAAAAGGCGCTAGTAAGCCTCTGTAGTTTCAGTTTCCCGATTGACTCCATTCAGTAAAGACTTGTTTAAATCAACTCCTGCTGTCCGTGTCTCAATTATACACGGACATAATATTGGCGATGAGCAGATACGAACTTACCTACAGTCTGCACCACCTCCTGGGATCCATTCCTGAAGCGAAGTGAGCAGAGGTCGAGGCCAGAAGGAAGAAAGAAGCAGTAGAAACGGGCGTCGACCGTGGGCATCCGCCCCTGAGTCAGCGGAGTTGAAGATTGCTGGAGAAGCTGTCGAGAGTGGGGCCTGGTTCCTGTCGACGGTGCTTCAGCTAATCGGGCTGGTGGCAGGTAGTACACTGATCCTTCCTGGGCTGCGGCGGTCGCGAACTCGAGCGGGTGGCTTGCAACGGGGCTGAGCAGCGTTGTCGAGAAGAGGAGAGAGCGAGAGGGTGGAGCACACAGGGCACGGCCGGTGCTACGAAGCCGGGCAGCGTACGGACACGAGAAGAGGGAGGCAAGAGTCCCACAGGGTTGTTCCACGACGGGAAAATAATAAAAAAAGAAATATTAAACGCGCAGGAAACCGCGAGGAGCTGCAGGTTGCAACGGAAACCGCGGAAAGCAGCACTAGCAAAAGCGGGAAGAAGGCAAAGCGCGGGAGGCGCCATCTTAATCAGCGGGGAAGAAGGCACCATTTTAGATTTTCAAGATGCCGAAGACTGGCTGTATCACTGCCTTTGATAATACAATAGAGGACTGGACCACGTATGTGCAAAGAGTCGAGGTATATTGCGAGGCAAACAAAATAGCCGATGAGAAAAAGGCATCAGTATTGCTAAACTTAATGGGCGCTAGAACGTACGGCCTATTGCGGGACCTGATTACTCTAGCCAAACCGAAGGCAAAGAGTTTTAACGAAATTGTTGCTGTCCTACAGGAACACCTAAACCCTGCACCGCTGCTGATAGCAGAAAGATTTAAATTCCACAGGAGAATTCAGCATAAAGATGAGAGCAATGCTAAGTACCTTACGGAACTACGCAAGCTATCAAAGCACTGCCAGTTCGGAGCAGGACTGGCAGATACCCTACGGGACAAATTTGTCTGTGGACTCCTGAGTGAAGGAACACAGAAGAAGTTACTTTCAGAGAAAGAGCTGACGCTAGATAAGGCTTTCAGCGTGGCAGTATCGTACGAAGCAGCAGCAAGGGGAGCTGTGGAAATACAACAAAAGCCACAGGAATACGGCACCCACGAAATGACACGGGGATTTGCAAAATGTTATCGCTGCGGCAGAGCTAACCATGACCAGAAGGACTGCTGGTCCAAGGACAAAATATGCAGGCAATGCGGAAAGATGGGACACATTGCATGAGTTTGCAGGTCTGGGAAGAAGACCAGCGACAACAAAAAGGCTACTAAGGAACCGTACAAGAAAGTACAAAAGATGACGGACAGTAGTTCCGAAGACCAGATGAGCGATAGTGAATCCGGGAACAAGAGACTAAGCTGTCTCAAACGTCACAATGTAATCGCAAAAGAGGATCACCGAACCATTTGGGTCACCCTCACGATAGCAGGGTCCCAAGTTAAAATGGAATTGGATACAGGATCAGCGCTAACCGTCATGAATCGACGAGACTACGAGCGGCTATTCTCACACATACCCTTGAGAGAGACATCCATCATCTTGATGACGTATACGGGGCAAAAAGTATACCCCAGAGGAAAAATAAGGGTGCCTGTCGAATACAACGGCAAGAAAATACGGAAATTGTATCTCTACATACTGCAAAATGGTGGACCACCGTTATTGGGACGTGAATGGATCAGGAAGATAAGCTTAGATTGGCACTCCATTCATGCAATGATGGTGGATGGTAAAAAAGATGAAGACATCACTCCTGGACGATTGTCAACAATCTTAGCTGACGCCAAAGAGGTATTTCAACAAGAACTGGGCACTCTTAAAGGCGTAACCGCCTCGATAAAAATAGAAGAGAATGCAATTCCCAAGTTTTTCAAAGCAAGACCGGTACCATATGCAATTCACCCAGCCGTCGAGGCAGAGCTGGAGAATCTGGAGAAGGCAGGCGTGTTGTCTAAGGTCGACTGGAGCGAGTGGGCGACACCCATCATTCCTGTCATGAAGAAAACGTTAAACAATAAGTCTGAGGAGCCAAGGAAGGTTCGCATCTGTGGGGTCTTCAAGGTGATGGTGAACCCACTCCTTCACACAGTACAATATCCTCTTCCAAGGATAGAAGACATCTTCGCCTCACTATCTGGAGGGAAGCGTTCTACAAAAATTGACCTAGCACAAGCATATTTGCAGATGGAGGTTGAAGAATCCTCTAGGAAGTATCTCACGATAAACACTCACAAAGGTCTTTACCAGTATCATCGATTGGTATTCGGAGTAGCATCGGCTCCGGCGATATGGCAAAGAGCGATGGAACAAGTCCTGCAAGGGATTCCGGGGACTCAGTGTTACTTGGACGACATCCTTGTGACAGGTGAAGATGACAGTGAACACCTTAACAACCTAGAACAGGTGCTCACTAGACTACGGGAACATGGGCTACAAGCCAACCGCCCCAAGTGCGAGTTTTTTAAGAAACAGATATCGTATTGTGGCCACGTGATTGATGAAGAGGGGTTACATAAGTCCCCTGACAAAATTGAAGCGGTTGTTAAGGCCCCAGCACCTGAAAATGTGTCGCAACTGAGGTCATTCCTCGGATTGGTGAATTACTACCATAAGTTTTCACCGAATTTGTCGACAATTCTGCACCCACTGAACGCCCTACTACGAACGGGAGTAGCATGGAAATGGAGCAATGACTGTAAGCGGGCCTTTCAGAAGAGTAAGGACTTAATCACTTCAAGAGAAGTATTGGCTCACTACAACCCAGCACTGCCGATCAGACTGGCATGTGATGCGTCTCCCTATGGCATTGGGGCGGTACTGTCACATAAATTCCTTGATGGTTTAGAGAGGCCGATAGCTTTTGCGTCACGCTCGTTAACTTCTGCCGAGCGTAACTACGCCCAGATTGACAGGGAGGCCCTCAGCCTAGTGTGGGGGGTGAAGAAGTTCAATCACTACCTGCACGGTCAAAAATTTACTCTACTAACTGATCATCAACCTCTTGTCTCCATTTTCAACCCTCAGAAGGGCGTACCGATAATGACAGCGCAACGGCTGCAGAGATGGTCCCTTTTCCTAGGGGCACACCAATATGACATCGAGTACAAAGGAACTAAACAGCATGGGAATGCTGATGGATTGTCGCGCCTACCGTTGCCGACGGTGGAAGACGACCTTGCAGTGGATCCAATGGAGATATTCCACTCGACCATAGCCGAATGTCTCCCTGTGACGAATGCAAACATAGAAAAGGAAACACGAACTGACCCGACACTATCCTGGGTCTATGATTTAACGGTGAAGGGATGGCCAGCACATGGCGAACCACTGCTGCCAGCATTCTCGCCGAGAAGAGAACAGCTGTCAGTATGCAGGGGAACCTTGATGTGTGGATCCAGAGTAGTAATTCCACCCAAATTGCAGGATAGAGTGCTCAATGAGCTTCATGAGGGTCATCTGGGAGGGGTAAAAATGAAGAACTTAGCCAGAGCATTTGTGTGGTGGCCGGGAATCGATCGAGAAATCAAAGAGATGACCAAGAGCTGTACAGGATGCCAGAAGGTCCAAAACGCCCCACCACAAGCCCCTCTACATCCATGGGAGTGGCCCTCATCTCCATGGCAAAGGGTGCACATTGATTTTGCTGGTCCCTTCATGGACTCGATGTTTTTAATTGCGGTGGATGCACATTCAAAGTGGCCAGAGGTAATAAAAATGTCCTCAACCACCACAGAAAAAACTCAACCACCACAGAAAAAACTATCACAGTTTTACGAACCATATTCACCAGGAATGGGCTGCCTGAACAGATTTGCTCTGACAATGGACCACAGTTTGTGTCTGAAGAGTTCCGGAGGTTCTTAAAGAACAATGGTGTTAAGCATTACACATCTGCCCCATATCATCCAGCCACTAATGGATTGGCCGAGAGGTTTGTTCAAACATTCAAGAAGGCTATCAAGGCAATGTGTAATGAAGATATACCCCTACAACACAAGGTGGACAACTTCTTGTTTGCCTACTGGAATGCGGCACATGCGGTTACCAACCAAACTCCAGCCATGATGTTCTTCAATCGAAGACTACGATGCCGCTTGGATTTGGTTAAGCCAAACGTCCAAAGAGATGTGGAGAACAGGCAGTTTCAGAATATGAATGAAAGGCCGACCAGGAGTTTTAAGATAGGTCAACCAGTTTTGGCCCGGGACTACCGCACTGAGAAATGGCAGCCAGGAACGATTTGTACACGGCAAGGACCTCTCATGTATACAGTGGACGTTGGAGAGAGCATTGTAAGACGCCATGCTGACCAGATTCTAGAGTCACTGGAAAACGTCAACTCCACACCACGATCTGATACACCTGGCAATGAAATCGACGTACCAATTGCAGCTACCGCAGAATCGGTGATATTGGAAGCAGATGAACCAAACAACAACATGGATCCAGACTCAACCTTGCCAGAAGAACCTGATACTCCAAAGAGGCGTTATCCAGACAGAATCAGGCAGCCTCCTCAAAGAGTGAACATATAATTGCTTAACCTCAACCAATGTAGCTAGCAACCGTAATTGTGATTGTAATTAGTTATCATTTATTTATGTACTGTTTATCTAAAAGGGGAGGAATTGTTGTGTATGTACCTTTAAGGGAATAACTGGTCTCAGACTGCAGTACCGGCAGTGACCACCCCTGTATAAAAGGCACTAGCAAGCCTCTGTAGTTTCAGTTTCCCGATTGACTCCATTCAGTAAAGACTTGTTTAAATCAACTCCTGCTGTCCGTGTCTCAATTATACACGGACATAATAGAGATGAGAAGAATTTTCTTCACACAGAGGTAGATGAATCTTGGGAATTCTCTACCCCAGAGGGCTGTGGAGGCTCAGTCATTGGGTATGTTCAAAACTGAAGCCGATAGATTTCTGACTAGTAAGGGCATCAAGGGATATAACGATAGGGCCGGTGAATGGAGTTGAGGCAGAAGATCAGCCATGCTCTCATTGAATGGCGGAGCAGGCTCGAAGGGCCGAATGGCCTACTCCTGCTCCTATTTCTTATGTTCTTATGCATTAGGGCTAATTGCCACTCGAGGTAGAGAATCCTCTGCAAAACCCAAAAATAAATGGGGCACTTTGCAGGGACATAGACAGGCTAAGTAAGTGGGCAGAGATTTGGCAGATGGAATACAATACTGGAAAGTGTGAGGTTATGCACTTTGGCAGGAAAAATCATAGAGCAAGTTATTATCTTAATGGCAAGAAACTGGAAAGTACTGTAGTACAAAGGGATCTGGGGGTCCTGGTGCACGAAACTCAACAAGTTAGTATGCAGGTGCAGCAAGTGATTAAGAAGGCCAATGGAATGTTGGCTTTTATTGCTAGGGGGTTGGAATATAAAAACAGGGAGGTATTGCTGCAGTTGTACAAGGTATTGGTGAGGCCGCACCTGGAATACTGCATACAGTTTTGGTGTCCATACTTAAGAAAAGACATACTTGCTCTCGAGTCAGTACAAAGAAGGTTCACTCGGTTAATCCCGGGGATGAGGGGGTGGTCATATGAGGAGAGGTTGAGTAGATTGGGACTCTACTCATTGGAGTTCAGAAGAATGAGAGGCGATCTTATTGAAACATATAAGATTGTGAAGGGGCTTGATCGGATGGATGCGGTGAGGATGTTCCCAATGATGGGTGAAACTAGAACTAGGGGGCATAATCTTAAAATAAGGGGCTGCTCATTCAAAACTGAGATGAGGAGAAACTTCTTCACTCAGAGGGTGGTAGGTTTGTGGAATTTGCTGCCCCAGAAAGCTGCGGAAGCTACATCATTAAATAAATTTAAAACAGAAATAGATAGTTTCCTAGAAGTAAAGGGAATTAAGGGTTACGGGGAGCGGGCAGGAAATTGGACATGAGTCTGGGTTCGGAATGGTCATGGCCCTGTGGGTAGTGGAGTGGGCCCAGGGGCCGTGTAGCCTTGTTCTGCTCCTACTGTGTTCTAATTCTGTTAGATTTCAGGAGATGGTTTTATTCCTGTTCCTGGCTGGGGTGGAGATCGCCTTTACAGAAGGTAAGTACTGTAGAAAATATAGGGACAGAGTGATCTCCTGGAAGAATTTCGATCGCCTAGATGGGTCGGAGAGGAATTTCCCAGATTTTTTTCTCCCAAATTGGCCATTGGGTCTTTATCTGGTTTTTCGCCTCTCCCGGGAGATCACATGGGTTCGGGTGGATGCAGAGTGATAGAAGATTTGAGGTTAGGATCAGATCAGCCATGATCTTATTGAATGGTGGAGCAGGCTCGAGGGGCCGATTGGCCTACTCCTGCTCCTATTTCTTATGTTCTTATGTTCTTATGTTACCAGTCCTGATACACCACTAGGGACTACAGCAACTGGAGGTAGGTTAGGGCACAGAAGTTTCAGAAGAAGTTTTAGAACCACAAGATCACAGTAGTATACACAATCATAAAGTTGTCACATCCGTTCACTTGATAGCACCTACTTATTTACTGATGCACAGAAATCTCTGCACACAAATAAACATTTTCACAGCATTACAGACACACATTATAGGCTCAGAGATCAACAGAGTAAGATGCATATTAGTGGAAAATAAATGTCACTAACTAAAGCATCATGCTGTGTATGCCTGTTCTGTTTAGATGAAAAAATATTAGCATGCGATCATTTTGAGCCCTTATTATTAATGTGTAGAACAGCGCTTATTATAACAGCCACATTCAACTGTAGCACCTTTATTGTAGCTACCATTGGAGTAATTTTATTCTCCAGTGGAATACAGCATTAATTGGCATAACTAACTCTTATCAAACCTTTAATTGGCATTAATTATCAATGAGTGATAAAACGAGGCACAATGCTCGTGCGAATAATTGTGTTTTTCACAAGGGGGATATCTTGCTAACCTTTTTCTCCATCAGTATGGTGTTCTTTAACAGCTATGATATTGCTTCATATTCATTATATAACATTACGATTCATGCCTTAGCTTTATGCTCTTCTCTAAGTCATGTAACTTTTTTCATTGACTTCAATGGGAAAAGAAAATCAGGCTAGATGTAAAACAGGCTGCCAATTCGTTATCACCCATTTTACATTATCGCACAAAGTCAAAATTAACCCCATGTGATGGTACCACAGAACAGTACATGGGAAAAATTGCTGAACTCAGAAAGAAATTTCAAGAGCAATTCTCCAACTTCAGGTAGCATGAAAGGAGAGTTTGCAATTGTCAGCGCACCATTATCTGTTAATGTGCCTGATGCACCAAGGAGTTGCAAATACAAGTTATTAAACTGCAGTGAGACTCTGTTGGAGGACAAGTTTTCTGATATTGGTGTCACTGGGGGTAATTTTAACTTTAGCCGCCCGTTGTACACCTCTCCCGATTTTAATTTAACAATGAAAACTGGGAGAGGTGTATAACGGGTGGCCAATCCGATATCGCCTGTTTTACACTATCACCCAAAGTTACAATTACTCCCACTGTGTTTTATCAATACCAAATTATCCCAAACTGAAGGCCTTTCAATCAAGAATTCTTTCCATCTTTGTGACCATATACTTGTGTGAAAAGATATTCTCTGCCATGAATATCAACAAGTCTAAACCATTCTCAACTTTGTTAACATGACACTCAAGACAGACTCAGCCAGTCATTTGCTCCAACTGTTGATGCGATGGTTGAAGCTAAGAGGTATCAGGTATCAGGGACCAGCAGTAGCAGTAAATAAAATCTAAATGTAAGTAAGTACCAAATGATTTATCTTTATGTATTTCTAATTTAATAACTTTTTCTGAAGCAGCTGAAAATAGCTTTCCTAGGATGCAGTCCTGAGGAACTCCTGCAGCGATGTTCTGGGGCTGAGATGAGTGGCCTCTAATGACCACAACCATCTTCCTTTGTGTGAGGTATGACTTCAACCACTGGAGAGCTTTTCCCCCGACCCCCATTGACTTCAGTTTTGCTAGGGTTCCTTGGTGCCACACTTGGTCAAATGCTGCCTTGATGTCAAGGGCGGTCACTCTCACCTCACCTCTGGAATTCAGCTCTTTTGTCCATGTTTGGACCAAGGCTGTAATGAGGTCTGGAGCCAAATAGTTCTGGCGGAACCCAAACTGAGCATTAGTGAGCAGGTTCTTGGTGACTAAGTGCTGCTTGATAGCACTGTTTGAGGACGCCTTCCATCACTTTGCTGAGGATTGGGAGTAGGCTGATGAGGCAGTAATTGGCCAGGTTGGATTTGTCCTGCTTTTTGTGTACTATCTGTTGCTCAAGCCAACCTGTTTGATTTCCATTGTACTACCTGCAACTGTGAAGCTTACTGCAGCCCACCAACTTCTATACTAATGACTGCCCAATTGCCAAGAGTGATTGTATAAGCACCTTACAGTCCACCATGTCTAACTGCATCTTAGGAGAATCATAGACGCACAATTAATGAGAGCTTCATCTGTTTCCCTACAGGTGAACATCTGCAGGTAGTCAAGGACTCTGGGTATAGTTGACTATGGACATTTGGATATGCACCAGCACATATTAAGTATGTCCAAATATGAATAAAATGGGATCCACTATAAACTGAGCAGGTTGTTGGTAATATTCTGAAATTAATAAGTCACATTTATGTATTCTAGCCAGGGACAACACTTAACTTTTATTCTGTATCACTTTACTTTGTTCAAAGTGTTCAAAAGAGAAGAAATGTTATGTTTCCTGCTCCTATTCACTGTCCAGAAACCCCTGGTGAGGACAGGGTCAGGTTCAGCTGTAATGGGCTTCACAGTTGAATAACCTGTTGATAAGCTTTGCCCAAATTCATGCTGCTGCCCGTCAAGCTATATAGTCCATCAAAAAGGTTAGAAATTTGAAAGAAAAGTTTTGTTATGAAATTCCTAGAAAAAAAAGGATACACCGCAAAAAGCCTTGCCAATGAGTGGGGGCTCTGTAACTGATGGACTATAAAATGAACAACATTTCTGAAATAGGTAGAGATGGTAAGGATGGCAGAAAAAGATCTGAAATTGTTTATTGAATCAATGTTGGCTCATGTTAGAGTGCAACCATGGCCAAATCTGCAATAGCACCTGATGTAGACTAAGCCAAAGGTAACAAGATTTTCTCACCTTGTGGATGAATGAGATAACACCTTCTCCAAATCTTCAGATTCTGGTAAGTTATGTTTTCTTGTTTGGAAAATGTAATAATCAATAATATGCTAGAATAATTTGAATAGAATGAGAGTTATTACCAATTAATGTTTTGAAATTCTCTCAAATTACATGTATAATGTTCATCGTGTGCTATCATGATCATTGCATTATAAAGTATATAAATTATTATCTTAATATCTTATGGAGCAGCCTTAATGTAAAATAATTCCCTGTATACAGACAGTCCAAAGCCATGTCATCAAAAGGGAATTGTTCATATCTCCACAGATGAATCCCAACCTTCTGTCTATATTACAACAGTGACTACACTCCAAAAGTGTTAGATCCGTGATTCTGAGAGTATGATGTTTTTCAATAACCACACGGATGCTGTAACTTAACAATCAACAGGTATTTACTGGAGTAGGGTAGTCTCAAGACTGGGGGTACAGAGACATGCTCAAGGCTTATATACAGGTGTGGTCACTGCCGGTACTACAGTATACAGGAGCTGTAAAAGTAGTTCTCTCTTAAAGGCACATACACTACAATTCTTCCCCTTTTAGATTAGCAGTACCCATAATATTCAAATAACAATTAACACTTAACATGTACATTAAACAACAATAGTCCATTTATAGATTCAGTCTTTGGGGCGGCTTCCTGATCCTTTCGGGATAGCGCCTTTCCTGAGGTCCTTGTTCTTGGTGCGGAGGCGATTCTGGCCCCTTTTCGTCGGTTAGTTCATCGGTTTCCACTGCTACTGGTTCTGAGGTAGATGCTACAGGTATGTCGGGTTCATCCCCAGGTACTCGAGACATGGGGTTGACTCGTTCCTGTGACACTAAGATCTGATCGACGTGGTGTCTCACAAGGTTCTCCCCGACATCCACTGTGTACATTAATGGCCCCTGCCTTGTGCATATCGTTCCGGGTTGCCATTTCTCTGTTCGGTAGTCACGGGCCAAGACTGGTTGTCCTACATTGAAGCTCCTTGTCGGCTTCTCATTGATGTGCTGGAATTGTTTATCCTCAACATTTCTTCGCACATTTGGTCTGAGCAAATCCAGACAAGATCTCAACCTTCGGTTAAAGAACATCATGGCCGGGGTCTGGTTGGTGACTGCATGTGTCGCATTTCTGTAGGCTAATAGGAAATTGTCCACCTTATGCTGTAGTGGAATTTCATCATTGCACATGGCCTTTATCGCCTTTTTAAAGGTTTGTACGAACCTCTCAGCCAATCCATTTGTGGCTGGATGATACGGGGCGGATGTGTAATGCCTGACCCCATTCCTTCTCATAAATTTCCGAAACTCTTCGGACACAAACTGTGGTCCATTATCAGAGCAAATCTGCTCTGGCAAGCCGTTCCTGGCAAATATGGTCCGTAGGACTGCAATCGTTTTCTCTGCAGTGGTTGAGGACATTTTTATCACCTCAGGCCATTTCGAGTGAGCATCCACTGCTATTAAGAACATTGAGTCCATGAATGGACCAGCAAAATCAATATGCACCCGTTGCCATGGAGAGGAGGGCCACTCCCATGGGTGTAGAGGGGCATGTGGTGGGGCATTTTGGACCTTCTGGCATCCTGAGCAGCTCTTGGTTAGGTCCTCGATTTGTTGATCGATCCCCGGCCACCACACATAAGCCCTAGCAAGGCTTTTCATTTTCACCCCTCCCAGATGACCTTCATGAAGCTCATTTAGCACTCTCTCCCTTAACTTGGGTGGAATCACCACTCGGGATCCACACATCACTGTCACCTGGCATACTGACAGCCGTTCTCTTCTGGATGAGAATGCTGGCAACAGTGAGTCGCCATGTGTTGGCCATCCCCTCACCGTCAAATCATATACCCGAGACAGTGTCGGATCATTGCGGGTCTCCTTCTCTATATCCGCGTTCGTTACTGGCAATCGTTCAATTATTGACGAATAAAATATCTCGATAGGGTCCACTGCTGATGCTTCCTCCACAGTAGGCAGTGGCAGGCGTGATAGCCCATCAGCGTTTCCATGCTGTTTCGTGCCTTTATATTCTATTTCATATTGATTCACCCCTAGAAACAGGGACCATATTTGTAACCGTTGTGCAGTCATCACTGGAACGCCCTTCTTAGGATTAAAGGTGGAGACAAGTGGTTGGTGGTCAGTCAGCAAGGTGAACTTCTGCCCATGCAGATAGTGGTTGAATTTTTTTACTCCCCATACTAGGCTGAGGGCCTCCCTGTCAATCTGGGCGTAGTTGCGCTCGGCTGAGGTTAGTGACTGAGACGCAAAGGATACTGGCCTCTCCAACCCGTCTGGGAATTTGTGCGACAGCACCGCTCCAATACCATAGGGTGATGCATCACATGCCAAACGAATTGGTAGTGCTGGGTTGAAATGGGCCAACATCTCTTTTGATGTGATCAATTCTTTACACTTCTGGAAAGCTCGTCTACATTCGTCATTCCACTTCCATGGTACCCCTGTTTGCAGTATGGTGTTCAGTGGGTGTAATACCTGTGATGAAATATTTCCATTCATCACTGCCTGTGACTGAGATCGGTTTCAGTGTCATTTCCCTTCCCCCAGACCTCATTGTATTGTGTACTGGAATGTGCTGTATTGTATACTGGAATGTGCTGGAATGTGCTGTGTGTAGGGCTCCGCCCATACCTGGCCCCGTTTGTAAGCTAGCTTCAGTCAAGCCCCAGTCTCCAGAAGGACGACATCTCTCTCGCTTACGTGTTTCGTTCTAAGTTAATAAAAGCCTTGTTTTGTTCTGCTACCTTCGAGTCTCGGAATTATTGAGGCACATCAATACCGTGGACAAATTTGGTAAGAACTTATGGTAGTAGTTTACCAGCCCGAGGAACGACCTCAGTTGTGAAACATTTTCCGGTGCTGGAGCCTTGACTACTGCCTCAATCTTTTCAGGGGACTTATGTAACACCTCTTCATCGATGACGTGGCCACAATACGAGCTCTGCTTCTGGAAAAACTCGCACTTGTGGCGATTAGCTCGTAGCCCATATTCCTTTAATCTGGTGAGCAACTTCTCCAAGTTGGCGAGGTGATCACTGTCATTTTCGTCCGTGACCAGGATGTCGTCCAAATAACACTGGGTCCCTGGAACTTGATCCATCGCCCTTTGCCAAATAGCCGGAGCCGATGCTACCCCGAACACCAGCCGGTTGTATTGATAGAGACCTTTATGAGTGTTTATCGTGAGGTATTGTTTCGAGGCTTCTTCTACCTCCATTTGCAAGTATGACTGGGCTAGATCAATTTTGGTGAAGCGTTTACCTCCAGATAGCGAGGCAAAAATATCCTCAATTCGTGGAAGCGGATATTGTACCATGTGAAGGACTGGGTTCACTGTCACCTTAAAATTCCCATAGATGCGGACCTTCTTTGGTTCCCCAGGCGTATTACTCAACAACCTCTTCATTACAGGAACGATGGGTGTAGCCCACTCGCGCCAGTCTACTTTGGACAGTATTCCTGAACGTTCCAACCCTTCCAGCTCTGCTTCGACAGCTGGTCTGATCGCATAAGGCACTGGTCTGGCCTTAAGAAACTTTGGGCTTGCATTTTCCTCTATTTTAATCGTTGCTGTTATGCCTTTTAGTGTTCCGAGTCCCTCCTGGAACACTTCTTTTGCATCAGTTAGCATTTTTGACAGTCGTCCAGGTGTGACGTCATCATCCTTTTTGGCCTCAACCTTCAGTGCCTGTATGGAATGTCAATCTAATTGCATCTTCCGGATCCATTCACGTCCTAGCAGTGGTGGTCCTCCATCTGGCAATACATATAAGTCCATTTTAGGTATTTCCTGGCCTTTGTATATCACTTTCACCCTTATTTTTCCTCTGGGGTAGACTTTTTGCCCAGTGTACGTCTTCAAGACAATCTCTGTAGCTTTCAAGGGTATATGTTAAAATAGCCGCTTGTAGTCCCTTTGGTTTATGACTGTTAGGGCTGATCCTGTGTCCAATTCCATTTTCACTTGGACTCCGTCTATCTTGAGTGTAACCCAGATAGTCTGGTGATCCTCCATTTTGGTTACCTTATGTAGTTTCAGACAACCCAGCTCCTTGCTTCCAGAGTCTGTGTCACTTTTCTGTTCATCTGAACTACTGTCCATCACCTTGTGTACCTTTTTGTACGTCTCCTGTGGAGATTTCTTGCTGTTGGTTTTCTTCCCAGACCTGCAGACTCTTGCTATGTGTCCTGCTTTTCCACACTGTCTGCACACTTGGTCCTTGAACCAACAATCCTTCTGGTCATGTGTTGTTCTGCCGCAGCGATAACACTTCCCTGTTCCATAGGACATTTCATTGGTGCCATATTCTTGCGGTCTCCGTTGTATCTCTGCAACGCCCCTTGCGGCTGCTTCATGTGATACTGCCATACTGAAAGCCTTGTCCAGCGTAAGATCCTTTTCTGATAGAAGCCGTTTCTGGGTTCCTTCACTTTGAAGCCCACACACAAACTTGTCCCTTAACGTATCTGCTAGTCCCACTCCAAACTGGCAGTGTTTTGATAGCTTGTGCAGTTCTGTTAAGTACTCAGCATTGCTTTTGTCTTTGTGTTGGTTCCTTTTATGGAACTTAAATCATTCTGCTATCGGCAGCGGTGTGGGGTTTAAGTGGTCCTGTAGGATTTCTACTATGCTTTCAAAATTCTTATTCACAGGCTTCTCTGGGGTTATTAGGTTTTGCAGTAACCCATAAGTTTTTGCACCCATGGAATTTAACAAAACCAGTGCTTTCCTAGCATCTGGCACTTCATTCGCCCTGCAGTATACCTCAATACGTTCCACATATGTTGCCCAATCTTCGACTTCATTGTCGAACGTAGAGATACTGCCACTCTTCGGCATCCCTGGGTGTGATTTAACTGTCAAAAATGGCGTCTCCCATGCTTTCCCTTCTTCTCCGCTGGCACAAAATGGCGTCTCCCGCGCTTTCCTTTCTTCCCGCGTTCGCCCTTCTTCTCCGCTGCGGCTTCTAAAAATGGCATCTCCCGTGCTCTTCCTTCTTCTCCGCAGCTCAATGGCATCTCCCACGTTCTCCCTTCTTCTCCCCACGGACACTGTTCAGCCCTTGAGCCCTGGCTGCACTCTGCGCGTTTTTTTTTTCTGTGCGCCTTTCCCGTTTCCGCTGCTCGGTCCTGAACCCGGCTGCTGCTTTACCCTCTCTCTCTCCATTTTGTTTTTCCTCGACGCCGCTCGGTTTTCAACCCCCGGCTGCGCCCTGTGCGCTTCACCCTCTATCTTACCCCGTCGACGCTGCTCGGCTTTTTCTCTGCCGTCGGTCGGCTCCAGCCGCCGCTGTCCGGGAAGGGTCTGCGCTGTACCTGGTACCTGTCGGCAGTCTGTTGCTGATCGTCGTGGCTGGGGAACCAAGCCCGGCTCTCCACAGCCTCCCCTGCGATGTTCACGCTCTGCCGGACGACTGGGCGGTTGCTCGTGGTCGACGCCCGTGTTTCTGGCCTCGACTCTCTTCCACCGCCCTCCCGGAGCGAATCCTCGAAGGGAAATGCAGAGTTACAGGTAGATTCGAATCGCCACTCGTCGCCACTGTTAGATCCGTGATTCTGAGAGTATGATGTTTTTCAATAACCACACGGATGCTGTTACTTAACAATCAACAGGTATTTACTGGAGTAGGGTAGTCTCAAGACTGGGGGTACAGAGGCATGCTCAAGGCTTATATGCAGGTGTGGTCACTGCTGGTACTACAGTATACAGGAGCTGTAAAAGTAGTTCTCTCTTAAAGGCACATACACTACAAAAAGTACTTCATTGGTTGTAAAATGTTTTGGGACGTCCGGTGGTCATGAAAAGTGCTATATAAATGCAAGACTTTCTTTCTTACAGTGGATGACCCTTAGTTACCTCCGAGATGGCGGAAGAGGAAGGTAACTGCCTGGCTAGCGATGATTTGTGGCAAAGAGAACTGTGCCACATCTCCATGGGAATGTCATCTACAGGTGAACTCAAGTAGTAAAAGAATGGTGCACCTTCCAATAGGCCTCCCACGCTCTCACCTCTAGTTAAAAGTTAGGCTAATACTATATGGTAAGTCTTCTGTAAGTGACATAGAGACAATTCAGCCACAGTGTACAGGAGCTGTCTTTTTGGCACCCTTACACTCACGACAAGGAGGAAGGGACTGCCTCAAGGCCTCAGAACACACTGAAAGTACAAGATTGCATCACGTAATGCATTAGCTGGATGCAGTTAGCAGTGCAGCTTCGTTTGCTGGTCAGTCTTCTCTCCCCAGTTGTTTAAAACCATCAAGGGACATGTCCAGAGCACCTTTGACCCATTTAAAGGATAGTCTTCTGAGAAAATTCACACCATTGTGGCTAATGTGCTACTGGATAGAGGCTGACCCTGGTTGGATTCTTCCGGTGTTCTGTCCTCCCCGAGTTCATCTGACAGTTCAACAACTGCGACCTGCACTTGTACAGTGCATTTAATGTAGCAAAATGTTCTAAGGAACTTTGCAGTCAGACATCGAGCAAGAGTTTAGGAAGAGGGTTGGGGAGTTGACCAAAGCTGCAGTTGGAGAAGTAGATTTTGAGGAGGCTTTTGAAAGTATGGAGAGATACAGCAAGGCAGAGGGCCTTAAGAAGGTGTGATAACTGAAGGCCATGCTACCATTGGCTAACAAAGAGAGGGGGTATAGACAGACGGTTAGAGTCGAAAGAGCAGAAGGTGCAAGCCAGGGCGGAGAGATGGAGGAGGTTGCAGAGGTAGAATGGGGCAAGGCGATGAAGTCGGCAGTCTTAGTAAGAGGGAGTATTTTTAGGAACAGGAAAAGGCCATTAGGCCCTCCTTCTTCACAAATCAGTATCACTTACCTACCTTTTTAGCAGATTTCTCATTCCCTTCTCTCTCCAGAAACACATCTAATTCTCTGATAAATCCATATATACTGTTCACTTCAATGTACTCCTGAGGTAACTTATTCCAAAACTCTGTTACACTTTAGGTGAAAAAGCTCCTCCCCATTCTTTTTGCACCCTTAACTTCCTATTTTCTAACTGATGCCCCCTGGCATGTGAGCCATTCACCATAGTAGGTAATTTGCTTGGATCAATTTTTATTAATCCCCTTCACAACCTTAAAAACTTCAATAAGATCACCTCAAAGTCTCCTTGTCTGGAGAATATAAGCCCTTATCCTTTGCTCAGAACTTAACTTTCTGTTACCTAGAAGTATCTTCTGTGTTCCCCTCTGTGCCCTGTCGACAACAATGACAACAATGTGCATTTATATAGCACCTTAAATGTGAAATGTCCCAAAGCATTTCACAAATAGGCATAATAAACACCAAGGGACAGATTCCGAGGTAAAACAAGACTAGGTCAAAGATATGGGAGGAGAAATTCACTATCACCCCGTTTGAGGCGCTAATTTTTAAAAGTTTGAAAGGTTAGCCTCAGGCGCTCACGATTTCAAACTTTTGAAAAATTTGCCGCTTGCGCTCCAAGAAGGAAGTGGAGCGTTAAATCAATCGCTCCACTTCCTTCTTGGAGCGCAATCGGCAGCAGGCAGGGCGGAGGCTTCAGCAGCGCTGCACACTGGGCCGCGCAGCACTGCCGCGCTCAAAGGCTCCTTCCCTCCCTTAAAGGGAAGAGCCATCGCTGCAGGCTCTGCAATAGAAAAATTACCTATCTGGACCACCAAAGGCAGCCGCGATCCCGCGCGAACAGCCCGGCACTCAAGCACAGTGTCGGGCTGATCGATCACGGGCAGGAATCTGCGGAAAAAAACTAGAACAACAAAGGTAAGAATTTTTTTTGCTTACCTCGGCCACCTCGCCTTTAATCATCGCCCCCAAAGCGGCCGGCCGTCCGATGCACGCCTCCTGCAGCTGTCGGTGTTTTCAACCGACGCTGCTGCAGGGGAGGGAAGTCAATTTTGGGTCCGCGGTGCTACCGGGGCGATGCGCACGGTGATGACATCACGGTATCTGGGCGAAGGAGATCGGTGCGCAACGCCATAACGCCGCCACAAAACTCCCGCCGAATATGACGGGAGTCGATGTCAGCGCCGCGCCCAGTCGCAAAGCCATTTGCGCCCCATTAGCACCCCCAGGGGCGTTAGCGGGAGGCACAAAGGCACCCAATTTCGTCCCCATGGATTCCAGGGAGGTTTTAAAGGTGAAGAAAGAGATGCGGATGCAAAAAGGTTTAGGGAGGGAATTCTGAAGAGTAGGTCTGATGCAGCTAAAGGATCTACCACAAATAGTTGGTTGAAGAGAAGAATAATGGAGAGAAGGATGGATTCAGAGGAGAAGGAGAATTGATACTTCACAAATTGAGTTAGAAGAGGATCAAGGGAGGAGGAGGTGGGTCTCATAAGAACATAAGATATAGGAGCAGGAGTAAGCCATAATGCCCTTCGAGTCTACTCCGCCATTCAATAAGATCATGGCTGATCATTGACCTCAACTCCACTTTCCCGCCCGATCCTCATGTCCTTTGATTCCCCTAGAGTCCAAGAAGACAGGAGGAAGAAGGATGAGAAAGTATAAAAAGATAGGAGTCCTTGACTAGAGTGGATGGAAGACTGAGAGGAAGTTAAAGCTGGGTCAGGAGCAAGCGAAGAAAGTGGCAGAAGCAGCTGTATTGCTGGTCTCAAATCTTTGATGCAAATAAATCTGTGAGCTCCTCGTGATTGTTGTTAAAGGTGAAATAGAATCCTATGATACAGTGACCAGAACTGCACACAGTATTCCAGATTGGATCTGATGAATGCCTTCTACAACAACAGAATATCAACAGTATTTAATTTATTTTAAGTGAAAAATATTTATTTTTATGAGTTCTTTAATAAACCATTATTTTCTTTGCTTCTTTTCCCGCCTTGACACAGGAAGTCTATTAGCATTTCATGTAAAAAAAAAGCCATTTTAGTTTCTGGAATGTTTTGACATATGCTGTGCGACTTTATCTTCTGGATCTTGATTTTATTATTATATCCTTGTTGAAGGTGCTTGTCTTATTCCAGTTAGGTCAATTGATTGGGGTTACGTAAGGATCCCAGCGCAATAGGGGCTAACCAAGAACCCTTTCAATATAATAGGACCTAGTTTGAGAATCAACAGGAAAATAGCACCTAACACACACATAGTAATTTAAGGAGTAGCTAAAAAAAAGCAAGTACTGCCCAAGGTCCTTCAGTAAATAAGCATTGGCTAAGGGTTCTGTGGATATGGTAGTCTATTGGTCATGGTCGCGGATTAGTAGCCTAGAGGTTGCGAGTTCAATACACAACATGGTAAATTGTGAAAGATTTCAATAAAATCATTTATAAGCTGATACCAGAAAAATTACCATAAAGTTACTGCATTGTAATGTTTAGCGAACGGAACAACATGCTACCTTGACAAGTAATTCCAGTCCCATATTATGTGGTTAACTCTTACGGCGCAATTTTCGCCAAACATTTTAGGAGCTAAGTGTCAGCTGTGAGTCAGTTGGTAGCACCCTCGCCTCTGAGTCAGAAGGTTGTGGGTTCAAGTCCCACTCCAGGGATTTGAGCACATAAAGTTAGGCTGACACTCCAGTGCAGTGCTGAGGGAGTGCTGCACTGTCGGAGGTGCCGTCTTTCGGATGAGACGTTAAACCGAGTCTGCTCTCTCAGATAGACATGAAAGATCCCATGGCACTATTTCAAATAAGAGCAGGGGAGTTATCCCCGGTGTCCTGGCCAATATTTGTCCCTCAACCAACATAACAAAAACAGATTATCTGGTCATTGTCACATTGCTGTTTGTGGGAGCTTGCTATGTGCAAATTGGCTGCCGCGTTTCCTACATTACAACAGTGACTCCACTTCAAAAAAAGCACTTTATTGGCTGTAAAGCGCTTTGCGACGTCCGGTGGTCATGAAATGCGCTATATAAATGCAAGTCTTTCTTCTTTCTTTCTAACGAGATGGCCAAGATGGGGCCTTCAGCTGTAATGTTAGTTTAGCTCGCATTTAACACAAGACACCGGCCTAGAAATTGGGTTGAGGCGCCAAGTTCACCTGGGCGCTGATTTTTGCGCAGCGTTCGGAGCATTAACGAACGTCAGAAATTCAGTTTCAGCGCCCCTAGAGGGAGACGGGGCGAGGCTCAAGGCGCTCCGCGTCCCTCTTAGGGCGCTGAAACAGAATATTGCAGCGCAACGTGCCGCAGCGCCACACGCTGCGGCACGGCACGCTGCGGTACTGCAGGCCTTCCTCCCATTGTTAAGGGGGAGGGGCCTGCAACAGCACGATCCCGATCGCGAGTGCCGGCAAAAGAGCCCGGCACCGAGAAGTGCCGGGCTCTCGGGAAACAGCCGACAATGCCGTGGGGTGGGAGGGCGTCAGGAGGCCGGGGACGGATGTGCTGACAGGTGGCCGCTGAAAAAGGCGGCCACCCCGCACCTCCACCTTAACTTGCGCCACTGCTGGCACAGCAAGGCCCCGTGAACTGGGCGCGGGTAGCGAACGGCGCTACAGCGGCGTTCGCTACCAAATATCGCGATCGAGGCACTAATGGGGCGCTGCGCACACCGATGACATCGTCGGTGGCGGCGCAGCGCAACAGGCTAATGCCACCATTAGCGCCCCCGCTGAATATCGCGGGAGGCGCGGCCAGTGGCGCTACAGCCACTGACTGCCCTCTTTAGGCGCTAATAGGTGGCGCTACATCCCCAATTTCTCCCCCTCCATCTTGGTAAGGAAGTTGAAGCCAGCTCTAGGAACGTTTGCCCAGAGGCTTGTTAAACAGCTGATTGCCACTTAAAATGCCTGCTAGTGCTCATTAAAGAGGCTGCACGGCATTTTGGTGTCTAACGCTTCAACTAATGCCCTCTTCATCAGCGAGCAGCTGTTTGGGAGTAAACACGGCGTTGATGGCGATTTCAAGTGTTACTTAAAGGGATACTCACCACTTAAAGGGATACTCACCACTTCCTGTTCATTGCTGCTGGAGCTGCAAAGGGGACCTCTGAAACACATCAGAAGACTTTCTGGGACACTTTGTCAAGACCTCACCACACTCGAGCAACATTTATTATGGAAATTCTCTGAGGACCCCACCTAAAAAGAGTAAGTGCTGTGCTACTCCACCTTATTGGACACCTTATAGGAGTCACCAGTTGAAAGGGAGTGCTTGGTCATGAGCATCTTGCTAAGGGTCCCCCTTGGTCTGGACACGGTATGGGAGGGAGACATGAGGCCAGGCAGAGCAGCACCAGCTGTTGCAGGAGAGAGAGACAGGAGGGTGAGCTGGACTCTTTCCCCCCTTGCGGGTACAGGGCATCCCTCCTCCTCTGGACCTCCTCCACCAGGACCTCCAGTGCCGCATCTGAGAACCTGTGCACCCTCTCCCTCGGTCCCTGAGCCATCCTGCAGCCTGCCGCTCTGTGCCAGCCAGAGCACTGCACACCTTCAGTGGAAGTGGGTATGAGGAGCCCACATGTACTGCTCCACAAAAATTGCATCTTATCAGCACTTGAGTGCTAAACCTGCAGGTTTCTGGTTTAGCACCTCCAGGCATGTTCAAATTACGGTAATCGGCAAGTAGGACCAAACAGGCTAGTTTTATTAACACTGCAGCCATTTAGCACCTGTTTTACCCTTTGGTTTAATGCCTGCTGTATTAAAAAAACAAAGCAACTCAGTTGTAAAAATAAAATGCTTACGGTTGGCTAAGGACTCCTCAGTAATTATGAGTAATTTAAAGGTCTTTTAGAGTAATAGCGCCTTATCATTCATACCTAATGAAAGACATTGTTTTAATGCACTTCCTTGTTTTCTACAGACTTGAAGGTCAGTCATTTTGTCATTTTGTTCTACAGTACAAGCTACAGCAGTGTACAGTTATCTGAATCACTGGGAGAATAGCAATTTTGTGGAATGCCTCCTGAGACAGCAGAAAACAATGTTACAGAAAATTATTTTCACAACAATAAAAAAAATAGTGGCAACCCGGAGTTTCTGAAAATATTGAGAGGTGGAAAAATGCAAAGACAATTGAATGAAAGCCACATAGATATAACAGAGCCAGCCTGGAGGCAGAGTAACAGCTGTCTGGCTTTTGGTTGGACTGATCAGAAATTATTAAGTTATAAACCAATGACAGACTTTTAAAGCAAAAGTCATTCTGTTCCCACTCCTGTGTCTCATGACGTGCAGGCATTGCATAGCAAGGTTCATAATATTTTCAAAGAAATAGTAATGCATCAGAACATGATCCTACTCTGTTATTCTGCCTCCAGGCTGGCTTTAGATTTGATAAATGGTAGCAACCCTATAACATAAAGACAGAAACATGCAATACGCAGCATATGAAAACACACAACACATATAAGAAACCCACAGAATGTCCTGTCAGAAAGAAGCTGGACTGTGTTTTATCTGCGTCATCAGACCTTAGTGCTATTCTTATATTTTCTCAGATCTGTGACACACTTTCCAAATCCCGTGGGATTAGTTTTGTTACATGAGTACAATACTCAAAACATAGATCACTTCAGCTTCAATTGAATTTGTTTAACAAGAAGACCTAAAGGAGTAAATCCCCTGAAATCAGAGCATCCAGGAAATAAATCCTATGAAATTAAGACATCCTGGTATAGAATCTGCACAGGGTTCAAACAGCTGGGTATTTCTAGGATAGTATCAATATGTGGACATCTCGTCTAACTGCGTTAGAAGATTGATGCTTTCTGGTGAGTATCAATGCAGGCAATTCTCCTTAAATGCACTTCAGTGCAGTGCTGAGGGAGTGCTGCACTGTCGGAGATGCCGTCTTTCGGATGAGATGTTAAACCATGAGATGTCTGCCCTCTCAGGTGAACATAAAAAATCCTACAGCACCTTTTGAGGAGGAGCTAGGGAGTTCTCCCCAGTGTCCTGGCCAATACTTATTCCTCAGCCAAAACCACTAAAACAGATTATCTGGCCATTATCAAATTGCTGTTTGTGGGAGCTTGCTGTGCACAAATTGGCTGCCATGGTTCCTACATTACAATAGTGACTACATTTCAAGAAGTACTTCATTGGTTGTAAAGTGCTGTGGGGCATCCTGAGGTCGTGAAAGGCGCTATATAAATGCAAGTCTTTCTTTCTTTATTAACTGTGTAAGGAGATGGATGGAACCAATACAATGGAAAAGGCTCAATCTGGGGGGCAGTGACTAAGCAGGAATCTATTCTGGGTCCCCACTTGTTCACACTATCCATAAATGATTTGGATGAGAGTAAATCTTGGAATATTATACAATTTGCTATTTATACCAAGTTATGCAGCCTGGTGACAAATATAAAAGAGATAAACAGCATCCAGCAAGATATGGAGCAATCAAACAAATGAGATAATGAATGCAGATGAATTTTAATGTAAACAAATGCACTATTCATAGAACCATAACATTTTACAACACAGAAGGTTGGCATTTAGCCCATTGTCCCAGTGCCAGCTCTCTGAAAGAGCTATCCACTTAGTACCATTCACCTGCCCTTTTAATTCACTATTTTTCAAATATTTATCCACTTCCCTTTTAAAAGCTGTTATGAATTATGCTTCCACCATTGTTTCTGTAGGGCATTCCTACCCCAACAATCTTGGCATTGCCATTCATTTTTTGGCGATGATCTTAAACTTATGCCATTTACTTAGCAAATCACTGACCAAAGGAAATAGTTTTTGCCTCATTTACCTTATCAAAACCCTTCATTGTTTTGGATAATATCAGATCTTTTCTGTTCTAATGAAGGGTGCCTCAGTTTCTCCAGTGTTGCCTCATAACTAAAAAATTTCGTCTCTGGTATCACTGGTAAAAGCCCATGGGATCCAAGGCAAAGTGGCAAGTTGGATCCAAAATTGGCTCAGAGGCAGGAAACAAAGGGTAATGGTCGAAGGGTGTTTTTGTGACTGGAAGGCTGTTTCCAGTGGGGTTCCGCAGGGCTCAGTACTGGGTCCTTTGCTTTTTGTGGTATATATCAATGATTTGGACTTGAATGCAGGAAGTATGATTAAGAAGTTTGCAGATGATACAAAAATTGGCCATGTGGTTGATAATGAAGAAGAAAGCTGTAGACTGCAGGAAGATATCAATGGATCAGTCAAGTTGGCAGAACAGTGGCAAATGGAATTCAATCCAGAGAAGTGTGAGGTAATGCATTTGAGGAGGGCTAACAAGGCAAGGGAATACACATTAAATGGTAGGATACTGAGAAATGCAGAGGATCAGAGGGACCTTGGAATGCATGTTCACAGATCCCTGAAGGTAGCAGGACAGGTAAATAAGGTGGTTAAGAAGGCATACGAGATACTTGCCTTTATTAGCCGAGGCATAGAATATAAGAGCAGGGAGGTTATTCTTGAATTGTATAAAACATTAGTTAGGCCGCAGCTAGAATACTGCGTGCAGTTATGGTCACCACATTACAGGAAGAATGTGATTGCACTAGAGAAGGTGCAGAGGAGGTTTACGAGGATGTTGCCTGGGCTGGAGAATTTTAGCTATGAGGAAAGATTGGATAGGCTGGTTTTTTTTTCTTTGGAACAGAGGAGGCTGAGAGGAGACCTAATTGAGGTGTATAAAATTATGAGGGGCCTAGATAGAGTAGATAAGAAGGACCAATTTCCCTTAGCAGAAGGATCAATAACCAGGGGGGCATAGATTTAAAGAAATTATAGGAGGTTTAGAGGGGAGTTGAGGAGAAATGTTTTCACCCAGAGGGTAGTGGGGGTCTGGAACTCACTGCCTGAAAGGGTGGTAGAGGCAGAGACCCTCACCACATTTAAAAAGTACTTGGATATGCACTTGAAGTGCCGTAACCTACAAGGTTATGGACCAAGTGCTGGAAAGTGGGATTAGGGTGGATAGCTCTTTGTCGGCCGGCACGGACAAGATGGGCTGAGTGGCCTCCTTCTGTGCTGTAAATTTCTATGATTCTATGATGATCACCTTATTAAATCTGTTCTGCACGCTCTCCATGGCCTTGACATCCTTACTAAAGGACAGCAAGCAAAACTGAACAAAATATGACAGATTCCAGGGCCCACAGTCTCCAATGTAGAACAGCGCTTGAAGCAAGCCTTTGCCAAGAAATTGTAGACCCATTAATTTAAATGAATAGAAAATCAGGCACTGCAAGCTTATGAGTCATAGTGCAAACTCAGGTCTCAGCTACGACACTGGCTTACCAGAATGGCCTCAATTGACCACTCATGCCATTTTAATCCAAATAAATCTGAATACAGTTACATTTCAGCATTCAGAATTCTGTTCAATTTGCACTTGGAAATGGTTTCACCCCTAAAAACCGCATTGCCTACAGGGTGAATGCTGATCATCTATCATTGAGGGAAGAAGCTGTGAGAGCTGGTAGCATACTGAGGAACCCCTAAAATATTTGTTACTTCCATGAAAACATGAAAATGGAATGAAAAAGGTCACATGTATCAACAAGCCTTTTCCTTCCGCAAACCATGCACAATGGTCCGTTCTATTTTAGATTCTAATCAACTCATTTAATCTTCTGAGGAAAGCTCTGCAAGGATTCCCCCTGCCCTGAGGTAAATCACACACAGTCCCTCTGAAACCCCAGCCTGCACTGAAACCCTATCCTGCACTGAAGGCTTGCTCCCCTGCCTCAACTTACTGATTGGCGCCATCACTGTCAACTCTTACAACTGAGATTGATAGAGTTTTGTTAGACAAAGGTATTAAGGGATATGCAACCAAGGAGTGTACATGGAGTTAAGATACAGATCAACAATGATCTAATTGAATGGCGGAACAGGCTCAAGGGGCTGAATGGCCTACTCCTGTTCCTATATTCCTAACTTATATTTGTATCTAAAAAGCTTTCAGATTGCTCAAAGGGTTAAATTTTGTAAGAAGTCCTCAGGCGTCAGATCAATAGGAACTATAGTAGGATCTGCATTATGTTTAACACGCCACTTCTTTCAGAGCCACAAAATGCTCTGGCAGGAATAAATGTTTATGGGAAGTTACTGGCTGCTCTATTTGCCTACACAACAATGACTACACTCCAAAAGCAATTCACTGTGTGTAGCGCTTTGAGATGTTCTTGACGACATTTTAAGGCATCTGTATAATGCAAGTAAGAAAAAGGTTATCGAACAGCCATCAAAACACTACAGGAAACTTTGGTTTATCCGGTGGTTAACTCGATCCACTGGCAAAAATCAGGAGCCGTTTCGTTAGGTTTTTTTTCTTTTCGTTGCTTTTTTTTCACCAGTCAGGCTCTGCAAGGCCTCGCTGAAGCTGTTGCTAAGCTACAGAGACGCTTGCAAGGTACGGCCGACTGTTTAGAAGCTGTTGCTAAGCAACAGGGTTTGTTGCCAGATACGGAGCTCAAAATCCCCGTATGTTTCAACATTAGTGCTGGTTTGTCCGGCAGTTTTGCTGGGATGGCAACAGCTCGGTCCCGTCGGTGCCGGATATCACAAAGTTTCCTGTAATTAGTTGACACACCATAGTACTTCTGATTAGAAAATCCAGAATCTCAGGCATTGATACATTTAGATCTCAATGTGACAGCTACCAAATTCTTCGGTAGAGATTCTTTTTAATCACAATAAAAAATTTTGCTCATTATGCAACAGCAGGCTGTCAATAACACTAGAGTACTTGAAGTGCAAAGCTGGAGAGATGAAGTAAGAATAAGATACTCAGAATAAAACGGATGCAGGAGAGAGACAAAGTGGTAGAGTGAGGAAGTGGAATAGTGTCAGGGTGAGTGTAGATAGAATGAAGAAGTGATAGAGAGAGACTTTGATGGATTGGGGGAAAATGGAACAAGAGCGAAAAGGGTGAGTGACAGGGCAATCAAGGAGGAAATGGTAAACGGAGAGAAAGAACATCCTGCGGCAAGAAGATGAGTAATCGAATCAGAGAGACTAATGGAGCGAGAAAGTTAGCATTGAGTGAAAGAGCATTGGAGCAAGAAGGAGGGTTCTGGAGCATAAAAAAGAGACTGGTTGACAGGAACATTAGATAATAAAAGAGAAAGAATGAATGATGGCAAAAAAGGAATGCACTGAAGCTTGAAAGAGGCAATGGCAGAACAAGAGAGAGAGGCAGAGCATTGGAGCATCATGTGGAAAGAGTGATAGAGAGAAAGGAGTGCAGCAGACCATGTGAGAGAGCTAAGTGTTTTGTCATGGTAAGAAAGGTTAAAATGATTCATTTAAGCCATTCCATTCATGGAGCTGGCTGTTTGTGATTAGACTGATTGATCGTGGAAATTAGTCCTCTAGTGGTTTATTGAGCGAACTCTTTCACATTCCCGGCTCACACAATTCCAAAAGAGGCATTTCTTTTTTATTTCCAATTTTCTCCCCTTTTTTCCTCTGCCCGGCCAAAGGCATTGAGGGTCATTTTGAATGTAAAACGGACAATATCAGATCAGCAGCCTGTTATACACCTCCCCCAATTTTCATTTCCACTGACTTTGTCCGCCTGTACTTCTGGGAGGCTGAATAGTCTTCTATCCTCAGATTCTCCTCCTTACTCCTTGTTGCAGTAGATCTCTCTTGGACTGCCACAGGCCCAAAGTGGTCTGCATGGCCTCCCACATGTTCTTTATATTATTGCAAATGTGGGTAGTGGACTCCTCCAACCTATCCACCATTTACGTGGAAACAGTCTGCACATGACAGCAATGCTCCATGACCATTTTCTCTTGTAAACTGGGCCCCTGAGAGCAAGGTGCCCAAGCTCTCCAGCCATGGGCAGTTATACTCCATCCTCTGGTGAGGCACAGGTTGCTCTTCCTCCTCCCCTCCCAGGCTCTTCCTGCTCACTGCCCTGAGAGTTTCCGATGGCATCACATGGGTTTTAAGACGTCCATGTTTCCAGCAGGCAGAGGAATGTCCAGCCCATTGACTCTTCACTGACATATAATTCCATGAGCATTGATTACCATGACCGTTATTCAAGTGTTAGCTTTGACAGAAACAGTTGGTGGGCTATTTTAACACAGAGAGCATCACGACTGAGTCTATTCTGAGCCTATACCCAACGTTCATAAAAGCACATTCCCAGCCTGATCCTGCTCCTATTTCGTGTGTCTAATTCTGTTAGATTCAGGAGATGGTTCTGTGATAGTAGATTGGTGGTTAGGATCAGATCAGCCATGATCTTATTGAATGCCGGAGCAGGCTCGAGGGGCCGATTGGCCTACTCCTGCTCCTATTTCTTATGTTCTTATGTTCTTATGTAGGTCACTGGATAGAGATCAGGAATGGGACCTTAGACTGATTTTCTCCTCCCCAACTCGGGCACTGAGGCCAATTGCATTGTACCTACTGTCACGTTGGCTATAATCAACTAGTTCAGCAAAGGCCAGAGATAGAACACTAGACCTTCCTGAACGATATGGCTCAGCTACTCACTCAATAAGCTTGCTGAACTGTCAGGGAAGTCCTTTGGCAGTTTTCTTGACATCATTGAACATCCTGACATAGTCTTATATTGCAAGTGGTTAGCCTAGAAATTTGGGCGCGCCCACTATTTGGGGGGTGGATCAAGCACTGCGCTTGAATGGTGAGGCCCGAGGCTCCCCCGATATTGGGCCTTGGGCCTCATTTCCATTGAGCCGGCTAGCTGTAGAGAGCAACAGCCAGCTCGCCAGCGAAACACGGAGGAAGATTGGGCTGCAGATGGCGTCACAGCTGCCCTCATGTAAGCGAGAAAGCGGGAGAGACTGGGAAGGGGGGCGCAATTGGGTCGGTAGGAAGTGGTAGCCCGGGGATGGCATTCAGAGAGGTGAGCATCGGGGCTCCATATTCAGGTAAGTATATTTTAAAAACTTACCTTGTTGGTTATGGCATAACAGGCAATCCCTTTAAGAACCGCCTGTTAGGCCGTATGTAGACCTGGTTTGCCTGAATGCAGCCGGCTGCCTCAAGGCAAACCAATCTTGCAATATGTCGGGCAGCACACTTTTGGATCGTAATGAGCGTGCTCTTCCAACCTGCCACATTGGAGGCTTAGGAGGCCATTTAGCACGACCGAATTTCGAGGCCCTAGTTTTCAATCACTCAGCCACCTGTTCTGGGGCACTGGGATTGGAGGGATTAACAGTGGTCATAAAGGTGGAGCTGCACCTGTTCATCACTCTCTCTGGGATAGGTTTTACTTCTTCCTCCTTATATCTTGACTCTGTGTGTAACATGTCATTTTGCACTAAACTATGACAGCATTGTTCCCAAATAGTAACATACAGATAGCGGGCCTAATTTCTGGCTAGTTAAGCCGCTTAAGCAAATACACATGCAGAAGATAACTGTATAACTGCCCTGCAATAATCACCCAAAGTGTCTTAATGCCAGTAGACAGGACAATTCTGGTACTGTCATCGAAATGACATTGATATACCGCAGAGGATCCTAAAATGACTCAGAAATGTTTCTCATCGTGCGATGCTGTGTAATTGAATGAGAATTTCAAAATTAATAATGCAGATTTGCCACCTCAAGCATCCCTCCACCCAGAGCTTAAAGGTTGTGCACACTACCAAGTGCAGAGACTTTCAGAAGCTATTCAATCGATTGGTTGTGGTGTTGTGCAATCTCAGAACACTAGAGGGCGACGTGAAAGTGAAGCTGACCAAAGTGGAATACAACTCTACATGAATCATTGCAGTTTAATGAACTGTGCCAAAGTTAATAACAAGCTGCCGTATAATTGTACTCCTGGCGCTTTCCACAGTTGTGCTTTGGAAGGTAACATTTTTATGCTACATTGCATGACTTTCAATTAAGAAAAAAAAATTGATTGCATGCAAGCTGTTGGATGTGTCCTTTAAATAATATTGATTAGGTATCAGGCCATAGAGGTCAGGCCACCGGATTCTTTTTCATTTCACATCTTAACCTGTGCCTTCTCATTAAGTGATCATTCCTAAATATTCGTTTTTAATTGAAGGAGGCAGGGCTGGAGACTAGATACGCAGCATGCTTTCATCAGCCTTGCTATTACTTAGCAGTTAATATGATTGATTTGTGGCTGTGCAATGGCTTAGTTCATTCCGCAGAAGTAAACAGAGTGACTTCTCTCAATGTCAGAATGGGACGCTAGTTCGAGTAGGACACAACACTCTTTGTACAACGACAGCTCTCCTCACGACAGCCAACCGGATCTGTCGGAAAATTGCGACTGACTGGCGAGTTTTCATCAAGGTTTAATATTAAGGATGGTGGCACATCTGTAATACAAATGGGAAATGCTGGCAATGCACAGCAGGTTCATCGCCATCTGAAAGAGAAGCAAAAAAAAAAAACAGGCTAATGTTTCAGGTGTGGCCTCCCACCGGATCTGCAGTGGGAGCAGAACCAGGAGCAGCAGCAGCGGAAATATCTGAAGCTTGGGTGGGTGGGAAATATGGGACTAGATCGTATCCAATATGTCAGCTGTGGCTCAGTGGTTGCAGTCTCGCCTCTGAGTCAGAAAGTTCTAATCCCCACTCCAGAGACTTGAGCACAAACATCTAGGCTGACACTCCAGTGCAGTACTGAGGGAGCGCTGCGCTGTCGGAGGTGCCGTCTTTCAGATGAGAAGTTAAAGCCGTCTGCCCTCCCAGGTGGACGTAAAAGATCCCATAGCATTATTCGAAGAGGAGCCGGGGTGTTCTCCTGGTGTCCTAGCCAACATTTATCCCTTAACCAACACCCAAAACAGCTGATCTGGTCATTGATTTAATCGCAGTTTGTGGGAGCTTGCTGTGCGTAACTTGGCTGCTGCATTTCCTACATTACAACAGTGATTACACTTTAACAGTACTTCATTGGCTGTAAAGTGCTTTAACATATCCTGAGGTCATGAAAGGTGCTATATAAATGCAAGTCTTTCTTTCAATATAAGAGTCACAGCAAAGCCTCGCAAGGCTAATCAACGGGCCATTTAATGAGTATAAACAGAAAATGCTGGAACTGCTCAACAGGTCAGGCAACATCTGTGGAGAGAGAAACAGAGTTAACGTTTCAGGTCTATGAACCTTCATCAGAACATTTAATGAGTATGCTTGGCTTAGACAGTGAATATTGAGCCAACTGCTTGACCATGAGGAAATCACAGCCGAGCCTAGTCCAAAATGTACACGTATACACTGTTCAGCAGAGATCACTACAGGAAACTTTCGATTAACCGGCCACTAAATAACCGGAAATGTCGGTTAACCGGCAAAATTCAGGAGTCAGTTCAGGTAACTTTTTTTTACTTTTAGTTACTTTTTTTTTACTCATTTCTGGCTGTGCAAGCGTCTAACTGAAGCTGTTGCTAAGCTACAGAGATGCTTGCAAGCTGTGCTGATTGTTTTGAAGCTGTTGCTAAGCAACAGGGTTTGTTGCTAGATACGGAGCTCAGAAGCTCCGTATGTTTTAACTATAGCGTTCGGTTATCCGGAATTGTTGATGAACCGGCAACACGTCGGTCCCGTCTGTGCCGGATACCAGGAAGTTTCCTGTACTATGTCATTATAGACCTTCCTGGTCTCTATATCTCAGCCAAACAACAGCGTATGGTGACCTAAAGAGGTGAAGAAAGTAAGTTAGAAAATGGCAAATTTAGTCCTATGAAAACATTTACATTTCTGATCATGTTGCTAGCAGTCTGATTGGTCGTTGACACTCTCGCAGTGGTCTCATCTCTTTAATAAAACCAATAAATGGGACACTGGGCTGCCTCAGTGTCATCAACTATAAATCAAAAAGAAGTGCCCCTTTAATGCGGCACAACTATATGGAACTTAAACATAAGAAGAAAGGAAACTTATAAACAAACTAATATTATACCTAGTGTCAACTGTGCACTCCAGTCCTTACAGTGCCCACCGGTCGCGGAAGGCCTCACGCATACCAACGGACACCACATGCTTCTTCTCACCTCTTGTGTAATGGGAAATGCTTAAAAGAAGTTTTTTAAGGTTTTGAGGGGAAATATGACAGTTACAAAGAGCTTTTTCACACCTGGCGAGGAGAGATAAATAGTAACCAATAAATGGGACACTGGGTTGCCTCAGTGTCACCAACTATAAATCAAATAAAAGTGAACGCTAGCCACTGACCACTGTTGGAAAATCCACACGTGTGGATATCAAGTGGGGACAGAATTGGGCTCAGCCACGATGCCTCCTATAGCTGAATAGCGTGATGATATCCACTGTGCAGGCACACCCATGAAGAATGAGCATATGGAAGTGTACGCCAGCATGAACCACACTTGTTTTAGGCAAGGTGGGGGGGGGGGGGGCGGGTGGTGGTAGAAAATAGTGGTTGTACGGAGTAGTTCTAAGAAGGACAATTGTGATATGTGTTTAAACTACAGGAAAGGTGAAAGCTGGACTATCTGAGCAAATATTCAAGGAGAAAATAGTCTCTTAATGATGCAATCGATCAAGAGATGCTTCCAGCAGAGCATTTCAACCAGCTCAGCAGGGCCTCCATCTGGTTGAGGTGACACTATTCAGAAAGAAGGTTACAACTGTAAAAGGCCTCCAGTACATCAATTAAAGGCAACTTTATAAGTGAGACACCTTACAGAAATCTCTCAAACCCACAGAAAATAAGTTACTCAGTAACATTTTATAAGTCTATGACACCTACTTTTCTTTTGCAAAAAAAAAAACTCGTAGGTGCTCGATTAACAGAATCTGAGAACTGCCTCTGGGAACTTACAGCAGCAGAATGATTAATAGCCAAGCTCGGGGGCAGACTGCTAAACTACTGAATCCTATAAAAAGGTACTTCCTAAATTAGCCCCATTGCTGCCAGTGATATGGTAAAGGATAGAGTCCTCTCACAATTGATGAGCCTTCCTCTCATTACAGCTTTATGAGAGGGACAGACACAGAAATCCTCTACATATCACTTCTGAATGCAGCATTAGCTGCAGGTATGAAATACTTCTGATTAAAAAGTGAGAGGTGCGCTTGCGGGGGGAAAGGGTTCGCTCTGATAATACCTTGGTGTCCTTTCATGTGCTATGTTTCCCTATGAACCCGATCAAGTTTGGAGCTGGTTCATTCTTCTGTTCCATTTCACATTGAGCCACATACAGGCCGATATGTGTGACAAAATAGTTCATCCTCGCCAGTTTGTGTCGTAAGTATTATGATGACTGCTTGGTCCAGCTTTTGTTTAAACAGAAAGAAGAAAGGAAGACTTGCATTTATATAGTGCCTTTCGCGACCACCGGACGTCCCAAAGCGCTTACAGAGCTATTTTTTTGACTTTTTAATATCTCAAGCTAAGCCTGAAAGAATTAGGTTAGGAGGCTCAGTTCCAGCAGGCCCGGAATTAGATTTGAACTTCAGCCAACGCACAAGTTTCTTATTAATAGTAATCTTGTAGCTTAATGGTTAGAGAGAGCCCTCTGCCTGGTAACAAATGCAATTTCCACGCATCAGAGGGTTGAGTGAAGTCCTTCTGACCATCCTCCTGAAAGGTTTATCAATCACTCTTTAAAGTTGCTGTCAGTGTTGAGAAATTTATTTTGCAGGTTGTTGTTCTGCTATATTAAATTGAAATAAAAACAGAAAATGTTAGAAATTCACTGGAACTCGGTCGACAGCTAGAAGATAGGTTAACGTCTCGGGTCCAATCCTTCACCAAAGTCTGCTATGTATTTCTTATTACAACATAAGAACATAAGAAATAGGAGCAGGAGTAGGCCATTTGGCCCCTCGAGCCATTCAATAAGATCATGGCTGATCTGGTCTTGGCCTCAACTCTACTTCCCTGCCCGCTCCCCGTAACCCTCGACTCCCTTATCATTCAAAAGTCTGTCTATCTCCACCTTAAATATATTCAGTGACCCAGCCTCCAGAGCTCTCTGGGGAAGAGAATTCCAAAGATTCACAACCCTCTGAGAGAAGAAATTCCTCCTTATTTCCATTTTAAATGGGCGACCACTTATTCTGAAACTATGCCCCCTAGTTCTAGATTCCCCCACGAGGGGAAACATCCTCTCTGCATCTACCCTGTCAAGCCCCTCAGAATCTTATACATTTCAATAAGATCCCCTCTCATTCTTCTAAATTCCAATGAGTATAGGCCCAACCTGCTCAACCTTTCTTCATAAGACAACCCCTTCATCTTAGGAATCAACCTCGTGAACCTTCTCTGAACTGCCTCCAATGCAAGTATATCCTTCCTTAAATAAGGAGACCAAAACTGTATGCAGTACTCAAGGTGTGGTCTCACCAACACCCTGTACAGTTGTAGCAAGACTTCCCTACTTTTATATTCCATTCCCCTTGCAATAAAGGCCAACATTCCATTTGTCTTCCTAATTATTTGCTGTACCTGCATGCTAACTTTTTGTGTTTCATGTACAAGGACCCCCAGATCCCTCTGCACCATAACATTTTGTAGTCTTTCTCCATTTAAATAATAATTTGCTTTTTTATTTTTCCTACCAAAGTGGCTAACCTCACATTTTCCCACATTATACTCCATTTGCCAAATGTTTTCCCACTCACTTAACCTATCTATATCCATTTGCAGATTATTTGTGTCCTCTTCACAACTTGCTTTCCCACCTATCTTTGTATCATCAACAAATTTGGCTACATTACACTCAGTCCCTTCATCCAAGTCATTAATGTAGATTATAAACAACTGAGGCCCCAGCACTGATCCCTGTGGCACCCCACTCCACTAGTTACAGTTTGCCAACCTGGAAATGACCCATTTATCCCGACTCTCTGTTTCCTGTTAGTTAGCCAATCCTCTATCCATGCTAATATATTACCCCCAACCCCGTGAGCTCTTATCTTGTGCAGTAACCTTTTATGTGACACCTTATCGAATGCCTTTTGGAAATCCAAATGCACTACATCTACTGGTTCCCCTTTATCTACCCTACTCGTTACATCCTCAAAGAACTCTAGCAAATTTGTCAAACATGATTTCCCTTTCATAAAACCTCTGCTTGACCATATTATGATTTTCTAAATGTTCTGCTACTACTTCCTTAATAATGGACTCCAGCATTTTCCCAATGACAGATGTTAGGCTAACGGGTCTATAGTTTCCTGCTTTCTGTTTCCCTCCTTTTTAAAAATATTTCCAGCATTCAATCAAGTTTTTGTTTCTTTTACCTCTTCAAATTGAAGTTAAATTGCTCTCCTTTAGGGTACTGTGCACATTGAAGCTGGTGGAAAACCTGACTGGAAAGAGAGAGCAAACTTGCATTTATATGGCTCCTTTCACAGTATCAGGACATCCCAAAGAGCTTTACAGTCAATGAATTACTTTTAAAGTGTAGTCACTGTTGATTTGTAGGTAAACCCAGCAACCAATTTATACACAGCAAGGTCCCACAGACAGCAATGTGATAAATGGCCAGGCAATCTGTTTTGGTATTGTTGGTTGAGGGATAAATGTTGGCCAGGATACTGGGAGAACTTCCATTGCTTGCCTTTAAATAGTACCCTGGGATGTTTTGTGAAGGAATAAGCCATATTTCAGAAAAATACACCATCATATGAACAGAATTTTGATTTTATTAAAACATGATATACTGGGTTTAAAAATCTAAAGTCTCAATGACACAAGCTGTGCAAACTGGCTTCTGAGATGGGATGGTTTGGTAACACAAAAGTTGTAAATGCCACAAGCTTTTGAAATGGGAATTGGTTAATAATACTAAAACAATGGCCCTATTGAAATAGCAGTTTGGCGCTTCCAGAAGGTCTGGAGTTTGGGAGAAACACAATGGAATGACCCAAGTAAAGTATTAAAAACTAACACTTCGAACAGGAACACAGAATATTAAAAAACATGTGCCTTTGTAAAAGTAACATCAAATGAAACAGGAAACATGATTATAATATAACCAACTAAGATGGCTAGGAAAACAAACACCCTGGTTGAAGTGTCTTTAATTTACATATTGTAAATATGATACCAACAGAACACTTTAAAGATGTGACTTCAATAGATGCACCAAGCAATCACATGGTGTTTGTATTGAACTTGGAACACCACGGAGACAGGAGTCTGTGGTTGTAACCAATTAAGGTGGTATAGAATTGAATGGAGGACCTTCGATAAGAATGGCATCAAATAAATACTGCTGTCATATTGTGTTTTATGATAAGTTTTGAAACACCTAAACAACAGACAGAAGTCTGCAAGCTAACAGTTGAATTGGCAGTAAGTATGGAGAAAAGTCAACAGGAAGATGACTAGAGATAATTAGCTTACATCAGCAGAAAACTTCACAGGATAAACCACTAAAAAAAGGTATAAAAATAGAGCTTTTCAGATAGACAGTCAGAAGTCGCTGGAAAGGGGCAAAGTGATTCTCTCAATTTCAGAGGCATGCTCTGTAAGTTTTTATTTCTCAGTCTCGGGGATCAAGGAAATTTAATTTGATTTTGGTAGATATTCTGGATTAGAATTAAGAATAAGAAATGTAAAAATGTACAAAGTTAAGATTTGAGAATAAGGATCACTGATAAGAAATGTAAGCTATTTGTTTTTGAACTGTTAAAGTTGTGATTGACTCACAAGCTGTTAACTGTATGTCAGCTCTTAAATAAATCTATATATTTTTAGAATTGTCTCACAGAGTATTTCTGTATCAAACTCGCAAACTCAATTTCTGTACACTCTTTTGTAAGGAGTTGCAGAATTCTGGGGGGCGGGGGGTTTCCGGACCCTCATAATATCCGGAAGGTTACAGTCTAGTTAAACTTATTAAAAGTGCTATCCGGAGGATGGTAACATCTTCAGTCGTTCCTTTCCTTTAGGGAGAGATAGCCTGGACCTTTAGACCCAATTAAGCATCTTATAGAATTTGGCTATCTTTAACTTTAGTTGAAGGTGAACGTCTGAGGAATACGCCTGATCTGGGGTAGCCCGAAAAGGGCTAGGACTAGTAATTATCTCTTCAGTTTTACGTCCACCTGAGCAGGCAGACAGGGCCTTAGTTTAACCTCATCTAAGAGATGGCATCTCTGACAACGCATTGCTCCCTCAGTACCGTACTGAATAGTCGGCCTAGATTATGTATTCAAGTCCTGCAGTGGAGCTTGTACCCATAACCTTCTGACTCAGAGGCAAGCGTGCTACCACAGAGCCAAGACTGAAAGGAATTTCACCAACACCAGTGACAGACAGTGTCCTGTAGGCCAGAGATTACTAAGCCACACTGTGATATACCCTCAGTCACAGAACTGGAAAATCTGGCTGGTAGCCATATCACAGTATTAGACCAGTATTCCATGACAGGTCAATTATTAATACTTTTTCTTCCAGGTTTTTTTCTACCCTCCTTCCCTGGAGTTAGGATGTAATTCCAGAGACAGCAGCCTCCTAGAATCTAGCTGAAATGACTATTCTTTCTAAATGAGCTTAGACAGGGAATGTTAGCCAGCTATTTAACTATGGGAGACATTACATCAGAGCTCAATTCTCCCCTTGCCCCATGTCCCCACATAAACACTTTTAACCAGGAGTCATTTGATAGTGATCAGAAACTGGAATCCTGATTGACTTTTCCTCCTGCCTATTCCAGGGGTGATGAAGCCAAATATTGTCCCACCGTTGCCCCAGCTGAAATCAGGTAACCCAGGTATTTTGGGTTACCAGGTGCTGGTATTTTGTTAATAGACAGTGGCTGGGCCCTATTAATTTTCTCAGTAGGATGCACTTATATACGCTGTACAGTGCAGTTACTGCTGTGTATTATTTATTCTATAAAGAAGATGATACTGGCCTAGAAATTGAGTAGCCTTAGCGCCGCATTTGAGGCGCTAGAGGGCCTAGCGCCGGAGTTATGGCCAGTTGGGAAATTGAGTGGGGCCCTTCCGTCGGCGTTAAGCCGGTAGCGCTGCGCCGGCACCGATGACGTCATCGGTGTGCGCAGCGTCCCGGTTGCCATGCCGACGGGCCCCAGCGCCGAAATTCAGTTGCGGCCGCCTCGCCCGTGGCAGCCGCAACTAAGACTCTGGCAACCGAGTCTTCCCCGAGTTAGCGCCGGCGCATTAAGGTCGCGCGGCGGCCGTCGGCTGCCTGCCCGCACCTCCCTCCCCGGACTCCTCCACCCCCCCCCCCCCGCGGAACAGATGCGTCTGGCCTGCAAGCCCGGCACTTGTCCGAGGTGCCGGGCTCATTTTTTCAATATTTCAACGGACAGCGGGCGGGTGCAGGCAGCTCCTCCTTAACTGAAGGAGGAGGCCTGCACTTCCCCAGCCTGCCGCACCGCATCGGGTGCCGCAGCGCCGGATTAGCGCCGCAATTCGGCACTCAGCGCCCATTGGGAGGCGCTCACGCCCGCCAGTAGCGCCGGCAGCCGTCTGGGCGCGGCGCTACTGAATTTTTGGCGCGCGCAAGGGAATTAGCGCCGGCGCTAAATTTCCGGCGCTAAAGCCCTGGCGCGGCGTCAACTCAATTTCTAGGCCACAGTTCCCAAATCTTGAAACATAAGTCATAGTGCATTGAATAATTAAAGTGAGACAACACACTGATTACTTTTCTTTTTAGACTTTAGAAACAGGCTCTGGCAATTATTCTGACATCATACTTCAATAAACAAAATTAAGTCTTTGAAGACATTTTGACATATCTACTTACATCGAACAAATACTTCCTTGCGAGGACTGGGAAACTGTACCGAATTAAGTTTTTCTAGATTTCACTATACAGAAATATATATTTTAATACACCATATTACTTACTTTCTGTGAATCAGTGTGTTGAGGACTTTATTTTACAGATGGAGAAGGTGATTTGATGTCGACCCTGCAAAGTCCTCCTCACTAACATCTGGGGACTTGTGGCAAAATTGGGAGAGCTGTCCCACAGACTAGTCAAGCAACAGCCTGACATAGTCATACTCACAGAATCATACCTTTCAACCAGTAACCCAGACTCCTCTATTAACATCCCTGGGTATGTCCTGTCCCACCGGCAGGACAGAGCCACCAGAGGTGGCAGCACAGTGGGATACAGTCAGGAGGGAGTGCCCCTGGGAGTCCTCAACATTGACTCCGGATCCCATGAAGTCTCATGGCTTCAGGTCAAGCATGGGCAAGGAAACCTCCTGCTGATTACCACCTACTGCCCTCCCTCAGCTGATGAATCAGTACTCCTCCATGTTGAACACTACTTGGAAGAAGCACTGAGGGTAGCAAGGGCACAGAATGTACTCTGGATGGGGGACTTCAATGTCCATCACCAAGACTGGCTCGGTAACACAACTACTGACCGAGCCGGCCGAGTCCCAAAAGATATAACTGCCAGACTGTGCCTGCGGCAGGTGGTGAGAGAACCAACACGAGGGAATAGCCTACTTGGCCTCATCCTCACCAATCTACCTGTCACAGATGCACCTGTCCATGACAGTATTGGTAGCAGTGACCACTGCACAGTCCTTGTGGAGACAAAGACCCGTCTTCACACTGAAGACACCCTCCATCGTGTTGTGTGGCACTATCATAAGAACATAAGACTTGTGCTCCAGAACTAGCTGCGCCCCTAGCCAAGCTGTTCCAGTACAGCTACAACACTGGCATCTACCCGGCAATGTGGAAAATTGCCCAATTATGTCCTGTCTACAAAAAGCAGGACAAATCCGACCCAGCCAATTACCGTCCCATCAGTCTACTCTCAATCATCAGCAAAGTGATGGAAGGTGTCGTCGACAGTGCTATCAAGCGGCACTTACTCAGCAATAACCTGCTAACTGGCACCCAGTTTGGGTTCCGCCAGGGCCACTCAGCTCCTGACCTCATTACAGCCTTGGTCCAAACATGGACAAAAGAGCTGAACTCAAGAGGTGAGGTGAGAGTGACTGCCCTTGACATCAAGGCAGCATTTGATCGAGTGTGGCATCAAGGAGCCCTAGCAAAACTGAAGTCAATGGGAATCAAGGGGAAAACTCTCCATTGGTTGGAATCATACCTAGCACAAAGGAAGTTGGCTGTGGTTGTTGGAGGTCATTCATCTCAATCACATGACATCACTGCAGGAGTTCCTCAGGGCAGTGTCCTAGGCCCAACCATCTTCAGCTGTTTCATCAATGACCTTCCCTCCATCATAAGGTCAGAAGTGGGGATGTTCGCTGATGATTGCACACTGTTCAGCACCATTCGAGACTCGCCAGATACTGACGCAGTCCGTGTCCATATGCAGCAAGACCTGGACAACATTCAGACTTGGGCTGACAAGTGGCAAGTAACATTCGCACCACACAAGTGCCAGGCAATGACCATCTCCAACAAGCGAGACTCTAACCATCTCCCCTTGACATTCAATGGCATTACCATCACTGAATCCCCCACTATCAACATCCTGGGGGTTACCATTGATCAGAAACTGAACTGGACCAGCCATATAAACACTGTGGCTACAAGAGCAGGCCAGAGGCTGGGAATTCTGCGGCGAGTGTCTCACCTCCTGACTTCCCAAAGCCTTTCCACCATTTACAAGGCACAAGTCAGGAGTGCGATGGAATACTCTCCACTTGCCTGAATGAGTGCAGCTCCAACAACACTCAAGAAGCTCGACACCATTCAGGATAAAGCAGCCCGCTTGATTGGCACTCCATCCACCACCTTCAACATTCACTCCCTCCACCACCGGCGCACTGTGGCTGCAGTGTGTACCATCTACAAGATGCACTGCAGCAACTCGCCAAAGCTCCTTCAACAGCACCTTCCAAACCCGCGACCTCTACCACTTAGAAGGACAAGGGCAGCAGTCGCATGGGAACATCACCACCTACAAGTTCCCCTCCAAGCCACACACCATCCTGACTTGGACCTGTATCGCCGTTCCTTCACTGTCGCTGGGCCAAAATCCTGGAACTCCCTTCCTAACAGCATTGTGGGTGTGTCTACACCATATGGACTGCAGCGGTTCAAGAAGGCGGCTCACCACCATCTTCTCAAGGGCAATTAGGGATGGGCACTAAATGCAGGCCTAGCCAGCGATGCCCACGTCCCATCAATGAATAAATTTTTTTTTTTTTTTTAATAAATAGGAGCAGGATTAGGCCATTTGGCCATTCGAGCCTGCTCCGTCATTCAGTAAGATCATGGCTGATCTACCGCATCTCCACTTTCCTGCACTATCCCCATATCCCTTGTTACCTTAATATTCAAAAATCTATTGATCTCTGCCTTGAATATATTCAACGACTAAGCCTCCACAGCCATCTGGGGTAGAGAATTCCAAAGATTCACCACCCTCTGAGTAAAGGAATTTCTCCTCATCTCAGTCCTAAATGGCCAACCCCTTATTCTGAGACTGTGACCCCTGGTTCTAGACTCCCAGCCAGGGGAAACATCCTCCCTGTAAGAATTTTGTATGTTTCAATTAGATCACTTCTCATTCTTCTAAACTCTAGAGAATATAGGCCTAGTCTACTCAATATCTCCTCATTGGACAATCCCCCATCCCAGGAACCTTCATTGCACTCCTTCTATGGCATCATGCTAAATGGGATAGATTCAGAACAGATCTAGCAGCTCAAAACTGGGCATCCATGAGGTGCTGTGGGGCAGCAGCAGCAGCAGAATTGTATTCCACCACAATCTGTAACCTCATGGCCCAGCATATCCCTCACTCTACCATTACCATCAAGCCAGGGGACTAACCCTGGTTCGATGATAATGCAGAAGAGCATGTCAGGAGCAGCACCAGGCATACCTAAAAATGAGGTGCCAACCTGGAGAAGCTGCAACATAGGTCTACATGCATGCTAAACAGCGGAAGCAGCATGCTATAGACAGGGCTAAACGATCCCACAACCAACGGATCAGATCAAAACTCTGCGGTCCTGGCACATCCAGTCATGAATGGTGGTGAACAATTAAACAACTAACAGGAGGAGGAGACTCCATGAATATCCTCATCCTCAATGATGGCGGAGCCCAGCACATGAGTGCAAAAGACAAGGCAGAAGTGTTTGCAACTAGCTTCAGCCAGAAGTGCCAAGTGGATGATCCATATCGGCCTCCTCCTGAGGTCCCCACCATCAAAGATGCCAGTCTTCAGCCAGTTCGAGTAATTCCATGTGATATCAAGAAACAGCTGAGTACACTGGATACAGCAAAGGCCATGAGCCCTGATAACAACCTGGCTATCGTGCTGAAGACTTGTGCTCCAGAACTAGCCACGCCTCTAGCCAAGCTATTCCAGTACAGCTACAACATTGGCATCTACCCGACAATGTGGAAGACTGCCCAGGTATGTCCTGTCCACAAAAAGCAGGACAAATCCAATCCAGCCAATTACCGCCCCATCAGTCTACTCTTAATCATCAGCAAAGTGATGGACAGTGTCGTCGACAGTGCTATCAAGCGGCACTTACTCACAAATAACCTGCTCACTGATGTTCAGTTTGGGTTCTGCCAAGACTCTCGGCTCCAGACCTCATTGCAGCCTTGGTCCTAACATGGACAAAAGAGCTGAAATCCAGAGGTGAGGTGAGAGTGACTGCCCTTGACATCAAGGCTACATGTGACCAAGTGTGGCACTAAGGAGCCCTAGTAAAACTGAAGTCAATGGGAATCAGGAGGAATAGGCTCCACTGGCTGGAGTTATACCTAGCACAAAAGAAGATGTTTGTGGTTGTTGGAGGTCAATCATCTCAGCCCCAGGACATCGCTGCAGGAGTTCCTCAGTGTAGTGTCTTCAGCTGCTTCATCAATGACCTTCCCTCCATCATAAGGTCAGAAGTGGGGATGTTTGCTGATGATTGCATAGTGTTCAGTTCCATTCACAACTCCTCAGAAAATGAAGCAGTCCATGGCCGCATTCAGCAAGACTTGGACGACATTCAGGCTTGGGCTGATAAGTGGCAAGTAACATTCGTACCACACAAGTGCCAAGCAATGACTATCTCCTACAAGTGAGAGTCTAACCACCACCCCTTGACATTAAACAGCATTACCATTGCCGAATCCCCATATTGATCAGAAACTTAACTGAACCAGCCACATAAATACCGTGGGTAAAAGAGCTGGTCAGAAGCTGGGTATTCTGCGACGGGTGTCTCACCTCCTGACTTCCCAAAGCCTTTCCACCATCTACAAGGCACAAGTCAAGAGTGTGATGGAATACTCTCCAGTTGCCTGGATGAGAGCAGCTCCAACAACACTCAAGAAGCTCGGCAGCTTCCAGGACAAAGCAGCCCGCTTGACTGGCACCCGATCCACCACGTTAAACATTCACTCCCTCAACCACCGGCGTGCAGTGTGCCATCTACAAGATGCACTGCAGCAACTCGCCAAGGCTTCTTCGACAGCACCTCCCAAACCCATGACCTCCACCACCTAGAAGGTCAAGGGCAGCAGGCACATGGGAACACTGTAATATATGTGGGCAGAACAAATGAAAAACAGACACAATGTGTTGCTAGTCCATGTGCTTGCTTTATTAGGCCAGAGTGAACTGAGCATGCTCATACCAAACCATGTGAGAAACTATGTGATAATATTTACACTGCTTTCCCCCTTTTAAAAAAAGTGTGTATTCCCCTCTCAAATACAACAAACCTATGGTCCCACCTTTCCCAGCATTACATGTGCCACATAACAAAAAATCCTGGCTTTTTTTCTTTTAAATGAACTACAAATCCAGTTTAATAACAGGTTTGCGGAGCCTTCTGGTCTCCTTACAGAAGGTTTTGGCGTTGAACTAATTTTTGGGCTGTTTCGTTTCGGTTCCGAACTCAAAGACGATCCTGTTTCTATCTCAGACTTGTTTGAACCTGGTACTTCAGTTACTGAAGTCCGAACTGAGTCAAACTCATGTATGTGTTCATGATCAAGGGGTTCAAGATTACGTCTTGGTTCATCTCTAGCAGAGATCATTTGATCTACATGAACACTTTGGGCTGGATTTTGCCAATGGTAGCTTTTGGAGGCGGGACTCCCACTTGTCAGGTTTTAGTCCCGCCTCAATCAACTTCTGGCCAATCCACGCTATTTTCCCTTGATTGACCTTGTTAAGCCCACTCAGCGGGCTTAGCAGGCCAATTAAGGGAAAGCCGGTTACAGAGAACGTCAACGTATGACATTTCATGTCGAAAATTTTTGACAGATGAATTGTCATCGTTTGATAGCTCTGTGAAGCTGTCAAACACTGACATTCTCTGTAGTTTGATGAGTTCTTGAATTCAAGACCTCATCAAACCTCCTTCTTTTGTAGAAATTAGATGGTTGTTGCATTGGAGAATGCAACGGCCATCTGTCATCTCTACCACGGAGGTGCGAGGCTCTCCGCATACCCACCGCTTGAAGCCTGCAGGAAGAAACAAAGGTAAGTACACTTTTTTCTAACACTTTGCACTTACCTCAGATACTCACCTCTCCACACTTGCATCCATCACTTACCTTCACAGCACACATTTGGACCCCTCCGACCCCCGCAGGCCCACTACTTGCCTCGGTGACCCTGGAGGGTTTCGGAGCCTTCGGGAAGCCCACACTTGTGTGGGCAAAATGGGGATAATCCTAATTTCGGCCTGTTAACAGGCAGTTAAGTGGATGTAATTGTAATGTATGTACCTTTAAGGGGAGAACTACTTTTTACAGCTCCTGTATACTGTAGTACCAGCAGTGACCACGCCTGTATATAAACCCTGAGTAGGGATCTGTACAGTTAGTTTTAGAGTAACCCTCATTCAGTAAACACCTGTTGATTGTTCCCTGCAGTCTCTTGTCTAATTATTGAAGGACACAACATCAAGATACACGGATCTAACATTGGTGACGAGAAGATTCAAACCTACCTGTAAATCTGCATCACCTCCCAGGGATTCGTTCCTGGAGAACAGTGAAAGAAAAAGGCCGAGTCCAGAAGCACGGGCGTCGACCACGGGAAACCCCCCAGTCATCCAGCGGAGATCTGAGCATCGCAGGGGCGGCTGTTGAGAGCCAGGCTTGGTTCTCCGGTCACGGTGGTCCAGCGAAACGGGCTGGCAACAGGTACTGCGCAGACCCTTCCCGGACAGCAGCGGCTAGAGCCGACCAACGGCACAGGAAAAGGCCGAGCAGCGTCGACGGGGGAAAGAGAGAGGGTAGAGCGCACAGGGCGCAGCCGGTGTTCAGGACCGAGCAGCGTCAACGAGAGGGAGCAGAGCGCAGCTGGTGTTCAAGGGCCGAGCAGCGTCAACGGGAGAGAGAGGCGCGCAGGAAAACGCGCAGAGAGCAGCCGGTGTTCAAGGGCCGAGCAGCGTCAGCGGGGAAGAAAGGAAAGTGCGGGAGACGCCATTTTAAGCCGCAGCAGGGAAGAAGGGAGAGCGCGGGAGACGCCATTTTGAGCCAGTCTAACCACACCCAGGGATGCCGAAGAGTGGCAGTGTCACAGCTTTCGACAATGAAGTCGAAGATTGGACGACATATGTCGAACGCATAGAAGTGTACTGCAAGGCGAATGAAGTGCCAGATGACAGGAAAGCGCTGGTGTTGTTGAATTCAATGGGTGCAAAAACGTATGGCTTACTGCGAAACCTAGTAACCCCAGAGAAGCCAGTGGAAAAGGATTTTGAAAACATAGTGTCAATCCTACAGGACCACTTAAACCCCACACCGCTGCTGATAGCAGAAAGATTTAAGTTTCACAAAAGGAACCAGCATAAAGATGAAAGTAATGCTGAGTATTTAACGGAACTGCGCAAGCTATCGAAACACTGCCAGTTTGGAACGGGACTAGCAGATACTTTAAGGGACAAGTTTGCGTGTGGGCTTCAAAGTGAAGGAACCCAGAAACGGCTTCTATCAGAAAAGGATCTTACGCTGGACAAGGCTTTCAGCATGGCAGTATCACATGAAGCAGCAGCACGGGGCATGGCAGAGATACAACGGAGACCGCAAGAATATGGCACAAATGAAATGCCATACGGAACAGTGAAGTGCTATCGCTGCGGCAGAACAACATACGACCATAAGGATTGCTGGTTCAAGGACAAAGTGTGCAAACAGTGTGGAAAAGTAGGACACATAGCAAGAGTCTGCAGGTCGGGAAAGAAAACCAGCAGCAAGAAATCTCCACAGGAGAAGTACAAGAAGGTACATAAGGTGACGGACAGTGGTTCAGACGAACAGAAAAGTGATACAGACTCCGGAAGCAAGGAGCTGGGTTGTCTGAAACTACATAATGTGATCAAAACGGAGGGTCACCAAACTATCTGGGTCACGCTCAAGATAGCCGGAGTCCAAGTGAAAATGGAATTGGACACAGGATCAGCCCTAACAGTCATAAACCGAAGGGACTACAAGTGGCTATTCTCACATATACCCTTGAGAGATACAGAGATTGTCTTGAAGACATACACGGGGCAAAAGGTCTACCCCAAAGGAAAAATAAGGGTGAACGTTATATATAACGGCAAGGAAACACCAAAAATGGACCTATATGTATTGCCAGATGGAGGACCACCACTACTAGGACGTGAATGGATCCGGAAGATACAGCTAGATTGGCATTCCATACAAGCACTGACTGTAGATGCCAAAAAGGATGACGACGTCACACCTGGACGACTGTCAAAAATGCTAACTGATGCACAAGAAGTGTTCCAGGAGGGACTCGGAGCACTAAAAGGCATAACAGCGATGATCTAAATAGAGGGAAATGCAAGCCCAAAGTTTTTTAAGGCCAGACTGGTACCTTATGCGATCCGCCCAGCCGTCGAAGCAGAGCTGGAAGGTTTGGAACGTTCAGTACTGTCCAAAGTAGACTGGAGCGAGTGGGCTACACCCATCGTTCCTGTAATGAAGAGGTCGTTGAGTAATACGCCTGGGGAACCAAAGAAGGTTCGCATCTGTGGGGACTTTAAGGTGACAGTGAACCCAGTCCTTCACACTGTACAATACCCGCTTCCGCGGATTGAAGATATTTTTGCCTCGCTATCTGGAGGGAAACGCTTCACTAAGATTGATCTGGCCCAGGCGTACCTGCAAATGGAGGTAGAAGAAGCCTCGAAACAGTACCTCACGATCAACTCAAAGGTCTCTACCAATACAACCGGCTGGTGTTTGGGGTAGCATCAGCTTCGGCTATTTGGCAAAGGGTAATGGATCAAGTCCTGCAAGGGATTCCAGGGACCCAGTGTTATTTGGACGACATCCTGGTCACGGGCGAAAATGACAGTGATCACCTCGCCAACCTGGAGCAGGTGCTCACTAGATTGAAGGAATATGGGCTCCGAGCTAATCGCCACAAATGCGAGTTTTTCCAGAAGCAGATCTCGTATTGTGGCCACGTTATTGATGAAGAGGGGTTACATAAGTCCCCTGAAAAGATTGAGGCAGTAGTCAAGGCTCCAGCACCGGAAAATGTGTCACAACTGAGGTCGTTCCTCGGGCTGGTGAACTACTACCATAAGTTCTTGCCGAATTTGTCTACCGTACTACACCCACTGACACCCTACTGCAAACGGGGGTACCATGGAAGTGGAATGACGAATGTAAACGAGCTTTCCAGAAGTGCAAAGAATTGATCACATCAAAAGAGGTGTTGGCTCATTTCAACCCAGCACTACCAATTCAGTTGGCGTGTGATGCATCACCCTATGGCATTGGAGCGGTGCTGTCGCACAAATTCCCGGACAGCTCGGAGAGGCCAGTAGCCTTTGCGTCTTGGTCACTAACCTGAGCCAAGCATAACTACGCCCAGATTGACAGGGAGGCCCTCAGCCTAGTGTGGGGAGTGAAAAAGTTCAACCACTATCTGCACGGGCAGAAGTTCACCTTGCTGACTGACCACCAACCACTTGTCTCCATCTTTAATCCAAAGAAGGGCATTCCGGTGATGACTGCGCAACAGCTACAAAGATGGTCCCTTTTTCTAGGGGCGCACCAATATGAAATCGAGTATAAGGGCACGAAACAGCATGGAAACGCTGATGGGCTATCACGCCTGCCACTGCCTACTGCGGAGGAAGCACCAGCAGTGGACCCTGTCGAAATATTTCATTCGACTACAATTGAACACTTGCCAGTAACTAACGCTGGTATAGAGGAGGCCCGAAATGACCCGACACTGTCTCGGGTATATGACTTGACGGTGAAGGGATGGCCAACACATGGCGACTCACTGTTGCCAGCATTCTCATCCAGAAGAGAACAGCTGTCAGTATGCCAGAGGACCTTGATGTGTGGATCCTGAGTCGTAATTCCACCCAAGTTAAGGGAGAGAGTGCTCAATGAGCTTCACGAAGGTCATCTGGGAGGGGTGAAAATGAAAAGCCTTGCTAGGGCTTATGTGTGGTGGCCGGGGATCGATCAGCAAATCGAGGACCTGACAAAGAGCTGCTCAGGATGCCAGAAGGTCCAAAATGCACCACCACATGCCCCTCTACACCCATGGGAGTGGCCCTCATCTCCATGGCAACGGGTGCATATTGATTTTCACAGAAACCCCACAGTGCAGATAGAGGCCATTTCGGCCCATCGAGCCTACACCAACACATATCCCACCCTATCCCTGTAACTCCACGTATTTAATCCCCCTAACACTAAGGGTCAATTTATCATAGCCAATCAACCTAACCCGCACATCTTTGGACTGTGGGAGGAAACCGGAGCACCCGGAGAAAACCCACGCAAACACGAGGAGAATGTGCAAACTCCACACAGACAGTCGCCCGAGGCCGGATTCAAACCCGGGTCCCTGGCGCTGTGAGGCAACAGTGCTAACCACTATGCCACCGTGCTGCCCCAGAAACAGTAGCACCGGAAGCGGATGAACCAACCGACGACAGGGGGCCAGAATCGCCTCCGCACCAAGAGCAAGTCACTCAGGAAAGGTGCTATCCAGAAAGGATCAGGAAGCCGCCCCAAAGACTGAATTTATAAATGGACTATTTTCAGTTAATGTTGCATGTTAAAAGTGTTAATTGTAATTAGTTGATATTTAATGTTATGGTACTGTTAATCTAAAAGGGGAGGAATTGTAATGTATGTACCTTTAAGGGGAGAACTGCTTTTTACAGCTCCTGTATACTGTAGTACCGGCAGTGACCACACCTGTATATAAACCCTGAGTAGAGATCTGTACAGTTAGTTTTAGAGTAACCCTCATTCAGTAAACACCTGTTGATTGTTCCCTGCAGTCTCGTCTAATTATTGAAGGTCACAACATCAAGATACACGAATCTAACAGTAATCCCTTCCCGCCTCCAAGGAGACGGGACCAGGTGCGGGACGGCTGCCCGCCTTCTGGCAAGATGGCATGGAGGCAGGTTGGGGGCGGGTTGGGCACTCGCCCCCAGATTCTGCCAGTTTCCCAGCAGTCCTGCCTCCAAACCCGCCTTCCCAGGGTTGGCAAAATCGCCCCCTTCATATTTTATCACCAATTTCAACCAAATATTTCTTGGTTCCACCAACCTCTACTATGGTTCCTACATCCCACTTGTGTGAACTTGACTTTCATGGGGGACTGAGAACACGAACACACTTGTTTTGTTTGAAACTACGTTCTTGCTGATTGGTGTCATAATAACGTTTCTGACTCAACTGTTTCTGTTCAACTCGAGGCCAAATTCGATTGAACAAGAGTCAATCATGTTCTCAATCTCCTCTTCATCAAGAGTTCTTCTGGTGTATATCCAGTTGTAGTGTGCGGAGTAGTTCTGTACTTCAGCAATAAATTTGCCAAGCATTGCTTCATGCTGAGTCCCGAACAACCCTGCAACACTTGCTTTTTGGGAGCTTCTTTAACTATTCTAACTGAACTTTCGGCTGCTCTGTTGAAGCTGGATGATATGATGGAATGAGAGCGTGTTTGATACTGTTCTGTTTCATGAATTCTTGAAATAGAGCAGAACGGAACTGAGGGCCATTGTCAGAAACAAGCTCTTCAGGTAAGCCATGACATGCAAAGATACACCTCAACTCATCTATGGTACGTTCAGTTGTAGTATTTGAACCCATGTGTTTCACTTCAATCCACTTTGAGTGACTATCTACAAGTACCAGGAAATAATCATTTGCTTTCTCACAGAAGTCTACATGTACTCTCTGAAAAGGTCTACTTGGCCATGACTAGGGTTGTAGTGGAGTTTTGAGTGGTTTGTTTCTGCAATTTTGGCAAACGCTGCATTTGCTGACAAGTGATTCAAGATCACTGTCCAATCCAGGCCAATAGACAAATCTTCTTGCAATTTATTTTACTGACTATCCCTGGATGTATGAAGTTTGGCCAGAATTCTATCTCTCAAAGAAGTAGGTACCACCACTCTGTTTCGCCACTTGATACAACCTTGCTCACAGGACAATTCATTACAATGGTTATGGAATGGTTTAAATTCTGTGCTCTGTATCCAGTCAAGGTGTTTTCATACACTCTTTTCAGTACTGAGTCCATTCGAGTTTCATCTGCAATCTCAGTTGCATTCACGGGAACGTTTTTGTCAGCTGCACCTAGTGTGAAAATCGCACCTTCATTCCCAACGCAAGTCCTCATGTGGCAACCTGGACAAGGCATCTGCGATTGCATTTTGCTTTGAAGTGTGATATTCAATCATGTAGTCATATTGAGACAACAACACTGCCCAACGTTGCATTCTTGATGCAGCCATTGCAGGGCTGGCAGATTTGGGCCCCAATATTGCTAGGAGCGGTTTGTGATCGGTTATCAGGGTAAACTTTCTGCCGATCAGGAACTGTTGGAATTTCTTAATTCCAACCACTATGGCAAATGCTTCCTTTTCAATTTGTGCGTAGTTTCTTTCGCTCTTTGTGAGGGTTCGCGATGCGAGCGCGAGTGGTTTCTCTTGGCCATCATCCATTACGTGGCTTATGACAGCTGCCACACCATAGCTGGAAGCATCACGCTCTATGTCATAGTGCACAAGTAGAGCATCGTTAGAGAGACTTCTCTTACAAGCGCCATAAGCTTCCTGTTGTACTTTCGTCCACTTCCACTGGACATCCTTCTTGAGGAACTTTGCAATGGAGTGAACATGGCCGCTAACTCAGGTTAGAAACGTGCGTACTACTGGACCATTCCAAGGAAAGATCTTAACTCAGACACGTTCTTGGCTTTGGAGCATTGATGACAGCATCAACCTTTTCCTTCACTGGTTGCAAGCCATTTTCATCAACTTTCAGATCAAAGTACACAACCTCGGGCTGCACAAAAGCACGTTTGCTCCTTTTCAATTTGACATTGTGGGCAGCCAATCTTTGAAACACTTCTAGATTTCCTTCCTTGCTGCTTGTTGCAATCAGCACATCATCTTGATTGCATACGTAATTTGGAACTCCTTGCAAAATCTTATCCATCGTAGCCTGGAAGATTTTGGGGGAGGACTTTACACCATACTGCAGTTTGGTGTATGAGTACAGTCCCTTGTGTGTGTTGATGGTGAGATACTGATGACTCTCTTTGTCAACATTCAGCTGAGCGTAAGCGTGTGACAGGTCAAGCTTGGAGAAAACCTTTGACCCAGAGTGCTGCATACAAATCTTGGGATGTAGGTAACGTGTATTGCTCATCATCACCCATTTGGTTGATAGTAACTTTGTAGTCACTGCACAAGCATACAGTTTTGTCTGCTTTGGGCACTATCACAATCGGGGTAGCCCATTCACTTTTGTCAGTTTTTACTAGCACTCCGTTCTCTCTTAGTTTCTCTAGTTCTTCCTTCACCTGACTTTTCAATGCATAGGGGCCTGGCCTTGCCTTACAATAGACAGGCTTCACGTTGGACTTGATGCGGATATGCTCATCATACCCAGTGATGCCCTTGCAACTGTCTGTGAACATGCTTTCGTACTTGCTCAGCATTGTGTCGAGTCACTTCTTTGAAGCATCTACACTGAAGACATTTTTCCAGTCGAGTTTTAACTTTCTCAACCAGTCTTTGCCCGTGAGAGTTGGCTTGTTGTAGCTCGCTACAATAATAGGCAGCTTTACTGACTGGCCATTGTGTTGAACTGTACATTCCAGTTGTCCACATGTCTCTAAGATTTCTCTGGAGTAGGTTTTTAACTCTACGGTACTCTTTGTAAGTGGCACTTGATTAAACTTCATCTCATGTGTCCTTACTCATGATAGAGCAGTCCGCCGCCATGTCGATACACATCAATATATTGCTCATTGATCAAAAGTTTTGTACGGATGTCTTTCTCACGACTGCTAGCATTGCCGCTAGTGGCATAGATACTGTAGATGCCTAGTTCTTCAACCATCAGGTGTGTTCACTTCAATATTGTGAACTCCTCCCTTTTGTTGGCGCTGCTTTGCATTGCCACTAGAAGGGTTCTTACTTTCTGCTTTAGATCTAGCTCTGCAAGCTGTTGAAATATTGCCTTGCTTCTGGCAGTGAAAACACTTTGCAGGAGTGTGGCGAGTGATTTCCATTGCAGCATTAACAATTCACTGAACTGCTCTCACCGATATGCTTTTGACTCGGTCTCCCAGCTTTAGGTCAGCGAGCACAGGGCTGCTGGGTGAAAGGGACCTGGTGCAAGTTAGGACACGGGCAGCCGAGTTTTGGATCACCTCAGGTTTACGTAGGGTAGAATGTGGGAGGCCAGCCAGGAGTGCATTGGAATAGTCAAGTCTAGAGGTAACAAAGGCATGGATGAGGGTTTCAGCAGCGGATGAGCTGAGGCAAGGGCGGAGACGGGCGATGTTACGGAGATGAAAATAGGCGGTCTTAGTTATGTTGTGGATATGTGGTCGGAAGCTCATTTCAAGGTCAAATATGACACCAAGGTTGCGAACAGTGTGGTTCAGCCTCAGACAGATGTTAGGGAGAGGGATGGAGTCAGTAGCTAGGGAATGGAGTTTGTGGTGGGGACTGAAAACAATGGATTCGGTCTTCCCAATATTTAATTGGAGAAAATTTCTGCTCATCCAGAACTGGATGTCGGACAAGCAGACTGACAATTTAAAGACTGTGGAGTGGTTGAGAGAAGTGGTAGTGAGATAGAGCTGGGTGTCATCAGCGTACATGTGGAAACTGACACTGTGTTTCCGGATGATGTCGCCAAGGGGCAACATGTAGATGAGAAATAGGAGGGGCCCAAGGATTGATCCTTGGGGGACACCAGAGGTAACGATGCGGGAGCAGGAAGAGAAGCCGTTGCAAGTGATTCGCTGGCTACAATTAGATAGGTAAGAATGGAGCCAGGCGAGTGCAGTCCCACCCAGCTGGACGACGGTAGAGAGGCATTGGAGAAGGATGGAGTGGTCAACCGTGGTCAAAGGCTGCAGACAAGTCAAGAAGGACGAGGAGGGATAGTTTACCTTTGTCACAGTCACAAAGGATGTCATTTGTGACTTTGGTGAGAACTGTTTCAGTACTGTGGCAAGGGCGAAAACCCGACTGGAGGGATTCAAACATGGAAATGCGGGAAAGATGGGCCTGGATTTGGGAGGCAATAATACATTCAAGGACTTTTGGAGAGGAAAGAGAGGTTGGAGATGGGGCGGTAGTTTGCAAGAAGGGGGGGGGGGGTCAAGGGTTGGTTTTTTGAGAAGGCGTGATGATGGCAGATTTGAGGGAGAGGTGGACAGTACTGAGGAAAGAGAACTGTTAGCAATGTCAGCTAACATGGGAGCCAGAAAAGGAAATTGGGTTGCCTGCAGTTTGGTGGGAATAGGGTCGAGGGAGCAGGAAATGGGTCTCATGGACAAGATGAGCGCGGAGAGGTCACGAGGGGAGATCGGAGAGAAACTGGAGAAAGATGCGAGTTCAGGGCTAGGGCAGGGGGGGAACCTTAGAGAAAGTTTGGCCTGGTGGACTAGGGGAAGGAAAGGAAGTGGTAGAGGCAGCTGAACGGATGGTCTCAATCTTAGAGACAAAGAAGTCCATGAGCTCCTCTAGCATCCAACTACTTAATCATCATAATCCATAGAACCAACAAGAAGACTGCTTGCATATTCTTTGCTCTTTGCCAGGTCCCCATGATTTTTCACAGCCAAGTCACAGGGATGTGCTCCAAGGTTTTGCAGTGCCATGTTCAGGAAAAAGATAGGATTTGACCATAACTATGTTGTTACCCCATGGCAGAGAAATGGCCACTGTGTTGGGTCTTCAAGCCTCAAACTAAATGGCTTCTAATGCTCTCTGTTCTCCCAAATATCTAAGATTCCCCTTCCTCACTGAATCAGCCTCCGAGATCTCATGTATAGCCATTCTCTTACTCTGTCTGTTTCCAGCCTCCTATTATCTTGTAAAAATAACTTTTCTCCTGATATCTCCTTTAACGCTTCCCTCCTGTTAACTTTAGGCCATTCCTCCATTTTCTCTAAGTCCTTTAATATCTTTTACATTCACTGTCAGGTTCATAATCCCTTCCCATAGCACTATATCATTTTCAAACCATTTTACCATCTGTTCCACGTCCTTTCACGCCCCACATATGCACTCCATATCAGCTTCAAACCCTCCTCCTACCCAGTCCATGTGCATTTCAACCCCCTTCTTCATGTCTCATGGACAAGATGAGTGCGGAGAGTTCATGAGGGGCGATCGGATAGAAACTGGAGAAAGATGTGAGTTTAGGCCTAGGGCAGGGAGGAACCTTAGAGAAAGTTTGGCCTGGTGGGATAGGGGAAGGAAGGGAAGTGGCAGAGGCAGCTGAACAGATGGTCTCAATCTTAGAAACAAAGTCCATGAGCTCCTTACACTTCTTGTCAGAGGTGAGGGTGAAGGAGACAGGGGAGAGGGGTTTAAGACGACAGTTAGCAGTGGAGAATAGAAGCTGAGGTTTCTCTTTACATTCCAGAATGATTCTGGAATAGGGAGCAATTTTGGCAGATGAGAGCAGGACCTGATGATGCTTCATGTGGTCCAGCCAGATCTGGCAGTGAATGGCTAAACCAGTTGTCCGCCATATCCGTTCAAGTCTGCGTCCCTTGGACTTAAGGGAGCGAAGATGAGGGCCTTACCAGGGGGAATGACCAGGGTGAGAGAGGGTAATTATTTTAATAGGGACTAGGGCAAAGGTGGTGGTGAGAGTGTGGTTAAGCAGATTAGTAGCTGCAGAAATGTCATGGTGAATGGAGGGCCAAAGGCTGGACAGTTGGGATTTCATAAGTGCAGTTGTAAGAGTGTTGGGAGAGTTTTTTTTTCCAGGGGCGGACGCAGATAGAAGTAGGGTTGGGGGGAGGCGGAAGGGGGATGTGGGTTGAGAGCGATACGAGGAAGTGGTCAGAGATGGCCTTATCTGCGACTGACACGATGGGAGTAGTGAGGCCACGACAGACGGCAAGGTCGAGAGGGTGGCCGTGAATCTGGGTTGGGGAGTTTACATGGAGGGAGAGATTAAGTGAGGATAGGAAGCCAGTGAACTCAGAGGAGAGCATGCATGAAGAATTGAGATGCAGGTTGAAATCACCGAGGATGAGAAGTCGCTCGGTGCGGAGGCTGAGGGAGGAAAGCAGTGAAGTTATCTCAGTAATAAAATTATGGGTGTGCGGTAGAGAACCAGAACTTTACATGAGGAGAGAGGGGTGGAATAAGGCGAGATGCTCAAAGGAGGAGAAAGTGCTGGAGGATGCCAAGAGAGGCACAGAGGATTCTGGTTCTCTACCGATAAAAATATTATCGAGATATCTTCACTGCTTTCCTCCCTCGGCCTCCGCACCGAATTCTCTGCCCCAGATGGCTGTGAATGCTGAGTCTTTGAGTATATTCAAGGCTGAGATAGATAGATTTTTGGACTCTAGGGGAATCAAGGGATCTGGGGATCGGGTGGGAAAGTGAAGTTGAGGTCGATGATCAGCCATGATCTTATTGAATGGCAGAGCAGGCTCGAGGGGCCATATGGCCTACTCCTGCTCTTACTTCTTATGTCCTTATGAGTAGGGAGACAGACCAAGGTGTGATTTGGTGATGAGAGCCACACCGCCACCATGGCAGTCTGAGCGGGGCAAGTGATGGAAGGTATAGTCAGGCAGGGAGGCTTCATTTAAGGGTGAGGTGTCATCACCCCTTAACCAAGTTTCCGTCACGATAAGCTCATGGATGGCAAGGTCCTTGTTCGCAAGTGAACGGACATTCTGGAGGGAGATGCGGAGAGGGTCGGTGATGGTTGCCCCACTGTCAGCATCCATAGGGTCAGCGCTGGTGGGGATGTGTTGGATGGGGAGATTGGCAAGATTTGCCCCCAGTGGGCGCGCTGGGCGGGAACGTCGGCGAGAGAGTAGGATGGGACAAGTTGGGGTTGCTGTTCATAAGGAGGCAGAGGCGAGTGCCTCGATGGGCCCTTCATAAGATGCCAAGAAGGCACAGAGGGAAGCTGTGGGCTTATCTAAGAGGGAGTCAAGCCTGGGACGGCAGCAGTAGAGTAGGAAGGTCGAAGAGTAATGAAGGATTGGGGTAGGGATTTGGGAGGGCAGAGTATCCGAGAAAGGAGAGATGAAAGGAGGCATGACGACAGGAGAGCGCAGTGAGGGAGGGATAGAGAGAAACAGAAAATAGGGGGGGGCAAGTATTGAATGGCTTGGGTCCAGAGCAGCAGCCAAAGTGCGCACGCGAATGGACACGGAAAAACTCAGGTTACATAGGCCTGTTTAAATTTAGTAATTAATGGAATACATATTTCCTGGTAGACGCAAATACTTTATTCAGAGTTTTCTTGAGATATTGCATTTGCACTTTATGCAGCGTTACAAGATTTCACATATGTTTCTATAGGCTTTACTATCGAGCAACACCGCCATGCCTGAGCTAACGGATTGGAAAAGGACTCAAATCCTTTGCATACAGTATACAGGAAACTTCGCGATATCCGGCACCAACGGGACCAAGCTGCTGCCGAGCTATCAAAATCTATCAGCGCCAATGTTGAAGGATACGGAGGTTTTCATCTCCGTATCTGACAACAAACAATGTTGCTTAGCAACAACTTGTAAACACTCGGCCCGTACCTTAGCAACAGCTTCAGAGACGCTTCCAAGCAACAGAGACGCTTTCCAGAGCCTGACTGTTAAAAAAATGCTAGGAGAAGAAAAAAAACCTAACCAAAACGGCTGCTGATTTCTGCCATTAGATCGAGGTTTCCAGACATACAACCTCCGGATAAACCAAAGTTTCCTGTATTGATCGTACCGCAGAGCATATAATGAACTCTGGTAGTTACACTGTACAATACATAGAATTAATCTATTTTTTCTTTAATGTTGAGTATTCGCCAAATTGACTAACAGTCAACAATAATATAGGTTACCTTTAGGTGTCATCATCATTCTGGAAATAAAGATATACTCCATATGTCATGTGTAAGTTGCCTAGCCAACAGGGAAAAATCAGATACTTGTCTCCTTAAGTGGCATTTTAGATTGAGCTACACAATCGTGCTTTCCTCCTGTTACCCACTGAAGGAACCATTAGGATGAGATCAGCAAGAGATCCACAATGTTGTAGTTCAGGCTTTCTCCCAACAGTTAGATTAAGTCTGCCCTGAACAAAAAACGTAGAAAGACTTGCATTTATATAGCGCCTTTCAGGACCACCGCACTTTACAGCCAGTTAAGTACTTTTGAAGTGTAGTCACTGTTGTAATGTAGGAAACACGGCAGCCAATCTGCGCACAGCAATGTGATAATGACCAGTCCAAAGATGTGCGGGTTAGGTTGATTGGCCATGATAAAAAAAAATTGACCCTTAGTGTTAGGGAGGATTAAATACGTGGGGTTACGGGGATAGGGCTTGGGTGGGATGGCTGTCGGTGTAGGGACCGGGTGCTAGGGTTTGGATGATCAGCCATGATCTCATTGAATGGCGGAGCAGGCTCGAGGGGCCGAATGGCCTGCTCCTGCTCCTAGTTTCTATGATATCGGTTTCTGTTAAGTTGGTCGAGGGATAAATATTGGCCAGGACACCGGGGATAATTTCCCTGCTCTTCGAAATAGTGGCATGGGATCTTTTACGTCCACCTGAGAGAGCAGACGGGGCCTCGGTTTAACATCTCATCTGAAAGACGGCACCTCTGACAGTGCAGCACTCCCTCAGCACTGCAGTGTCAGCCGAGCTTTATGTGCTCAAGTTCCTGGAGTGGGACTTGAACCCTCAACCTTTTGACTCAGAGGCGAGTGTGCTATCAACTGAGCCACAGCTGACACTTTATATGTACTGTGAGATAATAAACCATGGGAATAACAATTACTTCAATCATGGTATATCAACTGTTGTAGATCACGTAGAATGCACACCATGTCCTCCTGTCTCCCTCAGAAGGCAGAAATACTAAACTTCAGATCTAATACGTACAAGCTAAAGCTGAGTATTATTTTCAGGTACAATAATTTACAGAAACTGACACAACATAGAGAATACAACACATAGAAAACAAAGATAACAAAAACAATCCACAAGTTGTTGAGATATTTTCTCGCGTGTATCTATCTATATCTATATATATAAAAGGATATTTCTGTCTGTCATTCCGTCTGTCTGTCAGTCTGTCTTGAATTAACTCGAAAGTTATAGAGCGTACCTACACGTGCGTTACGTCGAAAGAAAGCTATTCCAGAACCGTCCTAAGCGTATTTACGTTTCGGCCGGACAAAAATTGTTCGCGCGTTATGCAAAAAACCTTCAAAATTAAACTCTATCTGCTAAGTAGCACTGATTGACTGACGTCAAGGTCGACCAATCCTGTGTCGGCACGATTGACCAATCCTACAGTTCAGTCGCCTGATGGTTGGCCAATCGCTGCGTCTGTGGGCGGGACTAATCATTTTCATCTCGGGGATCTGGCAGCCATTGCCTCAAGCTAAAAACCCCATTTACTTGCAGCTCAAAATCTGCTAATCCAGCTTCGAAAAAGTTAGTATCTCTTTTAAAAATAACATAAGATTTACCAAAAACGTTTTATAAGTACTTTCACTTTCATCTTTCAAGGTATTAAAAGGTAGAAATGTTGCCCGGCAGCAGATTGAGAGAGGGACACAGAGACAGGGCCCCAAAGCCTGGGACTCGATTTAAACTGCCCGGCCCAAAACAGCCCTGGCAAAGCCGGGCTCCCCCAGCTAGTTTCTTATATAGCTCAACAGTCGACAAGACTGAAATATATACATTGTTAAATTAAAATAAACAGCACTTGTTTCCCCTTTTCTTCCTCTGTTTAACTACCTTTCCTTTATTTCGACCTATTTGCCCTAATTGTTTAAATAGTTCACTTGCCTGTATTCCTGTAAACCCACCATCTCTTTTGGAGATAGGACTTTTATCATAAAAATTGTCTTTCAATTGGCGAAGAGCCAGTTGCAAAGTCCGGATTTTCAACTAACCAAGGCTTGGTATCGCAAAGATTGACGTGGTCACATCACAGACACAATTAGGTCAATCTCTGATGTGATTTTCAAGTGTCAAATAGGGAGAGTAATCTCATTGGCAGCCTCTACAATGCAATTGCATCCTAATGAGATAACGAGTTGGCAGCACTCCAATGTTAAAACCATTTTTTAAAAACTGTGATTAACTGAAACATTCCTTTGAGCTTATGTCCCCTGATTTTTTTTCTATTCTTGGTTTGTGAGTACTGACGACAGAGGGAACAGACAGGCCTAAAATAGGAGATGCAAATAAAAACTATAAAGGTAGCTAATGTGTGACATACATATCCGCTCCATCACCAAGACTGCCTAAATCGCCCAAATCCGCCCCTGCTTCAGCTCATCTGCTGAAACCCTCATCAATCATTGGCGGCTGTGCCTTCAGCTGCCTAGGCCCTAAGCCCTGGAATTCCCTCCCGAAATCTCTCCGCCACTCTGTCCTCCTTTAAGTCGCCCCTTAAAACCTACCTCTTTGACCAAGCTTTTAGTCATTTGTCCTAATAGCTCAAGTGGTCCGGTGTCAAATTTTGTTTGATAACACTCCTGTGAAGCACCTTGTGACGTTTTACTTCGTTAAAGGTGCTACATAAACGCAAGTTGTTGCTGTCCTAAGAAAGTGGAAGAGGCCAGGGACTTCTCAGCTGGAAGAGAAAACCAACTGTTGATGCCCTGGACTTTTCTCTGCTTTGCTTCAACAACAGCAGAGGCCTTCTTGTGGGCTGTCTACCATCCCAGTGGGTAGGAATAGCACATCATACAAGAGGTCCAAAGAAAGAAAAAGCAGACAGGAAAATAATAACTCACCAAAATAAGGGAAGACCATCTTGGCTCAGATACAGCGATAGACACTGTAGTGAACGATCACATCTAACTGTTATGGAGAACCAAGGACTGGGAAAGTGGCGTCCTTGGGTGGGTCAGAACCAAAATTACTCGTTCTTGGTAAAAAAAAAAAAACCTCTACTTTTGCTGCAAGACAAAATACAAATCATTTTCAAATGAATTCTACCTTGTATTTTATCAGTGGTTTCGAACACTCAACTCAGTAACACATTAGATTTTTAAAAATACATTTCTTCCATTTTACTTTTTCTTTGCCCTCTTATTAATCATTCTACGAAGATCTATGCAACAAACGCTTGGCTGAGACATCAAGGCTACATTTTGCTTTTATTTGTATTGTGCTTCATTCCTGTTCCTGTATTGCTTGGTCTTAAGCTTTTTTAAAAAAAAAAAAATCAATCCCTATTGATAGCTGGTTTGGAATAAATGGTGAGAGAAAATACATCTAATAGAAGGAACATCCAATCTTATTGTCTTTTCACGTTCACCAGATCAGTTTTTAAAAGCACATCATGGGAAATATATATATTTTTAAAAATAGGATTTGTAATCCTTTTCCAAAAAAATTCCATATCCCGCATCTAGTTTATCTGGAGCACAGTAAGCGCAAATATGACTTCCTCCCACCCCGCTTCCTGTAAGGACTCTATTCCACTCTCCCAGTTTCTCCGTCTCCGCCGCGTCTGTTCTGACGATGCCACCTTCCACACCAGTGCTTCAGACATGTCTTTCTTTTTCCTCAACCGAGGATTCCCCTCTACCGTGGTTGACACGGCCCTCGACTGTGTCCGTTCTATTTCCCGCACTTCTGCTCTCACCCCTGCCCCTCCCTCCCAGAACCAGGATAGGGTTCCCCTTGTCCTCACCTTTCACCCCACCAGCCTCCACATTCAACTGATCATCCTCCGCCATTTCCGCTGCCTCCGTGATCCCACCACCAAACACATCTTCCCCTCACCTCCCCTTTCAGCATTCCGAAGGGACCGCTCCCTCCGCGACACCCTGGTCCACTCCTCAATCACCCCCAACAGCCTTGCTCCTTCATGTGCAAGCGCAGGAGATGCAACACATGCCCTTTTACCTCCTCCCTTCCCACTGTCCAGGGCCCCAAACACCCCTTCCAGGTGAAACAGCGATTTACTTGTACTTCTTGCAATTTAATATACTGTATTCGCTGCTCACGATGCGGTCTCCTCTACATTGGGGAGACCAAACGCAGATTGGGCGACCGCTTTGCGGAACACCTCCGTTCAGTCCGTAAGGGTGACCCTGAGCTTCCGGTCGCCTGTCACTTTAATTCTCCACTTCACTCCCACTCTGATCTCTCTGTCCTCGGGCTATTGCATTGTTCCAATGAAGCTCAACGTAAGCTCGAGGAACAGCACCTCATCTTTCGATTGGGCACTTTGCAGCCTGCCGGACTCATTGAGTTCAACAATTTCAGATAATTATCCCTGCCCCCATTTTTCATGCAGTATGATTTTTGCCATTCCCATTTGCAACATTTTATCTTTCCTGCCTCTTACAAAAGTACAGGATGTTCTTTCTATTCCTTCCTCCCCTCCTAACCACCCCGCCCCCGTCTCTGCACCTGATTAATATCTGTTACATCTCCAGCTTTTTCCAGTTCTGATGAAGGGTCCCAGACCTGAAACGCTAACTCTGTTTCTCTCTCCACGGATGCTGCCTGGCCTGCTGAGTATTTCCAGCATTTTCTGTTGTTATTTCAGATTTCCAGCATCCGCAGTATTTTGCTATTATATGACTGAAGCAAGTTGAACTAAGTCTTTCCAATTGCTTTATGTATCTCCAGCAGTGCCCATAGAACAGCTCCAATGCAGTTATAAACTATTTCAGTACTGAATTCTGAAGCCTCCATTCATTGTGAAGTTATACAGGACCACTGGGCACAGGAAAACCCCATTTAAAATGTGCTTGGCACTGGGAAACTCCCCATCAGTTCTTCCAGAAGGTGCAAGCACTCCAACTCAATCACCTGCACATAGTCTGGAAGCTCATGACAAGCTCTCTGAATCACTATGTCCTCAAGCTAGAATATCGTAGCCAATAATTAATTTCAATCTTGGATAATAATTTTCATATCACAGCAGTAAGGTGTGTAGCCTTATGGTAAGATTGTAGTGCAAATTCAGTAGTCTTCCACTGATCATCAGTGAACAATATGTTTCATGCATCCATCTGAGATTCACCAATAAAGACAGGACCAACTCATTGCTTTGATAAAAGTGAGGAATAATCCAGCTGCAATTTTCCTTCCCAATGAAGGCTGCCATTGAACTGGATCTACGTGAAGCAGCTTTATGCCCACATTTACGAGAGTGGTGGCATAACTGCAGAAACAAGTCCTGCCCAGACTAGCAAGGACACCAACACCAATCAGTACAAGACCCTGTTTAGAAGGTTATTTTGCACCAGCTTGTTTGGTGCCAGAGGAAAAGTATAATTCCAATCTAGTGTGAAGCTTAGTTTACAAAGTTCTCAGACAAACTGTTGGACCTTCTGGGCCATTACATTTAGTATCGAGTGTCTTCAATTTTGTGGGAAAGCAGACCCTGCTGTCCACTCTCTCCCACTATTAATAACCACTGGGATAACAGAGCTCAGGTTGCACATATAAGTGCAATTTGCAGCCCAGGCACAGCTTGCAGTGTAGCTCCAGTCTCGCCAACACTCTACAGCTACTGATTTCTACAACTATTGGTCTGAGGCTAGTTGGCACTGTAGTCTAACTGCACAGAAGCCCTACATGCATCCGCAATGCATGAATAATACAGTACAGAAAAGTTGATCCTATTTATTGCGGCATCAGTTAGATCCTGCACTGTGCACTGTGTAGGGGCAAAATACTTTAGAACATTAAATCCAATCTTCTTTGCACTTTACCACAGTACTGGTAGTTCAAGATTTTGGACAACCCTGCACCATCTATTGTAACAGACACAAGTCATGCAACATAGCTCCCAAAACATTGCGCTACCTTCTTCTCAAACATGACCCAAGGAAAAGCATGAGCAAAATGCTCAGATATGTCACTTTACTCACAAAACTGATATTTAACTTAACAGTCTCCTTCCACTGGTTAAGAGACCACATTCCATCTTGGGCATAAAGCTGGAGACATCAACCAGTCCCAAGCTTAGCCACCTTCAAAAAAAAAGTTTACGTTGCAAAGATGCATTCATTTTCGATAATATCTAGTGGAGCATTTATAACTGAAAATAGTCTTCTGATGATGGAAATTTTTTTTGCATTAAAAAATCTAATTTATTCAACAAATTAAGCAACATAACTAACATTGCAAAGTAGGAATGTTGTGCTAATAAAACTTTAGTTAACTGATCATTTAAATTAAGAACTGAATTAAGAGTTGACTATTAGCATGGAGGTAAAGTACTGATATTTACATTAGGATCAGAATTAGTTTTAAATCTATTTAATTTACAAATGTGATTTGCCGGGCTTCTCTAAAGATCCCTGAGCAAACAGAATGAACATGTTGGAGTGACACACACCATGGAGAATATCTGCTTCTCATCTGAGTGCGAACAATCGCTGTTTTTCCTAGTGTACATTTGTTAAATTAGTAATAATTCTTATTGTCACCAATAACTCAAAAGAAAACAAAATCAGAGCTCCCAGGTGGTGCTACATGATAAAACTTAATCATAAACAGATCACACCTCGCAATCTATCCTTGGCATCGCATCAATGCTATGAATTGCACAGGATCCTTCTGGACTAATACAGGATACCTAGCCAAACCAAACTACCTTTGGGGGGGGGGGGGGGGAGGGGCTGAGGGGGGGAGAGGCTGAGGGGGGGGGGGGGGGAAGAGGCTGAGGGGGGGGGGGGGGGGGGAAGAGAGGTTGAGGGGGGGGGGGGGGAGGAGGTTGAGGGTTTACACATCTCAAATTAAACTGCAGCCATCAGCATAAATGTAATTTTAAAATCCTTTTAATTTGCTGCCTTTATACCTGTAAATATGACAACTATGCTTGCCAAAAAAAACTAACTGCAGGAAATTATTTAAAACACAGTTGTATCTTGAGATAAATATTACAGAACATTATAGTCACATTATTATAGGATATCCCTAACAATTGGAACAGCTAGTGGAAAAATGAGAAAAGGCCATTCAAGCTGCCAAGCCAACTCGGTCTGAGGATTGTACTGCAGGCAGCGAGCCAGCCGGCTGGTTAACCTCCACTGTTGAGTTCCTCCCCCACCCTTGCCCACCTCAATCTCCTGCAACCTTAAGGCATCCTTTTGCCTGGATCTAGCTTATCTTCACTCCACCAAGCTGCAAATTTCCCATGGGCTTTTAAACGTGGGAAAAATTATCAGCAGCTCCCCAAATAACAAAGCACGGTCTTATCTGTATCTTCCGGATTTGATTAATTTCCACTTTACTTGCACTCACTTTCTTTTATTAAAAGGGAATAGTGGTTCATTCGGTTTGTCCCCAAAGCCTCGTGAGCAGAATTCAGAGGATCTTCTCTTCTGCAGCTTTAATACTCCTAGTGTTAAGCACAATCGTTAATGTACCGTGTTCTTATCACATCCCTGAGCTGGTACGCCACATGATTCGGGCAAAGATCCCAACATTGCTTTGCATTAATTATAATCTTGCACTGCCAGCATTCAAGCAGCAGTATTTGTACATGGAACAGGTGGAAGAGTAAGGTACATGGTGTACATGGACAAGGTTAGAACGGCCAGAAACAGCTACTTTTTGCGATTGAGCAGTTTGTAGAATGGCCAAACAATGCAGCAAAATCATAAACACAATCTTAAATAAATGGATTTATGATTCCACTACACATGGCGTAGAAAATCTCCACTAGTTTTGTAAGATTTACCTTAGTGTGGAGAAACATTGCTATCAATTATTACTGGAAAGCTAGGTTTAATAGCCATTAGTAGACACAAACTTAAATGGTGAATATTTAGTTTTCCACAAAGTGTCCAGTACAGATGTAGATACTAGTTCGAGAGCAATTTGTTTTCCAGTTTCTCTCAGCCCCGACTCAAATAAAATACCTTCAAAACTTCAGTTCCCAAACTTACGTTTAATGCACTGAATACCATGGTATCTACCCACTATTCAATTATTTTACCTACATGGAAAAAAACAAAATTAGAAATACTTTCCATTTAACCAGCATTTCTTTTCACTCCCATTAACTGATTTGGACAATTCCCATTTTGGTCAGCAGGTATTACTAGTCTGCCCACCATCACCAGAAATGTACAGGAAAAACCATCACTTCCAATTTATAAATGCGCCTTATACAGTAAACTCTTTATCCAGCACCTACGGGGCCAGGATGGTGCCGGTTGATGAAAAATTCTGGATAAGAGAGGTAGGCTATTTTTTAACACAAACAAAAATAAAAACCACTGACTAACTCGGCCACCGTGGGAGACTCGGACTTGGCAAAACGAGTGCTGGATGGATTCGGCAAGATATCCATTTTGCCGGTTATTAAAGAATTCCGGATGATTAAGTGCCGTTTAAACAAGAGTTTACTGTAATATGGAAAATGAGGTGGCAGTGCCAGAATACCATCAGTAACATGGCGAAAAGTTTGAATCCAGCTTGGAATGACTGTAAATGCCCTTTGTGAAATTAAATTGCCTATTGAGCCATAGCTCTAACCTGCTCATAATTCAATATAAATTGGCAATCTCAGAACTGGTCACTGTGGATTTCAGACAATAGCTGGCTCCGTCATACCAACACTTACTGCAAAGAGCTTAAACAGCTTTCATCTGGAAAATCTCCATTTAAACACGAGATCAAAAAAAAAAATTGGGTCAGGAAAGCTCTCTGGTCATCAGTTGAGGCCTTAGAACTTCTTTAAAATGGAGGGTTTGTTTGGCAGCAAACTAGGACAGGTAAAGCTATACAGGTATGTGGCAGTCGCAGGTAAATGACCATGGATGGAGGTGGTAGTCAATGATTCTAAAGATTTTCCATAATGCTAATTTACTTAAAAACACATTCAATTTAGTCCTCACTTGTGCCTGTTAACCATATTCTTTTGTTCTGAAGGCAAAGATTCATGGACACGTTTAGTGACAACAGTATCAATAACAGCTTCCACGGGTAACAATCCCCATATCTCTAAAACCCCCAACCGTAACACTAAATCCCAAAACCCCAAATCATGCAGTGTCAATAGCACGACACAGGGCCTGCTGTGCTTTCAATAGTCATTTTAGCAACCTTTAGAACTGGTGACCACCTGTTGGCCAACATTCCCTTTCTTTGCAACTGAAAGTCACTTGCACCACCCCAGCTTTGATAGGTTAACTCAGCATGGACCCATTAATGAGGCCATTCTCAATGTCACAGCACTTATCCACTGAACCATCAATAGACCCAAATCCAAATTTTCTTCGTATAGTTATAATATGGAGGTCATATATTTTTGCCCATCAACATAGAACTTTACAGCACAGGCCATTTGGCCCATCATGCCTGTGCCGGCTCTTTGAAAGAGCTCTCCACCCATTCCTCTGCTCTTGCCCCGTAGCCTTTAAAATGCTTCGTCAAATATTTATCCCCATCCCTTTTAAAAGCTATTATGGATTCTGCAGTTCCCCACTATTTCCGGTCGGGGAAACCCTCTGCTTAAAGTAATTCTCCTTACCTCTCCCTTCATTTTCCTGATGACCATAAATTGATTCCCTTAGTTACCAACTCATTAACCAATGGAAAATAGCTGTTTCTCACCCCCACCACACCTTTTATCTTATCAAAAACCCTCTGAAATTTGAATTCCAAAGCATTTTTCACTTTGGGTTATTATTAGCACCATCCCCCAATCAAGTGCCAATCTTGAAATGAGCTGCTCTGTCTTTCTGAAATGTGTCTCTTATAACCCATCCCCTCCCCTCCAATATAAAACATTGCAATAAGCTAAAACATTGACTGTTCAATGATTCAGTGAAGTTGTCAGTTAGCTGCTGCTCTGCTTCTAGAGTCTGGCTACGTCAATTGGGGAACAGGGAAAGAAAAAGTACCAGAAAACAAAGTCTCCACATTCGTGGTCCTGGCATTGGCACATTAAAAAAAAAGCATAATACAAAGTTTTACATGAGCAATGCAAGTTCAATGCATGTCCTAACTGCTAAATAAAACTAATTCTCCAACTAACAGAAAACCGTTTACACATTCTAAAAGCAAACTCAGCTGAAAACATGGTCCAAAATCCACTTTATTCAAAAAATTGAACAAACATTGCTTTGCAAGCAATCGAAACGGGAAGAATAGCCTCCAATGTATGCGTGGAGTAATCTCCTACAAAAGCAATGCAAGATCTACTACTACCCACACAAGCTGCTCATCAGCAACTGTTGCTGTTTGTTACAGGACTATAGCTTTTATGTAAAACTGCAAATACAGCCAAGAGCTAAATGCTGCTATAGAACTTGGGTTTCATGTTCATGACCTGTGCTTGCCATTCCAGTGTATTAAACAAAAAATATTTGCAAACAAGGTTTCATTTTAGACAACTGTGTTTTAAAGACAAACCATTGAAGGGTGAAGGTTAGAAGGAACTTGGATCTATATTGTATAAAATTTAACTGAATTGAATTAAGAACCAATGCAACCCAGCTTCTCATATTTTCACTACAATTTTACTCAGTCAGCTAACCAAATGCCCGTCCCAAATGGCCACCTTCCCTGAACAAACACCACAAAGCCGTGCATATTGAATAAAGCAATCTACATTTATTTGTACAACTTTGCCAAGATTGGAATGAGAGATAAATAGAAGGCACAACCATACGCTTTACAATACAAACTAAACCAGAAAAGATTTTCTGCAATTTACAGTTTTAAAAAAAATTCACAATTCCAGAGGAAACGTGTCTTGATGTCAAGTATGTCAGAGTTGAATGTTTTTAAAAGTCCCACTGTAAAAGAGATTCTTCCAATGATGAAAACAAAAAGTTAAAAGAAAAACAAGTTGAATCTATTGTATTAGTCCACTCCTGATCTTAATAGCACAGCACTTCTGCACAGGAACTAGTGGTAACTTTCTCCAGTTTACAGCATTGCAGCTTATTACCAACCATCTAGTGATCACATTGGTTCCGGTCCAAATACAGATAAACACCGTGCCCCCTCTATCGAATAGGAGAACACTGTGCCAAGTAGACAGAGTGCTTTAAAAATTGCTGAGTGCTACATTACAAGTTTTTCTGAAGATGGATGTCTGTGCGGGAAAAAAAAGCGACCAGGTTTCCAATTTAAAAAATCTGCACCAAATTTCAGTCAATAAGGGCCAACACGTTCCTGGAGCAGCTGGGAGGCAGCAGGTACTAAAATCCAGTTCATAGCGGTTAGTCACCCCAATCCACTGCAGTCAGAATCTGTCTTCAAGCAAGAGATTCTGGTTTTAAAATCCGTTTTTTTTTTTTAAAACAAATAAAAATTTCAGACAGGATGTTTCGTGGGACGACGACTACTACACAAGTCGAGAACAAAAAAAAAGGCCATTTTCTGTACTGAAAAAAAAATGATAATCTGTACAGGTCGAAATCACATTCCAAAAACAAAGCTGAATCACAAGAGCATGAGAGAGAACATTAGTACCATCAGCTCACACCAACAGCCAGTGAGGGTACTTTCAGTGGCGTGGCCCTGAGAACCGCGGCTCCCCTTGACCACCTCCTCTTCCAGCTCCTGGTCCTGGTTTCTGTGTTAGCCCTCCTCTGGACAGGCCACCCCGGCCCTCCCGATCACGCATCATTCCACCACCAAGACCACCACGGGGTCCACCGGGTCCTCTTGGTCTATTTTCTCGGCGGTCATCGCCCCTACGTTCACCTTCACGAATAGGCCGGGTTTTCTTCTCCTCCACATTCAATCTGAGCTCTCCTCGGAATTTAATGGGCTATAGGGAAGGAGAGGAAGAAAAGTCAGTTTTGGCCAAATGCTTCCCGGTTTCATACAAACAAAGCCAACTATTAAGCTGTGAATTCTAACTAGCAAAAAATCAGTCTACAAATTTTTGCACAAGTATGAAATACTGAGATAATCTTCAACCCAACGTCACCGAGAGTACAAACTTGGGTTTCAGAACAGCCATGTACTTTCTAATTAACTTCTCCTTCCAAATCACCAAGACCAGACTCGCTGGATTTATTTAGCAAAATTATGTTTACATTCTCAGATCACAAAATGTTAAGTTGACAGCATAACTCGATAGGTTCCCCACAATTGTATTTCATGTTTTATGATGAATGATAAAACAGAAAAAGCGCAACTTTATTCTGAAGATGGGTGGGGCTGGTGGGGAGAGGCGGAAGGAATTCGCCAGGCATCAAACAGTAAAGAAATTGACCAACTGTTTACATTCCTGGAGTACGAGAAGAGGGCTCCCTATTATACATTGGGACAATTTTACGACCCCCGTGGGTGCGTACGCGCCCATAGAGGCCGCACAAGTGCCGGTTTCAGGCATGCGAAGCACATGCGCTGAAACCCGGCACTTGCGATGTCAAGAATTCTCTTGACAAATCATCCGCCTGCCCAAGAAAAGTGCCTCTGCCGGTGGAGAATTGCGCTTTTTGCACAACTTCCACCCGCTGAAAGCCTGTCAAATTCTTACGCCTGGTAAAAGCAGGCGTAAGGTAAGGCCTGCGTTTACAAGAAACTCTCGATTTACCGGCACCTAAATAACCGGAAATCTCTATTAACCGGCAAAATTCAGGAGTAGGCTCAGATAAGTTTTACTTCATATTAATGGCCATTCCTGGATCTGTGGCCGTGTAACCAGGGTTCCTGCACCTGTTGCTATGCAACAGGGACGCCTGGATCTGTGGCCGGGGTTCCTGCTCCTATTGCTATGCAACAGGGACGCCTGGATCTGTGGCCATGTACGGGGCTCTCGTACCTTTTACTATACCTGTCTGTAATCCAGACTTTGATAAACCGGCACCACGCTGGTCCCGTTGGTGTCGGATAAAAAAGAGTTTCCCTATACCAGCATAAGAGTTTTAAAAAATAGGAAAATAAAATTTGATCACTAATTTATAATTTTTTTTTTTTTTTTTAAATGGTTGTGTGTTTTTAAATGTGATTCCCCATTCATACTTTTGACAGTTCTGTCCATACGGAACTGTCAAAAGGATGAAGGGGGATTCCCTTCTTCCATTGGTTCGCCTGGTCAACGTGATCCCAGGGGCGCTTGCGAACCGCACGCGCCCCTGGGATACCCGAGCCTCTGCAATTTCGAAGAGCAGAGGCCCAGGATCGCAAGCCTCGGGATCTACGGAACCAACAAGTAAGTTCGTAGATTTTTTCCTGATTGGAAGCATCCACCCGCAAGAAGCCTCCGATCGGAAATTCAGGGTCATTACCTTGCTGCTCAGTATCTTCTGAACTGGCTCTGGATCATCGAAAACCACAAAGCCAAAGTTGGGCAGTTTTCCACCACTACTCTTGGTATTAATGCGGAGTTCCACCACATTGCCATATCCTGCAAAGAAAAGGAATTGCCACATTGTGATACCCAATACAGTTCTCACTTTATTATGCATGTCAGCGTTCTATAGGTGCACTTCCCACTAGTTGACGTCCTGTACTGTGTGGAGCAGATTAATTGTACTACTGTACAATGACAAACTGAGTGTACACACATCCAGTTCTCTCCAAGCAGCTGCTTACACATATTTCACCTTTAAACTAGCCAGAGAGCCTGTTATTCTGCACATTCTAACAAGGTGAATGTTATTGTCATGGCATACAGTTCAACAGCAGGGGCAAGTATTCAACAGATTTAAAGTGGTAGCATTCACTCAAGCAAGTTTGGTGTGCAAAGAGTCACTAAAGAAATGTCTCAGTTTAGTTCATTTATATATAAAACCAATCCAGTTTAAATGTTAATCACTGTGCAGTTAAAACAATGGGAATAAAAGTGAAGCCACCCCCTTCAGGCACTCATCATTAATTTAAGACTGTGTGTAAATCATACCAGTACTAAGAATAGGAGGCTGAACCTGGAGATTCAATAAGCTTCTCCGAGACAAGTACTAAAATCCAAAACTTGAAATCTCATCTGTGGTATCAATCAACGCTTTTATGCCTGAAGTAGCCAGCAATTATAAGCTAACATTTATCAGACTACAGCACAGTGGACGTAATTTTCCTGTCAATCAGCTCAGAAAACAAGAGGCATGCTATTTAACCGACGTAAACATTACACAAGAAAGAGTGCAGGTACACAATGCTGAAACCAATAGGTGCCAACACAAAGTAACTAAAAAAACAAAATTCTCTACATAAAATGTCCTTGCTGGCTTCATAGGAATGCACCTTGTGACCAACAGATTACACTATGATGCCTGAAATAGTCAGCAATTATAACCCAACATTCATCAGACTAGAGCATACAGCTTTAAACCATATGGACCAGAAGGTTGCAAGGACTGCCTTCAGTGTATGCCGATTTAACTGATCTCATCTAGTACAGCAGCTGCAGTGTTATAATTATCTACAAGTACAGCAGTACTCAGGACTTCAGACAAGGACAGGATCAGGCTCAACTGTGAGGCCCTCATCATATGAACAGCCTGCTGGGATGACATCTAAGGAATGGCCAATCGGACATGGGATTGGAGGAGTGTGGAACAGTCAGTGCCTTTAGGGGAAGAAGAAAATTAGGAAAAAGAAAAAAATGTGCACGTCATAAAGCAATAGGCTGCGATTCAAGACTGTAATCTAATGTTGGATTCAGGTGACTGCTTGAAATGCCATCAGTGGAACACCTCGATTAAACTAGACTTGTTGAACATATTGAAAATAGTGGTTACAACAGCTTTCACTTATATAGCACCTTTAATGTAGGAAAACATTCTAATGTGCTTCAGCTGGGTAGTGAAAAATGGATGCCGAGCCAAAGGAGGAGTTATTAGGAAAGGTAACCAAAAGCTTGGTCAAAGAATTTTAAGAAGGGTCTTAAGGGAGGAGAGGAAGGTGGAGAGGCAGAGAGGTTTACGGAGGCAATTTGTGAGAAGGGGGCTTAGGTTGCTGAAAATAGTCACCAATGGTGAGGTGAAGGGCAGGGGGAAGCACAAGAAGCCAGTTAGAGTAAGAGAGTTTGAGAGGGGCGAAGTGTAGGGCTGGAGGAGGTTACAAAGCTCGGGAAAGACGAGACTGTGAAAGGTTTGAACACAAGGACGTGACCACGGAAGGGGATGGAATCGGTGGCAAGGGTACAAAGATTGAGAAAGGGGCCGAAGACAATGGCTTCAGTCTCCTCAATGTATAGCTGGAGAAAATTTCAGCTCACCCCAGACTGGATATCAGACAGGCAGTGCAACAGCACAGAAGCAGTGGAAGAGTTGAGCGCTGGTAGAGGTAGAGCTGGGTGTTGGCAGCGTACATGTAGAAGCTGACCCTATGTTTGCGGATGATATCACGAAGGAGCAACATGTAGATGAGGAAGCCAAGGATGAGGTCTGGGGGGGACTCCAAATACCACGGGGAAGAGAAGCCATTTCTGGAGATGTGCGTTATAATTATCCTGAACAGGTACAGCCTAGCAACAGTCAGTGCCTTTAGGGGAGTAAGAAAATTAGGAAAAAATAAATCAATAGGCTGTGATTGAAAACTGCAATCTAATCTTTATGCTGTGAATACAATGTTAAAACTATAGGTTACAGAAAAAAGCCACACTAAAGTGATGGGATTTTAAAAAACAAGCTCAGCTCCCCAACACACTACAGTATAATCAACTACAGGAAACTCTCTTAACTGGCACCAAAATACCCGGAAATCTCTCTTAACCGGCAAAATTCAGGAGTAGGTTCAGGTAAGTTTTACTATATATTAGTGGCCGTGTAACCGGGGTTCCAGCACCTGTGGCCGTGTAACCGGGGTTCCTGCACCTGTGGCCGTGTAACCGGGGTTCCTGCACCTGTGGCCGTGTAACCGGGGTTCCTGCACCTGTGGCCGTGTAACCGGGGTTCCTGCACCTGTGGCCGTGTAACCGGGGTTCCTGCACCTGTGGCCGTGTAACCGGGGTTCCTGCACCTGTGGCCGTGTAACCGGGGTTCCTGCACCTGTGGCCGTGTAACCGGGGTTCCTGCACCTGTGGCCGTGTAACCGGGGTTCCTGCACCTGTGGCCGTGTAACCGGGGTTCCTGCACCTGTGGCCGTGTAACCGGGGTTCCTGCACCTGTGGCCGTGTAACCGGGGTTCCTGCACCTGTGGCCGTGTAACCGGGGTTCCTGCACCTGTGGCCCTGTAACCGGGGTTCCTGCACCTGTGGCCGTGTAACCGGGGTTCCTGCACCTGTGGCCGTGTAACCGGGGTTCCTGCACCTGTGGCCGTGTAACCGGGGTTCCTGCACCTGTGGCCGTGTAACCGGGGTTCCTGCACCTGTGGCCGTGTAACCGGGGTTCCTGCACCTGTGGCCGTGTAACCGGGGTTCCTGCACCTGTGGCCGTGTAACCGGGGTTCCTGCACCTGTGGCCCTGTAACCGGGGTTCCTGCACCTGTGGCCGTGTAACCGGGGTTCCTGCACCTGTGTAACCCGGGTTCCTGCACCTGTGGCCGTGTACGGGGCTCTCGTACCTTGGTAAGTATACCTCTCTGTAATCCAGACTTTTTGATCAACCGGCACCATGTCGGTCCCGGATAAAGAATTTCCTGTATAATGAAAAATTCAACAAACCTGTGAAAAATTCTTTCAGCTCCGTCTCATCAATATCATGGGGCAGGTTCCCAACAAATAACTGATGACTGTCTGGGTATCGGATTGTTCGCCGTGTTTCTGGATCCCCCGGTTCATTTTCACTGCGACCTGAAACAAGGAAACCTACTTTTCAAGATCCTCCAGTGTGTCCTTGAACACCAACTATAGCAGCAACATTATAATCAAACAATGGTGTTTAGGGTGTTCTTGTAGTTGCTGTGAATACTGTGCATTACTCAAAGATTGAACACTTCTACAAACCAGCTGTATTTCTGTCTCCATTAGAGTCTGTTAACATATAAAAACTCTATAGGTCACCTAACCTAACCTGCTCAGCACTTAAGACATATAAACTGATAAAACTCAATTCAATGTAAAGTAAGATTGAAAATAAAGAGGTACGCCACATACCATGAGGCAAAGTAGTGTAATCAACTGGGAAAATATGGGGGATACTTCTTTTACTGTTCAGTCAAACTCCACACAATATCTTCCTTAAAAATGCTTTGAGACTACCCAGGACCCACTCCTCTTAGAGCATAAAGAATACCTCTAAATAACTGTCCAAAACTCTTGTTTTGTAAGAACTGTAACTTCACTAACTTCCTAGCTTCTCGATCAGCTCTCCCAACTCTCAGCTCAGCATCCACTCATTTATTCCTTTATCTGTCTCTCCCCTCATGTAAAGCGCTTGGGATGATTAAGGTGCTGTATAAGTTGATTTTGTTGTAATAAATGATTCATATTTTACTTGAAAGGGCTCCTTTTTAAAGACAACTTTTTCAAAAAATGGTGACTGAAATCATAAACCTGGGAAAATTCTGTACCCCAACTTGCACAATGCTCCTTTTGAGATACATCTGTTGGCCTAAACAGGTAGGAACGCCCAAGCTGGACAATCAGCAGGAAGCAGCTACAGTAAGCTGTGCCGTTTTAGCCTTGGTTCTGTTGACTTGTTTCTAAAGGCTCTGGACGTGGATAAGTGAGATATGTGCACTCCAGGTCAGGCAAATAGAAACCCTACATTTTTTTTTGTAATTAATTCTCAGGTTGTAGGTGTTGCTGGCAGGCAGGCCGATCCCTAGTTGCCCCGAGAAGGTGGTAATTGGACTCCTTGAACCGGTACAGTCTGTGTGAAGGTGCTCCCACAATGCTGTCAAGTAGGGAGTTTCAGGATTTTGACCCAGCAATGATGAAGGAACAGCAATGTCTATCTTAGGATGGTGTGTAACTTGGAGGGGAACTTGAAGGTGACAGTATTCTCTTGTACCTGCTGTCCTTCTCCTTATAGGCAGCGGAGGTCATCTTGACGAGTTGCCACAGTGCATCTTGTAGATAGTGTGCCAGCATACTTCGGTGGAGGGGGTGAACGTTTAGGCTAGTGATGAGGTACAAATGAAGCAGACTGCTTTGTCCTGGTTGGTGTCCAGCTTCTTAACTATTATTGCAGTTGTACCTATCCAAGCAAGTGGAGAGCATTCCATCACACCTTGTGCCTTTCAGTTGGTGGAGAGGCTTTGGGGAATCAGGAGGTGAGCCACTCGCCAGAGAATACCCAGCCTCTGACCTGCTCTAGTAGGCACAGCATTTGTGTGGCTGGTCCAGTTGAGATTCTGGCCAATGGTAACCCACAAGATGTCGATGGCGGGTGACTCTACATTAGTAATGTCAAAAGGTGGTGTTTAGGCTCTTTCTTGTTGGAGATAGTCATTGCCTAGCACTTAAGTGGCAAATAACATTTGTGCCACACATCAGTCCAAGCCTGGATGTTGTCCAGGTCTTCCTGCATTCGGGAATGCTTCATTATCTTAGGAATTGCACATGGAGCTGAACACTGAAATCATCAGCAAACAGCCCCACTTCTGATCTTATAATGAAGGGAACCTCATGATGAGGCGACTCAAGATTGTTGGGCCCAAGATGCTGCCCTGAGAAACTCATGCTGCGATGCCCTAGGGCTGAGGGGACTGACCTCCATCTTCATTTGTGGTAGTGGAGTTTTCCACCCGATTCCCATTGACTTAGTTTTACTAGGGTTCCCTGATACCACACTTGATCAAATGTTGCTTTGATGTCAAAGACAATCACTCTCGCCTGAACTCTGGAATTCAGGTCTTGCATCCATGTTTTTAAAATAAACTCCCTCTTGGGTCCATGCTTGTAATAGGCTTTGGAGCAGAGTTGTCCTGGCGGTACCCAAAATGAGCATCAGTAAGCAGATTATTGATGAGTAAGTGCCCCTTGGTGGCACTGTTGACGACTCCATCCATCACTTTGCTGATGCTTGGGAGCAGGCCGATGGGTCGTTTATTGGCCAAGTTGGATTGGTTATACATTTTGCGGACAAGATATACCTGGGCAATTTCCCACATCGCTGGGTAGATGCCAGTGTTGTAGCTGTACTGGATCAGCCTAGTCAAGGGTTCTGGAGCACTGCAGCCAGGATATTGTCGGTAGTCTTTGCTGTGGTCAGTGAATTCAGCCGTTTGATGTCACGTGGACTGATTGGAATTGGCTGAAGATTGGCATTTCTGATGGCGGGGACCCCAGGAGGAGACAGAGAAGGATCATCCACTCCGCACTTCTGCCTGAAGATTGGTGCAAACACTTCAGCCTCACATGCTGGGCTCCATCATCATTGAGGATTAGTGTGTTCATGGAGCCGCCTCCTTCCATTAATTTCCTTAACTGTCCACCACGATTCACAGCAGACCTTTAGCATGATCCGTTGGTGGTAGGATCACTTGTCCGCCTGTAGCCTGCTGCTTTTTCTGTTCAGCATGAATGCAAGTCTTGTATTGTAGCTTGAGAGTTGGCATCTTATCTTGAGGTATGCCTGATGCTGCTCCTGGCATGCTCCTCTACACTCCTCATTGAGCCACAGTTGGTCATCTGACTTGATGGTGATGGAAGTGAGGGGGATATACTGGGCCATGAGGTTAGTGTTAGGACTGTGAATTTTTATAATATTACAGACAAAAGGCTCTAATTCTTCTGCCTGTATGCCAAGAATGAATTCAGTCACATGCTTGCAGATTTATTAAGGGTTAAATTAACCTGAACCTACTCACGGCCAATCACTGAGATAACATTGGTCGCAAGATGCACACATTACAGCTAGTTCATCTCTCCAGGTGCCTACCTTCATCCAGCAACTCACTTCAATTGTCTCCCTTTTTAAGCTTGACTATAAGGCCATTACATCTCTTCAAAGATGTCAATGTCAATCCCCATTCTGACATCTTATGGTCTCAAGTTGTACAGAAAAATATTGGTGTTTTAGGGTCAGCATGACATAGAAGCAGTCATGCTACCAAAACAACAATACCAAGCCTCCAAGTTTAGAGTGATAAAGCAAATCTAAATGTAAACATGTGCAAGCCTGGCCTTAAAGACTGCTGCAATAACTCGTGTCAGACACATGGTCAGTCTTTCAATTTTAGGTTTAACTACAGAACTTAATACAAGTGAAATATAGCATACAGTATAGAATACAAGTAATTATTTTGTGCAAAACGAATTAATTATTTCTCAATCTTAATTTTGAACAGTTACAGATCATGATAGTATAACAATTCTGCTGCTATTGATGGCCCACAGCACCTCATGGTTATGCCCAGTCTTGAGCTGCTGAATCAATTCCTATCTACCCCACTTAGCATTGTGATAGTGCCACACGACACAATGGAGTGTGTCCTCAGTGTGAAGACGAGACTTGGTCTCTACAAGGATTGTGCGGCACTCACTCCTACCATATTCCCTTACGTTTGTTCTGACTACCTACCGCAAGTTGGGTATACATTACTCAGCCTGATTTGGAGACTTAAATATAGTAATGACATTTTCCTATGTGCCAGATATTCAACTGACCCCCAAATAAAAACTGTACTGCTATCACAAACTTCTTCTCTAACAGCACTTTACCTGGCCTGGGGCCCCGTGGTGGCACACCTTGCCGTTCCCGAATTCGCTGATCCCGAGGCCTTGGGGGTGGAATCTGTATTTCTGGTTTTGTCTCCGGTCGGGGCTAGAAATAAACAGCATTTAATAACCATCTGCTCTTCTCAAAAAATCTCAACAATTATTCAGGTAAAAATCACAAAAAACAGTAAATTTGAGCATTCACATCCTGAGGTAGCAGCATTTGATATTAATTTAACCATACAAAAGCAGTAAGTGTGTGGAACTGCACGAGTCCCATTGGCATCCAATCTCATTCACTTTAGAAAAACTGAGATCACAAATGTACGAAAAGAACCCAGCAGCATGAATTCAGGTACGTCCCAGCCAGAAAAACATAGCCAGCAAAATGTACACAAGTGCTGTACTGCTACAAGCTGTATTTTACCCAGAATTGAATACAAATAAGATTTAATAGAAAAGTACTGACTTTCACAGCCAAGTGTAACATGACTTTCCACACCAAGATGGTTTCTATCAGGAAAACAAGCTAAATATACAAATCTCATTAGACCTCAAGTCCCTTGAGCTCCCTGCAAGTCTTACAGAATAAGGTGGTTTCAGGTTGGATCCACCAGAACTGCAGCAGGTTCACAACAATGGGCCTCAGCAGCTGTGCATTAAGCAAGGGGGAAAATAGCACCAGGGTTCCTGATCACTATCCAGCAAGCCCTGCTGTAATTGCACATCAATTGAAGACAGAATTGGGCCTACAGATGATCAGTGGCCACTTTGGTGAGGTACCAAATGGCAACTGGTACCCACTGAACTGTACTCCAGTAAGTAGTCACTGCTTCAGGAAAGGAGCGAGAAGAAAAAAATTGGCATTGATTTTTAAACAAATAGAATTTCAGCGCCAGCATTAACAGGTTAATCATTACCTGTGGTGTTGGGGCTTTGACAACATGAGGTGGAATTCCAGTGGTGGGGACAATGCCACTAGGGGGCAGATTCTTACTTGTTACTGAAGCCCAGGAGAATGTCTGAGGAGATAATAATTAGGATTAAGTCAGAAGCCCAGATCAAGTTATCACAGTTAAAAAAACAACCATGCACACAGCAATAACAAAGTTTATTCAAAATATTTAGATAAGGCTTTGACTATAATTGTAACAGCCCAAGTACCTAAAGTACAAACTTCACCAAATTGTAAATAGCCCGACACTATTGATATGTGAATTAAAACTGTCACTAACAATAAATCCACGAATCAAAGATAGGAACAAACCCGAACTCCAGGATTCCTCGAATTCTGAAGGGAAAGTAAATTCAGCAAATAAAATCTCTTGAAATTTTTTTTATATAAAAAAAGTTAGATACATAGATACATAGAAGATAGGAGCAGGAGTAGGCCATTCGGCCCTTCGTGCCTGCTCCGCCATTTAATGAGATCATGGCTGATCCTTTAATTCAGTATCCCGTCCCCGCCTTCTCTCCGTAACCCTTAACCCCTTTTGCCCGTAGAAATATATCTAATTCCCTCTTAAATATATTTAATGAGCTGGCGTACACTGCCCTCTGTGGCAATGAGTTCCACAGGTTCACCACTCTCTGAGTGAAGAAATTCCCCCTCATCTCTGCCCTAAATGGTTTAGCCCTTATCCTTAAATTATGTCCTCTAGTTCTGTTTTCACCCGCCAAGGGAAACATTCCTTCTGCATCCAGTCTGTCTAGACCTGTCAGAATTTTATACACTTCTATGAGGTCCCCTCTCAATCTTCTAAACTCCAGTGTGTACATCCCTAAACTACATAGTCTCTCCTCATAGGTCATTCCCGCCATTCCTGGTATCAGCCTGGTGAATCGCCGCTGCACCCCCTCCATGGCAAGAACATCCTTCCTCAGATGAGGCGACCAAAACTGTACACAGTACTCGAGGTGTGGTCTCACCAGTGCCCTGTACAGCTGCAGCAAGGTATCCCTGTTCCTGTATTCTAACCCTTTTGCTATGAAGGCCAGCATACCGTTTGCCTTCTTGACCGCCTGTTGCACCTGCATGCTCGCCTTCAGTGACTGGTGTACAAGAACACCCAGGTCTCTCTGTACTTCCCCCTCTCCCAATCTATTGCCATTTAAATAATAATTTGCCCTCCCGTTCCTGCACCCAAGGTGGATAACTTCGCACTTGTCCACATTATAGTGCATCTGCCATTTATCCGCCCAATCGCCCAGTCTGTCCAAATCGCTCTGGAGCTTCCTGGTCTCTTCCTCTGAGCCCACCCCACCTCCTAGTTTAGTGTCGTCTGCAAATTTGGAAATGCTGCATCCGACTCCCTGATCCAGGTCATTAATGTAAATTGTGAACAGCTGGGGGCCCAGGACAGATCCCTGTGGTACCCCACTTGTTACTGCCTGCCATTCAGAAAATGAGCCGTTTATTCCAACTCTCTGTTTTCTATCTGACAGCCAGTTCCCTATCCACGCCAAAACTTTCCCCTTTATCCCATGAGCCTCAATTTTCCATGCTAATCTTTTATGTGGGACCTTATCGAAGGCCTTTTGGAAGTCCAGGTACACCACATCTACTGGCTCTCCCCCATCTATTCTACCAGTTACTCCCTCAAAAAATTCCAATAGATTAGTCAAGCACGATTTACCCTTTGTAAATCCATGTTGACTCTGTCCTATCCTGTCCCCATTTGCTAAGTGCTCCGCTATTTCATCCTTAATGATGGACTCCAGCATTTTGCCCACAACTGATGTAAGGCTTACAGGTCTGTAATTACCTGCTTTTTCCCTACCCCCCTTTTTGAATAGTGGGGTAACGTTAGCTACCCTCCAATCCATCGGCACTGTTCCCGAGTCTAATGAATTCTGAAAAATCATCCTTAGTGCATCCGCTATCTCTAGGGCCACCTCCTTCAGTACCCTAGGATGCATGTTATCAGGCCCTGGGGATTTGTCCACCTTCAATCCCTTTAGCTTCCTTAACACCATATTCTTAGAGATATTGATTTGCGTCAGTTCCTCCTTTGCCAATGTCCCTATTTTTCCCGATATCCCAGGGAGGTTTTTTGTGTCTTCCTTCGTAAAGACTGACCCAAAGTATGCATTTAGTTGATCTGCCATTTCCTTATTTCCCATTATATATTCCCCCGTATCTGACTGCAATGGACCAACTTTGGTTTTCACCAGTTCAACCTCAGTACTAACTGATAGTATGAATATGCAAAATGCATTATTTTGCAGGCTATTTTCAAAAACATGGCCCAAAATAATTCAATTAAAGGAATACTGCTTAATAAAGGTGAAAATAAGAATACAAATAATAAGTGGACTGTGGAACTAGATATGGACTCTTCTATAGCAAATGCTATAGCAAACCTGCCCCTGCCACACAGTGCTGCCCCCAGATTATCAAAATCCATGACAAGGCCTTGGACAACGTGGACCACTTTCCACACCTCAGGAGCGTAGTCAACAAGGGCAGACGTCGACGACGAAGTCCAACACCGCCTTCAGTGTGCCAGTGCAGCCTTTGGTCGCCTGAGGAAGAGTGTGTTTGAAGACCAGGACCTCAAACCCGGCACTAAGCTCATGGTCTGCAGAGCAGCAGCGATATCCGCCCTGCTGTATGCCTTAGAGACATGGACCATGTACAGCAGGCACCTCAAAGCACTGGAGAGTTACCACCAACGCTGCCTCTGCAAGTTCCTGCAAATCCATTGGCAGGATAGGTGCACCGTCAGTGTTCTTGCTCAGGCTAACATCCCCAGCATCGAAGCTTTGACCACGCTCAATCAGCTCCGATGGACGGGTCACATTGTCCGTATGCCGATACGAGACTCCCAAAACAAGTGCTCTACTCGGAGCTCCGGCACAGCAAGAGAGCCCCAGGTGGGCAGAGGAAACGCTTCAAGGACGCCCTCAAAGCCTCCTTGAAAAAGTGTAACACCCCACCGACACCTGGGAATCCCTGACCCAAGACCGCACAAAGTGGAGAAGCATCCGGGAAGGCGCCGAACACGTCGAGTCTCTTCGCCGGGAGCAAGCGGAAGCCAAGCGCAAACAGCGCAAGGAGTACACGTCAACCCAGGCACCCCACCCACCCCTTCAACCACCGTCTGCCCCACCTGTGACAGAGACTGTAGGTCCCGCATTGGACTCATCAGTCACCTGAGAACTCATTTTTAATGTAGAAGCAAGTCATCCTCGGTTCCGAGGGATTGCCCAAGAAGGAGGAATGAAAAGGAAAGTGCTCATACCCTGGAATCCTCAGCTACAACAGGTGCTGGATCAGCAGGTGGAGGGGACGGAGATTTCACCACAGGTTCCTCAGCAACTTCCTCCTCTAATACAGGCTCAGGCTTTACTTCCTCCACAGTTGGCTCTGGTTCTGGTTCTGTTGCAACAATGTGTTCTTCTAAGGGCTCCTCTAAACCATTACTGTAATTGGACAGTGCAAGAAGTCAAGCCACACCAATATATCCTGGCACATTTAAGCATTTCATTAACTATTATCCAGCAATCCAAGAATCACCACCATTAATCTAGTATCATTATATGGATAGAGACATACAAGTGTAGGATAACACACTGCTAGCTTTGTTTCATTATTAACAAGGTATGTATTTTTTTTCAGAACCCTTCTACCATTTTTCAGTAATGAGCACACTGGGGAAAAAGCAAAGAATGAAGTTATTCATTTCTCAGCATTGAATGTGAAGGCGAGATTAATGACCAAGAACCACTGGGATCACCCAATTCCCTCTGCAGAACACAGGATAATGTACACCTGCAGCACATCATAATGTCAAAATAGCTGTGACATGCAAAACCTAGGATAATCCTATTATTGCAATCTGTAAACAAATAAGAGTGGCTTCATTCTCAACCATACTGCCAAAATATTTTTGCATCCCTCACCAAAATGCAATTGAATTGCCATGACTCAAGAGAACCAGACTGAGTTCCAAAGACTATTGAACTTGTACAACTTCAATTATAAGAGTAACCATGAAGACAGAACTCCTCTTAATCTGCCAATTCATTCATTCCCCTGGGACAGGGATGTCCCAATTACACAATAAGATTCCATGACGGGTAGGAACAGTTTCTAGCAGAATGAGTGCCCCAAACTCAAGTAAGTAACCAACCCAAATATGCAGTCCCAGAGCTTGAAACTAAAACTATCAACCTAGAGCAATGAACATTCCTTTACCTCACAGCTGGGTCATAGTAAACTCCACTGTCATCTTGGACAGTTTCTGGTGATGGCTGACGCTCTTCAGGTTCCTCTACTTCTTCCTCAGATTCTGCAATAAATAAACCAGTAAGCAACTCCAGTCTCACCATACAAAGCCTCATAAGATTATACTAATGCCCAAAGAGGCAACATGTTCATGGATGTTTGTGCAATGTCCAGCTATGTCCCCTTCCTGAACCACACCCAAGAAAAAAATGTGCAGCAACTCATTCTTTGATACAAGAATCTAGGTGATGCCCAACTGCTATTGTACTGAAGTCTATTGTGCTGATGTTGAATTGCCACGAGAAACATTGTCTATCCATGCATGAAAGCAGTGAAGAATGATCGCTGGAACATTTTCACTATGATCTCATTTTCAGATAGGAGGAAGCTTTCTTCAATGTAGTGGATTGTTTTGGGCCAATTCCTTGGTGAGTGAACACCTGTAAACAACATGCAATATGCCCCAACGGTGTTTGTAAAAGGGACTATTTCAAAAACAATTCAATTGTTGCCCACTACTCGAGCTGCTATCTCATTCACCAGAGTGCAAAGAGAAATGAATGCAAAAAGCCAGTCTCAGATTCCGCCAAAGCACAGCCCACTTCTGTTCCAAAGATGATGTCACTACAACAAAACACATGGTCACAGCTCAGGCCTTCAGGAGTGTGTGAAATGTAGCTCCAGACATTCAACTGAGCAACAGGGGGTAACTATATCAAGCTCTGAAAGTACAGACCCCACCACCCATGCTTATGGAGGGCAACTGTCTATACTGGACAATTTCTCAACCACAGAAATCAATTACAAAGGCGCCGCTTACTATGCATCAAGCACGCCAGCTATTTCAGCCAATTCATCAAGCTCTTCGAACCTTCGGTGCTAACGGAGAACATTTGAAATCCTCTAATATTCTGGCATTTCAGTGGCAAAATGAATTGGACTAAACAAAAGAAACAATATTTATTTTGCATCAATCACAATAAAGAGGTGGAAGTGGAAGCTGCCAGTGAGGGAGTAATAGATGGTTCAGGTGGGGGCAGGTACACAGAAAACTTCATCTCAGCGGATATTGTTTTAACTTTGAACTATTTTCTTCTATACAAGAAACACATGTTGCCAATACCTTGCCTCTTCAAGGCGAGTTGGTCAATTTGATCAAACATTGAACCGGGGCCACGATTAAAACACTGAATCAGGGCAGAGAAACTACTCTGCAGAGAATTTTCCAACCAGATCAGAACAGAGCTGGAATCAAAACGTTACTAAAACACACTAATATTGAAATTGATACAGTAAAACAAAACTGTCAGAAACTGATGGTTTAAATTACTTTAAAACCTTCTGATCCAATCCTCCAGCAATAGGCGGCAGCAGACAGTAAATTAGGAAAGAAACTGGTTCATCGGGACAAGTGGGACTGACAGGAGGGACACAATACTGTGCCTTTAATACACTCCACATCCTTTGGAAAGTAACCTTTAACACACGCGGCATCATTTGGTGTTTATCTGGGGCTAATGTTGGTTTCAACGTCCAACACATACAGCAGGTGAATCCCGTTAACACCAACATGCCCGCTATAACTGGTGTGAAATATACCATAATTAAAATCACTGAAAGTTTATTGATTTGAAGTTCAGGCACTACTTGAACAATGCATGGCTGTTCTTTTTCTAAACTGAAGTTACATTTTATAAATATTGACCCAATCCTACATCATGGCCAGAGCAGCCATTTTGGAACTACAGCTGGAAGCAGCTGGTCTCGTCCATGATCAATTTGGAATAGCAGCACTTTAAAATAGTCGTTCCTGGGATGTGGGTGTCGCTGGCAAGGCCAGCATTTATCGGTCAATGGTGACCGCGCCCCCCCCCCACCCCAGGATGTTGATGGTGGGGGATTCGGCGATGGTAATGTTGAATGTCATGGGGCGGTGATTAGACTCTCGCTTGTTGGAGATAGTCATTGCCTGGCATTTGTGTGGCGAGTGCACTAGAATGGAACTGAACGTTGTACAATCATCAGCGAACATCCTCATTTCTGACCTTATGATGGAGGGAAGGTCATTGATGAAGCAGCTGAAGATAGTTGGGCCTATGTCACTGCCCTGAAGAACTTCTGCAGCAATGTCCTGGGACTGAGATGATTGACCTCCAACAACCATCACCATGATTACATGTTTTTAATAAAAATGGATCCTGCTGCTGGAAAATATCAAGCTATATATTCCAGAAATTCTGTGAGAATCTGAAAGGGTTAAAGCATCTAGAAATATTTATAATTAACATAGATTCTAATTTAGAAAGGGTATATAGAATTGATCAGGTCTCATTTGAGGAGTCAGCCAAAATGTAATCAGTGTCCATTTTGAAATTTCAAAAAAGACAACCGATTTCAATGAATAATGAGCGGTATCCACTCCAAGGCGTATCTGCAAATCAGAAAAAATTATATACAACCTTCCATACTTGGTGTGACATCAGGACCAGTTGCATTAAATATTAAATTTCTGATTCACCACATTCCAGAAAGACAGGGTACTTGCTAGACACAAAGGGCCAAATTCAGAGGAACGAAGGGTTAATGGGGGGTTGAAGGAGGTTACAGACATAGGAAAGAGTGAGGCCAGAGAGATAAAAACAAGATGAGAATTTTAAATTTAAGCATTAGGGGACCAGGAGCCAATGTAGGTCAGGGAGGACAGGTTTATAGCAACTCTATCATAGAGTATTAGACAAATAGTCTACACATCACAGCCTGAGTGATAAAGATAAACTTTATTAGGTATGTGTGTGCAAGGTAAACCCAATGCCAATAATCCAACACACTATGAAAATGCTGGTCAAATGTACCAATGTAAGCATTACAAAAATTCAGAAGTAGGCTTGTTGGAACAAGCTGTGGACCTGCAGCCTGCACTCTAAAGCCTCCCCATTCAAGGATCTCTCTGAAAAGCCTCTCTCAAATTAATAAAATCTTTCATTGGCCATGAAGGCCATTCCAAATATGCAACAGTCAATGTTATAGGTAAACATACCACCACCTATGTTTATGTTTACTATGCTATCCAAATGCATTTGACAGCCAGCAAACTACAGGTGAAATGTAGAAGTGCAGCAAAGTTGAAACTCACATCATTAGTGAGGGGTCAGTATGGCTGGATGTGTTCATTGCTAGAGAAATTATTGAATAATGTTTGCTCACCTTCAGGGGGCTCAGTATCTGAATCTCCAAAGACTTCATCTTGATAGCGGAAAATATCATTGTGGACATAAAACTTGTTTGCAACGGAACCCTGAGGAAAAAATGAAAGGACGTTGCAACAAATGACAGCAATGAGCATTAATCATTTTTTCCCCTTTGTAAAACCTTATACAGTACTGTGGATTTTGCTCTGTACCACACTCAATGTTAGCATCACAAGTTTAATACTTGGGCAGTACCTAAGTATCACTGAAAACACTGAAGTGTGGGCCTGGAGATGAAATCAGATTATGGGGATTTTTCCCCTTTGCTGTTTTTTTTTCTGTTCTCAAAAAGTAGACTCCTTGATGGAATAGGATTCCACAGGTGCCCTCCACTACCTCACCGAAGTGGCCAATTTTCATATGTGAACCGTGACAGCGAGTTTCAGCACGCTTTTTAACCAGCGATCATCATAGACAAGCTTTGATCCTACCCCCTCACATTATACAGACAAGTACACTTTCAGCAGTTTAGTAATCAGGAAAAAGAACCCTAGCATTTTAAGATCATTGCCACGGCAAAAATCTGTTAGATAGTACAGGAGGATGCCACTGAACCAAAATAACCAAACCAAACTGACATAAATACTAGCATGCCCTTTCCAATAACTAAATTCCCCAGGTTCAAGTCTTTCAACTCCAGGTATGGTTTAATTATTTAAAGTATTTTGTGCTTATAGAAATAATAAAAACCACAGCAAAAACAAGTTTAAAAAAAAAACTTCAGCAAGTCACTGTGCAGAAGACTTCTATGAAGCTTATTACCCCTCTCCCTATCAGAAGTCGCTCACACTTCAAAAGGACCCATGGTAAATATACTACAGTACAGGAAACTTTGGTTTAACCGGAGGTTGTATGTCCGGAAACCTCGCTCTACCGGCATAATTCACCCCCCCCAAAAACAGCGCCTGAGTAACCGGCAATGTTGCCGGTTCCGAGTCCGAGTCTCCAACGGTTGCCGAGTTAGTCAGTGGGGGTAGTTCTACAAACTGCCACTACTCGGCCTCTTGGTGCCAGCGGAACTCGGAACACCTCAGAAACCCTGCATCAGGAGTCTCACCCTCCCACGCTGCCGGTAGCCTCTTCTGATCCGCCATTTTTTGGGGTTCCAGTACAGTACTGTGTGTCTCCCACGCTGCTGCAACTCATTGGACTGCATTATGGAAATCCCAAAAGTTGATCCAACCAAAAGGAAGAGAGTGGTGTTAACTTTAAAGCAGAAAATTGATATATGCAAACGACTAGAAATGGGAGCGAAGCGTATGCACATTATAAAAGAATTCAAAATCGGTTCATCAACAATGTACGACATCAAAGCGCAGAAGGATAAGCTGCTCAAGCTTTATGCAAGCTCGGAGACATCTAAGAGTGTAGAGAAACGGCGCACGCTTCGTAAGCCTAAGCTTGAAGAGCTGGATACCGTGCTTTATGAGTGGTTTGCTCTGAAGCGTTCAGAGGGTGTTCCGATCTCCGGGCCCACGCTAATATCAAAAGCGAAGGATTTTTATGCAAAGATGGAGCTCACTGACAAGTGTGCTTTCTCTGATGGATGGCTATCGCGCTTCAAGGCACGGCATGGGATACGACGACTCGATGTTTGCGGGGAGAAGAAATCAGCTGATCACGACGCCGCAGAAGAATACTGCGATTATTTCAATCGGATTGTGCAGCAACATGATTTGTCGCCAGCACAGCTATACAATGCCGATGAAACGGGCTTATTTTGGAGGTGTTTGCCAGAATCAACACTTGCTGGGGCTAGTGAGGCTAATGCTTCAGGTTACAAGAAAAATAAAGATCATGTAACCGTGCTAACATGTGCGAACGCTGCTGGATCACACCGGGTTAAACTTCTCGTCATTGGGAAGTATAAAAATCCCCGTGCATTTAAAAATGTGAGGCACTTACCTGTTGAGTACAAAGCTCAAGCAAATGCTTGGATGGACAAGGAAATCTTTTCAAATTGGTTCCATCATACTTTTGCTCCATCTGTGAGGGAACATTTCCGTAGAATAAGGAAACCTGAAGATAGCAAATGCATTTTATTGCTGGATAATTGTAAAGCCCATCCGCATGAATCCGAGTTGGTTTCTGAAAATATTTTCACCATTTATTTGCCACCAAATGTAAGTTCTCTCATACAACCCATGGACCAGGGCGTTATCCAAAATCTCAAGTGTCATTACAAGACTTCCTACGTAGACTGATAAGCCAAGATGACAATACAGGTATTCAGGCATTTCAGAAGGAATACAATCTTAAAGATGCCATCTTTAATGTTGCATGTTCCTGGAAATTGGTGAAAGGTCACACTTTGAGACAAGCCTGGTGCAAATTGTGGCCTTCTGTAATGTTTGCTGATGGTTCTTCTTCAGAGGAGGAATTTCGTGGGTTCAATGTTCGTCCGCGGAAGACTGCAGTAATGGAAATGGCTGACATGGTGAAAGATGTAGGCCCAGCAAACCCTCTACATCACCTCAGTGAAAGTGATATTGAGCAGTGGGTTGATGCTGATAGCAAATGCACAACAGCAACTTCTCTAAGTGATGATGAAATAATGGAGAATGTTTTGAATCCAAGGAAAGAAAAAGGAAAGTGTGATGGAAAATGAAGACGATAAGATTTCTGAAGTGAACAAGATTTCTTGGGCTAAAGCTGCAGCAGATCTTGCTTCATTCATCAAATTTGCTGAAAGCCGTTCTTGCTATTCTGCCCAAGAAGTTATGCAGCTCCATATTCTGCAGTCTACCTTTCTGCAAAGGCGGCAAGAGTCCACTAAGCAAGCAGACATCCGGGACATGTTTAAGAAAACTTCCAAAAGAGTTGGAGCACTGGAAGTGCCTGAAGAACCCGTTGAAGTGCATGATCCTGATGAACCAGTTGGCTTGGAATAAGTGTAGTCAACCACCGTACAGTACTTTATACTGTACTGTACAGTCGTTTAAGTTTTGGTGCACTGCACAGTCGTATATAAGTTTTGGTGCACTGCACAGTCGTTTATAAGTTTTATTTTACTATTAAGTTATTAAAGAGTTATGGATTACCATCAACTGGCAGTACTGTACTTAATCAAGCATCTTTCACCATCCATTTAACACAACATTCTGTAGGTGAGTACCCAATTACTGTATATTGCACATTTCTTGATTTTTAAATTTTTCTTCGTTAAAAACAGCCTGGGTAGATAATCCGCTCACCACTCCGGAACTTTTGATAGATCGGCATCACGCTGGTGCCGGATATCAGAACTTTTCCTGTATTACAATACTAGCTCCCTTACCTCAGGTGCTAGGACAAAAGTCTGCATGAAGCGTCTCATGGGCTGTCTATTGTTGGACAGCTCACCCATAACCTGTACTACCACTCCATCATTTAATGTAGCATGAGCGTCTACATGTCTGATCTTCGTGTGGCAGTCACGGAACTGAAGAGACATAACTTTCTTGTGGATTTCCTACAGAAAGAAAAAAGCAAGCTGAAGTTTTCAGATTATGAGAGCCTAGAACATCAAAATCCTACCATTTGCAAAGAATGTCTTTTGCTATTGCTTTAAACATGAAGGCTGGTCAGATGAAAACAATCTAGACAATCCTTAAATTTAAGTTTGACATTTCAAACTGTTTAGGTCTACCTGCACATAGATCTCTTCACAAGCTATTGTCCTTCATATTGTTAAAATTCCACATTAAGACAAATTGCCAACGTGAATTTGCTACCAAAATAGAAAATAGGGGAAGAAAGGCCACATCTGAACTGTAACTTGTCTATTCTCTCTACAGATGCTGACTGACATGCTGCATGTTTCCAGCATTTTCTGTTTCTGCTTCCGATTTGCAGCATGTGCATTAGTTTGCTTTTCACTTGATAGGAATTAGGTGCTGTTGTAGAGTTTAGACTGAGGTTATATAAACAGAATTAACATTTCAGGTCGGTGAGCCTTTCATCAGAACCCGAAAGGTTAACTCTGTTTCTCTCCACAGATGCTGCTTGACCTGCTGAGTATTTCTAGCATTTTCTGTTTCTATTTCAGAATTCCAGTATCTGCAGTATTTTGCCTTTAGACACACATGATACCTAGAAGAGAACTGAGGGAACAAAATGTTGAGCTATGTTGCCAAATCAGTAGAGCTCAAGTCTGAGGCCATCATGCTGAACCTCTGCTCATCACTCCACAGCTTGAAACCTGCATTCATTGCTAGTCAATGAAACATATGGAAACATTCAGACCCTGGAAAAGATGCAGAGAAGGGCAATGAAACTGATCTTTAGTGTCAGAATACAGCACTATGAGAAATGTTTAGAAAAACACAGGACTCTCATGTCTTGAAAGAAGGGATTTTTAGAGTACACAAGCAGGCGGTAGCGCATTCGGGGGTATAGTTCTGAGTATCAGCAATCATCCAACCTAAACAGTGAGTACTAGCAAGTTATTCCACAAAGGAGGGAGAGGAGGAAAATAAGAGTCATAACCATGTCTAATTCTGTCCTCACAGAATGTCTAGATACTGTACATACTTTCCAGCAGCAAGTGACTTGCAAGGAGCAGTCACCTCAAAGTGTGTCCTTCACAGCCCAGACGTTACTAACTCAGTTTCTCCACCTGTACTTGGAATAACGAGTTTAATCTGCATTTTAATTTGGGACCCTGATGAAAAATCTCATCAGTTTTAATTGCGTAGAGGCACAGAATTAGAATCTACATGTAGCTTTAGCACAGCAGCGTTATTTGTCAGTCAGTCTTAAGGAGCTCAATGGGAAGGTATATTCATTACTTAATCCAACCCTACTGCTAAAGGTAAATAACTAGGTAAGTTGGGACATTTCAAGAACAAAACATACCAACTGGTAAATTAGTATCAGCACATGTTTTCAAATAGCATTTGCATTACAGGAATTATTAAATCAAGGAAATATATTGCTAATTAGGAAAGTGTTAATACCAAGAGCAATAGTAAGACAATTGGAACAAGCTCTCTTTAGCAGTAGGATTATTAGGTAATGGAATATTAAAGCCTCAGCTATATATCTTAGCATACTTAAGTCATTTAGTAACAGGGTTTCAAAAGAAAATCTGGAGATTGCAGTCTGCCAAGGCATTTATAGCACTGAGAATCCGAACTGCCACAATGACAAGAGTCTGGTTTCAGGTAGCAGAGCTCCAATTGCAACCCTCCCCCTGAATAGTAACCAGTGCCAAAAGCACTCTGGTTTTAACCCAGAACTACAGCAAGCAGCTGCCAATCTCACGCACACTTGGACCCACTAGATGCTTTTGTAAGCAACTTTATACATTTGTATGTGTGCCGGCTAAGATACATTACCGCTTGTCCATACACTGCCTCTGCTGGATCTCCATTTGAAGTCAAACCACCATGAACATATGAAGAATTCTTTCCGTAAAACCTACAACACAAGACATTTTTTTTTTAATGGAACATCCCTATCAGTGTAGGCAAGAGAGAAAGTGCACATCACCATGAACAGATAAGTAATAGTCAAATACAAGAATGTGTCTCACTTATTAATAATTTGATTTTTGTTTTAAAATATATGCAGTCGGAACGACATATAGGGATTCAGGACAGTAGGGAAGAACTTTAGTATGTACAAAAACCTCTATCCCTGAAGCTTCCAACATACACAAAAAAAAACTATTTGTCTGAGGGTTAAAAGAATCTTCGAGCCATTGAATGGAAGCATCAAACGTCCATAAGGAAGAAAACTTACACCCTTAGTTATCAAAATTCACAATACATTAACATGGAAGAACTCCCTACTGCAGTCAAGTTCAAATAAACACTTGAGTAAACAGTAACTTTCTCACAGCCCAAACAAAGACGAATAACATGCAATTGTTAGCTGTTTTCCTGTTTTGAGTTACGATGATCTGGAATGCCCCGTCTGAAAGGGTGGTGGAAGCAGATTCAATACTAACTTTCAAAAGAGGAATTGGATATAAACTTGAAAAAGAAAAATTTGCAGGGCTATGGGAAACAGCAGGGGAGTGAGTGGGACTAATTGGATAGCGCCAATTCAAAGAGCCGGCACGGGAATGATGGTTGAATGGCCTGCTTCTGTGCTGTATGATTCTGACTCATCAATTGCTAACTCTCCGAGTGCCAGTGTCAGCACTATTTTCACTCACCAGTAATTCCCATATGTAATGGACATTACCTGTAGGTAGCTGTCACATGACTGGTAGCAGCACATTTTACAATTAATTCAGAACCGCAATGCATTAATGAGTTAACAGAAGCCATATATTATATAAAAACCTTAAAACTGAAATATCATGGCAAAATGTTAATCCATTTACAGAACTTCAAAGACAACAAAAACACATGCAGTGGAAAGAATATCCCACTTACAACATTAATAGCTTGAGAGCACTCGTGTACAAGGAAGCAATTACTGCCTGCAACTGACAGACGGATTAGCCTCTGTATTGGAAGAACAGATATTTTCTTAAGATTCTAGTAGGTCTAGGGACAATCTTTCGGTAAGCAATGAGTTTGCAAATTTTAGTTTGGCAGAAATACAAAAGGAAACATCAGGTAACTGAGCACGTTGTACTGAAAATTCTTATCTATAATGGTTATAAATATTAGATCACCAGTTACATATACATGCGATTCAAATGTAATCACTCAGGCCAAATCTGTAATAATTATAACATGTTACAGGAAACTTTGTGCTATCTGGCACCCACGGGACCGAGCTGCTGCCGTTGCCTCAAAACTGCCGTACTCTCCAGAGTTAATGTTGAGAGATACGGAGATTCTTATCTCCGCATTTGACAACAAACACTGTTGCTTAGCAACAGCTTCTAAACACTCGGGTGTGGCCCTAAAGCTCTGTAGCTGAAGCTGTTGCTATAGCTACAGACCTTGCACAGCTTGACTGTTCAAACAAAGCAAAAAAAAACAAACAAAAAGAATAAAAAACGGCTGCTGATTTTTGCCGGTGGCTCCAGATTGCCGGATAGCTCACCTCCGGATAGCACAAAGTTTCCTGTATTAAGTGCCAGGGCCCTCTGCAAAATACAATTTATAAATTTGCTACAGTCTGAACCAGCAAGTACTTTCCTTCAAGTTCTAATTCATTCTGCAGAGGACCCGAGGGATTAGTAAAATATAAAATTCACCAACCCAAAGGGGGAAGGTACTGAGCAGAACTGCAGGCACTCAAAGATACTGAAGTTCATGTCTAGGTTTCAACGTACAACTGATGTGGCCAAAATGAACATGTTTAAGTATCAGCCATCAGCCAGGTAACTGCTACACTCTGGGATGGCAGGAACTGGCTAAAAGTGACCTCTGGGCTGGCAGAAACAGATCAAACAAGTGGTCTTATTCAGCCTGAAAATGACAGTTCACTTTCTCACTTCTTTTTTGTCTCTTGCCATAATTTCCACACCAAAATGACCTGAAGCAACCCCTTCCCAGACTTTAGTGGACTGAAGTCACAAAAAAGTAGATGTTTGCAAAAAAAAAGTTAGCTTACCTGTGTAAATAGTCAGGGGCCTGGTTCAGCAGTGTGTAATACTGCCTCACAAATTCCCGCCCTACAAGCAGGGGACTTGGCTTCTCCATCACCATCTCTTTGGTCAACTGAGAGTTGCTATAAAAAGAATTTAGAAAATAAACAGTGACATCTTGGTACGGCTATACAAACCAACCATCCTCAAGTAAAGTTAGTTCAAAGGTTCAAGTCAAAAGCATAAAACTACTCCTAATTCAGCAATAAAAACTCATGCACAAGGATTGTTAAACTGGTGCAATGGGGTCTCTCTTTGGGGTTAGGGTATACAAACACAGAAGATAGGAGCAGGAGTAGGCCATTCGGCCCCTCGAGCCTGCTCCGCCATTCAATGCGATCATGGCTGATCATCCAAATTCAGTATTTATGAAAGGGAAATCGTGTTTGACAAACCTACAGGACTTTTTTGAGGATGCAACTGGTAGAATAGATAAGGGAGAACCAGTGGATGTGATGTATTTGGATTTTCAGAAGGCCTTTGATAAGAGGTTAGTGTGCAAAATTAAAGCACATGGGATTGGGGATAATATACTGGCATGGATTGAAAATTGGTTAACAGACAAGAAGCAGAGAATAGGAATAAATGGAGCTTTTTTGGGGTGGCAGGCGGTGACTTGTGGGGTAAAACATAGAAGATAGGAGCAGGAGTAGGCCATTCGGTCCCTCGAGCCTGCTCCGCCATTCAATGAGATCATGGCTGATCATCCAAACTCAGTACCCTGTCCCTGCCTTCTCCCCATATCCCTTGAGCCGCAATAACTCCTTCTTGAATATATTTAATGAATTGGCCTCAACTGCCTTCTGTGGTAGAGAATTCCACAGGTTCACCACTCTCTGGGTGAAGAAATTCCTCCTCATCTCTGTCCTAAATGGCTTACCCCTTATCCTTAGACTGTGACCCCTGGTTCTGGACTCCCCCCGCTATCGGGAACAGCCTTCCTGCATCGAGTCTGTCTAGTCCTTTTAGAATTTTATAAGTTTCAATGAGATCCCCTCTCATTCTTCTAAACTCTAGCAAATATAAGCCCAATCGACCCAATCTCTCCTCATACGTCATTCCTGCCATCCCAGGTATCAGTCTGGTGAATCTTTGCTGCACTCCCTCCATGGCAAGAACATCGTTCCTCAGATAAGGCGACCAAAACTGCACACAATACTCAAGGCGTGGTCTCACCAAGGCCCTGTACAACTGCAGCAAGACATCCTTGCTCCTGTACTCGAATTCTCACGCTATGAAGGCCAGCATACCATTTGCCTTCTTAACCGCCTGCTGCACCTGAATGCTTACCTTCAGCGACTGGTGCACAAGGACACCCAGGTCTCGTTGCACTTCCCCTTTTCCCAATCGATTGCTGTTCAGATAATAATCTGCCTTCCTGTTTTTGCCACCAAAATGGATAACCTCGCATTTATCCACATTATACTGCATCTGCCCAATCACCCAACCTGTCCAAATCGTACTGGAGTTTCTCTGCATCCTCCTCACAGCACACACGCCCACCCAGTTTTGTGTCGTCTGCAAACTTGGAGATATTACATCTAGTTCCCTCGTCTAGATCATTAAATAGATATTGTGAATAACTGGGGTCCTAGCACCGATCCCTGCGGTACCCCACTAGTCACTGCCTTCCACTCGGAAAAAGACCCGTTTATTCCAACTCTTTGCTTCCTGTCTGCCAACCAGTTTTCTATCCAAGTCAGTACCTTACCCCCCCAATCCCATGTGCTTTAACTTTGCACGCTAGTCTCTTATGCGGGACCTTATCGAAAGTCTTCTGAAAGTCCAAATACGCCACATCCACTGGTTCTCCCTTATCTATTCTACCAGTTACATCCTCAAAAATTCCAGATTAGTCAAGCACGATTTACCTTTTGTAAATCCATGTTGACTTTGTCCGTTCCTGTCACTGTTTTCCAAGTGCTCTGCTATTACATCTTTTATAATGGATTCTAGCATTTTCCCCACTACCGATGTCAGGCTTACCGGTCTATAATTCCCCGTTTTTTCTCTACCATCTTTTATAAATAGTGGGGTTACATTAGCTACCCTCCAATCCATGGGAACTGTTCCAGTCTATAGAATTTTGGAAGATGACCAGCAATGCATCTACTATTTCTAGGGCCACTTCCTTAAGTACCCTAGGATGTAGATTATCAGGCCCTGGGGATTTATCGGCCTACAATCCCATCAATTTCCCTAACACCATTTCCAAACAAATACTGATTTCATTCAGTTCCTCCCTCTCATTAGATCCTATGTTCCCCGCCATCTCTGGGAATCTCTGGGTAGATTGAAGGGAGCTTTGCTCTGCATTTGACTATGCAAAGCCCAAACTGGAAGTGCTCGACACACCCTAGATGCCTGAAATGAGAAGATGTTCCATACTTCAGCTCTGGTGCCCCTCACCTTGAGAAGCACAAGTTATAAAAGGTCAACACATTTTTGAAGCCAGGGACTAGGTACTCACTTCTCGCGACCTGGGCTTGATTCCAGCCTATACACATAGATGAAGTTAGTTGTAAAAGTCCTACGTGAAATAAGATTGGGCAATCTCAACCTAGCTTCAAGAGGACATATATCCAGAACACAAAACTTACTAAATTGGCAATCTCCCCCAGTCATCCTAGGATGAAGCGAAAAAGGAAAACTGTCACAATGATTCAATGTTGGGTGCTCATCCGAGATCAGAGAAGACTATGGGAGTGTTCCTCTGCACCTAGCCATACATTTTATCCAATTAGCCATCAGGGGAACGAGTCTTTTTTTTTAAACCTGGGCAACAATTGAGAATAGCCCACAAAACTTCTTCATTTCACCCACAGCAGCACCAGTTATCGCCCTCATAATGCCACATGCTGTTAACATTTGACACATGGCTCCAAAACTAGTGGCCATAAATCGAAGATAGTCACCAATAAATCCAATTGGGAATTCAGGAGTAACTTCTTTACCCAGAGAGTGGTTAGAATATGGAACTCTTTACCATAATGAGTAGTAGGTGCCTTTAAGGGGAAGCTAGATAAGTACACGAGGGATAAAATAGGTGTTTATGCTGATAGAATTAGATGAAGAGGAGGGCTCATGTGGAGCATAAAAACCAGCAAAGACCATTCGGGCCGAATGGCCCGTTTCCATGCTGTAAATTCTATGCAACCAGTTTTGAAATTCAACACTACGTATTCTCTTCTGAATTTAGAAACTATCAACTTTTCTGCACAATTATTTTTGAATTCCTCATATTTGCAGATTTATTCAGTTGAACCACACATTAATGTGATACCATCTACTCTATACCAAAATATTAGGAAAAGTGAAAGCATAAGATAATAGGCTAGGCAATGAAACAACTTTGAATGTATACCTTTGTTACTCTAATCACATAATGCACCTGTATTCCACTGTAGGGCACTTTATTGGTGAATCGACACATCTAACTCAACCAGTCTTGCTTTCAGGTCACTGGAGTAATTAATGCCAGTGAGTCCATTATGAGTGTATGTTGTATTATGACAAACACTTTGTGGAAGATGGGTCAGGCAGTATGTGGGCAGGAAGCACAGCCGCAGCCCACTCAACCTGCTCAATTTCAAGAAAGGCAGCGCTGATAAGGTAACAAGGGCATTTTAACTTTGAAAGCAGCAGTTTTCCTCATTCCTGGTTTATTTATGCAAGGAAGTTGTAGCTTAGTCTATTTAATAATAGCATTATTCTATTCATGATGTCTGTACCTTTAAATTGGTCATCTTCTCAAGATTACTTTTTGGTTTTCACTAACATTCTCTCAACTTGTTTGCTTTTTTTTTTGAAGTATCACTTGTCAGAATACTCAGTAAATATGGAAATATCTACACTTTTCTTTTACAAAATAGCTGTCAATATCACTATGAACAGACTTGTTTGGAGAACCATTACTCAGGCAAATGTCACACGGAAAACAACAAAGTCAAACTGGCACTGCCAAATTACCAAGAAATGCTACAATTTTCTACTACGGACATCCAACAGAGAAATAAATGGTTATGTGGTTAGATCAGAAACACTCTAATCAGAGTTCAAGCCCTGCAAACACGCTCGTTTCGTTTCCTCACTCCCCATGACAGACAGGAACAGGTTTTTTCAGTTTCTAGTTTCATCCTGGGCAATTCTGCAAACACTGTAGGACTTGAAAGTCCAGTTTCCAATTTTTGGTTGTAGTGTCAATCGTAAAACAGTGTGAATTGCAAAATTTCAATCAAATAATTAATTTACAAATGAATATATACTTTGTGAGGGTTTCTCCTCTCCTCCCCGCCAAGAATTGAGGACTAAGAGCTATTGGGCCATTTTAGCAAAGCGGTAACAGTATCAGACAAGAGGGTTTTCATTTTGTTTTAAATTATAAAATAACAGAAGGGGTCAGGCATTGTTCTCCCTTTCCAATTGATCCAGTACTGCATGCAGGATTCATTTTCACAACTTAAATCGAAAGCCCTGAAATGCTCACCACTGATCGGGGATCAACTCTCAGAAAGGGGACTGGGAGAAAGGAGATATCTCGCCAGGCAGTGGGACTCTCTCTCTCTCTCTCTCTCTCTCCCTCCGCCCTACCACATGCGGACGCTCGATTTGCTGGTGCAGGGTCTCTGCTGCCGGGGTCGGCTCAGCCTGCCAGGGTGGCGGGGGGTTGCATCCACAACCGAGGCGAACACGTGGAGCGGGGGAAACAAGGCCGCAAGATCGGAGAAAGGGAAGGGGTGGGAGGAGAGAGAGAAAAGTCGCCGGCTCAATCGGTGCAAGGGGGAAAGCGGCTGCCGGCAGCCCGGCTGGAGCCGCAGGGACAACCACGTGCGGCCTCGGAATGGGACCGCAACCCGAGGCCTCACTCCCTCCCCTCCCATCCCCTCCGCGCAGCAGGCCCCCCGTCAACCCCGGAGAGCGGCCAAGATGATGTAGGGGGGAGAGAGAAGGGAATGAGCGACTCTGGTGGCGGCAGAGTCATGTGGGGAGGGTCATTAACCAGTACCCGGGCCACCACAGGAACAAAGGCCGGAAAACACTCCCACCCTCCCCTCCAGAGCACCGCAATGAGGAGCCCGGCGGATAGACCGCGCCATTCGCCCCCCTCCTCATCGCCCGCTCCGCCCAACCGCTGCAGCCGACGATGGGTACGCGAACTCCCGACGGCGGCTGTGAAGCCCGGGACGGGCCGGGCCGCTATGCCGTGCAGGGGCTATGGGTACAAAATGGCGGCGGCCTTGCCACCGGCTCCGGCCCCTCCGCTTGTTTTTTTTTTCCACACACTTACCTCAGGGGGGGGTTTTTGGGGGGAAAAAAGAGAGGCCGAGGTTCAAACGAGCAGTGAGTGACCCGCGGCGGCGGGGGGGAAGGGTGGTTTTAAAACCCTGAGCTTCTCAATCCGCGCAGAAAATTAAGTGTTTTTTTGTATATAAAAAATATAAATCCTCCCCGCACCGCAACCGAGAGTGCCGGCAGGCTCACACACTAACCTGTCGGCGGAAAAAAGCGGCGCTGATTGACAGCCGCCGCAGTCAATCGGGGGCCGGCTCGCGTCGCGGTGGGCGGGGTTTCCGCGGAGCTGAGCCAATGGGAAGCGGAGGAGGGGGGGGCTCGATCACCAGCGAGTTTGGTGGAGGCGCGAGGCTGCAAGAGCTGGGAGACCCCGTAGAGGGGGCGGACCGACCGACCGCCCCGCGACAGCCAATCAGATTTGGAATCGGCTTTGACTGACAGGTATGGGGGCGGGCGCTGGCTGAGACAGCTGTCTCCATATAAGGGTTGTGCGCAGGGAGGGCGAGTAGGCAGAGGGGTCGGTGAGAGGGCTGCAGGTTATAGTTAGCACAGATAAATACAATGTTTTAGAAGTTTTTTTTAAGAGCCGTGCAAATTCGAATCATAAATATACTTATAATAAAGTAGAGATGAAGCAGATGTCAAATCTCCAAAGATGATTGCAATGCATTTATACTTTTCAGGTGATCACTGCTGGGATGATTGGTTATGTCACAAATGCTGTCATCAGGCAAGCCCCGCGTCACTGGTGAATCATTTTAAATAGCCTCTCAATGTTCATATCAATTCCATTGCTGTGCCTGAGCCAAAGTAGTTGCCACTGCATTCCTTTCACCTAGCAGAAAGAAAGATTCATTCTAGAAGGTAATGGTTAATAAAAGTGAGCTTGTTGCTTGATGTAGACATCATGCTAGTTACAAGTTAATGATCGCTGTAATTTTTGGTATTGAAGGAAATTGGTATGTGGCAGTCCTTTCTCTAATTGCTGGTCTTAAGTCCACTCTATTCTCTTCATACTGATTATACCAGCTATATACATATGTGACCCATGCCCATTCCTGCGCCAAACATTATACATTCTATATTTTGCGCTAGGTAAGGCTAGTTGTTGAGTCACCCATGCCAATTGTGATAACCGTGTCAAAAATGGCATCTTTAATAGAATGTTTATTGAATCCTATAACAATAGTGCTTCATGCCATACCATCAGAAGCTGATCTTTTTGGGGTAACTCAACGATGACCCTGTTTGGGTTGCAGTTTTTATTTTTATTATGGCAGTCAACACAAGGAAGTTTTGCCAGCCACACTATGCCCTATAAAATACCAATAATTGCTTTAAGATCTCACTCTTTAGATCATTTTCTCCCCTTCCATCTGTGAATACACCTTCCTGTTCTTTTCCCCCTCTTTCCCACCTACAGATACCCCTGACAGTATCAGTTCATGGATACCCCTGATACAATCTACATTCAGTGAGAACTCTAGGTCTCCTATCTAAGAGTCTGATACTTTATGGTGGAAGTAGTGGGTTGGCCTTAGATTAGGATTTGAATTTGGACTTCTTTATTGAGTCCATCCAATGTGTGCTAGTTTTCCAGATCATCAGGTGGCAGTGTGTGTTCAAAGGAAATAAATAAATAAAAATTAACATTTTGCAATTGTTGATTTAATTTCTGTGATTGGCCTGTACCAGCTCAATAAAGAATATACACTTTTTTTTGTTTATGCCTCTCGCATTCATGCAAAAGGTGTATGTGCAACTGCACCCTCTTCCTAATCTGGAGTCAATGAACCAGACGTTACATTCTATGCAAAAGGAGTGGGACTGTGAGATGTGCTAAAAGTTGACTGTTTTTTTGTGTGCTTCCTAATTTTCCCTATTCTAAAGCAAAAGCTACATTCTTTACATGTAAGTTTGCAGATGACACAAGTTAGGGGGCACAGTCAGTTGTGTAGATGGGCAGGAAGTTACAAAGGGATACAGACAGACTAAGTGAGTGGGAAAAACTATAGCAGATGGAGTTCAATGGGAGGAACTGTAAGGTTATCCATTTCAGATCTATGAAAGACAAATTGTAATATTTTCTTAATGATAAGAGACTAAGAACTGTAGAGGAGCAAAGGGATTTAGGTGTTCATGTAGACTAATCACTAAAAGGCTTATGGAATGGAATTATTTACTATGCTCCCTACATTAGTATTGTCTTCAAATTTAGGCAGCTCCTCTTCTAGCCATATCATCACTTCTTCTAGCCCTATATCTAAATTATTGACCAGAAGCAGTCCAAGAACAGAATCCTGCGGGTAACCAATCTGAAAAACTGCCCTTAACTCCTACTAATATAAAATAAAAACAGAAAATGCAGGAAATGCTCAGCAGGTCAGGCAGCATCTGTGGGGAGATAAACAGATTTACCGTTTCAGGTCGGTGACCAAAGTTCCCCCTAAGGTGCGCGGCCGCGCATCAATCTGGACATCCCATGCAGGCCGCTCACAAGCTGTTGTGGCTGGAAGAGATGCTGCGTAGTAAATTTAAAGGGACCATGCACGAAAAAAAATTAGAGGGAACATTGTTGGTGACATTTCATTAGAACTGGAAAAAGACCTTTCATCAGAACTCCTATGTTTTCTCCTTTTCACTCAGTTTTAATTCAATTTGCTACCTTCCCTCTAATTTTATACCTCTAAATCTTCTCCATTAGTCTCCTGTGTTGTACCTTGTCAAAGGCTTTCTGAAAGTCCATATACACCACATCCACAGCATTTCCCCATATCTATTACCTCCTTAAAGAACTCAAATCAGATTTGTTAAGCACAATCTTCTTTTCTGAAATCCATATTGGCTGGTTCTATTTGTTTTCTCTTCCTATAGATATTTAATAATTTCATCTTTAATTAAAGATTCCTAATTTTCACTACCACAGATAATAAACTAATTATCCTGTAATTTCCCAGGTTAGCTCTGTCTCCCTTTTTGAAAATAGGTATTAAATTAGTCACTTTCCAATCCTCTGGCATATATCTACACTTAGTAGAATTCTAGTATACAATTTCTTGCATTCTCTAATTTTTATTATACCTATAGGCCACATGTGCCCTCTTCTTTAATTTTAGTTTTTTTCTCATCTCTGTTTATCCATGATATCCTGAAACTTCAAGTAGTCTCTTTTTTAATGGAATATATTTATTTTGCAGCATTGTAAACTTTTTAAAAACATGTCATTGTTGATTTACAGTCCTGTGTGCCAACTTCTCTTTCATCCTCATCTCAGCTAGCTTACTCCTCATCTTTCTAAAATCTGCACCATTCCAAACTGGGTGCATTTTTATGCTAACTTTTTTTCTTTCTATTTAGACCTTAAACCTGTATCATTATATGGTCACTATTCCCAAGGTATTCACCCACATTTAACTTACCTGCCTGATCTATTTCATTACTCATAACTAGATCTAGCAATGCTTGAGGAAGGAATCCTGCACAAACTTTAGGAATTCTATTCCCTTTTCTCTGTTTAGTCTTCCCAATCCCAATCAACAAGTGGGTAAATCTCCGAGACCAATAATTTTGTTATTCCTACTCAACTCCCTGATCTGTCTACAGATTTCTTTTATCATATATTATCAACTAGTGGATGCACTGGTTGTCATCTTCCAAAAGTCTATAGATTATGGAACATTTCCTGCAGATTGGAGGGTGGCAAATGTAACTCCACTATTTAAAAAAGGAGGGAGAGAGAAAACATCAGTAGCTTAACATCAGTAGTAGGGAAAATGCTAGAGTCTATTATAAAGGATGTGATAACAGGACACTTAGAAAATATCAACGGGATTAGACAATGTCAACATGGATTTATAAAAGGGAAATCGTGTTTGACAAACCTACTGGACTTTTTTGAGGATGTAACTGGTAGAATAGATAAGGGAGAAACAGTGGATGTGGTGTATTTGGATTTTCAGAAGGCCTTTGATAAAGTCCCACATAAGAGGTTAGTGTGAAAAATTAAAGCACATGGGATTGGGGATAATATACTAGCATGGATTGAAAATTGGTTAACAGACAAGAAACAGAGAGTAGGAATAAATGGGTCTTTTTCGGGTGGCAGGCGATGACTAGTGGGGTACCGCAGGGATCAGTGCTTGGGCCCCAGCTATTCACAATATATATCAATGATATGGATGAGGGAACCAAATGTAATATTTCCAAGTTTGCTGACGACATGAAACTAGGTGGGATTGTGAGTTGTGAGGAGGATGCAAAGAGGCTTCAAGGCGATTTAGACAAGTTGAGTGAGTGGGCAAATACATGGCAGATGCAGTATAATGTGGATAAATGTGAAGTTATCCACTTCAGTAGGAAAAACAGAAAAGTAGAGTATTATTTAAATGGTGATAGATTGGAAAATGCTGATGTACAAAGGGACATGGGTGTCCTTGTACACCAGTCACTGAAAGCAAACATGCAGGTGCAGCAAGCAGTTAGGAAGGCAAATGGTATGTTGGCCTTCATTGCAAGAGAATTTGAGCATAGGAGCAAAGATGTCTTACTACAGTTGTACAGGGCCTTGGTGAGACCACACCTGGAGTATAAAAAGACTAGTGCTAGTGCGAGCAAGCACTGAGTGCGAGTCAGCAGAGAGTGCTGTGAGTTTGGGTAAGTGTGAGAGTTCTTTAATTGTTATTTCTCTTTAAATCATTCTTGATAAGATTACTTAAGCAGTTTAAGTAAAGGGGAAAAGTTAAATATTTGGGATTCTGTTGGTTTAAGAAGAGTAAAACAAGGTTACACTGCAGTAGGAGTAAATTGGCACAGCAGGCAGTGGAAACCAGTTTTCTAACCAATCAGCAGGGTGACTCATTTGGCTCTAAACAAACAAACAGTATAAAAAGACCAGTGCTAGTGCAAGCAAGCACTGAGTGCGAGTCAGCAGAGAGTGCTGTGAGTTTGGGTAAGTGTGAGAGTTCTTTAATTGTTATTTCTCTTTAAATCATTCTTGATAAGATTACTTAAGCAGTTTAAGTAAAGGGGAAAAGTTAAATATTTGGAATTCTGTTGGTTTAAGAAGAGTAAAACAAGGTTACACTGCAGTAGGAGTAAATTGGCACAGCAGGCAGTGGAAACCAGTTTTCTAACCAATCAGCAGGGGTGACTCATTTGGCTGTAAACAAACAAACAGTATAAAAAGACCAGTGCTAGTGTGAGCAAGCACTGAGTGCGAGTCAGCAGAGGGTGCTGTGAGTTTGGGTAAGTGTGAGTTAGGGTAAGTGGGGTGTTAGGTGCTCTTTTCAAACTTTAACTCTGTGGGTTGTAGTTGATAAGGCCTTTCTGGTGCAGAGTGGCTGTTGGTAAACCATTTAACTGGTGTAATTAGAGTGATTGATTTAATTTAAATCCAATTAATTAAAGGGGATACTAGCATCTAAAATCGGGCAGAGGGTGTCCATAACTAACAATAAAAAATTTAATTAATTACATAGAATGGAGCAGGTGATGTGTTACTGTTGCGAGATGTGGGAGCCGCTGGACTCCATTGAGGCTTACGGTGATTACGTCTGTGACAAGTGTCTGCTGCTACAGGAACTCCAGCTCCGTGTTGATGAGCTGGAGTCTGAGCTTCAGACACTGCGACACATCAGGGAGGGGGAGAAGTACCTGGACTCTGTGTTTCAGGAGGTGGTCACACCTATGAAGTTAATTAATTCAGATGTAGCCCGTGGTCAGGGACAGGACGGTGTGACTACGAGTGAGGCAGGTACGGTGATCCAGGAGGTAGTGTTGGAGGAGCCGCAGCCCTTGCTCTTGTCCAACAGGTTCAAGGTTCTTACTCCCTGTGGGGACAGGAGCAGGGACTGCAGGGAGGATGAGCAACCTGGCCACGGCACCGATTCAAGAGGGGGGAGTAAATAGAAATGTTGTAGTGGTAGGGGATAGTATTATTAGGGGGATAGAGAGAGTGCTCTGCAGCCGAGAGCGAGAGTCCCGAAGGCTGTGTTGCCTACCCGGTGCCAGGGTTAAGGACATCTCCTCTGGGCTGGAAAGAAACTTGCAGTGGGAGGGGGTGGATCCAGTTGTCGTGGTCCATGTTGGTACAAACGACGTAGATAGGACTAGGAAGCCGGTTGTGTTAAAGGAGTATGAGCAGCTAGGGGTCAAATTAAAGAACAGAACCTCAAGGGTAATAATCTCTGGATTATTACCTGAGCCACGAGCGAATTTGGCTAGGACAAATAAAATTAGAGAGTTAAATGTGTGGCTCAAAGACTGGTGTGGGAGAAATGGGTTTTGCTTCCTGGGACACTGACACCAGTACTGGGGCAGGAGGGAGCTGTTCCGTTGGGACAGGCTTCACTTGGCCAGTGCTGGGACTAGAGTCCTGGCGGATCATATAACTAGGGCTGTAGAGAGGGCTTTAAACTAACTAGTGGGGGGGAGGTTCCTAGAGAGCAAATAATAAAAATGACAACAGAGAAGGTCATAGACTTAGGTAGCAGTGGGGAAATTAAAAACCAGAGCATGTCAGGAAGGGGCAGAAGGTATGGAGTAAAAGGTAAAGTAATAAAAAGGGCAAAAGCAGGAACTAAGTGTCACAAAACATATTTGAAAGTTCTCTATCTGAATGCACGTAGCATTCGTAACAAAATAGACGAGTTAATGGCACAAATAACTACATATGGGTATGATCTTGTGGCCATTACAGAAACATGGCTGCAGGGTGACAATGCCTGGGAATTAAACATACCAGGTTATTTAACGATCATGAAGGACAGGTAGGAAGGAAGGGGAGGTGGGGTGGCTATGTTAATAAAGGAAGGAATCACTGTAATACAGAGAAATGATATTGGGTCAAAAGATCAGGATAATGAAACAGTTTGGGTGGAGATAAGGAATAATAAGGGGAAAAAAACACTAGTGGGCGTAGTCTATAGGCCTCCGAACAGTTGCAACTCTGTTGGACGGAGTATCAATCAGGAAATAGTTGAGGCTTGTAATAAGGGAACATCTATAATTATGGGGGATTTTAACTATCATATTAATTGGACAAATCAAATTGGGCAGGGCTGCCTTGAGGATGAGTTCATTGAGTGTATTAGGGATGGGTTTCTTGAGCAGTATGTAACTGAACCGACCAGGAGGCAAGCAACCTTAGATCTGGTCCTGTGTAACGAGACAGGATTAATTAAAAATGTCCTAGTAAAGGATCCCCTTGGAATGAGTGACCATAACATGGTTGAATTCCATATTCAATTAGAGGGTGAGAAGGTTGGATCTCAAACAAGCATGCTAAGCTTGAATAAAGGAGACTATGAAGGTATGAGAGCGGAATTGAGTAGAGTGGATTGGGAAAATAGATTAAAGGGTAAGACGATACATGATCAGTGGTGTACATTTAAGGAGTTATTTTACAACTTCCAAAAAAAAATATTCCACTGAGAAGAAAAGGGTGTAAAAGAAAAGACAGCCATCCGTGGCTAAGTAAAGAAATTAAGGATAGTATTCGACTAAAAACAAGGGCATATAAGGTAGCCAAATCTAGTGGGAGGATAGAGGATTGGGAAAACTTTAAAAGACAGCAAAAAATAACAAAAAGATTGATTAAGAAAGGGAAGATAGATTATGAAAGTAAATTAGCGAAAAATATAAAAACAGATAGTAAGAGTTTTTATAGTTATATAAAAAGAAAAAGGGTGGCTAAAGTAAATGTTGGTCCCTTAGAGGATGAGACTGGGAAGTTAATGGTGGGAAATATGGAGATGGCAAAAACACTGAATGAATATTTTGTATCAGTCTTTACAGTAGATATTAAATCTGTGTGTTAATGGAGACACGGAATGCAGGAGTTGGTTTAACAAGTCTTTACTGAATGGAGACAATCTGGAAACTGAAACTGCAGAAGCCTGCTAGGGCCTTTTATACAGGGGTGGTCACTGCCGGTACTGCAGTCTGAGACCAGTTATTCCCTTAAAGGGACATACACAACAATTCCTCCCCTTTTAGATAAACAGTACATAGCATTCATTTAACAAATAAATAATAACTAATTACAATTACAATTACGGTTGCTAGATACATTAGTTGAAGTTAAGCAATTATAAGTTCAGTCTTTGAAGAGGCTTCCTGATTCTGTCAGGATAACGCCTCTTTGGGATATCAGGTTCTTCTGGCAAGGTTGAGTCAGGATCAATGTCGTTGTTTGGTTCGTCTGCTTCCAATATCACCGATTCTGCGGTAGATGCAATTGGTACTTCGGTTTCATCGCCAGGTGTATCAGATCATGGTGTGGAGTTGACGTTTTCCAGTGACTCTAGAATCTGGTCAGCATGGCGTCTTACAATGCTCTCTCCAACGTCCACGGTATACATTAGAGGTCCTTGCCGTGTACAGATCGTTCCTGGCTGCCATTTCTCTGTGCAGTAGTCCCAGGCCAAAACTGGTTGACCGACCTTAAAACTCCTGGTCGGCCTTTCATTCATATTCTGAAACTGCCTGTTCTCCACATCTCTTCTGACGTTTGGCTTAACCAAATCCAAGCGGCATCATAGTCTTCGATTGAAGAACATCATGGCTGGAGTTTGGTTGGTAACCGCATGTGTCGCATTCCGGTAGGCAAACAAGAAGTTATCCACCTTGTGTTGTAGGGGTATATCTTCATTACACATTGCCTTAATAGCCTTCTTGAATGTTTGAACAAACCTCTCGGCCAATCCATTTGTGGCTGGATGATATGGGGCGGATGTGTAATGCTTAACACCATTGTTCTTTAAGAACCTCCGGAACTCTTCAGACACAAACTGTGGTCCATTGTCAGAGCAAATCTGTTCAGGCAGCCCATTCCTGGCGAATATGGTTCGTAAGACTGTGATAGTTTTTTCTGTGGTGGTTGAGGACATTTTTATTACCTCTGGCCACTTTGAGTGTGCATCCATCGCAATTAAAAACATCGAGTCCATAAAGGGACCAGCAAAATCAATGTGCACCCTTTGCCATGGAGATGAGGGCCACTCCCATGGATGTAGAGGGGCTTGTGGTGGGGTGTTTTGGACCTTCTGGCATCCTGTACAGCTCTTGGTCATCTCTTCGACTTCTCTATCAATTCCCGGCCACCACACAAACGCTCTGGCTAAGTTCTTCATTTTTACCCCTCACAGATGGCCCTCATGAAGCTCATTGAGCACTCTATCCTTCAATTTGGGTGGAATTACTACTCTGGATCCACACATCAATGTTCCTCTGCACACTGACAGCTGTTCTCTTCTCGGCGAGAATGCTGGCAGCAGTGGTTCGCCATGTGCTGGCCATCCCTTCACCGTTAAATCATAGACCCAGGAGAGTGTCGGGTCATTTCGTGTTTCCTTTTCTATGTTTGCATTCGTCACAGGGAGACATTCGACTATAGTCGAGTGGAATAACTCCACTGGATCCACTGCCAGTTCTTCTTCCACCGTCGGCAACGGTAGGCACGACAATCCATCAGCATTCCCATGCTGTTTAGTTCCTTTGTACTCAATGTCATATTGGTGTGCCCCTAGGAAAAGGGACCACCTCTGTAGCCGTTGTGCCGTCATTATCGGTACGCCCTTCTGAGGGTTGAAAATGGAGACGAGAGGTTGATGATCAGTTAGTAGAGTAAATTTCTGACCGTGCAGGTAGTGATTGAACTTCTTCACCCCCCACACCAGGCTGAGGGCCTCTCTGTCAATCTGGGCGTAGTTACGCTCGGCTGAAGTTAACGAGCGTGACGCAAAAGCTATCGGCCTCTCAGAACCATCAGGGAATTTATGTGACAGTACCGCCCCAATGCCGTAGGGAGACGCATCACACGCCAGTCTTATCGGTAGTGATGGGTTGTAGTGAGCCAATACTTCTCTTGAAGTGATTAGGTCCTTACACTTTTGAAAGGCCCGCTTACATTCATCGCACCATTTCCATGCTACTCCCATTCGTAGTAGGGCGTTCAGTGGATGCAGAATTGTGGACAAATTCGGCAAAAACTTATGGTAGTAATTCACCAATCCGAGGAATGACCTCAGTTGTGACACACTTTCAGGCGCTGGAGCCTTAACTACCGCTTCAATTTTGTCAGGGGACTTATGCAACCCCTCTTCATCAATCACGTGGCCACAATACGATATCTGTTTCTTAAAAAACTCGCACGTGGGGCGATTGGCTCGTAGCCCATGTTCACCTAATCTAGTCAGCACCTGCTCTAGGTTGGCAAGGTGTTCACTGTCATCTTCACCTGTCACTAGGATGTCGTCCAAGTAACACTGAGTCCTCCGAATCCCTTGCAGGACTTGTTCCATCGCTCTTTGCCATATCGCCAGAGCTGATGCTACTCCAAATACCAGTCGATTATACTGGTAAAGACCTTTGTGAGTGTTTATCGTGAGATACTTCCGAGAGGATTCTTCAACCTCCATCTGCAAATATGCTTGTGCTAGGTCAATTTTTGTAAAACGCTTCCCTCCAGATAGTGAGGCGAAGATATCTTCTATCCTTGGAAGAGGATATTGTACTGTGTGAAGGAGTGGGTTCACTGTCACCTTGAAGTCCCCACAGATGCGAACCTTCCTTGGCTCCTCAGACTTATTGTTTAACGTTTTCTTCATGACAGGAACGATGGGTGTCGCCCACTCGCTCCAGTCTACCTTAGATAACATGCCTGCATTCTCCAGATTCTCCAGCTCTGCCTCAACGGCTGGGCGAATTGCATATGGTACCGGTCTTGCTTTGAAAAACTTGGGAATTGCATTCTCCTCTATTTTTATCGAGGCGGTTACGCCTTTAAGAGTGCCCAGTTCTTGTTGAAATACCTCTTTGGCGTCAGCTAAGATTGTTGACAATCGTCCAGGGGTGACGTCGTCATCCTTTTTACCAGCCACTGTCAGTGCCTGAATGGAGTGCCAGTCTAAACTTATCTTTCTGATCCATTCACGTCCCAATAACGGTGGTCCACCATCTTGCAGAATGTAGAGATACAATTTCCGCATTTTCTTGCCGTTGTATTCGACAGGCACCCTTATTTTTCCTCTGGGGTATACTTTTTGCCCCGTATACGTCCTCAAGACAATGGATGTCTCTCTCAAGGGTATGTGTGAGAATAGCCGCTTGTAGTCTCGTCGATTCATGACGGTTAGAGCTGATCCTGTATCCAATTCCATTTTGACTTGGGACCCTGCTATCGTGAGGGTGACCCAAATGGTTCGGTGATCCTCTTTTGCGATTATGTTGTGAAGTTTGAGACAGCTTAGTCTCTTGTTCCCGGATTCACTATCGCTCATCTGGTCTTCGGAACTACTGTCCGTCATCTTTTGTACTTTCCTGTACGGTTCCTTAGTAGCCTTTTTATTGTCGTTGGTCTTCTTCTCAGACCTGCAAACTCGTGCAATGTGTCCCATCTTTCCACATTGCCTGCATATTTTGTCCTTGGACCAGCAGTCCTTCTGGTCATGGTTTGTTCTGCCGCAGCGATAACATTTTGCAAATCCCCGTGTCATTTCGTGGGTGCCGTATTCCTGTGGCTTTTGTTGTATTTCCGCAGCTCCCCTTGCTGCTGCTTCGTATGATACTGCCACGCTGAAAGCCTTATCTAGCATCAGCTCTTTCTCTGAGAGTAACCTCTTCTGGGTTCCTTCACTCAGGAGTCCACAGACAAATTTGTCCCGTAAGGTATCTGCCAGTCCTGCTCCGAACTGGCAGTGCTTTGATAGCTTGCGTAGTTCCGTAAGGTAATCAGCATTGCTCTCATTTTTATGCTGATTTCTCCTGTGGAATTTAAATCTTTCTGCTATCAGCAGCGGTGTAGGATTTAGGTGTTCCTGTAGGATAGCAACAATTTCGTTAAAACTCTTCGCCTTCGGTTTGGCTGGAGTAATCAGGTCCCGCAATAGGCCGTACGTTCTTGCGCCCATTAAATTTAGCAATACCGATGCCTTTTTCTCCTCGGCTATTTCGTTTGCCTCACAATATACCTCGACTCTTTCCACATATGTGGTCCAGTCTTCCATTGCATTATCGAAGGCAGTGATATCGCCAGTCTTTGGCATCTTGAAAATCTAAGATGGCGTCTCCCGCGCTTTTCCTTCGTCCCCGATGGATCAAAATGGCGCCTCCCGCGCTTTTCCTTCTTCCCCGCCGAGTTAAGATGGCGCCTCCCGCGCTTTGCTGCCGCTGCCGCTGCTGTCAACACCGCTCTCCGCGGTATTTTTATTTTTATCCGTTCCTGTCGTGGAGCGGACCCTCTGGGACACTTCCCTCCCTCTTCTTAGGTCCGAACGCTGCCCGGCTGCGAAGCACACCCTGTGTGCTCCACCCTCTCTCTCTCTCTTTGCTTCCCAACTCGCTGCCTGGCCCCGTTGCAGAGCCACCCGATCGAGCTCCAGCCCGCCGCAGCCCAGGAAGGATCAGTGTACTACCTGCCACCAGCCCGATTGGCTGAGAAACCACAGACTGGGGAACCAAGCCTGGCTCTTGACAGTCTCTCCTGCAAGGTTTCAATCCGATGATTTGGAGGGTGGTTGCCCACGGTCGACGCCCGTTTCTCGAGTTTCTTTGGATTATATATTTTTTCTTTCTTCTGGCTTCGACCTTCAATAACGTCGTCTGAGGTGCTGCCGAGTTGCAGGTAAGTTCGTTTCTTACTCGTCGCCAGTATTAAATCCGTGTGTTAATGGAGACACGAAATGCAGGAGTTGGTTTAACAAGTCTTTACTGAATGGAGACAATCTGGAAACTGAAACTACAGAAGCCTGCTAGGGCCTTTTATACAGGGGTGGCCACTGCCGGTACTGCAGACTGGGACCAGTTATTCCCTTAAAGGGACATACACAACAGTAGAGGACACCAAGAATATCCCAACACTGGACAAACAGGGGGCTATAGGGGGGGAGGAGCTAAACACGATCAAAATCACTGAGGAAGTGGTACTTGGTAAAATAATGGGACTCAAGGCGGATAAATCACCTGGACCTGATGGCTTACATCCTAGGGTCTTGAGGGAAGTGGCGGTAGGGATTGTGGATGCATTAGTAATAATTTTCCCAAACTCCCTGGACTCAGCAAAGGTCCCGGCAGACTGGAAAACTGCTAATGTAACACTCTTATTTAAAAAGGGCAGTAGACAGAAGGCTGGAAACTATAGACCGGTTAACCTAACATCTGTGGTAGGTAAAATTTTGGAGTCCATTATTAAGGAGACAGTAACAGGACATTTGGATAATCATAATTTAATAAGACAAAGTCAGCATGGTTTTATGAAGGGGAAGTCATGTTTGACAAATTTGTTGGAGTTCTTTGAGGAAGTAACATATAGGGTGGATAAAGGGGAACCAGTGGACGTAGTGTATTTAGACTTCCAAAAGGCATTTGACAAGGTGCCACACAAAAGATTATTGCTTAAGATAAAAAATCACGGGATTGGGGGTAATATTCTGGCATGGATAGAGGATTGGCTATCTAACAGAAGGCAGAGAGTTGGGATAAATGGTTCATTCTCAGACTGGCAATCAGTAACTAGTGGTGTTCCGCAGGGGTCAGTGCTGGGTCCCCAACTCTTTACAATCTATATTAACAATTTGGAGGAGGGGACCGAGTGTAACATATCAAAGTTTGCAGATGATACTAAGATGGGAGGGAAAGTAGTGAGTGAGGAGGACATAAAAAACCTGCAAGGGGACATAGACAGGCTAAGTAAGTGGGCAGAGATTTGGCAGATGGAATACAATACTGGAAAGTGTGAGGTTATGCACTTTGGCAGGAAAAATCGTAGAGCAAGTTATTATCTTAATGGCAAGAAACTGGAAAGTACTGAAGTACAAAGGGATCTGGGGGTCCTGGTGCACGAAACTCAAAAGGTTAGTATGCAGGTGCAGCAAGTGATTAAGAAGACCAATGGAATGTTGGCTTTCATTGCTAAGGGGATAGAATATAAAAATAGGGAGGTATTGCTTCAGTTGTACAAGGTATTGGTGAGACCGCACCTGGAATACTGCATACAGTTCTGGTGTCCATACTTAAGAAAAGACATACTTGCTCTCGAGTCAGTACAAAGAAGGTTCACTCGGTTAATCCCAGGGATGAGGGGATGGACATATGAGGAGAGGTTGAGTAGATTGGGACTCTACTCATTGGAGTTCAGAAGAATGAGAGGCGATCTTATTGAAACATATAAGATTGTGAAGGGGTTGGATCGGGTGGATGCGGGGAGGATGTTCCCGATGATGGGTGAAACTAGAACTAGGGGGCATAGTCTTAGAATAAGGGGCTGCTCTTTCAAAACTGAGATGAGGAGGAACTACTTCACTCAGAGGGTGGTAGGTCCATGGAATATGCTGCCCCAAAAAGCTGTAGAAGCTACATCATTACATAAATTTAAAACAGAAATAGACAGTTTCCTAGAAGTAAAGGGAATTAAGGGTTACGGGGAGCGGGCAGGAATTTAGACGTGAGTCTAGGTTCGGATCGGACATGGCCCTGTGGGTAGCGGAGCGGGCCCAGGGGCCGTGTAGCCTGATCCTGCTCCTATTTTGTGTGTCTAATTCTGTTAGATTCAGGAGATGGTTCTGTGATAGTAGATTGGCGGTTAGGATCAGATCAGCCATGATCTTATTGAATGGCGGAGCAGGCTCGAGGGGCCGATTGGCCTACTCCTGCTCCTATTTCTTATGTTCTTATGAGTACTGTATGCAGTTTTGGTCTCCTTACCTAAGAAAGGATATATTTGCCATAGAGGGAGTGCAGCGAAGGTTCACCAGACTGATTCCTGGGATGGCAGGACTGTCGTATGAGGAGTGATTGGGTCAACTAGGCCTGTATTCACTGGAGTTTAGAAGAATGAGAGGGGATTTCATTGAAATGTATAAAATTCTGACAGGACTAGACAGACTAGATGGAGAGAGGAAGTTTCCCCTGGCTCGGGGGTCTAGAACGAGGGGGTCACGGTCTCAGGATACGGGGTAGGACATTTAGGACTGAGATGAGGGGAAATTTCTTCACTCAGTGGGTGGTGAACCTGTGGAATTCTCTACTACAGAAGGCTGTGGAGGCCAATCACTGAATATATTTAAGGAGGAGATATATAGATGTCTAGACACAAACGGCATGAAGGAGTATGAGGAGAGAGCGGGAATATGGTATTGAGATAGAGGATCAGCCATGATCATATTGAATGGCGGAGCAGGCTCGAAGTGCCGAATGGCCTACTCCTGCTCCTATTTTTCTATGTTTCTGTTGTCTCCCTTCCACAACTAGGAAATAATGGGCACGGTAGCCTAATATGTATTGGTACTGGACTAGCAACCTGAAGATCATGAGTTCACTATCACCATGTTAAATTGTAAAACTTGAACTCGAAAAAGCTGATTCTTGTGGGGTAGCACAAGTTAATGGCCATACATAATGCTAGATTGTCATAAAAACCTATTGATTCACTGACGTCCTTCAGGGAAGGGAACCTGTATATGGTCTGGCCTACAGGTGACTCCACTCCCACACTATATGCCTAACTCAATGTCCTCAGGGCTACTGCAGATGGGTAATAAGTACTGCCTTGCCAGTATCATCCACATCCCAAGAAGAAGTTAAAAAAAATAGAGGGTTTGTAGTACAATCCCACTAATGTAACAATCCCTTTTTATCTTTGATCTCTAATTGTATTGACACTGTCTGAACTTTTTGACGTACATCAGTCCTTTCTATAGTAACAAAAACAAAATGCTGGAAATACTCAGCAGGTCAGGCAGCATCCGTGGAGAGAGAGACAGAGTTAACGGATGGAATTTTAACCCCCATGAATGGGTGGGTTGGGAATGGGTGGAGGGTGAAAATTTGTGATTTTTAGAGCGGGAGCATAATCTGGCTCCAACACGTCCACTTCTGGGTTTAACGGAAGCGCGTTTGGATGCTGGCGAGAAACCCACTTGCCGAAGTCGGGGATTTCAAAATTGGATGCGGGCGGGTATTTATTAACGTAATTAGGAGATGTTAATGACCTCTTTAACTTATTTTTAACTTGGCTCCAAATTTAACTTGAGCAGGATGGATTTCTTGGGGTTCAGGAAACTGACCAGGGGAACAGAGACAAGTTTAAGCAGCAGTTCAGCTGGGTATTGAAAATTGTCATTGTCCTGTCTGAATAAAAGCTTGCTTATTGTAGCTAGTGTCTCAGTTCCCTTTGGCAAATTTTAGCAGAGATTGCAATTTTTTTCAAACCTTTGAAGATTTCAAATTGACAGGTTCAGGATGGGAGGCGCCTTGGATGTGTTTAACAGCACATCAGAAGAGGTAGACCATCATGGAAGCGATGACGTGCTGTGGTGGGATCGGCACGTGCACAGGAGGGAGGTGCACAGGAGAAGTGGACAGGAGAGGGACTGAGATAACATGAGGCACTGCCCACGTCGCAGGATTTACAGACAGAGGGTCAGCTTCCTTGACCTCTCAGAAGTGCAATGCTTCCACAGGTTGAGGTTGTCACGTCAGGTGGTGGCAGACAGCTGCAGCCTCCTGCAAGAAGACCTGCTCCCTGCTGGACCTGGTGGCCACGCATTACCAGTGGCTGTGAAAGTGACCACCGCCCTTAACTTTTTTGCCTCCGAATCCTGCCAGGGTGCTATCGGTGACATATCCAGGATCTCCCAGTCAGCTGCACGTAAATGAATAAGGCAGGTCACTGATGGATTGGTTGTCAGGGCTGACAATCATGTACATTCCCCCTGTGATTATAATAGCCAGAATGAACAGTCACTGGGATTTGTCTCTCTAGTTGGACTCACGCAGGTACAGGGTGCTACCGACTGCACACACGTGGCAATCCGAGCACCGCCACATCAACCAACAGTTTTTATAAACCGCAAGGGGTATTCCTCCATCAATGTGCAGCTGGTATGCAACCACAAGAAAAGGTTCATGCAGGTGTGTGCTAGATTCCCTGGGACTGTTATGCTGCCTTCATATGGAGGCAGTCCAACATCCCAGACCTTTTTATTCCTGGAAGCAGATTTAAGGCCTGGCTCGTAGGAGAAGAGGAAAGCCCACTTCAAACTTGGCTCATGATACCTGTGAGGAATCCTACCAATGAGGCGCAGGAGCGCTACAACGAGAGCCACATGACCACCAGGTATGTCATTGAGCAAGCCATTGAACTGTTGAAGATGCTCTTCAGATGCCTAGACAGGTGTGGAAGCGGCGTTCAGTACTTGCCAGCAAGGGTGTCCAGCATGATGGTGGTGTGCTGTGTCCTGCACAACATTGCGCAAGCAGAGAGGTTTGCAGTTGGAGGAAGACAAAGGGGCTCATCACTCATCTTCGGATGAGGAGAACATAGAGGAGGAGGAGGATGAAGATGGGGCAGCCATTGCCAGACCAGCTGATTACAATGTTGCTAGGGATGCCCTAATATTGCCAAGGTTCACCTAGGGTGAAGTGTTGTGTTTGTACCGCTATACACAACTACATAAAATAATAAAGTAGCAGAGACTGAGAGTAACTTCAAGTGATCTTTACTGGGTACCTGGAACTTCGGCACTGACTGTACAAATTGATACACGTCTGTTATATACGCTCGCAACTAAGGATATACTGATAACTGCTCCCTCCTAGCTGAGAATGCTGGAAACAATGAGTCACCATGCGCTGGCCATCCCTTCACAGTGATGTCATAAACTTTTGACAATGTAGGGTCATTGCGTGTTTCTCTTTCAATGAGGGAGTTTGTCACTGGTAGCTGCTCAACTATTGTTGTGTGAAATACCTCTGCTGAGTCAACTGTTGTAGTTCTCTCTGAGGTCGGCAGTGGTAAACGTGACAAACCATCGGTGTTGCCATGTTGCTTGGTCCCCTTGTATTCAATATCATACAGGTGAGCCCCTAGGAAGAGTGACCATCGCTGTAGCCATTGTGCCGTCATCACTGGAACGCCCTTCCTTGGGTTGAAGATTGAAACGAGAGGCTGGTGGTCAGTTAACAGTGTAAACTGTTGACCATACAAGTAGTGGTTGAATTTCTTGACTCCCCACACAAGGCTGAGGGCCTCTCAGTCAATCTGTGCATAATTGCGTTCAGCTGTAGTCAATGATCTTGACGCAAAGGCTATTGGTCTTTCTGAGCCGTCTGGGAACTTATGTGACAACACGGCACCAATGCCATAGGGTGAAGCATCACTTGCCAGTCAAATAGGTAAGGATGGGTCAAAGTGAGCTAGCACCTATTCTGAAGTAATGAGTCTTTTACTCTCTTGAAAAGCTTGTTCACAGCTGTCACTCCACTTCCATTGTGACCCTGTCTGTAGCAGTGCATTTAGTGGATGTAACACTGTGGATAGGTTGGGCAAGAACTAGTGATAGTAGTTCACCAGTCCAAGATATGATCTCAACTGAGACACATTTTCAGGTGTTGGTGCATTAATCACACCTTCAATCTTGTCTGGAGACTTGTGTAAACCGTCCTTGTCAATCACATGTCCACAGTATGAGATTTCCTTTTTGAAAAACTCACACTTGTCTCGGTTCGCTCGGAGCCCATACTCCCGTAACCTGATGAGCACGTGTTCGAGGTTGGAAAGGTGGTCATTGTCATTCTTGCCAGTAATGATGATGTCATCAAGATAACACTGAGTACCTGGGATCCCCTGCAGGACTTGGTCCATTGCCCTTTGCCAGATTGCAGGAGCTGATGCTATTCCGAATACCAGCCGATTGTACTGGTAAAGGCCTTTGTGCGTATTTATTGTCAGGTACTTCTTTGATGCATCATCAATTTCCATTTGGAGATAGGCCTGGGCCAAGTCAATCTTTGTGAAGCGTTCCCCTCTTGACAGGGAAGCAAAGATGTCCTCAATGCGAGGCAATGGGTACTGTACTGTGTGAAGGACTGGGTTAACAGTCACCTTAAAGTCTCCACAGATGCGCACTTTTCTTGGCTTTCCTGGTTTTGTGCTGGAGGTTTTCTTCATCACTGGAACTATAGGTGTAGCCCATTCACTCCAATCCACCTTGGACAGGACCCCTAACTGCTCCAAGTTCTCCAGCTCTGCTTCTACTGTAGGGCGAATTGCATAAGGCACTGGTCTGGCCTTATGGAACTTTGGATTTGCGTTCTCCTCAATCTTAATTTTTGCTTTCATGCCCTTAAGTGTTCCTATTCCCTTCTTGAATACTTCCTGAGAGTCAGAGAGTATTTGTGACAGTCTCTCAGGAGTGGCGTTGCTGTCCTCCTTTGCTGACACAAACAGTGCTTGGATGGTGTGCCAATCCAACTGTATTTTCCTGAGCCATTCGCGTCCCAGCAATGGTGGTCCTCCATTTTCCACTACATAGAGGTTCAATTGCGATATTTTTTTTCTTTGTATGTCACTGTCACTTTTATTTTACCTTTGGGGCACACACTTTGTCCTGTGTATGTCTTTAACAGTACTTTAGTTGGCCTTAGCGATATGTGTGAAAACAGTCGTTTGTAGTCATGTACAGAGATCACTGTTAAAGCTGAGCCTGTGTCCAACTCCATTTTCAGCCTAACTCCTGCCACTTCTGGAGTAACCCATATTATTCTGTGACCCCCTGTCTCTTTCACACTGTGTAGTTTTAGACAAGCCAGATCCTCCTCCTCTGAGTCTGTGTCACTTTTTCCTTTATCTGAACTGTCTCCAGTCACGTAGTGTACCTTCTTGTATCTATCTTTGAAAGGTTTCTTGTTTTCAGTCACTTGATGTACCTTTTTGCTCTGTATTGTATCAGTTTTCTGCTTCTTTGCTTTGCAAACTCTTTCAATGTGCCCTCGTTTGCCACATTGTCTGCAATCTTTGTCTTTAAACCAATAGTCATTGTGGTCATGTGACATTTTACCACAGCGATAGCACTTCTTTTCTTGTTTCAGTGACATTTTGTTAGTGGAATATTCCAGGGATTTTTGTTGAATTTCTAAAGCGCCACGTGCTGCTGCTTCCATTGAAGTTGCAATACTTAGAGCCTTCTCCAAGGTGAGATCTTTTTCAGACAAGAGCTTCTTTTGTGTGCTTTCATTTTGTATGCCACACACAAATCTGTCTCTCAATGCGTCTGATAAGCCCACTCCAAATTGGCAATGTTCTGATAATTTGCGCAACTTTGCCAAATATTCAGAAATGCTTTCATTTTTTGCTCTGGTTCCGTTTATGGAATTTAAATCTTTCGGCTATGAGCAGTGGTCTGGGGCTTAAATGGTCTTGGAGTGTGTCCACTATTTGTTTGAATGTTTTGTTTGCTGGCTTTTCAGGGGTTAATAAACTACGTAGTAGCTCGTATGTCTTCGCGCCCATAACACTCAACAAAACAGTGGCTTTCTTTTCTACCTCCACTCCGTTAGCTTCACAGCACAACTCCACTCTTTCAATATAAGTTGCCCAGTCTTCAATGCTGCTATCAAATGCTGCAATCGTGCCAATCATCGCCATTTTTTTTTCCAAACCCGTTTTTCTTTCTTTACTAGTTAGCTAGCGTCATGCAAGTCCTGTGCACTTTTCACTTGACTTACGTATCCCCTGCCTAGCTTAGCAAGCGTACTCCATTTTCTCTAATTTCTCGCTCCTTTCTTCCACGTTTCGGTGTCCTCTGGATGCGATGCCAGAATAGGAAGACGTAGGTTCATGATTCTCGTCGCCAATTTGTTGTTTTTGTACCGCTATACACAACTACATCTATATATATAAACCGGTACGTCTCTCTGTCTGTCTCTCTGTCTGTCTCTCTGTCTTTCTGTCTGTCCGGCTATACAATCAAAAGTTATAGAGTGTACCTACACGTATGTTATATCGAAAGAAAGCTTATCGTTAGGGGACTCTCGTAGGCATATTTACTTTTTCGTCAGAGGACTCTCGTCAGACAAAAATTGTTTGGACAGTATACAAAAAACGTTCAAAAATCCACTCATTAGCGGTTGACCAATCCTACCTCTCATTAGCGTTGAGTGACGTGCTGCTTGACCAATCCTACAGTTCACTCACCTGATGGTTGACCAATCAGTGCGTCACGGGCGGGTCCTAATCCTCCAGTCTCCCTAAACTTCGCCGCAATTTTTTCCATCCCCACAGGGACAGCAGCAGCAAAAGAAACCCCCACATTGCGGCTCCCGATCCCGCTCCCACCCCGCCGGAGCGGCAGGTAAGTTGGGCTCACTCGGGCCGTGCCTCGCAACCACTCGGCCTGACACACACAGCGGTCAGGGGAGCGGCAGCGGCCAGCCATCAGCCGCGCGATCCGTGGGGGAGCTCAGCTCGGGTCCGTCTCGGTCCGACAGCCCGGCCGCGCCTCAAGCGCTAGGCCCCATACGGCCGCTATCACAATGGCACCGGGCCTCAGGCGCTAGGCAGGGAGAGGGGAGGGAGGGAGAGGACAGCACAGGGAGAGGGGAAGAGGGAGAGAGAGGGGGGACAGATAGGGGCAGGGAGACCGTGCAGCCCAAAATTGCCCTGGCAACGCCGGGCACCCCCTGCTAGTAAAATAATAAAGTAGCAGAGACTGAGAATTACTTCAAGTGATCTTTACTGGGTAACTGGAACTTTGGCACTGACTGTACAAATCGATACGCGTCTGTTATATACGCTCGCAACTAAGGATATACATCCGCAATACAAAGTAATCCCTTCAATGTTGTATACATTACATGAAGCATAAAAATGTCATTCTGCGGCCTGCTCCCACCACCAGAATCACCCCAACCCCCACCTTCCTATGCAATAAACAGTCCTTCAACCACTCATCCACCCATTGCACACCCACCCATATATTGACATTCATCATGAAACAAGTGAAAGGGCGAGTTGGGGCTCGGGATGCAATAATGGGCAAGACATGGAAGCGGTGCTAATCAATAAATTTTATGTGGCATAAGGAAACTTAACAAAATAACTTTTGTCAAACACCCATTGATGAATTACAATTTCTTCAACTTACGCTTCCTACTGCTGCTACATGGTGCATCCTGTGTGGCTCCAGCCGAGGTGGAGGCAGGCTGCTCAGATCCCTGCCCTGACTGCTGAGATACATTTGGCCTATGACCTCTGGACTTTGGAGGCCCTGAGGGGCAGACTTGGCCATCAGGAGATGAAGCAGCATGTCGGGTACTGGCTGAGGGGTGTATGGGGGTGGGGGGGGGGCAACAGGTCAGAAGTGGGAGTGCTTTCAGCAGAGTTCCCACTTCCATGTCCATTCTCACCATCATCCCTGCCTTTTAAAAAAATTATTTATGGGATGTGCGCGTCGCTGGCAAGGCCAGCATTTATTGCCCATCCCTAATTGCCCTTGAGAAGGTGGTGGTGAGCCGCCTTCTTGAACCGCTGCAGTCCGTGTGGTGAAGGTACTCCCACAGTGCTGTTAGTAGGGAGTTCCAGGATTTTGACCCAGCGACAATGAAGGATCGACGAGATATTTCTAAGTCAGCAGATGGTGTGTGACTTGGAGGGGAACTTGGAGGTGGTGGTGTTCCAATGTGCCTGCTGCCCTTGTCCTTCTAGGTGGAAGAGGTCGCGGGTTTCGGAGGTGCTGCCGAAAAAGCCTTGGTGAGTTGCTGCAGTGCATCTTGTAGATAGTACACACTGCAGTCATGATATGCTGGTGGTGGAGGGAGTGAATGTTTAAGGTGGCTGATGGTGTGCCAATCAAGCAGGCTGCTTTGACCTGGATGGTTTCGAGCCTCTTGAGTGTTGTTGGAGCTGCACTCATCCAGGCAAATGGAGTGTATTCCATCACACTCCTTACTTGTGCCTTGTAGATGGTGGAAAGGCTTTGGGGAGTCAGGAGGTGTGTCACTTGCTGCAGAATACCTAGCTTCTGACCTGGTCCTGTTGCCACAGTATTTATGTCAAATCAAAATCAAATCAAATCAAATCAACTTTTATTGTCATTGTTAGTGCACAAGTGCAGTACAACGAAATGTAAGCTTGCGGCTCCCGAGAGTGTACAATTTGGATTAGGACACTTAAACATTTCAACATACATTTGTACATATATATTAGCATAAATATGACCATAATAAAGTGCATCGGCAGATGTGCAGGCTTTAGTGTTTATTTGTGGAGTTCAGTAGGATGACAGCCCTGGGAAAGAAGCTGTTCCTAAATCTGGTCGTACGGGTGCGAATGCATCTGTAGCGTCTTCCAGATGGTAGGAGGGCGAACAAACTGTGGCTGGGGTGGGTAGGGTCTTTGATGATGGACCGTGCCCTCCGTAGGCAGCGTTTCTGATATATATGTTCTATGGTCGGTAGCCGGGTGCCGGTAATGCGTTGGGCAGTTTTGACTACCCGCTGCAGGGCTTTCCGGTCATGGGAGCTACAGCTGCCATACCATACCGTGATACAGTTTGTCAGGATGCTCTCTATAGTGCAGCGGTAGAAGTTAGAGAGTTACGTTTCTGGTCAATGATGACCCCCCAGGATGTTGATGGTGGGGGATTTGGCGATGGGAATGCTGTTGAATATTATGGGGCGGTGGTCGACTCTCTTGTTGGAGATAGTCATTGCCTGGCACTTCTGTGGCACGAATGTTACCTGCCACTTATCACCCCAAGCCTGAACGTCGTCCAGGTCTTGTTGCATGCGGGCGTGGACTGCTTCATTATGAGGTGTTGTGAATGGCACTGAACACTGTGCAGTCATCAGTGAACATCCCCATTTCTGACCTTATGTTGGAGGGAAGGTCATTGATGAAGTAGCTGAAGATGGTTGGGCCTAGGACACTGCCCTGAGGAACTCCTGCAGCGATGTCCTGGGGCTGTGATGATTGACCTTCAACCACCACAACCATTTTCCTTTGTTCTAGTTATGACTTCAACCAGTGGAGAGTTTTCCCCCTGATTCCTATTGACTTCAGTTTTACTAGGACTCCTTGATGCCACACTCAGTCAAATGCTGCCTTAATGTCTAGGACAGTCACTCTCACCTCACCTCTGGAATTCAACTCCTTTGTCCATGTTTGGACCAAGGCTGTAATGAGGTCGGGAGCTGAGTGGTCTTGGCGGAACCCAAACTGGGCATCAGTGAGCAGGTTATTGGTGAGTAAGTGCCGCTTGATAGCACTGTCGATGACACCTTGTTTAACTTTGAGAGTAGACTGATGGGGTGGTAATTGGCTGGATTGGATTTGTCCTGGTTTTTGTGGACAGGACATATCTGGGCAGTTTTCCACATTATCGGATAGATGCCAGTGTTGTAGCTGTACTGGAACAGCTTGGCTAGAGGCGCAGCTAGTTCTGGAGCACAAGTCTTTAGCACGACAGCCGGGATGTTGTCGGGTTTTGCTGTATCCAGTGCACTCAGCCGTTTCTTGATATCACGTGGAGTAAATCGAATTGGTTGAAGACTGGCTTCTGAGATAGTGGGGACCGCAGGAGTAGGCCGACATGGGTCATCCACTTGGCACTTCTGGCTGAAGATGGTTGCAAACGTTTCAGCCTTGTCTTTTGCACTCATGTGCTGGGCTCCACCATCATTGTGGATGGAGATATTCATGGAGCCTCCTTCTCCCGTTAGTTGTTTAATGGTCCACCACCATTCACGACTGGATGTGGCAGGACTGCAGAGCTTTGATCTGATCCATTGATTGTGGGATTGCTTAGCCCTGTCTATAGCATGCTGCTTAGCATGCATGTAGTCCTGTGTTGCGGCTTCCCCAGGTTGGCACCTCATTTTTAGGTATGCCTGATGCTGCTCCTGGCATGCTCTTCTACACTCCTTATTGAACCAGGGTTGGTCATGATAGAGTGAGGGTTATGCCAGGGCCGTGAGGTTACAGAATGTGGTGGAATACAATTCTGCTGATGATGATGGCCCACAGTGCCTCTTGGATGCCCAGTTTTGAGTTGCTAGATCTGTTTTGAATCTATCCCATTCAGCATGGTGGTAGTGCCACACAACAGGATGGAGGGTGTCCTCTGTGTGAAGACAGGACTTCGTCTCCACAATGGCTGACTGTGTCGTGGTCACTGCTACCAATACTGTCATGGACAGATGCATCTGCGACAGGTAGATTGGTGAGGATGAGGACAAATAGGTTTTACCCTCTCGCAGGCCCAGACTGTCAGCTATGTACTTCAGAACCTGGCCAGCTCGGTCAGTAGTGGTGCTACCGAGCCACTCTTGGTGATGGACATTGAAGTCTCCTACCCAGAGTACATTCTGTGCCCTTGCTACTCTCAGTGTTTCTTGCAAGTGGTGTTCAACATGGAGGAGCACTGATTCATCAGCTGAGGGAGGGCAGTAGGTAGTAATCAGCAGGAGGTTTCCTTGCCCATGCTTGACCTGAAGCCATGAGACTTCATGCGGTCTGGAGTCAATGTTGAGGACTCCCAGGGCCACTCCTCCCTGACTGTATACCATTGTGCTGCCACCCCTGGTGGGTTTGTCCTGCCGGTGGGTGATGGAAGAGTCTGGGTGAAAGGTATGATTCTGTGAGTATGACTATATCAGGCACAATTCCCCAGATGTTGGTGAGGAGGACTTTGCAGGCTCGACTGGGCTGGGTCTAGCCGTTGCCATGTGCCGAGGTCAATGCCAGGTGGTCCGTCCGGTTTTATTCTTATTATTAAGTTTTGGAGTAGTTTGTTACAACTGATTTGCTTGCTAGGCTGTGGGTATGGAGTTACATATAGGCCAGCCCAGGTAAGGACAGCAGATTTCCTTCCCTAAAGGTCATTAGTGAACCAGATGGGTTTTTACGACGATCTGATAGTTTCATTGTTACCATTACTGATACTAGCTTTTGTTCCCGATTTATTTAATTAATTGAATTTAAATTCCCCAGCTGCTGTGGTGGGATTTGAATTCACGTCTCTGGATCATTAGTCCAGGCCTCTGGATTACTAGCCCAGTGACATTACCACTATGCTACCATTCTAGGCTTAAGCTAGCCCCACTTCACTCCTACCACTCTGCTGCAGACCAGATTGGTGAAGATCAGTGACGTGCTGCAAGGCCAAGGCTAAGATATCTGGCATCATGTTTAAGACGGCTGACAAGTTGATATGCAGAGTCTCCCTCCATAACATACATTCTCATAATTCTCTGCACCACCAATCCACTAGCGATCAAGTTGGACTCCTCCCTCCTCCCCACTGTTGTGCAGAGTGTGCGTGGCACGTCCGTCAGTACCTGGCTAAGTTGCTGATGCACCTCTAGCATTCTCCTTCTCAATGATAGCCCCCGGTGTTCATCATCCATTTCCAGCTGAGCAGAGCTTGGAGAGGACTGTGCCACCTTGGCACGGACTCTCCACAGCTGTCCCTGCTACGCTACCAGTGTCTACTCGTGCTCACTTGTGCGATGTGAATCACCAGGTGAAAACCCAACTAACTTTCTAAGTGGACCCACTGAAGTGCGAGTACCTGTGCTGGTGCATGACTGTGTGTCCTGTGACGGTGCACCCTCAGAAGGAATGAGGTCCTCTGAGGAATCATCCTCCTAGATGTCCAGCAACACTTGCTGTACGCGTGAAGGCTCTGGACAACAAAAGAAAGGGATATGATTTAGATGTGGCAAAGTCACAATCTTAACAATTACCATCTTCTCGTAGTCCAGTCTTTGATGATATGAAGCCGGCATATGTGTGACAGAGATATTTTTAGTTCTGCCACCACCTATCTGCTCGCTTCCTGACTCTCCATCTCTGACTGTGAGGGACGCAGATGTGCCACTTATCCCCAGAGCGTCCTCCTCTGTGAGCTGGACTATTTATGGCAGCCCACTTCCAGTCCTGTCCCTCTCCCTTGCCTTTTGCGCTCTCTTCTACAAGGGGTGACATAGCAGACCTGTGAGTGAAGGGGAGGCGTTCACCCGATGGATACAGCGCATTCAGTGAAGGTGATTGGATGCAGTACATTCGGTGAGGGTGACTGGGTGCAGTACATTCGGTGAGGGTGACTATTGCATAAGGATTGGGATAAGTGGCAACGGTGGATGGATAAATGGGGAGGTGATGAAGTGCGTAGAAAGTGACGACTGGATGCTGCTGAAAGTTGAGTAGGTTTGATGTAATGGAGAACGCTTAGCAAGACAGTGAAGTCGGGGGTGGGGGTGCGGTGTTGCTTAAAGCACAGGATGTAGTTGGATCAGCAAATGTACTCACTTTTCCTGACCTGGTTAGGTCATTAAACCACTTTCTACATTGCATCCATGACCTTGGCACAATGCTCCTGCTGCTCACTTCCTCAGCTATGTCCAACCACCCCCTCTTGGTGAGAGCCATAGGCTTCTTCCTCCCATTGCTGGGGAAAAGTATGTCCCTCCTCCTCCAGACTGTACCCAGCAGTAATTCCAGTGAGGCATCATTAAATCTGGGTGCTGTCCTTGCTCTATGTCTACTATCCATCTTGAAAACCACCAATTTCTATTTGTGCACTGCCCCTTTAAATACGTCTGAGATCACATCACGCGAGTGCTTATCTCGCCCACTGTGCAGCTTGGAGACATGAAACCCGGAAGTCAAAATTAATTGGTACAATTCAGTTGCGATTGCAAATTCTGACCACTCAGTTGACTTCTGGGATTCCCTCACTCAATTCCACCCACCCGCCCTCCACCCACCCAACTTGGAAATCACCTTCATATTAATATCTGGGCCAAAGTTTCAGGGCAATGACCTTTCATCAGAACTGAAAAAAGTCAGAGGTCTAACAGTATTTAAGCAAGTACGGAGGCAGGGAAAGGGGAGGAAAGATCAAAAGGGAAGGTCTGTGGTCGGGTGGAAGGCAGGAGTCATTAAATGATAAAAGGGATGATGGTGCAAGGCAAAAGGGGTGATAATGGGACAAGTAAAGAAACTAAAGATGGGTGTAGAGGAGCTGTAAGTGGCAACAGCAGAACCATTACTAGCACCTGCTATCCGAAAAATGGTAGCAGTGATTATGATCTGAAATTGTTGAACTCGATGTTGAGTCTGGAAGGTTGTAAAGTGACTAATGAAAAGATGAGGTGCTGTTCCTTGAGCTTCATTGGAACACGTGTAGAAGGCCAAGGACAGAGAGGCCAGAGCGGGAGTGGGACGGAGAATTAAAATGGCAAACGACCGAAAGCTCAGGGTCACGCTTGCAGACTGAATGGAGATGTTCAGCAAAGCAGCCACCCAATCTGTGTTTGGTCTCCTCAATGTAAAGGAAACCGCAGTGTGAGCAGCGAATACATTATACAAGTAAATTGCTTTTTCACCTGGAAGGAGTTTTTGGGGCCCGGAAAGGGAGGAGGTGAAAGGGCATCTCCTGCGCTTGCATGGGAAGGTGCTGTGGGAAGGGGAGGGGGTGTTGGGGGTGATTGAAGAGTGGACCAGGGTGTCGTGGATGGAATGGTCCCTTCGGAATGCTGAAAGGGGAGGGGAGGGGAAGATGTGTTTGGTGGAGGTGGCGGAAATGGCGGAAGATGATTTGTTGAATGTTGAGGCTGGTGGGGTGGAAGGTGAGGACAAGGGAAACCCTATCATGGTTCTGGGAGGGAGGGGGAGGGGAAGGGGTGAGGGCAGAAGTTTAGGAAATGGCACAGACACGGTCGAGGGCCCTATCAACCACGGTGGAGGGGAATGCTCTGTCGAGGAAAAAGGAAGCCATATTGGAAGCTATTATGTCCGTGTATAATTGAGACACGGACTGCAGGAGTTGATTATAACAAGTCTTTACTGAATGGAGACTACCTGGAAACTGAAACTATAGAAGCCTGCTAGGGCCTTTTATACAGGGGTGGTCACTGCCGGTACTGCAGTCTGAGACCAGTTATTCCCTTAAAGGTACATACACAACAATTCCTCCCCTTTTAGATGAACAGTACATAACATTCATTTAACAACTAAATAATAACTAATTACAATTACAATTATGGTTGCTAGATACATTGGTTGAAGTTAAGCAATTGTAAGTTCAGTCTTTGAGGAGGCTTCCTGATTCTGTCTGGATAACGCCTCTTTGGGATATCAGGCTCTTCTGGCAAGGTTGAGTCGGGATCAATGTCGTTGTTTGGTTCGTCTGCTTCCAATATCACCGATTCTGCGGTAGATGCAATTGGTACTTCGGTTTCATCGCCAGGTGTATCAGATCGTGGTGTGGAGTTGATGTTTTCCAGTGACTCTAGAATCTGGTCAGCATGGCATCTTACAATGCTCTCTCCAACGTCCACGGTATACATTAGAGGTCCTTGCCGTGTACAGATCGTTCCTGGCTGCCATTTCTCTGTACGGTAGTCCCGGGCCAAAACTGGTTGACCTATCTTAAAACTCCTGGTCGGCCTTTCATTCATATTCTGAAACTGCCTGTTCTCCACATCTCTTCTGACGTTTGGCATAACCAAATCCAAGCGGCATCGTAGTCTTCGATTGAAGAACATCATGGCTGGAGTTTGGTTGGTAACCGCATGTGTCGCATTCCGGTAGGCAAACAAGAAGTTATCCACCTTGTGTTGTAGGGGTATATCTTCATTACACATTGCCTTGATAGCCTTCTTGAATGTTTGAACAAACCTCTAGGCCAAACCATTAGTGGCTGGATGATATGGGGCGGATGTGTAATGCTTAACACCATTGTTCTTTAAGAACCTCCGGAACTCTTCAGACACAAACTGTGGTCCATTGTCAGAGCAAATCTGTTCAGGCAGCCCATTCCTGGCGAATATGGTTCGTAAGACTGTGATAGTTTTTTCTGTGGTGGTTGAGGACATTTTTATTACCTCTGGCCACTTTGAATGTGCATCCACCGCAATTAAAAACATCGAGTCCATAAAGGGACCAGCAAAATCAATGTGCACCCTTTGCCATGGAGATGAGGGCCACTCCCATGGATGTAGAGGGGCTTGTGGTGGGGCGTTTTGGACTTTCTGGCATCCTGTACAGCTCTTGGTCATCTCTTCGATTTCTCTATCGATTCCCGGCCACCACACAAACGCTCTGGCTAAGTTCTTCATTTTTACCCCTCCCAGATGAGCCTCATGAAGCTCATTGAGCACTCTATCCTTCAATTTGGGTGGAATTACTACTCTGGATCCACACATCAAGGTTCCTCTGCACACTGACAGCTGTTCTCTTCTCGGCGAGAATGCTGGCAGCAGTGGTTCACCATGTGCTGGCCATCCCTTCACCGTTAAATCATAGACCCAGGAGAGTGTCGGGTCATTTCGTGTTTCCTTTTCTATGTTTGCATTCGTCACAGGGAGACATTCGACTATAGTCGAGTGGAATAACTCCACTGGATCCACTGCCAGTTCTTCTTCCACCATCGGCAACGGTAGGCGCAACAATCCATCAGCATTCCCATGCTGTTTAGTTCCTTTGTACTCGATGTCATATTGGTGTGCCCCTAGGAAAAGGGACCACCTCTGTAGCCGTTGTGCCGTCATTATCGGTACGCCCTTCTGAGGGTTGAAAATGGAGACGAGAGGTTGATGATCAGTTAGTAGAGTAAATTTCTGACCGTGCAGGTAGTGATTGAACATCTTCACCCCCCACACCAGGCTGAGGGCCTCTCTGTCAATCTGGGCGTAGTTACGCTCGGCTGAAGTTAATGAGCGTGACGCAAAAGCTATCGGCCTCTCTGAACCATCAAGGAATTTATGTGACAGTACCGCCCCAACACCGTAGGGAGATGCATCACACACCAGTCTTATCGGTAGTGATGGGTTGTAGTGAGCCAATACTTCTCTTGAAGTGATTAGGTCCTTACTCTTCTGAAAGGCCCGCTTACATTCATCACTCCATTTCCACGCTACTCCCGTTCGTAGTAGGGCATTCAGTGGATGCAGAACTGTGGACAAATTCGGCAAAAACTTATGGTAGTAATTCACCAATCCGAGGAATGACCTCAGTTGCGACACATTTTCAGGCGCTGGAGCCTTAACTACCGCTTCAATTTTGTCAGGGGACTTATGCAACCCCTCTTCATCAATCACGTGGCCACAATACGATATCTGTTTCTTAAAAACTCGCACTTAGGGCGATTGGCTCGTAGCCCATGTTCACGTAGTCTAGTGAGCACCTGCTCTAGGTTGGCAAGGTGTTCACTGTCATCTTCACCTGTCACTAGGATGTCGTCCAAGTAACACTGAGTCCCCGGAATCCCTTGCAGGACTTGTTCCATCGCACTTTGCCATATCGCCGGAGCTGATGCTACTCCGAATACCAGTCGATTATACTGGTAAAGACCTTTGTGAGTGTTTATCGTGAGATACTTCCTGGAGGATTCTTCAACCTCCATCTGCAAATATGCTTGTGCTAGGTCAATTTTTGTAAAACGCTTCCCTCCAGATAGTGAGGCGAAGATATCTTCTATCCTTGTAAGAGGATATTGTACTGTGTGAAGGACTGGGTTCACCGTCAACTTGAAGTCCCCACAGATGCGAACCTTCCTTGGCTCCTCAGACTTATTGTTTAACGTTTTCTTCATGACAGGAACGATGGGTGTCGCCCACTCGCTCCAGTCTACCTTAGATAACATGCCTACATTCTCCAGATTCTCCAGCTCTGCCTCGACGGCTGGGCGAATCGCATATGGGACCGGTCTTGCTTTGAAAAACTTGGGAATTGCATTCTCCTCTATTTTTATCGAGGCGGTTACGCCTTTAAGAGTGCCCAGTTCTTGTTGAAATACCTCTTTGGCGTCAGCTAAGATTGTTGACAATCGTCCAGGAGTGACGTCGTCATCCTTTTTACCAGCCACCATCAGTGCCTGAATGGAGTGCCAGTCTAATCTTATCTTTCTGATCCATTCACATCCCAATAACAGTGGTCCACCATCTTGGAGAATGTAGAGATACAATTTCCGTATTTTCTTGCCATTGTATTCGACAGGCACCCTTATTTTTCCTCTGGGGTATACTTTTTGCCCCGTATACGTCCTCAAGACAATGGATGTCTCTCTCAAGGGTATGTGTGAGAATAGCCGCTCGTAGCCTCGTCGATTCATGACGGTTAGAGCTGATCCTCTATCCAATTCCATTTTGACTTGGGACCCTGCTATCATGAGGGTGACCCAAATGGTTCGGTGATCCTCTTTTGCGATTATGTTGTGAAGTTTGAGACAGCTTAGTCTCTTGTTCCCGGGTTCACTATCGCTCATCTGGTCTTCGGAACTACTGTCCGTCATCTTTTGTACTTTCCTGTACGGTTCCTTAGTAGCCTTTTTGTTGTCGTTGGTCTTCTTCCCAGACCTGCAGACTCGTGCAATGTGTCCCATCTTTCCGCATTGCCTGCATATTTTGCACTTGGACCAGCAGTCCTTCTGGTCATGGTTTGTTCTGCCGCAGCGATAACATTTTGCAAATCCCCGTGTCATTTCGTTTGTGCCGTATTCCTGTGGCTTTTGTTGTATTTCTGCAGCTCCCCTTGCTGCTGCTTCGTACGATACTGCCACGCTGAAAGCCTTATCTAGCGTCAGCTCTTTCTCTGAGAGTAACCTCTTCTGGGTTCCTTCACTCAGGAGTCCACAGACAAATTTGTCCCGTAAGGTATCTACCAGTCCTGCTCCGAACTGGCAGTGCTTTGATAGCTTGCGTAGTTCCGTAAGGTAATCAGCATTGCTCTCATTTTTATGCTGATTTCTCCTGTGGAATTTAAATCTTTCTGCTATCAGCAGCGGTGTAGGATTTAGGTGTTCCTGTAGGATAGCAACAATTTCGTTAAAACTCTTTGCCTTCGGTTTGGCTGGAGTAATCAGGTCCCGCAATAGGCCATACGTTCTTGCGCCCATTAAATTTAGCAATACCGATGCCTTTTTCTCATCGGCTATTTCGTTTGCCTCGCAATATACCTCGACTCTTTCCACATACGTGGTCCAGTCTTCTATTGCATCATCGAAGGCAGTGATATCGCCAGTCTTTGGCATCTTGAAAATCTAAGATAGCGCCTCCCGCGCTTTGCCTTCGTCCCTGATGGATCAAAATGGCGCCTCCCGCGCTTTTTCTTCTTCCCCGCCGAGTTAAGATGGCGCCTCCCGTGCTTTCCCGCCGCTGCCGCTGCCGCTGCTCTCCGCGGTATTTTTATTTTTCTATCGCGCTTCAATATTTGCTCCGTTAATTGAAGAACTGTTCCTGTCGTGGAGCGGACCCTCTGGGACACTTCCCTCCCTCTTCTTAGGTCCGAACGCTGCCCGGCTTCGAAGCACCGGCTGTGCCCTGTGTGCTCCACCCTCTCTCTCTCTCTTTGCTTCCCGACTCGCTGCCCGGCCCCGTTGCAGAGCCACCCGATCGAGCTCTAGCCCGCCGCAGCCCAGGAAGAATCAGTGCACTACCTGCCACCAGCCCGATTAGCTGGGAAACCACAGACTGGAGAACCAAGCCTGGCTCTCGACAGTCTCTCCTGCACTTTTCAATTCGATGATTTGGAGGGCGGTTGCCCACGGTCAACGGCCGTTTCTCGAGTTTATTATTTTTTTTCTTTCTTCTGGCTTCGACCTTCAATAACGCCGTCTGAGGTGCTGCCGAGTTGCAGGTAAGTTTGTTTGTTACTTGTCGCCAGTATTATGTCCATGTATAATTGAGACACGGACTGCAGGGGTTGATTATAACAAGTCTTTACTGAATGGAGACAACTTGGAAACTGAAACTACAGAAGCCTGCTAGGGCCTTTTATACAGGGGTGGTCACTGCCGGTACTGCAGTCTGAGAACAGTTATTCCCTTAAAGGTACATACACAACAGAAGCACTGGTATGAAAGATGGCATCGTCAGAACAGATGAGACGGAGACGGAGAAACTGAGAGAATGGACTAGAGTCCTTACAGGAATCCGGGTGGGAGGAAGTGTAATCAAGGGAGCTGTGGGAGTTGATGGGCATATAGTAAATATTAGTTGACAACCCTAACCCCAGAAATTGAGATAGAGAAGTCGAGGAAAGGAAGGGAAGAGTCAGAGATGGACCATGTGAAGGCGAAGGAGGGATGGAAATTGTAAGCAAAGTTATTGGGGCAGTAATTCGGCTCGGGTGATTGCCGCGCGTGCAAGGCCCCAAGGTGGACTTAACCGGCGCGCCGACATCTGAAATCTGGCCCGCAATGCCATTCCTGTGACTGGCCAGCTTGAGGTCCTGCTGCGCTGTGCGTGCGTGACCCAGCGGCGTACTTAGTGCGATGAGCCGGCTGGGATCACGTGAGCACAGGGCAACCAATGGGAGGTTGCAAAAGTTCATTCATAAGTTTGACAGTGAGAGCTGTTAAACTCATGAAAACTCCTGGCCCCAAAACACTACTTAAACCTGAAAGAAAATTAAAAAAAAATTGCACTACTTAAATGAACCATAAATAACTATGAAAAACTATTTTAAACAATAATTTTAAAATTTGAAAAAAAAAATTTTTATAAAAAATCGGGGCTAAAACTAAACTTACCTTACTGTAAATTCTTTAAAAATAACAAACCTGTGGGAAAAAAAATTCTAAATTGTATTAATAGACCACTTACCTGAAAAACTAAGTACTTACGTGTGGTTTTTCTGTGTGTAAATATCGGAGGCCTTTACACACGCGCATCTCTCTCAAAATACAGGAATCCCAAGGCGCACGCGCTGCCCAATACCGCGCATGCGTTCAGCCTCTGAACCCCTTCGTTCAGAGGACTGGAAATGCCGGCGTTCCCCGCATGCGCGGTGCTTCCTGAACGCCAGCATTTCCTCCGGCCAGATGCGTGAGTACCCAGACCGTACTCACGCATTTGGACCCGAATTACTGGGCCAATGAGATTTTCCAGTTCAGGGCAAGAGCAGGAAGCAACACTGATACAGTCATCAATGTACCGGAAAAATAGGTGAGAAGAAGACCTGAGTAGGACTGGAACAAAGAATGTTCCATGTATTGCACGAAAAGGCAGGCATAGCTAGGACCCATATGGGTTCCCATAGCGACACTTTTTATTTGGAGGAAGTGAGTAAGTTAAAGGAGAAGTTGTTCAATGTAAGAACAAGTTCAGCCTGGTGGAGGAGGGTGGATAGGGACTGGTTGGTGTAAGCTTTTTATTTCGACTGGCATTAAATTGACAGCAAGACCAATTCTTTTGGAACAATTTGGAATAAGTTTATTAAACACACAAACTCATGTGAGTTTATTAAACACACACACTCATGCACATCAAAACAATAGCCTACTGGTATTTATGGACTCTACTCGATTACAACACGTAAGGTAATTTACACAGACTGGTACCTCCCTGAGTTAAGCAATGCATGCGGCCTTTTTCCTTGCTTCTTGGTCTGGTCTGTAGAGGGAGGGCTTCTTGTTCTTCTGTGTGGGCGGGGGAGAGAGAGAGAGTGGGAGAGACAGAGAGTGGGAGATGGGCTGCTGAATTTTTAGTGTTTTTAGTGTTTTAAGTGGGGAAAAAAAGTTACATTTCAAGTTTTAAAAGGTTTAAAAGTTAAATTTAATTTTAGTTAAGTTAGTTCAGTTTAGTTTAAGTTTAAGTTTAAGTTTAGTTTAGTTTAGGTTAAGTACGGAAAGATAAGGCCGCCAAAGACGGGACCCGACAGAAAAAAAAAAATCCGAGGAAAACAGAAGAAAGAAACAAAGAAAAAAAGAAACAAAGCAAAGGGACAGAAGAAGGAAAGGAATAAACCCGGGGAAAAACCGGGAGAGCGAGGCACCAAGGCGGAGCCCGAGCGGCGACCGCAACACGCTGGAACACTGAGCCCGAGCGGCGGCTGGAACACTGAGCCCGAGTGGCGGCTGGAACACTGAGCCCGAGCGGCGGCCGCAACACGCTGGAACACTGAGCCCGAGCGGCGGCTGGAACACGGAGCCCGAGCGGCAGCCGCAACACGCTGGAACACTGAGCCCGAGCGGCGGCCGCAACACGCTGGAACACTGAGCCCGAGCGGCGGCTGGAACACTGAGCCCGAGCGGCGACTGGAACGCGGAGCCCGAGCGGCGGCCGGAGCACGGAGCGAGAAGCCCGGGAAAGACCTGAGGAGCCGGGCCGAGACAGAGGCCTGGAGACCTCTGAGGGAGAGGGGACCAGCCTGAAGGCACCGTGAGACAGCGGCTCCCAGACGCAGACAGTGAGTACGGGTCCTGGGGAGGGAGCCTGAAGCCCGGGAAAGGCCCGAGGAGCCAGGCCAAGACAGAGGCCCAGAGACCTCTGAGGGGGAGTGGAGCAGCCGGGAGACACCGGGAAACAGCAGCTCCCAGACGCAGACCAGGACAGTGAGTACGGGGCCTGGGGAGGGCCCGGAGAGCGAGCGAGTCCGGGGCCTGGGAAAGTTCGCGAGCCGGGAGAGGGAAACACCAAACCCGGGGCCCCAGAAAAGTTTATTCTAAGGCCAACAATATTTTTTACCTCTACACTAAAAAAAAAATGAGCGATTCAGAGGAGCCGCAGCAGCTCCCGAGGCGCATTGAGAGCAACCTCTTCCAGATTCCCCCTAACACCAAAAAAAAATGCAAAAAAATCGCTCAAGCAACAGCAGCTGAGAGCAAAACCAGAAACTCTTTTTGCTGACTGGTACACAAATGGGAAAATGTGTAATCTCATTTTTTACTCAGACCAGTCAGCGGCTTGGATCAGAGCAATAAACATACACTATCCTAGGGTTAAGCATGAAAAAAACGCTAATGGGTCCAAACTGAAAATAAGGAAATCAGGGGACCCTGATAGTGCAACCACGACTGTCAACATATACAGTAACGGAACAATATTGGTGCAAGGCAACCTCGACGACTTTGAAACGGCCTTCAAGACACTGAAAGAAATAATTGAGAGGGGAAGGAACAGCCCCAGGGTGACTAACAGGGAAAAAGCGACACACACTCCCCCCACCATTTACAACTCACCAGGAGTAAATCAGCCTGGTCAGGAGGTGAGTGAGCCACACAGTTCTAACCAGACACTCACCCTGGGGCCCCACAGCCCCATGGTACAGTTGACCAACCCCAGCGTAAATACCAGGGAGGAAGCCACACATACTCCCCCTACCACTTCCAGCTCACCAAGAGAAGAGCAGCCTAGACAGGAAGTGAGTGAGCCCTCCAGCTCCGACCAGACACACACCCTGGGATCCCACAGACAGATACAACTAAAGGAGAAATTTAACCAGCTGGAGACAGAGCTGGTTAAACTTAGAGAGGAGGTCCTTAAACTGAAAACCGACCAAGAAAACAGCATTTTAACAATGAAACATGAGCAAAAGCAAGAGAGGGAGAGATACAGGAGAGAGCTGAATTTACTTGGGAATCAGGTGAAAGAGCTGCAGAAAGACAAAGAGAGCCATAGGGGAGAGATAGCACCATTAGTCCAGCAGCCAGAGGCTAGAGATAAGACAGTGCAGAGCCCAACTGAACAGCTGCACTCTCACACTGAACAACAGCAGCAGACACACAAAACAGAGGGAGCCACACAGACCGACCAGCATACTGAAGCTCAGTCTTCCCCCACCACTGTGGAACCACAGGCGAGCCGCTCACAAGAGGAGCGCACACACCAGACACGACCACCCCAGTCCAACACACAACCTATGAGTCCAGGCGAAAGCCACCAGCCAGTAAACACCAACAAGGCTGACATCGTAATACTCATAGACTCAAATGGGAAATTTCTATGGGAGAAAAAGCTCTTCCCTAGACATAAAGTAAAAAAGATCCGGTGCCCAACAACAGACAGAGCCCTGGAATGGCTGACCAAAACCCGATTAGGCTCCCCCCAACACATAATAATACACACTGGCACAAATGACCTAAAGGCCCAGCAGAAAAGGGTAGCAACATCGCTTGGATCAGTGATCGAGAAGGCAAGCAATACCTTCCCAAACACTAGAATCACTGTTTCCACACTATTGCCGAGAACAGACTTTAACAACAATACAATCCATGAGATAAATGCCAGCATAGCAAGAGACTGTGAATTAAAACACAACGTGCACCTGGCCAAACATCCCACCCTCAATGTGGAATGTCTTCACGACCACGTCCATATCCACAGGAAGCGAATACCGGTCTTTGCTAAAGCCCTGAAGGACGTCGCTTTTAACCGGGTCCATACCCAGACTCCAGGAGGACCCCCCCCCCCTGACCATCAGAGACCAGCGGGGTACAGACCAGGACTACTACAGAGACCACCACCACACCAACCGGGACCAGAGAGGATCCCCATGCACAACAACAATGTTGGACCTGCACCACTCCTGTCCTACAGGGGAACAGGACCGCCCCCAACCAGACAGAGGGAGAGATGCTCAGGGCGTACGCAATACCTCAGGCAGAGACAATCCATTAAGAGACATAATGCAGACACGCAGCAGCATCTACTTCCGCCTTATGGATCAGAAAAAGAAAAAAAAATAAGGACTATTTGCTAGAAAGAGTTGTAACCAATTAGTATCAACATTTATAGACAATTGAAATGTTCTTTTTTTTCCCCCATTTAGACACGACAAACATATCATATTTTAACCTATCATAGTAAAAGATCAAACTTAACATGAAGTCTTTATATATTTCGACCTGGAATATCCAAGGTCTACGCTCTTCGGTGCTCGGCATGAAGAGTAGGACCCCAGAGTTCCTAGACGAAATTAAAGATCTGGATATTATCATTTTACAGGAAACTTGGTGTAAAGGAGAAGGACACACTGGCCGTCCCCATGGGTACACAGAGCTGGTGGTCCCCTCCAATAAATTGCCAGGAGTAACCCAGGGCAGAGACTCTGGAGGCATAATGATTTGGTTTAAAACAGAGCTTAAGAATTACATCAAATTTATAAAAACGGATGAAAACCACATATGGTTCAAAATTAAGAGGGGCATCATCTCTAACACGCAAGATGTTTTCATTTGCGCACTCTATATCCGCCCGATGGAATCCCCGTACTTTAAAGAGGACACCTTCTCCAACATTGAGAGGGAGATTATCCAATTCCAGGCCGAGGGGAACGTGTTGATCTGTGGTGACCTCAATTCAAGAACTGGCGAAGAACCAGACTTCACCAATAATCAGGGGAACAATTACATATTTGGGAATAACCACTTCGATATCCCTTCCCATCCATACAGGCATAACGGCGACAAACAGACAAATGCTAATGGAAAACAGCTCCTGCAGCTTTGTCGAAGCCTGGGTCTGTACATTGTCAATGGTAGGTTCATGGGAGACTTCCTAGGAAGACCGACCTATTGCTCACCTCTTGGCTGCAGCACCGTAGACTATATGATTATGGATTTGGACCCATCCTCTTTCAGAGCATTCACAGTCAAACCACAAACAACACTGTCAGACCACAGTCAAATTACTGTGTATCTTAAAAGGACAGAAACAACCAACACAGAAACACAACCCTGTAAGCTGTACAACATCAAAAAATCCTACAGATGGGCCAAAAACAGCACGGAAAAATACCAGAAAGCAATTAGCAACCAATCAACTCAAGCTCTCTTGGACACCTTTCTGGAAAACATATACACTCACAATAAAGAAGGCGTAAACCGGGCAGTGAATAACCTAAATAATATTTTTGATAATTTGGCAACAATGTCAAACTTGAAAGTTCGCAAGAATAAACCCAAAACAAAAAACTATGAAAAATGGTTTGACCCAGATTGCCATAACATGAGGAAAAAACTCAGAAAAATATCAAACCAAAAACACAGACAGCCAGAAAACGAGGAATTACACTTTACTTATTGTCAGACACTAACCAATACAAAAACACACTCAGAACCAAAAAAGAGCAGTATATTAAGAATACACTCCGCTCCATTGAGGAATCCATTGATTCCAATTGTTTCTGGGACAACTGGAATACATTACACAAAAAACAACACGACGAATTGGCCATTCAAAACGGAGACACATGGGAAAACCATTTTTTAAAATTATACCAGAAAAACACACTAAGCCCAGAGCAATACCAAATATGCAAAAAACTGGAAAAGCTCGAACTGGCCATAAAAGATAACTAAACGCTAGACCCCATAATAACTGAAAAAGAGCTATCTGAAAAACTCAAGGACCTGCGACCAGGAAAAGCTTGCGGTGCAGACGGCATCCTAAGCGAGATGATTAAACACACGGACGATAAAATGAAATTGGCTATCCTAAAACTCTTCAACTTGGTTCTGAGTGTCGGTTACTTCCCTGATATCTGGAACAAAGGACTCATAACGCTCATATACAAAAGTGGAGACAAAGTTGACCTAAATAACTATCGAGGCATCTGTATAAACAGTAACCTGGGGAAGGTATTCTGCAGTATCATAAACAAAAGACTTATAGACTTCCTTGAGGAGCACAATGTCTTGAGTAAAAGCCAAATTGGATTCCTACCAAACTATAGAACATCAGATCATATCTTCACCCTACAGACCCTAATTGACAAACATGTTCATCAAAACAAAAGCAAAATCTTTGCCTGCTTTATAGATTTCCAGAAGGCTTTCGATTCCATCTGGCACGACGGTCTATTCTTGAAACTTATTGAAAGTGGTGTAGGGGGAATAACATATGATGTAATTAAATCAATGTATACAAACAATAAATGTGCAGTTAAAATTGGAGACAAACAAACAAAATACTTCCCACAGGGGCGTGGTGTGACGCAGGGCTCATCCATCTCACCGACACTCTTTAATATTTACATAAATGAATTGGCAAAAGTACTTGAACAATCTACAGCACCCGGCCTCACCCTATATGAATCCAAGGTTAAATTCCTCCTCTATGCAGATGACCTGGTACTGCTGTCACCAACTAAGGAGGGTCTACAGCAGAACCTGGATCTGCTAGAGTCGTTCTGTCAGACCTGGGCCCTGACAATAACCCCCCCAAAAACCAAAGTCCTTGTGTTCCAGCAAAGATCCAGACATCAGGGACCCAGAATAAATTTCACACTAGGAACAACTAAAATTGAACAAACCACTAACTACACATACTTGGGCTTAAAAATCAGTTCTACGGGAAATTTTCATCTGGCTGTGAATGAACTGAAAGAGAAAGCAAGAAGGGCTTTCTATGCCATTAAAAAATCAATCCAAATAGAAATCCCAATTAGCATTTGGCTTAAAATTTTTAAATCAGTAATTGAACCAATTGCACTCTATGGCAGTGAGGTGTGGGGACCGCTAACACAACAAGAATTTGCAAAATGGGACAAACACCCAATTGAGATCCTACATGCAGAATTCTGTAAAAGTATCCTCCGGACTCAAAGGAAAACCGTAAACAATGCATGCAGGGCAGAACTAGGCCAATATCCATTAATAATTACTATCCAAAAAAGAGCCACCAAATTTTGGAAACACCTAAAAATGAGCAACCCCCACTGTTATCATTACGAAGCTCTGAAATGCCAAGAGATGACCATAAAGAAGAATACCCTCAGTCAACTAGTCCTGGGACTCAGTGAAGTAACTACTAACATTACTAACAATAACCAGCCCCAGGACAGTGACATCGTAGCACAGAGAATTCGACCCAACACAATTGTCACTAAGCAAAAGGAAAAATATCTGTCATATTGGGCAGAAACAACAAAAACCCAAAACAAACTCAATTGCTACTTGACCCTAAACAGACAATACAACATGGCTGAATACCTGACCATGGTAAAGGATAGCAAACTGAGAAAAACTTTGACAATGTACAGACTTAGTGAACATAGCCTGGCCATCGAAAAAGGCAGACACAGGCAGACCCGGCTGCCAAGAGAGGACAGGATATGCTCTCACTGCAGTCAGGGAGTGGTGGAAACAGAGATGCACTTCCTCACAGCTTGTGGAAAATATCAGGACATAAGGGAGATTTTCTACACAAAATTCACAAAAATATGCCCTGAATTCAGAAATTTGAATGACGACCAAAAACTCCCATACCTACTAGGGGAACAGAGAAATTGTGTAACCTTAGCGGCACTCTATGTTACAGCTTGCCATAAACAGAGGGACAACCATTACATCTAAGAAAAGAGTATATACAAATTATATGAATGTATATCTATACACTCAGGGATATATCTGTTTATACACTGTATGGATAGATCTGCGTTTATGTGTTCAACCATAAATGTTTTTCGATGCTTTGGCAACATAAGATGTAGCTTGTCATGCCAATAAAGCGATTTGAATTTGAATTGAATTGAATTGATTGTCCAGAGAGAGAGAGAGCCTTTGGTTCCTTGTTTTTATATCTTTTTAAAGTCCATTGTCTTCTAGTTTAAATTCTTAAGACGCCACGATTGGGTCTTAGATTCTGACAGTTCTTGATCGGCTTTCCTTTGAACATGTGTCTGTCTGCAGTGGCTGGTGCCATTTCTTGCTTAAGTTAATTGTTTGTTGACACCTTTCAGTGGCTCTTCAGTTTCGATGGTGAGTTTCGATGGTGTCTCTGTAGGGGGTTATCCTGTTATGCAGGTTTCCTTTGTTAAGTTTCGCGCCATTGCCTTACCCAGGGGAGATCTATACACATCAAATTTATCTTTATTACATACATCTTATATTAATAGTCTCAAGTCCATCACACACACAAATCATATATTTTTATTTTTACAGATTCCCTGCCTTGAGGGGGAAATATCCTTATTGACCCCGCATTTGGTTTATCTCCTCAGGGCTCGCATATGGTGGATCAGTTTTCTAAGGAGTTTTCTCAGGTAACAGATCATGATGATCCCCGCCAATACAATTATGGCTAGTGCCAGTATCATAAGCATTGAGAGGGGTCTGAGCCAGGGGTGTTGTCCTACATTATACATTGTTTCCCACCATGGGCTGTCTCCTAGCTTTTGTATAGCTCTGCTGTTTATGGCATTGTTCTGTGTCATCTGTATCCGTATCATGGTCCTGTGGGAAACAACATAGAAACATAGAAGATAGGAGCAGGAGTAGGCCATTCGGCCCCTCGAGCCTGCTCCGCCATTCAATGAGATCATGGCTGATCATCAAAACTCAGTACCCTGTCCCTGCCTTCTCCCCATACCCCTTGATCCCTTTAGACTTAAGAAATATATCTAACTCCTTGAATATATTTAATGAATTGGCCTCAACAGCCTTCTGTGGTAGAGAATTCCACAGGTTCACCACTCTCTGGGTGAAGAAATTCCTCCTCATCTCTGTCCTAAATGGCTTACCCCTTATCTTTAGACTGTGACCCCTGATTCTGGACTCCCCTGCCATCAGGAACATCCTTCCTGCATCTAGTCTGTCTAGTCCTGTTAGAATTTTATAAGTTTCAATGAGATTCCCTCTCATTCTTCTAAACTCCAGCAAGTAGAAATCCAATCGACCCAATCTCTCCTCATACGTCATTCCTGCCATCCCTGGTATCAGTCTGGTGAATCTTCGCTGCACCCCCTCCATGGCAAGAACCTCCTTCCTCAGATAAGGTGACCAAAACTGCACACAATACTCAAGGTGTGGTCTCACCAAGGCCCTGTACAACTGCAGCAAGACATCCTTGTTCCTGTACTCGAATCCTCTCGCTATGAAGGCCAACATACCATTTGCCTTCTTAACCGCCTGCTGCACCTGCATGCTTACCTTCAGCGACTGGTGCACAAGGACACCCAGGTCTCGTTGCACTTCCCCTTCTCCCAATCTATTGCCGTTCAGATAATAATCTGCCTTCCTGTTTTTGCCACCAAAGTGGATAAACTCGCATTTATCCACATTATACTGCATCTGCCATACATCTGCCCAATCACCCAACCTGTCCAAATCATACTGGAGTTTCTCGGCATCCTCCTCACAGCACACACGCCCACCCAACTTTGTGTCGTCTGCAAACTTGGAGATATTACATCTAGTTCCCTCGTCTAGATCATTAATATATTTTGTGAATAGCTGGGGTCCGAGCACCGATCCCTGCGGTACCCCACTAATCACTGCCTGCCACTCGGAAAAAGAGCCGTTTATTCCTACTCTTTGCTTCCTGTCTGCCAGCCAGTTCTCTATCCAAGTCAGTACCTTACCCCTAATCCCATGTGCTTTAACTTTGCATGCCAATCTCTTATGCGGGACCTTATTGAAAGATTAGTGTAGTATTTACTCTTTGGCAGTTTTTAACTGGTTAACATGATACCATTTCTTGTACTTAACGCCCTTTTCCCCCAGTAACTGAATCAAATAAACCGCGGGGTTCAATCGGTCTATAATAGTATGCAGTCCCCACCACCTGGGCTCAAAGGCATGCTTCTTTTTCCCCATAATTTGGAATCATTACAGTGTCCCCCACCTGATACTCAAAGGGATGTACTTTCTTGTCAAAGTACCTTTTAATTTGTCTTTTTGACTTCCCCAATTTCGTGGCCACAATTCGATTCATCTGATCGGTGTGATGTACCACTTGTTCCAGCCACTTGGAACTACAGGAAACTCTTTCGTATCCGGCACCGACGGGACCGGGATGGTGCCGGTTGATTAAAAATTCCGGATAATGGAGAGGTATATCTACCGAGGCTATTTTTAACAAACAAAAATAAAAAAAATCAAGAAATGTGCAGTATAATTGGGTATTCACCTACAGAATGTTGTGTTAAATGGACTCGACAACATTTCTGGTTATTGAGGTGTTCGGATCGGAAGAGACTTCCGACAGTGCCAAGAAGCCGAGTATTGGCAGTTTGGAGAACTACCCCCACTGACTAACTCAGCCACCGCGGGAGACTCTGACTCGGCAACATTTCTGGTTATTGTGGTGTTGTTTTCGGAGTATGAATGTTGCCGGTTATTAGAGAATTACGGATATTTAGGTGCCATTTAAACGAGAGTTTCCTATACATGGTTCCATTGTCAAGGGGCTCATCCCTGTTAGTGTTAGCTGGCCTGGCGTTCTCATGAGTCTCCCCGTCCTAGCCTGATATGGAGAAACTCCTGTTGTTTTATGAGGTGTGGACCTCATTGCCATTAAGCACATTGGCAGCATGTTAGCCCATTGAGTGGGGTGGTCCGCACACAATTTCTTTAACCTTAACTTGAGGGTCTTGTTCCCCCTTTCGACCACTCTGGAGGGCTGGGGGTGGTGGACAATATGTAGTTTGTGTTTTATCCCCAACATTTCCTGCAGGTGGGTAAAAATCTTACCGGTAAAGTGCGAACCTTGATCCCTATCCACTTGTACCGGTACTCCCCACCTACAAAACACATGATTTAATAGTGTTTTGGCTGCCGTGATTGCGGTGTTGGAGCAGCAGGGGAATGCTTCGATCCAATTAGTGAATTGATCCACCACCACTAGGGCATGCTGAAAATTGCCTTGCGCCTGTGGAAGTGGCCCAGTGAAGTCCATCTGGAGGTGAGTCCATGGCCCTTGAGCAAGGCTTAGTTAGTGCACGTGGGAGGATTGTGCTGCAGGCACAGTAGGCATCGTGCCACATATAGGTTTCCCTCATGGAAGGCCACCAAGCTGTGGATGCTACCTTATAGAAGGTTACCAGGGCCGAATATTGCCCTGCCGTGGGGTGGGAGTGAAAGAGGAAGAGCAGTTCCTGACCCACCTCTGGTGGAACACACACCACCGGGCAGGCGTATGGCTTTCTTTTGAACATCAGCAACTGCTCCACTGAGTCAGGGGCAGTGGCTAGTGTGGTATTGGGGGCCCAGGCTGTCGGTTGGGGAAGGGGTCTGTCAGGGGCAGTGGCTAGTGTGGTATTGGGGGCCCAGGCTGTCGGTTGGGGAAGGGGTCTGTTAGGGGCAGTGGCTAGTGTGGTATTGGGGGCCCAGGCTGTCGGTTGGGGAAGGGGTCTGTCAGGGACAGTGACTGGTGTGGTATTGGGGGCCCAGGCTATCGGTTGGGGAAGGGGTCTGTCAGGGGCAGTGACTGGTGTGGTATTGGGGGCCCAGGCTGTCGGTTGGGGAAGGGGTCTGTCAGGGGCAGTGACTGGTGTGGTATTGGGGGCCCAGGCTGTCGGTTGAGGAAGGGGTCTGTCAGGGGCAGTGGCTAGTATGGTATTGGGGGCCCAAGGCTGTCGGTTGAGGAAGGGGTCTGCCTTCCTCGTGCCAGGCGCTTACAATGGCGTATGGCCAGTATTGCTGCTGCAGGGGTTTTAAATCTAGGTGATCTGTTGGGAAGCCCTTGCTAACAGCATTGCAGGGCTCAACAACTATATCCTCTCCCCAACAATTGCAGCGTCCTTGGCTGCTCTGTCTGCTCTGGAATTTCCCTCACTATGTGGACCCCCTTTTCTATAGGCTGCTACCTTTCCTATGCAGCAGGGCTGGGATCGCTGTTTAAGGTATGACCAGAGCAGGCGTAACCAGGGCCCATGGACCAGGGCCTTACCGTCTATTGTACGGTAGTCATTATTGTGGTATAGGGGCAAGGAAAGCATGGTGTTTATAGCATAGGCACTATTGGACCAAATATTCACGGGTCTATCTGAGGTTTCTATCACGGCGGTTAGAAGTGCGGCGATTTCTGCATATTGTGAAGACTGTCGGTTTCATCGTCGCTGGATGGTTCTCTCTGGCAATACCACAGCATACCCGGTGTGGGGGGATCCCTCGATGTGCTACGAGGACCCATCGATGTAGACATCTGGGGCTCCCTGTATGGGCTCTTTCTGCACAGGATGGGTCTCAAAGTTAATCAGGGGTAACGGACATTCATGTGGTTCCCCCTCATAAACCAGAAATTGTGGCAGCAATGTGGTGGGTTTGGAAATGATACCAATGTCTCTTTCCATAAATTCCAATGTCCATTTGCTGAGGCGCTGTGAGGAAACTAGCAAATCTCCAGGTTTCATCAGTAGGTTCAGAGGTGTGTGAGCACTGTGAAGGATGGTAGCTTGTAGCCCGGAGATAAAGGTAAAATGATGTACCGCCCAGAAGATGGCCATTTGGTGGAGCTCACATGTTGTATAGGTCTTTTTGTCCCCTGCAGGATTCGAGATGCATATGCAATGGGCTGTAGTCAATCAGCTCGTGTTTGGCACAGAACTACGGCGAGGTTTTGTTCTGTGGCCCCGACCTCCAAATGGAAGGGCTGCGCGGGATCCAGAGGAATCAGACATGTGGCCTGTATCGCTGCACTTTTTAATTTGGCCACGGACTGGGTGTGACCATCAGTCCATGCCGGGCGTATGTCATCACCCTGCAGTTTTATCAAATCATACAGGGGCTTTGCGCACTCTGCAAAGCCTGGGATAAAGTTCCTTTGGTACCCCACCAAACTCAAGAATGATCGTAGGGCTGATTGGAAGTGGGTAATGGTAGTCGCTGTATTATCTCCACCTTGTGGGAGCCGGGGGACGATCCCTCTGGAGAAATAGACACTCCCAGAAAGGTGACCTGTTCTTTTACCAACTGAGCCTTATGGGGATTCACCTTTAGTCCCGCCTGAGCCAACAATGTCAACAGTTCGTGTAAAAGGGACAGATGCTCCTGCATGCTATCGGTTGCCAGCAGTAGATCGTCTATGCACTGTAGCAAGCAGGCAGGGTGGGAAAAATCTTTTAAAACTGCAGCTATTCTTTTGTGAAAGATCGTGGGGGCATTGTGGAACCCCTGAGGCAGCCATGTCCAGGTGTAGCTCTGGTCCTCAAATGTGAACGCGAATTTGTACTGGTCCTCCCTTTTAACAGGGATACTCCAGAATCCATTGGCGATGTCGAGGGTCGAGAAGTACTTGGAACCAGCAGGAATTTGAAATGATATGGTGGGAGGTTCTCTTACTACCGGTGAGCAGGCTGGCGTTACAGAATTTAACTTTCTGTAATCAATAGTCAGTCGCCAGCTGCTATCAGGCTTTTTAACTGGCCATGTGGGTGAATTGGTTGTGAAAGTGCCTGTCCAAACAACACCCTGCTCGACTAGGGGTTTTATGGTGTCTTGGATGTAAGAGTGACTCTCCCTTGGATTGGGGTACTGTTTGGTGAATGAGTGGGGGGTCCCTCAATAGACCCTTCGCCTGCCATTTTTCCACAATCGTGCTTGCACGTGGCAAACACCGCTAGGTGTTCCTGAATTTGTTTTGCCACAGCTTCATTTTCGCTCCCAAGAGGATCATACTCGGATGGCTTTTTAATAGCAAAAACAGAGTGAGCATCTGAAATTTCTATCACTTTTGCATTATTTCTCAATCCCATCCAAACACAGTCCCGATTGTAATCTATTATCGCGCCATACTGATCCAACACATCAGTCCCTAAAATTCCCCTTCCATCGGGGGTGGCCATCAGCATCGGCGTTGGGACCTTACAGGTGAGGCCTCCCAACTGAAGTTCAGAGGCCTTCCCTGTATACGTGGTGGGTGTATCACCATTAAACCCTTTAAGGGCCATACAACCCTTGCCTGCTGCTGCATGGCGTTCAGGGTATGGGGTGTGGATGATGGTAATGGCTGAGCCAGTGTCTATAAGCATAATCTGTTGCCGGCCCCCTTTTAAGACAACAAGGACTACTGGTCTCCCGCTACCATCACGTTGGAACCCCACTTCCGACCAATCTTTGGGGGCCAAACCCCATCATAGGGTGCATCCTTGGAGGGGTCCCTCCAATGAGTGTGCATTGACGATAGGACTTTGCATTCCCAATGGGTGTACATTGGCGATAGGATTTTGCATTCCCAATGGGTGTGCATTGGCGATTGCGTGCACTGGTAAATGATTTTGCATCTCCCCTTTGACAATTTGGGCTTTGTGATATCCGAGTGGTAAGGTCAGAAACTGAGAGAAGCGAGATATTAGGAACAAAACCCAACTGTTTATTTACACGGTGTAGCAGAGAGACATAGCTCTTACCAGCTGTAAGCCAGGCACATAATTCTTACTGCATGAGCCAAGATGGAGGATGAACCTCTGAGTCATACCCATAATGCAATGCCACATTACCGTATAAACTGGTGTACCAGGACATTGAATACATGACCCATTACCTTAAATACTGGTGAATGTGAACCCTTAATATTTGGCTCCATCTGGTGGATAACTTAAACATTACATCCCAGATTACTATATCCCTCCCCTCTTAAGTTGAACATTAATTTCTTAACAACATTCTTAAAAAGTCCCATAAGGAAACTCCTTTAACGATAGTCCATACTGAATTAATCTAGCAGGTCATTATCAATCTCTCTGGCGGCTTGTGAGTCCTTGGTGAATGTCTTACAGTCAAGTTCCTGCTTGGTTGTGGTAGAGCCACCTGCTGCTCCTGAGCAGTACTCAGAGTATCTGACTCTGCTACAATGGTTTCCTCTTGACGAAGGGGTCCAGGTGGAACTGGCTCTGTTCATGGTGGTGGTACCACCGATGCATTTGGATAACTGGGGGCCAAATAGTTCTCCGACATCTCCTCTGGAACCTCCAGTTCAATTTCCCCTTGTCTGGTCAGTATCTGATCTATATGTCTGCGTACTACCTGACCAGTTCCCACCATGACCGTATATGATACTGGACCGGTCATTGAGCCTATGATGCCAGGAATCCATTTTGGACCATAACTGAAATTCCTGGTAAGGACCGCATCTCCTTCTCCAAAACCGCGGCTCTTTGTCCTTCTGTCATGGTTCTCCGTTTGTTTGATTTGTCGGTTTTCCACCTTCCTTTTTAGATCTGGGTGAACCAGGTCAAGAGTGGAGCGTAGTCGACGTCCTAACAACAGCTCAGCAGGAGAGAGTCCTGTGGTAGATTGAGGTGTTATTCTGTAGCTGAACAGAACTCGTGACACCTTGGCTGCCAAACTCCCTTCCACACTTTTTTTCATCATCTCCTTAAATGCTTGTACGGCTCTCTCCGCAAGTCCATTTGAAGACGGATGATATGGAGCTGAGGTCACGTGCACTATGCCATTGTTTCTCATGAATTCTTTTGTTTCTGTACTCACAAAACACGTGGCATTGTCACTTACTACGATCTCCGGTAGCCCTTGATTACTAAAACTCCTACGCAGGCAGTCTATAGTAACAGTAGATGAAGCAGAATTTACAGGATAAACATCCATCCATTTGGAATGGGCATCAATGATTATGAGGAACATCTTTCCCATGAATGGACATGCATAATCTACATGTAATCTTCTCCATGGTTTATCCGGCCACTCCCAGGGGTGGAGAGGAGCCGCTGCTGGTTCCTTCCTGTGTACTTGACAAGTGCGGCATGTCTTGACTAGATTTTTTATCTCCTCATCTAGCTTTGGCCACCACAAGTAACTCCTTGCCAAGGCTTTCATACGCGAAACTCCAGGATGACACTGATGTAGTTGCCCTAGGATAGACTGTCATGCTGGCTGTGGAATAATCACTCGTGCTCCCCACAACACGCAACCATCCTGCACACCCAGCTCTATCTTCCTGACAATGTAAGATGTGAAATCAGTCCCTTCCGGATGCTGTGGCCAACCCCTCATCACATATTCTCGGACTCTAGACAGTACTGGATCTTTACCGGTCCATGTCCTTACTTGTCCTGCGGTCACAATTGCTGTGTCTGTGTCCTCCAACATCAAAACTCTGTCCTCTGGAGCTGCACGGATAGGTGTACCTGGCAGTGGAAGATGGCTCAAGGCATCTGCGTTCCCATGGTACTTGCCCGCCTTGTAAACGATGACATACTCATATGCCCTTAACGTCACTGCCCACCTCTGGATCCGGGATGACACCATCTGTGGTACTGCTTTCATTTCATTAAAAAGAGATAGAAGAGGTTTATGATTGGTGCATATGGTGAATTTCCTGCCATATATGTACTTGTGAAAGCTCTGTAACCCAAACATTACTGCTAACCCCTCTTTATCTAACTGGGAATAGTTTTTTTCCGCTGGTGTCAGAGTTCGAGACATAAACCCTATTGGTCTTTCTGTTCCATCTTCCAAGCTGTGTGAAAGAACCGCCCCCACCCCGTAAGGTGAAGCATCACAAGAGAGAATGATGTCTTTCTCTGCATTGTAGTGAACCAGCACATCCGAGGACAGCATCAGTTTCTTGGACTGTTCAAATGAAACCCTCTGTTCCTCTTCCCACTGCCACTGTGTCTCCTTGTGCAGAAGTTTGTGAAGAGGTGCTAACACTGTTGCCAAGTTTGGTAAAAATCTGTTATAATAGTTTAGCAGTCCCAGGTAAGCTTTTAACTCAGTCACATTGATAGGAGCTGGGGCCTCCTGTAGTGCTTGTACCTTCTCCTTGATTGGATGGAGCCCGGTGGCGTCCACTCTGTGTCCCAGGAACATGGCCTCATTCCCCAGGAAAGTGCACTTACTCCTCTTGAGCCGTAACCCAGCCTTATCCAATCTTTGTAGTACCTCCCTCAGAGTGCTCAGATGCTCCTGGTCGGTTCTTCCCGTCACCAGAATGTCATCCAGATAGATTGAAACATGTGGGATCCCTTGCAGTACACCCTCGATAGTCCTCTGGAAAATAGCTGGACTAGATGAGACACCGAATGGTAAGCGGTTATAGGTAAACAAACCCTTGTGTGTATTTATGGTTACATACTTCTTGGATTCCTCATCTAGTGTAATCTGCAAGCATGCATGACTCATATCCAGCTTCGTGAATTTCTTCCCTCCAGCCAGGTTCGCAAAGAGATCCTTTGTTTTGGGAATAGGATACTGTTCTAGTTTAGACACCCTATTTACTGTCAATTTATAATCTCCACAGAGTCTTACCGAATTGTCCGGTTTTAAAACAGGTACAATGGGAGCTGCCCATTCTGAACATTTCACGGGTTCCAGTATGTTCTCTCTCAAAAGACGATCAAGCTTAACCTCTACCTTCGGTTTCATGGCATACGGCACAGGTCGTTGTTTAAAAAACCTTGGCAGTGCCTCCTTGTCTACATAAATCTTAGCTGGGGGGCCATTAAATGTGTCAAGTTCTCCCTTGAACACGTTCTCATGTTCAATCAACACTTCTTGCAAAGACAACTGTTTGCCTCCCTCTATTTGATTTATTGCTCCCCAATCTAATTTAAGTTCTTGTATCCAGCCCCGACCTAACAGGTTTGGTCCGGAACCCGATACTACAACTACAGGTAGCTGTTCCACGGTGTCCCTGTGTTGCACAGTTACAGTAGCTGTACCCAATGTCGCCACTCGCTCACCGGTATATGTTTTAAGCTGCATAGAGCAAGACTTTAACTCTGGAACTTTTGCACGGTTCCACAATTTTGAGTACTCCTTCCTGTTCATTATGGTTACACCGCATCCTGTATCCACTTCAAAGTTGACCTTAGAGTCATTTATTGTCAGTTGCAAAGTGATAGGATCCACTTTTGGAATGTTCTCTACCATACTATGCATTATGAACATGTGGTCTTCTTTCTCAGCTTCTCTGCTGATGTGATGTGCTCCCTGTTTTTTCACTTCTCTTCCTAGGTTTTGCTCTCCTCCCCCTTTTGGTTTGTATTCCTCCACGGTTGCTTTTGCCCTGCATGCACATTTTATATGTCCTTTTTTCCCACACTTGTGGCACTTTTCCTCCAGGAACCTGCATTCCCTCATGAGGTGATCGCCATTGCATCTATAACATGCCTTTACATGCTCACTTTGTGGTTTCTGACGCATGTTTAACTTGTGCACAATAACCTGACCTCCAACTTGCTTTGTAGTAGCCCAGTCTGAACCTTGTATTGCTTTTACATCTCGGTTCGCTGTCTCTATGGCTTGAGCAAGTTCCAACGCTTTTTCATACATAAGCCCAGTCTCGGACAATAATCTCCGCCGCATTCGATCATCCATTATCCCGCAAACTAGCCTATCTCTCAGCATGCCTTTTAGGTTGCTGCCGTAATTGCAATTGTGTGCCAATTTCCTCAACACCGCTACATAATCCAATACAGTCTCTCCTGGTTTTCTGTTCCGTGAATTAAATTTGAAACGCTGTACAATCTCACTCGGTCTGGGATTGAAATGGTCCTTTAGCAAGGCCACTAAGTCAGCAAAGGATCTGTCTCCCGGCTTTGCAGGACTGCATAAGTTTCTCATCAAACTATACATCTGACTTCCCATGGAAGTGAGCAAAATCGCCCTCCTTTTTCCGACATCATTTATATCATTTGCCTCAAAGAAATGCATCAACACCTCGCAGTATTCATCCCAGGTCTGCGTCTGAACATCAAAAGCAGAGATCTTTCCTACCGTAGCAGCCATGACCCGTTATTCAGTGCTCCTTTTCTTTTTTTTTCTTCGTCAAGATGTGATCTGTTGATCCTGGTCGCCAATATGTGATATCCGAGTGGTAAGGTCAGAAACTGAGAGAAGCGAGATATTAGGAACAAAACCCAACTGTTTATTTACACAGTGTAGCAGAGAGACATAGCTCTTACCAGCTGTAAGCCAGGCACATAATTCTTACTGCACGAGCCAAGGTGGAGGATGAACCTCTGAGTCATACCCATAATGCAATGCCACATTACCGTATAAACTGGTGTACCAGGACATTGAATACATGACCCATTACCTTAAATACTGGTGAATGTGAACCCTTAATATTTGGCTCCATCTGGTGGATAACTTAAACATTACATCCCAGATTACTATAGGCTTTCATGAGGGTTATCAACTGGCCCAATCATTGATCCGTCCCAGAGGACTTGGATTCGTCCTTTTTTAGAAGGTTAACTAACTGAGCCAATTGTTGTTCCATCCCAGAGGGTTTGGGTTCGTCCCTCAGGAGGTATCTATGCGTTGCATCGTGGTCCGGTGCCTGTCTGGGTCTCCTGCAGTGTTTTGCTAGGTGACCTTCCTTCTTACAATTAAAGCACTGTCCCCTAAAGGGGTAGTACCTAGATCCATCCACCGCTGACACTGGTTTCTTTGCGGTGGGTGGTGGCTTCACCTTTAACTGGTCTTTTACCATCTCCCAGGCTCTTTGAACGTTAGTCTCTATATCTGTCCACTGATCGATGGGCCTCACGGCTATGCCCAGGGTAGCTTTAACTAAAGAGTGGAGTTGGGTCAGGAACATCATTTTGAATTGTTCCTGATTCTTTCCTGCTGCAGCATTTGCAGGTGCCTGGTTCTGGGAACATTCATAGATATCGTACAGGCGATTACTGAAGGCTCTAGGGGTCTCATCTGGGCGCTGTTTGGTCTGACTAAGCATAGCCACTAAGTTTAAGTGTTGGATCACTAAATGGTTTAGGATCTCAGTCACGACTGCATCGATCGCTGTGCCAGGCTGGAGGATCAGGCCAAGAGGAGGACTCGTGTTAAGTCTCCCTCTTCTAGCTCAGGGTGACCCCTCCTGAAATCTGCCCACCTCCTATTAACTACCAGTGGATCATCCCCATCATTGATGGGCCCCAACTCACGTCTACACACCATTTCGTCAGCACCAGGTATGGGCCATGAGTCAGTATGGTTACTAGTGATGTGTGTCATAAATCACAACTTCTACAAGAAGTAACTCAGGAAGTACTATTGAACGGCCAGCTGAGGGCGCCGCCCGAGGAGTATAAATACTAGGGCGTGCGCCCAGCTTGGTCAGAGACAGTCTGGAAACAGGAAGCTAGTGACTACTAACTGGACCTCCATGTTTTGTTACAAGTCGATTAAAGCCTTGCTTTATGTACAACCAAGTGCGTAGTGAGTCTTTATTACGTCAATGTGACCATGCACGTTACGCCGTAAAGAAGTGATCATTACTGCTATGGTTGGCCCTTGTGTCTCCAAGGTATCCCATCCTTCACCACCCTCCTGGGGATTATACTGACTGCCTTCCTCTTCCCAACCTGTCTCCCCTTTGTCCCCTTCTGTTGTCTCTGTTATGGCTCCCCGTGTTACTGCGGATACCAGAGCCTGTTGCTGCCCTAATTTACTCTTTAGCCGTGCTATTTCTAGGTGGCACCAGGCGTGGTCTGCCTCCCTATGTGGCTTCTTAATTGCTTCCCTTAATGCCCCCCTAATGTCTTCTATTTCCTGCCGGAACCCCAGGTTTTCCAATTTATATTTCTTGAGCTCTAACCTCGTTTCATTTGCTGCTGCGACTGCTGCTCCTGCATTTAAATTTGAGAGGCTTTGTTGCTGTAGCAATGAAGTGGCCTGCTCGGCTCCTCTTTCTAGTTGCCTGATACTGTGGCCTAATCGATTGATTTCTTGTCTCACAAGCTGGATTTCTCCCTCCTTTAACTGCCTAACAAGCTGGATGCCTTCTTCTTTCTGTTCTTTCATACTTTGAATCTCTTTGACTTTTAGTTCTTTTAAATCTTGTATCTCTCCCTTTAAATCTCAAATCTCTTTTGCATCCTGCCTCATTAATTCCTCATCTCTCCGAGCACAGTAATGTGCCCCGAATGCCAAGAGATTGTTTGCCTGTTTGAGCCTTAGCTTTCCTTCATCTACCCTCTCCTAGATAAATGCCACGAGCTCCCCAAAGGACGCATGTTGGCCCTTACAGATGCATCATGCCTGTAACTCTTGTAAGTCCCTTATGGACACCTTTTCATGTATTTTTTCATGGTAGGCTACAGCTACGTCGTTTGCTGGCTTTTTGTATGCACCCGATCCCTTCATCCTGTGTCTTTTGAATTTACTTTTAAACTTTGCACCACAGGTTAGAATCGCAACTCCCGAAATTTCCAATTGTTTAAAAGAATGATCTAAAGCTGTCTCGCAAGATCCTGGACGAGCCCCCAATTTTGTAAGCTTTTTATTTCGACTGGCATTAAATTGACAGCAAGACCAAGGGGGAAAAATTCAGTATCGCCCCGTTTGGGGCGCCATTATCGGCCGTGTGCAAAATTTAGCGCCTGGCACTAATTATCGCCTCCGACAGCAAACTTGGCTTTTATCGCCCCTGGAGGTGATTGGAGCGCTAAATCAGGCGCTTCACACCTGTCTTAAGGCGCAAAGGCCAAGGAGTGAGGCGCTACCTCAGAGCGCTGGTGAAGCAAGGAAGGGCAAATCAAAATAAACCTGCAAAATGCTGCTCAGTATTCAAAACTCCTTCACACAGCGTTGAATCTCTCCAGAAGTCTCTCTCTCAGAATGCGTGGTGCAAAATTGTCACCGACAAAAAAAGGCAGGAAGCGGTCGCCTTTAAATAGTGCTCCCCTAGTCCCTTTCTGACAGCATAACGCTCTCCTGAACCTGTTGTTGCTAGCGGCAGGTGGTAAGGGAGGGGGCGCCACTCAATATCCGGTCCGGGGCATTGCGTGCTCGGCTGACGTCACGATCTGCCGGCGCAGGAGATCGTGGCGGTAGTGTTTAGCGCCGCCGCAAAATGTCTAGTTAATTTCGCGAGCGGCGCAAACATCGCCATGCCCAGGCGCTAGTTGCTTTGTGCCCCAATTGGCGCCCTCTTAAGGCGCTAATGGGAGGCGCAAACAACTGAATTTTTCTCCCCAATTCTTTTGAAACAATTTGGAATAAATTTATTAAACACACAAACTCATGCGAGTTTATTAAACACACACACTCATGCACATCAAAACAATAGCCTACTGGTATTTATGGACTCTACTCGATTACAACACGTAAGGTAATTTACACAGACTGATACCTCCCTGAATTAAGCAATGCACGCGGTCTTTTTCCTTGCTTCTTGGTCTGGTCTGTAGAGGGAGGGCTTCTTGTTCTTCTGCGTGATTGTCCAGAGAGAGAGAGAGAGAGCCTTTGGTTCCTTGTTCCTTGTTTTTATTAAAGTCCATTGTCTTCTAGTTTAAATTCTTAAGACACCACGATTGGGTCTTAGGTTCATGGCAGTTCTTGATTGGCTTTCCTTTGAACATGTGTCTGTCTGCAGTGGCTGGTGCCATTTCTTGCTTAAGTTAATTGTTTGTTGACACCTTTTAGTGGCTCTTGGGTTTCGATGAGTTTCGATGGTGTCTCTGTGGGGGGTTATCCTGTTATGCAGGTTTCCTTTGTTAAGTTTCGCGCCTTGTCTTACCCAGGGGAGATCCATACTCGTTAAATTGTTGAAATTGTATTCATACATCTTATATTAATAGTCTCAAGTCCATCACACTTACAAAACATATATTTTTATTCTTACATTGGGCCTCCATTTAAGAAAGAAGCGGCGGGCCCCCAGCCCGTCCTGGTGGGGGATGGAGGTGTTGATGGACTGGACGACAATGTGAAAAGGAGATGGTTAGGGTCTGGAAACTGTTAAAGTGGCAGAGGGCAAAGGAAGAGTCTCCGATGTAGGTCAGAAGAGGCTTGACAAGGGGAGAAATAATAGAGTCGCGATAGGAAGAAATAAGTTCTGTGGGGTAAGAACAGGCTGAAATGATGGATATACCAGGGCAGTCCTCTTTGTGGATCTTGGGAAGGAGGTATAAGTGGGTTGCGAGGTTGAAGGCCGTGCTATAGGAGTCCTTTCTATAGCATGCAATCACACCAACACCAATATCGCTACACTTTTATTTACCTCTTCAGTCCCTCCTAAAAATATTACTACCCAATGGCCCTGAATTTATGGTTGGAGACTTCTTGCGGGCAGATGCCTCTGGCCAGCAAAAAATCTACAAACCTACCTGATGGTCCTAGATCCACGGCGACTTGCGATCCTGGGCCTCTATGAGTAGGCCTGCGTAGAGGCGCACGTATCCTGGGGCGCATGCGGTTCGCAAGCGCCCCTGGGATCACATGGGGCCGGCCCAACCAATGTAAGAAGGGGGATCCCCATTCATACTTATGGGGATTCCGTATGTACGGAACCTCCATAAGTATGAATGGGAATACCCCAAAAATGCACATACACTTAAAATTTAAAAAAAATTAAATCACATATTTAAAATGAATCAAAATTGGATTTAATCAAATAATTAAAACAAAAATTTACTTTTTTGAAAAATAAATTTACATATTTTAAAGGGTATAAAAATAAACCCATGTGGCGGAGCCACTAAAGGACTCAGATCGTTTGTATATAATTCCCTTTAACAACATGTTAGCTACAGCCTGAGTCTGTATCTTTATTTATACTGTTTACTTGTACAGAGCGTGATTACTTTAACAACGCGGGTAAACGCGATGACGTCACGCCGTACATCACGTGATCCCCCACTGGCGTGAAGAATGTGATGACGTCATGACGTCAACCATGGGACCGCCCGAGCAGTCCTCGTGGAGCCTCTGAACTGAACAGACCTACACTCGATGTTCTCCTGCAGTTACTTGTTTAAACCTGTTAGTTTCCATTAAACTTCATTTTCTTTGATCGCCTGAGTGGACCTCAGTCTTTGGATAGGAACTAGACATTCCTACATTGGTGACCCCGACTTTTGCGAACGGTTTTCGCAGAAGATACTCAACATGGAAACGAACACCGTTACCTCGAAGCTACCGCAGTTCTGGGAGCAACAACCAGCTGCGTGGTTCATCCAGGCTGAAGCCCAGTTCGCCATCAGGGACATTGTTGCGGATCAGACCCGTTATTATTACGTGGTCTCCGCCCTCGACAGCGCCACAGCCTCGCGGATCGTCAGCCTACTCGGTAGTCCGCCTACTGATCGCAAGTATGACACGTTAAAGGCGCGGTTGCTGCAGGTCTTCTGACTCACGAAGTCGGAGCGTGCCCGCCGGCTGCTCGCTATGCCCGGCCTCGGGGACGCTGATGCGCCATCAATTACTCAAAAGACTGAGGTTAAGCGAGTAACAACCAGGCTTTTATTAACTAAAGAATGAAGGTCTAGTCTCGAGTGGTCGACCCGTCCAGAATACTAAGGGACTGGGAGGTAGTCACTTATATACCTGGAATAGTGGGAGGAGTCAGCCGAGTCATGTCCAGACCTGTACCTAGTGGAATACACATACACATACAGACAGGATAACAGTGGTTTACCACATTCACCCCTTGTTTAAAAATGAGTCCGGCGGGGTGAAGTATATTTAAAAGTTCGTGTATTGGAGTCTCTCCGGAGGTCTTGTCTGCTGCTGTGATCGACGTGGCGACGGCAGGGGTGGTGGAGCTTCCGGCGTCGCGTCCCGTGTAGGCTGGGGCCCTGGAGTGTAGTCCTCGTGGGTGGCGGTCCAAGGCGAGCCGGCTGCTGGGGTTGGATATCGGGTCGTGGGGGGGGGGTGGTAATGGGTAGTGGGTTACAGCGGTCCCCGAGGGTGCGAGGTCTCGTATGGAGACTGTGTCCTCCCGCCCGTCCGGGTACGCAATGTAAGCGTACTGGGGGTTGGCGTGGAGGAGGTCGACCCTCTCGACCAGGGGGTCCGTTTTATTGGCCCTCACGTGTCTTCTCAGTAGTACCGGCCCTGGGGACGTCAGCCATGGCGGTAACGATGTCCCCGATGTGGACTTCCTTGGGAAGACAAACATTTTCTCGTGAGGGGTGGCATTGGTGGCAGTGCAGAGCAGTGACCAAATCGAGTGGAGCGCATCGGGGAGCACCTCCTGCCAGCGGGAGGTCGGAAGGCCCCTAGACTTTAAGGCTAGTAGGGCGGCCTTCCAAACTGTTGCATTCTCTCTTTCCACCTGTCCATTCCCCCGGGGGTTGTAACTGGTGGTCCTGCTTGTGGCTATACCCCTAGCGAGCAGGTACTGGCGGAGTTCGTCGCTCATAAACGATGAGCCCCTGTCGCTATGGATATAGCTGGGGAAACCGAACAGGGTGAAGAGGCTGTTCAGACATTTAATGACCGTGGCACTGGTCATGTCCGGGCAGGGGATAGCGAACGAGAAACGGGAGTACTCGTCAATGATGTTGAGGAAGTACACATTGCGGTCGGAGGAGGGGAGAGGCCCTTTAAAATCGACGCTCAGGCGTTCGAAAGGGCGAGTGGCTTTTATCAGGTGGGCTCTGTCTGGTCTATAAAAGTGCGGTTTGCACTCAGCGCAGACTTGGCAGTTCTTGGTCATGGTCCTGACCTCCTCGATGGAGTAAGGCAGGTTGCGGGCCTTGATGAAGTGGAAGAACCTGGTGACCCCCGGGTGGCAGAGGTCATTGTGGAGGGCCCTCAGCCTATCGATCTGCGCGCTGGCGCAGGTGCCACGCGATAGGGCATCTGGGGGTTCATTGAGCTTCCCAGGCCGGTACAAGATCTCGTAGTTGTAGGTGGAAAGTTCGATTCTCCACCTCAAGATCTTGTCGTTTTTGATTTTGCCCCTCTGCTTGTTGTTGAACATAAAAGCAACTGAACGCTGGTCAGCGAGCAGGGTAAATCGTTTTCCGGCCAGGTAGTGCCTCCAATGACGCACAGCCTCCACAATAGCCTGGGCCTCCTTCTCGACCGCGGAGTGTCTGGTCTCCGGGCCCTGGAGGGTTCGTGAGAAGAATGGCACAGGTCTCCCCGCCTGATTAAGGGTGGCGGCCAGAGCGAAGTCGGACGCATCGCTTTCCACCTGGAAGGGGATGGATTCGTCCACTGCGTGCATGGTGGCTTTGGCAATGTCCTCCTTGATACGGTGGAAGGCCAAGCGGGCCTCTGCCATCAGGGGAAAAAAGGTGGATTTGATCAGCGGACAGGCTTTGTCTGCATAGTAGGGGACCCACTGAGCGTAGTAGGAAAAAAACCCTAGGCACCTCTTCAGAGCTTTTAGGAAGTGGGGCAGTGGGAGTTCCATAAGGGGACGCATCCGGTCCGGGTCGGGACCGATGACCCCGTGTTCTACAACACAGCCAAGGATGGCGAGGCGGTCTGTGCGGAATATGCACTTCTCCTTGTTATATGTCAGGTTCAGGAGTTGGGCGGTGCGGAGGAATTTCTCGAGGTTTGCGTCATGGTCCTGCAAGTCATGGCCGCAGATGGTCACATTGTCTAGGTAAGGGAAAGTGGCCTGCAGCGCGTTTTGATCGACCATCCGGTCCATCTCCCTTTGGAAGACGGAGACTCCGTTGGTAACGCCGAAGGGAATCCTAAGGAAGTGATAGAGGCGGCCGTTCGCCTCAAAAGCTGTATACTGGCAGTCTTCAGGGCGGATGGGGAGCTGGTGGTACGCTGATTTCAGGTCAATGGTCGAAAAGACGCGGTACTGCGCGATCTGGTTGACCATGTCAGCTATGCGGGGGAGTGGGTAGGCGTCCAGCAGGGTGTAGCGGTTTATTGTTTGGCTGTAGTCAATGACCAGGCGTTGTTTCTCGCCAGTCTTAACGACCACAACCTGGGCTCGCCAGGGGCTGGTGCTGCCCTCAATAATCCCCTCCTTCAGGAGCTGCTCCACTTCGGTTTTAATGAAAACCCTGTCCCCGGCATTGTATCGCCTGCTCTTTGTGGCGATGGGCTTACAGTCGGGGGTGAGGTTAGCAAACAGTGGGGGGGGTGGGACTCTGAGTGTGGAGAGGTTGCATCTGGTGCGCGGCGGGCAATTTGGAGGCTGCTGGCTGTGGACTGTGAGTGGGGGGAGGGGGTCACCGTATGCCATCGTAACGCTTTTGAGGTGGCACTGGAAATCCAACCCCAGTAGAACGGCAGCGCAGAAGTCGGGCAGGACCAGGAGTTTAAAATTATTGAACACTGTCCCGTCTACTACTAGTGTCACCACGCAGTAGCCGCCAATGTCCGTTGACTGGGACTCGGAGGCCATAGAAATCCGCTGGTGCGCAGGCAGGACTGGGAGAGAGCAACGCCGCACTGTATCGGGGTGGATGAAGCTCTCTGTGCTCCCGGAGTCCAAAAGGCAGTTTATTGCATGGCCGTTTACCTTAACGTCCATTTTGGACCGAGCTAGTTGGTGCGGTCTCGTTTGGTCCAGCGTAACAGAGGCCAGCGTAGGAGTCGGTGTGTCGCTGCGGGTATCAGATGGGGGGGGTTTGGCGGTCTGCTGCGTCCCGGCTGGTGTCCAAGATGGCGGCATCCATGATTCCCATGTGGCTGGAGTCGTCCAAGATGGCTGCTGCTGCGGTGGTTCGCACATGGCTGGGGAGGCCCAAGATGGCAGCCCGCACAGCCCACACGCGGCGCTGTTGGGGGCCCAAGATGGCGGCTCGCACGGCCCACACACGGCGCTGCTGGCGTTCGGGGTGGCTTTGGCCTTGCAGACGCTGGCGTAGTGTCCCTTTTTCCCGCAACCCGAGCAGGTTGCATTCTTCGCCGGGCAGCGCGCTCTGGGGTGTTTGGCCTGGCCACAGAAGTAGCATTTCTGGCCTTGGGATACTGCTGTCTGGCTTTGGGACACTGCTGCGGTAGTTGGGCCGTTGTTGAGCTGTGGCTGGGTGGCACGGTGCTATGGGGCTGTCCTACCGTGTCCCAGGTTGTCGTTCCCCGCGGCGTCCACGGTGCAGAGGAGTAGGCATCCATGCCCCGGTAGGCTGCGTCCAGCGTTAGTGCGATTTCGGAGGCTTTGTCGAGGGTGAGGTCACTCTGCTCCAGCAGTCGCTGTCGGGTGCAGTTGGACCTGTGGCCCGCTACGAAGGCATCCCGGATCAGTTCCTCTGTGTACTTAGCGGGCGTTACCGCCTTACACCCACAGGCCCGGCCAAGCACGGACAGTGCTTGGAGGTATTCCTCAGTCGATTCCCCAGGTTGTTGCTTGCGACTCCCCAGAAGGTGCCTGGCGTATACTTCGTTCACAGGGCGCGTGTACTGGGTCTTGAGGAGCTGGAGGGCGGCTGTGTACGAGGTCGCGTCCCGGATGACTGAGTACACTCGGTGGTTCACCTTGGAGAGCAGGACAGACAGTTTGTCTGCATCCGTTACGACCGCAGTGGAGGCAGTCAGGAATGTCTCGAAGCACGTGAGCCAGTGAGCAAACTTGGTGGAAGCGTCCGCTTCCCGACTGTCCAGGTCCAGGCATGCTGGTGTGAGGATCTTCTCCATTATAAAAAATTTAGTTAATAAAATTGATGCGCCATCAATTACTCAAAAGCCTGAGGTTAAGCGAGTAACAACCAGGCTTTTATTAACTAAAGAATGAAGGTCTTGTCTCGAGTGGTCGACCCGTCCAGAATACTAAGGGACTGGGAGGTAGTCACTTATATACCTGGAATAGTGGGAGGAGTCAGCTGAGGCATGTCCAGACCTGTACCTAGTGGAATACACATACACATACAGACAGGATAACAGTGGTTTACCACAGACGCCAAGCCGTCCGAGCTCATGAGCCAGATGCTCACGCTCCTCGGTTCCGAACCGGAATGCTTCCTCTTCAGGGAGCTATTCCTCAGCCTACTCCCGGAGCAAGTTCAGGCTGCCCTAGCCAGGTCCGAAGTCACAGACTGCGCGGAGCTTGCTGCTGAAGCGGACAAAATTTTCTCGGTGACACAGCAGCACTGCGCGGCCACGAGGCGCCCATCCCCCACAGACGCTGCTCCAGCTCCTCAATCAGCGGGGTTGTGCTTCTACCATGCCCGTTTTGGCGTGAAAGCAAGATGCTGCTGCCCTCCCTGCTGTTTTTCGCTCAAAAAAAAAACATCTACAGCCACCCTGGCGAAAGAGGACCGGGTCTAACGAGCGCCCCGCGGCTGCGATGGCCATCGGAAATTCAGGGAAGCTTCTCTTCATCACCGACTCCCTATCTGGTCGATGTTTCCTTTGCGACACCGGGGTGCAGTGTAGCATCCTACCTGCGTCAAATCTCGATATACTAGCTGGGGGACATGGCCCCACCCTCGCGGCGGTTAATGGCGCGGCCATTCGGACCTTCGGCGGCCAGCGCTTCCACTGGGAATTCATCACGGCCAACGTCACGCAGGCCATCCTTGGGGTGGATTTTTTGTGCACCAATGGCCTCCTGGTCGATGTCAGGCACCGCCGGTTGATCAATGCGGCCACGTTCCACTCCATCCCGTGCCACCGCGGTAACGCTGTGCCACGCACTGTCTTCTGTGCGTTCCCACCTCCAGACGACTTCACTCGGCTCCTCGGAGAGTTCCCAGATCTGACCAGGCCCACTTTCTCCTCCTCGGCCACTAAACATGGTGTAGAACATCACATCACCACCACCGGCCCCCCAGTTTATGCACGGGCCCGACGACTCGAACCCGGCAAGCTCGAGCTGCGAAAGCGGAGTTCGACATGATGGAGCGGCTGGGGATTATTCGCCGGTCGAATAGTCCCTGGTCTTTGCCTCTCCACATTGTTCCGAAACCCACCGGCGGATGGCGGCCATGCGTCGACTACCGACGCCTGAATGACGCCACTACTCCTGATCCGTACCCGATCCCGCATATTCAATATTTCTCGGCCCATTTGGCGGGAAATACCTTTTTTTCCAAAAGTTGACCTCGTCTGTGGTTACCACCAGGTCCCCGTGCACCCGCAAGACGTCCCGAAAACCGCAGTCATCACCCCATTCGGCCTGTTTGAATTTCTGCGGATGCCGTTTGGCTTGAAGAACGCTGCACAGGCTTTCCAGCGCTTGATGGACTCCGTGCTTCAGGACCTAAAATTCCTCTTCGTCTACCTCGACGACACCCTCATCGCCAGCCCTAGCAAAGAGGAGCACTTCTGCCATTTGCGCACCCTCTTCACACGCCTCAGTCAACACGGTTTGATTATCAACCCGGCCAAGTGCCAGTTCGGCCTGCAGCGGATTGATTTCTTGGGCCACCGCATCACATCAGGCGGCGCAATTCCCTTACAGACGAAGGTCGAGGCGGTTACATCTTTCCCGCGCCCGCAGACTGTCAAGGCCCTACAAGAGTTCCTCGGGATGGTCAATTTTTATCACCGGTTCGTCCCTAAGTAGGCTCTGCTTTGCAGCCCTTGTACGAGGCACTCAAGGCCAAGTCCGGCAAGGATCCGATCAGCTGGACGTCCGAGATGGACCGGGCGTTCGTCGACACCAAAGGCGCCTTGGCCAACGCAACCATGCTGGCGCACCCACTTCCAGGTGCCACCATTGCCTTACCACCGATGCATCGGACTACACAATCGGCGCAGTGCAGGAATAGTGGGTGAATGGGACGTGGCAACCGCTGGCGTTTTTCAGCCATCAACAACTGTGGTGTATGTAACCTGTTCCACCTTAAGAGAACTTAAGCCTGTTCCACCTTAAGAGATGTACTACTTTCTCTGGCTGCTGTATACGTAATACCGGTGGTGACCACCGGTATATAAGCACTGTGTAGTAATATTGTATTTAGTATAGTCCTGACCTCCAACCAGTAAAGACCTGTTGAACTTTAATCTTGTAGTCTGTGTTAGTAATTACAACTAGAACACACAGACTTAACAGTGGCGACGAGTCCGATTCTTACCCTGCGGCAGTTTATATCCACGGCGGCTTCGTCCACAGAACGGACGTCGAAGAGAGGCTTCCACCCTCATCACCCTGCTGGAAGACACGTCGCGCGGCAGACATCGAGAAACCAGAGTGCAGAAGACATCCTGAACTCGAAGCCTCCATCAGCGGCTGTCAGCTATCTTCTTTCTACCTCGGTGGTGGGTAAGCCGGGCAGCGGCGCGACCAGAAAGTCGGCTGCGTTGGCTGTACAGACGGGGAGGGAAGACGGAGGAATAAGGGCGGTGAGATCGATCGCGACCGGAGATAAGGGCCGGGCCGCATTCGGGCCGAAAGGCGCAGCGCTGGGACATCGATCGCGGCTGGTGATAAGGGCCGGGCCGCATTCGGGCTAAAAAGGCGCAGCGTCTGGGGCAACTGAAGGCGCGAGAGCCGCGGTGAAGCGGAGACAGCGTCGGGGGACGGGTGAAGACCGCCAAGCGCGGGAAAACCGCCATTTTGTAGGCGGAGGACGAAGACAAGAGCGGGAAGCTGCCATCTTGGATAAAAATAAAAATAAATTAAATTGCAACGATGCCTAAACATGGGAACATTAATACCTTTGATAGCGACATCGAAGATTGGGCCATGTATGTAGAACGCATACAAAATTATTGTAAAGCAAATAAAATCCCAGATGAAGAGAAAGCACTAACATTATTAAACTTAATGGGTGCGAAGACATACGGGCAATTGAAACACCTTTTATCACCAGATGAACCGGCGGATAAGACGTTCGAGGAGATTGTTACTGTCCTGAAAAATCATCTAAACCCCACGCCGCTGATGCTAGCGGAACAATTTAAATTTTACAGCAGAAGGCAGCTGAAGGATGAAAGCAATGCTGAATATTTAATGGAATTGCGTCAGCTAGCAAAGTACTGTCAGTTTGGAACGAGACTGACAGAGGCGCTACGAGATAAATTTGTGTGTGGTTTATTAAAAGAAGATACACAAAAGCAACTGCTCGAGGAGAATGAGCTGACGCTTGAGAAAGCGGTCACTATGGCAGCAGCACATGAAGCTGCAGCGAGAGGCACGGCAGTAATGCAGCTACGGTCACCGGAACTCAGTACAAATAAATTGGGTTTGAGTACTGTAAAATGTTATCGTTGTGGAAAGACAATGCACGATCAGAACCAGTGTTGGTTTAAAAACCAAGAATGCAGAACATGTGGCAGGCTTGGCCACATAGCTAAAGTATGCCGGTCAGGAAAGAAGACCAGCAACAAAAAGTCACCGCAAGGAAAATACATAAAGGTACACAAGGTGACAAAGAACAGTTCGACCGAACAGAAGTCAGATTCAGACGCTAGCAGTAATGAACTGGGTAGCTTAAGAGTACACAACGTTGGTAAGGATGCAGATCTCCAGACAATTTGGGTCACCCTTCAGATAGCAGGAGTCCAAGTAAAGATGGAATTGGACACTGGATCGGCATTGACGGTCATGAATAAGAAAGATTACAAAAGGTTATTCCAACATATTCCCCTACGGCATACGGAGATTATATTGAAAACATACACGGGGCAAAGAGTGTACCCCATCGGAAAGATAGAGGTAAAAGTGGTCCACAAGGGCGAAGAAAGCCAAGTAATGGACTTATATGTGCTACCTGAAGGAGGTCCACCACTACTGGGATGGGAGTGGATTAGGAAAATGAATATGGACTGGCACTCCTTGAAGGCACTAACGGTAGATTCTGGGGAAACAGATGTCAAACCTAAACGATTGTCCAAAATATTGGATGATGCTAAAGAGGTGTTCCAGCAGGGACTGGGAACACTGAGAGGAATTACGGCAAACATCAAGATTGATGAACATGCACACCCAAAATTTTTTAAAGCCAGACCGGTACCCTATGCAATACGACCTACTGCAGAAGCGGAACTGGAAGCGCTAGAACGTTCAGGTGTACTGTCTAAGGTAGATTGGAGTGAGTGGGCTACGCCCATTGTTCCCGTTATGAAACGTCCTTCGAGCAACAAGCCAGGAGAACCAGGGAAGGTTCACATCTGTGGAGATTTCAAAATCACCGTTAATCCGGTGCTTCACACGGTGCAGTATCCGCTTCCGCGGATTGAGGATATTTTTGCTTCGTTGTCTGGCGGGAAACACTTCACCAAGATAGACCTGGCGCAGGCGTACTTGCAGATGGAGGTTGAAGAAGAGTCACGCCAATACCTCACGATCAACACGCATCGAGGTTTGTACCGGTACAATAGGCTGGTTTTTGGAGTGGCATCGGCTCCAGCAATTTGGCAGAGGGCCATGGAGCAGGTATTACAGGGAATTCCAGGCACACAATGTTACCTGGACGATATTCTGATTACAGGTGATGGTGATGAAGAACACCTCGCAAACTTGGAACTGGTGCTCAACAGACTGAAAGAGTATGGACTTAGAGTTAATTGGCAGAAATGTGAGTTCTTCCAGAAATGGATCTCGTACTGTGGTCATGTCATTGACCGGGAGGGGCTTCATAAGTCTCCTGACAAGATAGAGGCAGTTGTAAAGGCTCCCGCTCCGGATAATGTCTCTCAGTTGAGGTCGTTTCTAGGATTGATTAACTATTACCATAAATTTCTACCAAATCTATCCACGGTACTGCACCCGCTAAACGCTCTTTTACAGAAGGGGGTACCATGGGAATGGAGCGAAAACTGTAAGAAGGCATTTCGCAAAAGCAAAGAATTGATCACCTCAGAGGAAGTGTTGGCTCACTTCAACCCGACACTGCCTATTCGGTTGGCTTGTGATGCTTCTCCATATGGTATTGGGGCAGTACTCTCACACAAGTTGCCAAATGGCACGGAAAGGCCAGTCGCGTTTGCATCCAGATCATTGACCTCCGCTGAGCGCAACTATGCGCAGATCGATAGGGAGGCTCTCAGCCTTGTATGGGGAGTGAAGAAGTTTAATCATTACCTGCAGGGCCAAAAATTCACACTTCTGACAGACCATCAGCCGTTGGTATCCATTTTTAACCCTAAGAAGGGTGTTTCAGTGATGACAGTACAGCGTCTCCAGAGATGGTCCCTTTTCCTAGGGGCACATCAATATCAAATAGAATTCAAAGGTACGAAGCAGCATGGCAATGCTGATGGGCTGTCGCGCCTGCCACTACCTGAAGAAGAAGAAACGACGAAAGTTGACCCTGTTGAGTTATTTCATTCGACCATCATCGAGTGTTTACCAGTCACCAATGCAAGTATTGAAAGAGAAACCAGGAATGACCCGACACTGTCCAGAGTCTACGAGGTGACAGTGAAAGGATGGCCAACACGTGGTGATCCTCTGTTACCAGCATTCTCAGCAAGGCGAGACCAGCTGTCCGTCTGCCATGGTACTTTGATGTACGGGACAAGAGTGATTATTCCTCCCAAGTTAAGGGAAAGAGTTCTAAAAGAACTGCATGAAGGTCATCTGGGGGGAGTTAAGATGAAAAGTCTTGCTAGGGCTTATGTATGGTGGCCGGGTATTGACCAACAGATAGAGGAGTTGACGAAAAGCTGCGCTGGGTGCCAAAAAGTGCAAAATGCACCTCCGATCGCACCACTACACCCATGGGAATGGCCTTCAACCCCATGGCAACGCGTACATATTGACTTTGCTGGTCCATTCATGGACTCCATGTTCCTAATTGCGGTGGACGCACATTCCAAATAGCCAGAAGTGATCAAGATGAATACCACTACTTCAGAAAAGACAATTGCAGTGTTAAGAACAATATTCGCAAGGAACGGATTGCCAGAACAGATCTGTTCGGACAACGGACCACAGTTCGTGTCGGAAGAATTCCAAAAATTCTTAAAGAAGAATGGAGTGAAACATTATACCTCTGCCCCATATCATCCGGCGTTAAACGGGTTGGCCGAGAGATTTGTCCAAACATTCAAAAAGGCAATAAAGGCCATGAACGATGATCAGATTCCGCTACAGCACAAGGTGGACAATTTCCTAATGGCATATCGAAACGCCGCTCATGCAGTGACTAACCAAAGTCCTGCCATGATGTTTTATAACAGGAGGTTGCGGTCCAGGTTGGACTTGTTAAAACCAAATGTGCGGAGGGAAGTGGAAAACAAACAGTTCCGGCATATTAATAACAAGACCACTCGAAGTTTCGACGTAGGACAACCAGTGTTGGCAAGGGGCTATGGAAACGAAAAATGGCAGTCCGGAACAATTCGGGCCAGACAAGGACCTCTGATGTACACAGTAGATATTGGTAACAATGTGATAAGGCGTCATGCGGATCAACTGGTAGAATCGAGAGCAAGGGTCGAACCCATGGTTGCGACAGAGACAACTGTGGAAGACGTTAAGGAACCTGAAGCATCTACCTCGGCAGGGAATGTACCTGATGATGATAACACCCAATGCATGGGAGACCAACTAGAGGAGTCACCTCAGCAACAGGAATCAGAGACCACTGAAAGGCGTTATCCAAACCGAATCAGAAGGCCTCCTGAGAGACTGAACCTTTGAACTGTTTATACCTGAAGTTATATATGTTATTATGTTATGTTAAATGGGGATATGACTGTTAAGCTAAAAAGGGAGGATTGTGGTGTATGTAACCTGTTCCACCTTAAGAGAACTTAAGCCTGTTCCACCTTAAGAGATGTACTACTTTCTCTGGCTGCTGTATACGTAATACTGGTGGTGACCACCGGTATATAAGCACTGTGTAGTAATATTGTATTTAGTATAGTCCTGACCTCCAACTAGTAAAGACCTGTTGAACTTTAATCTTGTAGTCTGTGTTAGTAATTACAACTAGAATGCACAGACTTAACAACTGCGGTGAAACAAAAGAAAGTACAGCACTTTCGACCGGGAGTTGCTGGCCCTTTTTCTAGCCATCCGCCATTTCCGGTTCTTACTAGAGGGACGTCTGTTCACGGCTTTTGTGGACCACAAGCCACTAACGTATGCTATGGCCAAGACCGCCAAACCGTGGTCAGCTCGGCAACAACATCACCTGACGTTCATTTCAGAATTCACCACGGACATTCAGCATTTGTCCGGCAAAGACAACCTGGTGGCGGATTGCCTCTCCCACGCGACTGTGCATGCAGTCCAACTCGGAATCGACTATGCCCTCATGGCTGCGGATCAAGCCCCGGACCCAGAATCCAAGCATACAGGACCAGCCCCTCTAGCTTCCAAGCGGCCGACGTCAAATTCCATGCTGCAGGCACCACGCTCCTTTGCGACATCGCCATGGGAGCGCCCCGCCCTATTGTACCAGTCGCCTGGCGCCTAAAATTGTTCGATGCCATACACAGGTTGTCACACCCTGGCATGAAGGCCTCGCAAAGGCTGATGTCGTCAAAATTCGTCTGGAGGGGTATGCACATGGATGTCCGCGACTGGGCCAACACCTGCGTGGTCTGCCAAAAGGCCAAGTTACAGCGTCATGTAAAAGCTCCATTGGCCACTTTCACTGTTCCGGAGCGTCGATTCGACCATGTGAATGTGGACCTCGTGGGGCCGCTTCCACCTTCTCAAGGTTTTACACACATCCTCACAATGGTAGACCACACCAGTAGATGGCCAGAGGCAGTTCCTTTGGTTTCCACCACTTCGGCAGACGTGGCCAGAGCTTTCATCTCCTCTTGGGTTGCTCGTTTCGGGGTACCAGCGGACATCTCTTCCGATCGTGGACTGCAGTTTTCCTCTGAGCTCTGGAATGCTGTGGCTCAGGGGCTCGGCACCAAACTACATTGCACCACCGCCTATCATCCACAGGCAAATGGCCTGTGCGAGCAATTCCACAGGTCGCTCAAAGCCGCTCTGCGGACCAGTCTTCAAGGTGCAGGATGGGTGGACAGACTTCCCTGGATCCTTTTGGGTCTTCGTACGGCGCCCAAAGAAGATTTGCAATCGTCCTCGGCGGAACTCGTATATGGCCAGCCACTACGAGTACCAGGGGATTTCCTCCCATCTCCAGCAGAGCCATGGTCCACATCCCAGCAACTCATCAGCCACCAGGAAGCGGCCAAATGTTTCGTTCCAGTGCCTACGTCGCATCACGGCTTACAGAGCTCCCAAGTCCCAACTGAGCTGAAAAGCGCCGAGTACGTGTTTATCCGCCACGATGCTCACTGGGATCCGCTCAAGCCTCCTTATACTCGTCCCTTCTGCATCATAGAGCCGGGAAACAAAACCTTTTCGGTCGATATCGGAGGTAAACCGGACCACATTTAGGTTGACCGGTTGAAGCCGGCACACTTAGACCTGGACCGCCCAGTTGAAATCGCTCAACCACCAAAAACGTGGCCGACCGTCCACAGTCGCCGTGCCAGATCCACCACAACCGCCCGCCAGCTCGACCACCATCCATCAGCTTCCACTTCAGGGTTACAGAAGTCGCTCGGACAGGCTTGTCAGGCCTCCTCGCCGTCTCACTTTTGCTGTTAAAGACAATTCTGGGGGGGCGCATGTGGCGGAGCCACTAAAGGACTCAGATCGTTTGTATATAATTCTCTTTAACAACATGTTAGCTACAGCCTGAGTCTGTATCTTTATTTATACTGTTTACTTGTACAGAGCGTGATTACTTTAACAGCGCAGGTAAACGCGATGACGTCACGCCATACATCACGTGATCACCCACTGGCGGGAAGAACGTCATGACGTCATGACGTCAACCACGGGACTGCCCGAGCAGTCCTCGCGGAGCCTCCGAACTGAACAGACCTACACTCGATGTTCTCCTGCAGTTACTTGTTTAAACCTGTTAGTTTCCATTAAACTTCGTTTTGTTTGATCGCCTGAGTGGTCCTCAGTCTTTGGATAGGAACTAGACATTCCTACACCTACCTTATTTTACATGTGTTATAATGTTTAAATGAATGAAAAATATGTTTATTTATTTCCTTTAAAAGACTTACGCTGGTAAAAGCAGGTCTTACGCCTGCTTTTACCAGGCATAAGAATTTCACGGGCATTCGCTGGGCAGAAGTTGAGCGAATAGCCCAACTCTCCGCCCGCGGAGGCCCTTTTCCTGGGGATGCGTGCGATCTGTCAAGAAGATTCTTGACAGATCGCAAGTTCCGGGTTTTAGTGCATGCGCTTCGTATGCCTAAACCCAGAACTTGCGCAGCTCCTACAGGCGCGTGCGCACTTCGTACACGCCCGTAGGGCCACAAATTACGGTCCAATATGTTTATTTTCCATTTTGCCCAGTTTGCAGCCAAGTTTCTCTTAATGGTAGGAAATCTTTATCTTCGCATGAAATAATTGCTTCCAATTCCCCTGGTTTATTTCCCATATACCCTGAGCATTGTAATACTTGCAAATTGTCTTTTATTTGATCATATTTAATGCTGCTCCTTTTCTATTTATTCTTTTTGTCCAAGCAACAGCTTGTTCCTTCATCTTAGTCTTTAAACTGACCAGTTGATTTTCTTCCTCTACTCCCTTTATTCCTTCTACATGCAATCCCTTTTGCTAAATTATTTTAATTTTTATATTAACCTCATCTACTTCTACCTTCTCTACTTGCTCTTTCTGATTGTTTTTATTTCCCCTGCCCCCTTCCTTCCAAGTTTAAATGACTTTGCACTTTGCCATTTATCCATTTTTCTAGTACATTAGCTCCTTTCCTGTTCAGGTGCAGCCCATCTTTGCAGAAAAGCTCCCACCTTCCCCAGAACTGCTGCCAATGCCCTCTAAAACAGAAACCTTCTTCCTGACATCACCCTTTTAGCCATGCGTTCAGCTCCCTAATCTTGCTATCTTTCTCTATTCTGGCACATGGCTGGGGGAGTAATCTGGAGCTTGTCACTCTTGAACCTGCTTCTTAATCTCATAAACCCATTTTAGAAATGGGGAAAAATTCAGTTGGTAGCGCCACCCATTAGCGCCTTAAGAGGGCGCTAAGTGGGGCGCAAACCAACTAGCACCCGGGCGCAGCAATATCTGCACCTCTCGTGAAATTGACCGGACATTTTGTGGCGGCGTTAAACAATGCCGCCTGATCTCCTGCGCACGCAGATCTTGACGTCATTCGAGAGTGCAACGCCCTTGGGGCGCCCCGGACCGGAAATTCAGTGGCGCCACCCTCCTTTCCGCCTGGTGCTACCAACGACAGGTTGACTGAAATGTTTCCCAGTCGCTGTGGGGCTGGGGGAGCGCTATTTAAAGGGGCCCTCTTCCTGGCTTTTGTGTGGTAGTCATTTTTGCACCACTCGTTCTGAGAGAGAGAGAGAGATTTGCAGAGAGACAAAGAGAGAAAGAGAGACTTCTGCATTGAGTCAACGCTGTCTGAGGTAGTTTTGGCTTCTGACCATAACTTTGCAGGTACTTTGCTTTTTGACCTTCATAACTTGATTGGCCAGATACCATGGGGGCAGCAATGAATGGGAATGTCGTCCTTCTCCAGCACATTCGGAGGGCACAGAGACACAGAGAGAGAGTGGCAATCATGGCCAGATGGAGGAGGGTTAACAGGCCTCGGTACAGGAGACCTTACCCTCCCAGGGTTTTTCGCCAACAGTTCTCCTACATTAATATGTCTGAGGAGCAGTGTTTGCAAAGTCTGCGATTCAGCAAGGAGGTGGTCACTGAGCTGTGCCACCTGCTTCAGCCAGATCTGCAGCCTCAACTGAGGAGCAGGACGTCTCTGTCGATGGCAGTGAAGATAACAGTGGCTCTCAACTTTTATGCCACTGGCTCATTTCAATCAGCTACTGGGGACATCACCAATATCTCCCAGTTCGCGGTGCATTGCTGCATCCATCAGGTAACAAATGTAGGGGGGCATCTTTTACCTGGTTTACGGTAATTTACCTGGTCAGCAGCCTTTGCCTGCACAGTGACCAATTCCAATCTTTTACCTGGTTTACGGTAATTTACCTGGTCAGACAGCTTTTGCAGTGCACTGTAAACCAATTTCCAAACAGCGGTTTCGAATTGTTAAACGCCACCTCCCAGTTCTGACTGGAGGAACTTATAATTAATGATATATTAAAAACGGACAAATGGTCTGGATGTGAGAAAACCAAACTTTATTAACTAAAGAAAACTACACCACATGATCAAAGCAAAATTGCTTAACAGGGGAAGGCAGACGGCAAAAGCGAGGGATAAATGGCTACAATGTAAGTCTTACAATCTTAGCAATTTCCCTTAAATTACCACCCCTCTAACTCCTTACTCGATTGCCTTGCTGAGGAGTCAGAAACCTGCTCACCTATGGTCCAAAGAGAGAAGAGATCACCTGCTGTCCAAGGAAAAATAAGAGAGAGAGATAGCTTCTCAGGTCAATCTTTATATCCTGCGAGCTCCTGCTGTTTGGCGCTGAAAGGGTCTGTGTGCAAATTCGTGCCGAAAAGTTCGAATACACAAGAGAAAGGCCATGATTGGCTGACTGAAACAGGTTTGGAGTGGTTTGAATGTGTCTTCGTTCTGGGGCCGAAATGTTCCCGCCCACATCCGGAGTTCTCTGGGCTAACAAAAGGGAGTAATGGGTGATTCAAAAACCCATTCATTCTAAACTGTTCCCTATCAAAGTCCTTTCCGTAGTTTCGGTGTGTCTCATTGTGTGTAAGGGGCTTTGAATGGGGTTGGATTACTAGGTTAACAGAAGCCCTTTGTCCTGCGGTCATTGAAACCGCAGCTTGAGTGGATAATTCTTTATGTCAACAAGACAGCAGTGTCAGTAAATAAACATCGATTGTCAGCAGGGAAGGGAAACTCCCGTTTTTGATTGACAGAGTCTGGCTGCCACTGCTTGACCCTCCCACTTTTCACAGACATCCACGAGCTGCTTTTTCCAAGCCCCATTGTCCCGGCCATGCTTTTCTGATGGTCATTTTTAAACCCCTTTGCAATTTACCAAACTCCAGGGAACAATTTTTTAAATAAAATGTACTGTCTTAAAGTGTGTGAATTTTTCCACAAAGTTCCTCGATTCCGGTGTTGTCCACATGCTGCCCTACCGACAAGCTTTTTGCGGTTCTGGGTATGTTTAAAAACATTGTCCAACCCAGAGACAATTTAAGTTCCACGGGTCTTCGTCCATGATTTAGATTAATACCTTCAGTATCTTCGGGGCTGAGGGATTTTGCGAACCCCTACACAAATACCCTCTTTAAAAGGAGACGTGAGTACATCTCTTTCCCCATGACCCCGGACAAGCAGCAAGAATGAGCAATAGGCTTTGCTAGGATAGCGAGCTTCCCCATGGTGCAGGGCGCCATTGACTGCACGCATGTGGCTTTGCAGGCACCGCAAGAGAATGCCGAGGAGTTCCGCAACCGGAAGGGCTTCCATTCCTTAAACGTTCAGTTGGTCTGTGACCACAGACAGCTGATACTCGCTGTCAGTGCCCACTTTGCAGGCAGCAGCCACGATGCCTTCATCCTGCGCCAGACTTCTGTGGCAGACTTTTTCCAGGCACCGCATCACCCAGGAGGTTGGCTTCTCAGGAACAAGGGATATCCTCTGTGCACCTGGCTGATGACCCCTGCTGAGCTATGATACAACGAGCACCATCAAGCTACCAGGAACATCGTTGAGCACACAATCGGCAAGCTCAAGCAATGGTTCCGCTGTCTGGATCATTCTGGAGGAGCCCTGCAGTACTCGCCTGAGTGAGTCTCCCACTTCGTTGTTGTGCGCTGCATGCTGCATAACCTGGCAATCTTCAGGACCCAGCCAATGCCAGCAGATATTGGAGCACCAGCGGAGGAGTTGGAGAAGGAGGAGGAGCAGGAAGATGAGGAGGATGATCAGCAGCAGCACCAAGGTGGAAGGGAGGCACAAAGTGGAAGGGCCATCCGTCAAAGGCTCATAGCAAGTCGCTTCTAGGCTCCCTCTGAGGGAATAGCTTCTGCCATTCAAACAACCTGAATGAAACCATCCCGCAACCCCTAAGCCGGTCAAGGCAACAATGAGTGCAAAGACCAAACATGCACATTTTGAATACAGACTCTTCTTTATTTCACAAACTGTGTCTCATTTCCGCATGACAAAGTAATAGAATGAAACAAAAAGAAAGCAGTCATTCACATAACTGGCTCTCACAACCTGGAGACAATGTCCAAAACAGTAACAAAAATTTGACCACGAACCTCGGCCTTCAATAAAACAATGAAAGACATTTTGCCACACTTCCTACTTTTTGCCCTTCGAGGGTTATCTGCTTCCCTTGCGAAATTGCCCTCTTCCCACCCTGCAGCTCCTCCGTAATGGGACCCTAGTGGCTGGAGCAAGGCTGGGGGAAGGCTGCTGAGTGTCAGAAACTGAGACTGCAGATCCCCTTGCGGGACGGCCTGGACCAGCTCTGGGCCTGGAGGGCCCGGCTGCTGAGTGCTCCAGCTCTGCATGGGCGGCAGCAGTCTGTCCTACAGGTGGTGGCAACTGCAGTGGAGAAGTGCCAGTGGTGGCAGCAGGAATGCTGTCATCTTGAGAGAGGACAGCAACTCCCTGCTCAACCAACACACTGGCACTCCCACGGGGCAGCACTTCAGCATGCGGAGCAATCTGCTGAAGCACAGATTGCTGGCCTGCTGCGGTGCCGTGAGAGCCCCGGGGAAATCTGTCCGATCCAGCGAGGGTGGCAGTAGTCAGTGCTCGCGTGGCCTCAATCTGCGTCTGCATGAGACCAGCCACTGACTGCATTGCAGCACTTAGCATTTGCGTGGCAGCCGCCTGTGCTACAGCGAAGTGCTCCACACTCCTATCCAGTGATTCAATGGATTCGGGCATCCTTGCCACTGCAGCCATGAGCTCAGTGTGCCTTTGCTCCGCCTGGGCGCTCATTTCAGCGAGGACCCGCTTCTCGTCTGCGTCCAGTGCAGCAGGACTCGAGGCCATACGCTCCATCCGGGGAGAAGGCCGCTGAGCTTCCCTAACCCCCTCGCGTTGCTGCAGCCCGCTGGGTCCTGGAGCTTCACCCTCATCAGACCATTCCCCCCTGCTCCCCTCCAGGGAAGGCATGTCCCCAGTATGGGCATGGGCTGCCTCGATAGAGGGTGGCGCTGATGGTCCGGCTTCCTCTTCCTCCTCGCTTTCAGCTTCACTCTCACTGGCAGCTTGAGGGCCCGTCTCCTCACCTGGTGAATCACCATCTGAAAGCAGGGAGGTACAAGAGTGGCTTTAGCGTGAGGACAGGGTGGCAGCAAGGGAGTCATGAGTGCAGCAATTTAGTGATTTGGATTTAAAGTGTCAAAGGCTGCTGTTGTGAGGAACAAGTGGAAGGAGAGAGGACAAGAAGGTGATGACCTTACCATTGCTGTCCAGAACGGGGTCGGCGTCTCCTATTATGAGACAGCTTCGCCTGCAAGAAAAAGGACAGCGTCTGAGTAAATATGCAGCCATGATCTTGCCTGAAATGCTTCCCATGGTTGAATAGCCATTACTGTATGCAGCCATGATCTTGCCTGAAATGCCTCCCATGGTTGAATAGCCCTTACTGTATGCAAAGTGTGGAATGTGCATGTGTGTTTCATGAAAGGGCCATAGGTGTTGGATGAGTGTTGGGCATTGGGGCTTTCAAGACCCTCTGGCCATAAAGTGAGGTTGAGTTGGAGGGATGAAGAGGTTTTGGGAAAAAAAGGCACTCACCCTGATGACGCGAGTGAGGTCGTTGAACTTTTTCCTACATTGCACATGGGTCCTAGGCACCATGCTGCTTGAGGACACTCTCTGAGCCACCTCCCTCCACACTTTCCTGTACTCGCTTGGCAAAGGCCTCCTGCCACTCTCTGGGTCGAGAATGCATCCTCTGCGCTCCACCCCGTGATCCAGAGCCTCCAAAGCCTGCTCGCAGAAGCGTTGTGCTCGTTCCCTGGCCCCTTCCATAGTGTCTGGCTGCTAGATTTAGCCACAGGTCTGCCCAGGCCGAGAGTCAAGGCTACACTGAGCAGGGTGTGGCTGCAAAGCAAGATCGACCCATTCCTTTAAGAACTGACCGGCGCCAGTGTGTCTGTGTTCAATTGCTAACTGACAGCACCTGCGCTGCACCCGCCCTCTGAGGTAGCGCCTCGTTCCTCAGCCTTAGCACCTTAAGAGAGTTGTGTAGCACCTGATTTAGCGCTCCAATCACCTCCAGGGGCAATAAAAGCCAAGTTTGCTGTCAGAGGCAATATTTAGCGCCAGAATCTTTGCGCCCGGCCGATAATTGCGCCCCAAATGGGGCGATACCGAATTTCACCCCCATAGAAACATAGAAGATAGGAGCATTTCGGCCCCTCGAGCCTGCTCCGCCATTTAATGTGATCATGGCTGATCATCGAAATTCAGTACCCTGTCCCTGCTTTCTCCCCATATCCCTTGATCCCTTTAGCCTTAAGAAATATATTTAACTCCTTCTTGAATATATTTAATGAATTGGCCTCAATTGCCTTCTGTGGTAGAGAATTCCACAGGTTCACCACTCTTTGGGTGAAGAAATTTCTCCTCATCTCTGTCCTAAATGGATTACCCCTTATCCTTAGACTGTGACCCCTGGTTCTGGATCCCCCGCCATCGGGAACATCCTTCCTGCATCTAGTCTGTCTAGTCTTGTTAGAATTTTATAAGTTTCAATGAGATCCCCTTTCATTCTTCTAAACTCTAGCGAATATAAGCCTAATCGACCCAATCTCTCTTCATACGTCATTCCTGCCATCCCAGGTATCAGTCTGGTGAATCTTCACTGCACTCCCTCCATGGCAAGAACATCCTTCCTCAGATAAGGCGACCAAAACTGCACACAATACTCAAGGTGTGGTCTCACCAAGGCCCTGTACAATGGCAGCAAGACATCCTTGCTCCTGTACTCGAATCCTCTCGCTATGAAGGCCAACATACCATTTGCCTTCTTAACCGCCTGCTGCACCTGCATGCTTACCTTCAGCGACTGGTGCACAAGGACACCCAGGTTTCGTTGCACTTCCCCTTTTTCCCAATCTATTGCCATTCAGATAACAATCTGCCTTCCTGTTTTTGCCACCAAAGTGGATAACCTCGCATTTATCCACATTATACTGCATCTGCCATGAACCTGCCTAATCACCCAACCTGTCCAAATCATACTGGAGTTTCTCTGCATCCTCCTCATAGCACACACGCCCACCCAGCTTTGTTTCGCCTGCAAACTTGGAGATATTACATATAGCTCCCTCGTCTAGATCATTAATATATATTGTGAATAGCTGGGGTCCTAGCGCCGATCCCTGCGGTACCCCACTAGTCACTGCCTGCCACTCGGAAAAAGACCCGTTTATTCCAACTCTTTGCTTCCTGTCTGTCAACCAGTTCTCTATCCAAGTCCGTACCTTACCCCCAATCCCATGTGCTTTAGCTTTACACGCTAATCTCTTATGCGGGATCTTATCGAAAGCCTTCTGAAAGTCCAAATGCACCACATCCACTGGTTCTCCCTTATCTATTCTATCAGTTACATCCTCAAAAAATTCCAGTAGATTAGTCAAGCATGATTTACCTTTTGTAAACCCATGTTCACTTTGTCCGATCCTGTCACTGTTTTCCAAGTGCTCTGCTATTACATCTTTTATAATGGATGCTAGCATTTCCCGCACTACCGATGTCAGGCTTACCGGTCTATAATTCCCCGTTTTCTCTCTACCACCTTTTTTAAATAGTGGGGTTACATTATCTACCCTCCAATCCATGGGAACTGTGCCAGAGTCTATAGAATTTTGGAAGATGACCAGCAATGCATCTACTATTTCTAGGGCCACTTCCTTAAGTACCCTAGGATGTAGATTATCAGGCCCTGGGGATTTATCGGCCTTCAATCCCGTCAATTTCCCTAACACCATTTCCCTACAAATACTGATTTCATTCAGTTCCTCCCTCTCTTTAGACCCTATGTTCCCCGACATCTCTGGGAGGTTATTTGTGTCCTCCTTTGTGAAGACAGAACCAAAGTATGTATTTAATTGGTCAGTCATTTCTTTGTTCCCCATTATAAATTCCCCTGATTCTGACTGCAAAGAACCTACGCTTGACTTCACCAATCTTCTTCTCTTCACATATCTATAGAAGCTTTAACAGTCAGTTTTTATGTTCCCTGCAAAGTTTACTCTCATACTCTATCTCCCCCCTCTTAATTAATCCTTTTGTCCTCCTTTGCTGAATCCTAAACTGCTCCCAATCCTCAGGTTTGCTGCTTTTTCTGGCCAATTTATATGTTCTCTCCTTGGACGTTATGCTATCCCTAATTTCCCTTATTAACCACAGTTGCGCCACCTTTTTTGTTTTATTTTTATGCCAGACAGGGATGAACAAATTCTGTAGTTCATCCATACGATCTTTACATGTTTACCATTGTCTATCCACCGTCAAACCTTTAAGTAACATTCCCCAATCCATCCTAGCCAACTCGCACCTCATACCATCGTAGTTTCCTTCATTGAAATTCAGGACCCTAGCCTCTGAGTCAACTACTTCACTCTCCATCTTAATGAAGAATTCTATCATATTATGATCGCTCCTCCCCAAGGGGCCTCGCACAACAAGATTGCTAATTAATCCTTTCTCATTACATAATACCCAGTCTAAGATGGCCTGATCTCTAGTTGGTTCCTCGACATATTGGTCCAGGAAACCATCCCGTATACACTCTAGGGATTCCTCCTCCAAAGTATTGTTACTAATTTGGTTAGCCCAATCTATATGTAGATTAAAGTCACCCATGATAATTGCCGTGCCCTTATTGCACACGTCTCTAATTTCCCATTTAAGGCCATCCCCAACCTCAGCATTACTGTTTGGGGGTCTGTATACAACTCCCACTAACGTTTTCTGCCCCATGGTATTTCTCAGCTCTACCCATACAGGGTTTGAGGCCTTTCCTTTGTTATATTGTTGTCTCACATATTTACCACAAAGACTGGCTGCTCCCCCTCCCCTTCCATAATCTTTTCCAGTTTTTTCTGAAATGCCCCATTCCCCAGAACCTGGGAGACAACAAAACATCTGGGACTCTCGATCTGGACTGCAAAAATAGTGCCCACCCAGTTAACTATCACATCTCCTATTATTACGGTATTCCTAACTGAATTGCTAATTCCACCTCACCCCAACAATCTAGCTCAAATTTTGTTGGTGTCATTATAATCAATTTGATGACCTATCCAGACTCCTCATCCTCCCCACAGGAAGTCAGTGCTTCAAATTTGTTGGAGAGGATAATTTGCACTGGCTTAAGCTCATCACTTTTTATTTTATTCGTTCATGGGATGTGGGCATCGCTGGAAAGGCCAGCATTTATTGCCCATCCCTCGTTGCCCTTGACCAGGTGGTGGTGAGTCGCCTTCTTGAACCACTGCAGTCCATGCGTTGAAGGTACTCCCACAGCGCTGTTAGTTAGGGAGTTCCAGGATTTTGACCCGGTGATATATTTCCAAGCCAGAATGGTGTGTGACTTGGAGGGGAACTTGGAGGTGGTGGTGTTCCCATGCGTCTGCTGCCCTTATCCTTCTAGGTGGAAGAGGTTGCGGGTTTGGGTCTTTCCCTAGTCTGTGGATAGTCATCCCTCCTTCCTCTACCACTACCAGCTCGCTATCTCTCAATGGGGGTGACTACCCTCTGAAACTCTTGCTCCAAATATCTCAGTTCCTCCCTAATGTGTTGGATTGTCTCCTACTTGGTCTTAAATTCAGAGACCCTGCGTGCAAATAATTTCAGTTGGAGACAATCCTGCAGATGTGTTTGGCCAAGTCAACATCTGCTACTCGAAATTCCCACATCCTGCAGGAACTGTCTCTCTGTGTGCTGTCATTGTTACTATAAATGTTAATTAAGTTTTAAATGTATGCACTTTATTTAGTGGTAAATGCAGTTATACTACTCTGCTACTGCTTCTCCCTTTGCTCTTAATTCCCATTCTTGCCAAATTCCCATTTTAAAAGTATTGCTCACTCTGGTCCCACCTCACTTCTCTTATGTTCATTAATAAATAGACATTCTTATTATGAACACAGCTAGCTTTTGCTAGACACTTTTATTGAGCACATGTGGACTAGGTACAGTATCTGTAGAGGCATCCATCTTGACTGCTGCCTTGTGGGTAGCCTAGTGCCTCATGGGTAATGTAGTCTTAATATACATACAGCTGGGTAGTGTAGTCTTATATACATACAGCTACATACAGCTCTACACAGCTCTACGGCTACACCTAATGTCCACTATAGAATGACATGTTATTGATCATTACATCCCCCTTTCTTTGAGGTTTAACAAAATCAATATCAATCAACTTTCAAGAAAACAATAAAGATAATATCAGTAACACTTTTGTTAGTGCTCTATAAACATAAACATTTTCAAAACAGTCAACACATTTTCAAAGCTTTACATTGTACTCAAAGATTAAGTCTATCAGGCTTTTTTACTTCATGTGTGGATCTTCTCAACACGGGTAAGTCTGATGTGCCTTCATGAGATTGTTCTGGCGGTGAATGACAAGATGCAGTTGCGGCATTGTCATCAATCTGGTCTTGAATAGTCTCTTGTGTTTTTAGGAGGGAACGGCGGTTCCTCCTGAGAATCTGTCCTTCCTCAGTTCTAACAGTGTAAGACCTTGGTCCTACTTCCTCAAGAACTGTAGCTTTCCTGTTCCATGCATCTGGATCCTCAATCCTGACAACATCATCCCTTTTCAATGGTTTTAGAGTTTTGGATGACTTGTCATAGTATGATTTCTGTTTCAGCTTTAACAGTTGAAGTCTCTGTCTCAGTTCCTCACTTTGCTGTTCTTTTGCACAGCAGGGTAGCGTGGTGCGCAACTTGCGACCCATTAGTAGTTCAGCAGGTGAAGAACCACAGTCTAAAGGTAAGGCTCGGTAGCTCAGCAGGGCGAGATAAGGATCAGACTTGCTTTCTGTCACTTTCTTCAGTAGCTGCTTGAGAACTTGAACACCTTTCTCTGCCTTACCATTTGACTGAGCATACAAAGGACTGGATGTGATGTGCTGAAAGTCATAATGTGCTGCAAACTGTTGCCACTCCTTACAGTTGAAGCACGGACCATTGTCGCTAACGGCAATCCTGGGAATTCCATGTCTGGTGAAGATGGATTTCACATGCATTATGACACTGCTTGCTGTGGTGCTTGAGAGCAGCACCATCTCAGGATAGTTAGAATAGTAGTCAATCACTATTAGATAGTCTTTACCATTTAAATGAAAAAGGTCCATACCAACCTTTTGCCATGGTGCTGTTGGTATGTCAGCTACTATCATTGGTTCCTTTGCTTGTTTGTTTTGGTGTTTCTGACATGTCTCACATTTGCCTATCATGTTCTCAATGTCCATATTTATGCCAGGCCAATAAACAGTGTCTCTTGCTCTCCTTTTGCATTTTTCAATTCCGAGGTGTCCCTCATGAATCCTTTTGAGCATGTCTTGACGTAGAGCCTGTGGAATGACTATTCTGTTCTGTTTTAGTAATAGTCCACTTGCGACACTCAATTCTGGCCTTATGTGAAAATATTTTGGACAGGAGCCTTTTGGCCAACCATGATGAATGTTCTCTATTACTGTTTGTAATACTGTATCTTTTACTGTTTCTTCTGCTATTTGCTTTGATTTTGTGTCTGACACAGGCAGCGCAGCAGTGACCATACTCACATGAACATCCACGTCTTCTTCAGTATAGCTCACATGACTCATTGTGGGTGCTCGGGATAGTGCATCTGCTAACACTATGTATTTGCCTGGTGTGTAGATCAGTTCAAAGTCATATCTTTGCGGCTTCATCATGAGTCGTTGAATCCTTGGAGACATCTCATTCAGATTTTTTTTTATGATGGCAACCAAAGGGCTGTGGTCTGTCTCAACTGTGAAGGTGGGAAGTCCATATATGTAGCCATGAAACTTTTCTAGACCAACTACCAAGCCTAGACATTCCTTTTCAATCTGGGCATATCGACACTCAGTATCAGTCATAGACCTGGAGGCATAGGCAACAGGCTTCCAATCTTCACCCTCTGCTTGTAGCAAGACTGCACCTAGGCCATCTTTTGATGCATCCGTTGACACTTTGATTCTTTTTGTTGGGTCAAAGAAGGTGAGTACAGGTGTGGTTGTCAGCACTGTTTTGAGGTTTATCCACTCTTGTTCATGTCTTTCTGTCCATGTGAACTCATTTGTTTTATGTAGCAGGTCTCGCAGACAGGCTGTCTTGGCTGACAAGTTAGGAATGAACTTTCCAATGAAGTTTATCATCCCCATGATGCGTAGCACTCCTTTTTTGTCAGTGGGTCGGGGCATTTTGAGTATGGCGTTTACTTTTTCCATATCTGGCTCTATTCCTTTACCAGATAGATTATCTCCTAGGAAAGTGACTTCCTGGACGCCAAACTGACACTTGGCTTTGTAGAGCTTCAGTCCATTCCGGCGTATGCCCTGTAGCACTTTAGTCAGTCTCTCATTGTGTTCTTTCAGTGTGGAGCCCCAGATGATGATGTCATCAACATAGACCCGAACTCCTTCCAGACCTTCAATTATGTATTCCATCGCTCTATGAAAGATTTCAGATGCAGATATTATCCCGAAAGGCATTCTGAGGAAACAATACCTGCCAAATGGTGTGTTGAAGGTACAGTATTTGGTGCTCTCTTCATCCAGTTTTAGTTGCCAAAATCCTTGTGAGGCATCGAGCTTTGTAAAGTATCTGGCACCTGACATTTCACTGGTGATTTCTTCTCACTTGGGAATCTGGTAGTGTTCACGTTTTATGTTTGCATTTAAGTCCTTTGGATCCATGCATATTCTTAGATCATTGTTCTTTTTCTTTACACATACCATGGAGTTAACCCAGTCTGTTGGCTCTTCAACTTTCCTGATGACTCCTAGTGTAGTCATTCTGTCCAGTTCATTCTTGAGCCGGTCACACAGGGGTGCTGGAACTCTTCGTGGAGCATGTACCACTGGCTGAGCATCCTCCTTTAGCTGGATCTTGTATGTGAATGGTAGAACTTCAAATCCTTTGAACACATCCTGGAAATGATTCACTACAGAATCCACTGAGTCATCTGGTCTGCTTATGGCACAGTTTATACGGTAGACTCTCTTGATCAGTTCTAAGTCCTCACAAGCTTTGTCACCCGGTAGTGAATCAAGTCTTTCAGCCACAACAGAAAACATGAGATGATGCACTTTGTCTTTGACTGTCACTTTAAGTCTGCATACACCTAAGCTTTCTATTTTCTGTCCATTATAGTCTTTCAGTAGTACTGACTTTTTCTGTATTTTGGGCTTTTCTTTCATATTGTTAATGTCACTCATACTGATTAAGTTTGCTTTTGCCCCAGTGTCTAGTTTCGAGGTAACTAATGCTCCATTTACCTGCAGTGGGATCATCCATTTGTCCTCTTTTACTGCATTAACTTTATGTTCAGCATTGTCCATTTCTGAGGGCTGCACATTTTCTGTATCCTTTTTGATATTGTCACATGACACCATTCCTACAAAAAATGTCTCACTTAAATCAGTGTCCTCAATTACATTAACTCGTTGCCCTTTCTTAGTTTGTACATTGTTTGGCAAAGTGATTCTTTCCATTACACTTTGTGCACATTTTTTTTAATGCTGGGCATTGTCTTAACTGGTGTTTGTAACCACAGCGTTTACAATTAAAAATGTCATCCTCCGATTGCTTTTCATTTCTGTTCTGCCCACGTTTCTTCCCCTTGTAGGACACAGCACCGACAGCAGCATTATCACTCATTACAATTGCATCATTATTGATTTCACTGAAAGTCTTCGCGTGCTTTCGAGCTAGCTCGCTGGCTTGGCATATTTTCACTGCATTTTCCAAATTTAGTTCGGTTTCTCTCAACAGACGTTCCCTGACTTTTTTATCATGAATACCAAACACAATCTGGTCACGAATCATGGATGATTTCAGCTCAGAAAAATTACATGTCTGTGCTTTCAGTTTCAGATCAGTTATAAAGCTATCAAAAGTCTCATTTTGCTGCTGTGTCCTTGAACAGAACATGTATCTTTCATAGGTCTCATTCTTTTTGGGAGAGCAATGTGCATCAAATTTTTTTAGCACCTCTTCTAATTTTTCTCTGTTCTCCTCTGGATTAAATACGAATGTATTAAATACCTCTATCGCCTGTGGGCCTGCAACCGTAAGCAGCAACGCTATCTTCCTTGCATCTGGCTTCGTACCGAATCCGATGGCTGCAATGTAGAGTTCGAATTGTTGTTTAAGAGTCTGCCAATTGTAGTCGATATTTCCTGTGAGTTTCAAATGCTCTGGTGGCTTCAAATTCTCCATGTCGCTTTTCACAATTTTCAGCAGATCTTCACCATCCTGGTACCATCTTATGTTCATTAATAAATAGACATTCTTATTATGAACACAGCTAGCTTTTGCTAGACACTTTTATTGAGCACATGTGGACTAGGTACAGTATCTGTAGAGGCATCCATCTTGACTGCTGCCTTGTGGGTAGCCTAGTGCCTCATGGGTAATGTAGTCTTAATATACATACAGCTGGGTAGTGTAGTCTTATATACATACAGCTACATACAGCTCTACACAGCTCTACGGCTCCACCTAGTGTCCACTATAGAATGACATGTTATTGATCATTACAACTTCATTACCAACTCACTCTGTGGTTTGCTCTCAAGATTTATCCCATCCTTTTTCATATTCTTTTCAACCTTGGTGATGTTTGGTGCTTTACCTTATCAATAAAAACAAACTAATGGGAACATGAGAGTTTAAGATGCATATCTCACTGAATAGCAATGGAATAGGGCGAAGGCATTTAGGAACATGTAACTGGTTGTGTCATATTAACATTGTCTTCCTATTGTTACTTCATAAGTCATTGTAAACTGCGGTTTTCCTCACCATGACTGTAGTAAAACATAAGATTAAATGGTTATGGGCCCTGGAACATCTGTAGCTGTAAACAATGAAGCATCAATGGTACAATTTTAAATGGGGTGCAGGAACAGAGATGGGATGGGGGGTTACGTACATAAATCTTGAAGGGGAAGAATTTGCAGGGCTACAGGGAAAGAGCAGGGGGGTGGTACTAATTGGATAGTTCTTTCAAAGAGCCGGCACTGACCCTATGGGCCAAATGGCCTCCTTCTGCACTGTATGATTCTCTGATGTGATATAGACATTCAGCGATAATCCTCTACTGCCTGTGAATTAATAAACAAACACCCGAGAGCCGTTTAAACTGAGAAGTTGCTAAGAGATACTATAAATCAGAAAATAAACAAAGGTAACACAGAGCTTTGGTTGCAGTTACTATAGTAAAAACCAGTTAATGACTAACAGTTTGAAGTTAAAGTTTCAGATCATCTTTGCTTATGACCAGATCTACTTGAGCCATTAGGTATCTGAACATGGCAGCATTCCACATGGAGGCTAGAAGGAAGCAGCGAGTCCTTGACAGGAGGGTTGCAGCCATGAAACATCTCGAAGAAAAAGTAAGGACGGCCCTTTATCTAAACCATATAATAGTAGAGACAAGAAATGTCTGGGTACTATCGACAGTTATAGTTGCACATGTGTTAATCTAAGAAGAATAGGGATTGATAAAGATAAACTGCATAATGTTGTCAACTCTACATAGATAAACAAGATATGGTAACAGTTCAACAAAATTCAAGATTGTAATCACAATCATAATCATAATCAACTTTATTGTCATTGTTAGTGCACAAGTGCAGTACAACGAAATGTAAGCTTGTGGCTCCCGAGGGTGTACATTTAGATTAAGACGTTTAAACATTCAACATTCATTTGGCTTGTAATACATTAACATAAACATAACCATAATAAAGTGCATTGGCAGATGTGCAGGCTTTAGAGTTTATTTGTGAAGTTCAGTAGGACGACAGCCCTCGGAAAGAAGCTGTTCCTAAATCTGGTCGTTCGGGTGCGAATGCATCTGTAGCGTCTCCCAGATGGCAGGAGGGCGAACAGACTGTGGCTGGGGTGGGTAGGGTCTTTGATGATGGTCCGTGACCTCCGTAAACAGCGTTTCTGGTATATGTGCTCTATGGTCGGTAGCTGGGTGCCGGTAATGCGTTGGGCAGTTTTGACTACCCGCTGCAGGGCTTTCCGGTCGGTCATAGTAGCTACAGCTGCCATACCATACTGTGATACAGTTCGTCAGGATGCTCTCTATTGTGCAGCGGTAAAAGTTAGAGAGGATCGGGGTGACAGGTTACATCCCTTCAGCCTCCTTAGGAAATATAGGCGCTGCTGGGCCTTCTTCACCAGAGAGGAGGTATTGAGGGACCAGGAGAGGTCTTCCGTGATGTGGACTCCGAGGAACTTAAAGCTGTCCACCCTTTCCACCACAGCCCCATGGATGTGGATGGGGGTGTGACTTCCGCCTTTAGACTTCCTGAAGTCCACAATGATTTCTTTGGTTTTCTTGATGTTAAGGGCCAGGTTGTTATCGGCGCACCACTTCACGAGATGTTGTTGTTAAGATATTTCACAGATGAATTATGTAATGGCAAATGCCAAGACATACATTAGGATTTTGCAAAGCCTGATTTGCTTTGTTATAAGGTAAAGCTCAATGCTAAAACAATATCTTGTACAGTAAAATCCCAAATAAATGCAAGTGAAACAGATTATTATTCCCATTAGATAATGAACTTGCTACTTTGTGTATGAAAAGATAATAATCGATGCAGTTATGTTTGAAAAATATTGGGAAAAAAATCACATTATGCAACTTCAAACAGAAAGTAGATGGCATTTGCAACACATACTGAAGTGAACAATTAGAAATTTACTCAAATACTCAAAGCAAACTTCCTGAGTACAACAACAAGGCTTTTACTGTGCTTTGATAGCTGATAAATGATGCTGCAGTCTCAGCAAAGGGGTACAGTAGTGTAGTGGTTATGTTGTGGCTCAGTGGTAGCACTCTCGCCTCTGAGTCAGAAGGTTGTGGGATCTAGTCCCATTCCAGAGACTTGAGCACAAAATCTAGGCCAATACTCCAGTGCAGTACTGAGGGTGTGCTGCACTGTTGGAGTTGGAGTCCTTCGGATGAGACGTTAATAGAAGCCCCGGTGGATGTAAAAGCCATGGCACTATTTCAAAGAAGAGCAGGGGAGTTCTCTCCAGTGGCCTGGCCAATATTTATCCCTCAACCACGTTACTAAAACAGATTATCTGGTCATTATCACATCGCTGTTTGTGGGAGTTTGCTGTGCACAAATTGGCTGCTGCGTTTCCTACATTATAAGAGTGACTACACTGTAAAGCGCTTTGGGACATCCTGACGTCATAAAAGGCACGATATAAATGCAAGTCTTTCTTTCTTTATGTTACGGGACTAGTAATCCAGAGAGCGTGAGTTTGAATCTCACCATGGCATATAAGAATTTGAATCAGTCTTTTTAAAATCTCGAATTAAAAAGCTGGTATAAGTAAATTAAAGTGTCATCTTGTTGTAAAAACACAGCTGGTTCACTGATATGCCCTTTAGGGAAGGAACTTTGCCGTTGTTAGCTCGTCTGCTCTATATGTGACTCCAGCCCCACACCAACGTGGTTGACTCTTAACTGTTCTCTGAAGTGGCCTAGTAAACCACTCCGTTGTGCTACAGCATTGTTTTTAAAATATTAATTCTTGGGATGAGGGCGTCTCAGGTGGATGTAAAAGATCCCATGGCACTATTCAAAGAAGAGCAGGGGAGTTCTTTCCGGTATCTTGGCCAACATTTCTGCATCAACCAACTATTACAACAACAACAACTTGCATTTATATAGTGCCTTTAACATAGTAAAACATTCCAGGGTGCTTCACAGGAATGTTATCAAACAAAATTTGACACCAAACCACAAAAGGAGATATTAGGACAGGTGACCAAAAGCTTGGTCAAAGAGGTAGGTTTTAAGGAGCGTCTTAAAGGAGGAGACTGGTCAAGAAGGTAAGAGCCCATGGGATCCAGGGCAATTTGGCACATTGGATCCAAAATTGGCTCAGTGGCTGGAGGCAGAGGGTGATGGTCGAAGGTTGTTTTTGTGACTGGCAGCCTGTGTCCAGTGGTCTACCACAGGGATCAGTGCTGGGTCCTTTGCTATTTGTAGTGTACATTCATGATTTAGATATGAATGTAGGAGGTATGATCAGTAAGTCTGCAGATGACATGAAAATTGGTGGAGCGGTAAATAGCGAGGAGGGAAGCCTTAGGCTACAGGGCGATATAGACGGGATGGTTAGATGGGCAAAACAGTGGCAAATGGAATTTAACCCTGAAAAGTGTGAGGTGATGCATTTTGGGAGGACTAACAAGGCAAGGGAATACACAATGAATGGTAGGACCCTAGGAAGGACAGAGGATCAGAAGGACCTTGGTGTGCATGTACATAGATCCCTGAAGGCAGCAGGAGAGGTAGATTAGGTGGTTAAAAAGGCATATGGGATACTTGCCTTCATTAGCCGAGGCATAGAATATAAGAGCAGGGAGGTTATGATGGAGCTGTACAAAATGCTAGTTAGGCCACAGCTGGAATACTGTGTGCAGTTCTGGTCACCACACTATAGGAGGGATGTGATTGCATTGGAGAGGGTGCAGAGGAGATTTACCAGGATGTTACCTGGGCTGGAGCGTTTCAGCTATGAAGAGAGACTGGACAGGCTGGGGTTGTTTTCCTTAGAGCAGAGAAGGCTGAGGGGGGACCTGATTGAGGTGTACAAAATTATGAGGGGCATAGATAGGGTAGATAGAAAGGAACTTTTCCTCTTAGTAGAGGGGTCAATAACCAGGGGGCATAGTTTCAAGGTAAGGGGCAGGAGGTTTAGAGGGGATTTGAGGAAAAACTTTTTCACCCAGAGGGTGGTTGGAATCTGGAACTCACTGCCTGAAAGGGTGGTAGAGGCAGGAACCCTCACAACATTCAAGAAGCATTTAGAAGAGCACTTGAAATGCCATAGCATACAAGGCTATGGACCAAGTGCTGGAAAATGGGATTAGAATAGACAGGGCTTGATGGCCAGCGCAGACACGATGGGCCGAAGGGCCTCTTTCTGAGCTGTATAACCCTATGACTCTATGCTAGAGAGACAGGGAGGTTTACGGAAGGATTGCCAGAGCTTATGGCCTAGGCAGCTGAAACAATGGAGCAAAGAACATTGAAATGGGAAATTGATCTTTTAGTAAAGTTTCATCCTGTCTACCAAGCTAATAAACAGATGATCTAGTCCTTTACTTCATTCCTGTTTTGGCTGTAGAGTGCTTTGGGATGTCTTGAGGTCACAAGAGGCCAAGGAAAGGCATTATGTCTTTCTAAATTTTTGGAGTTGGGGACCAGAAGTTGAGCAGCACTTTTTGTGGCTGCCAAGCGGGTAGGGGGCTGGAGGCTAAGGCAGCGCCATTAGTTTTTTTTTAATAGACCAAAGGCTTTTGTGGCAGGGTCAGGGTGGATTGAGGTCAGTCTAATGGTAAACAGTGTGGTGGAGTCAGGCCAGAGTCAAAGCCAATGCAGCGAAATTTTTAAAAATAAATTTAAAGTCAGGTCAGGCGCGATACGGTGAGAAGCAGTGGGGCACGCGGCTGAGCTGGGACTGGAATAGCATTATTTAAAAAAATTTACAAGGCAGAGTCGCAACCAGATCATGTTTTTAAAGGCAGAATCAGGGCAGCCGGAGGCTGAGCAGTGGGAAACAGTGGGCTCTGAGACAGAGCTGGAAGTGGAGTCACGGGCAAACACCTTTTTTGAGAACAGAATTTTAAATATATATATATACATAATAGCAGCAGCAATGTCTGGATGCTTCCAGTTTATGTTCCTTGCCAGCTGTCAGTTTTAACAGTTGACTTGTGTGGTTTGTAGAGGCTGAATAAGTGGAAGACAAAATAAAATGGTGGCTGGACCTGGGTGTAACACATACCGTCCATAGCACCATCAATGGTGGGAATGCTACAACTGCATGTTGAAGCATTTTTAATCATTTTGTTACAGGTAAAGTTAAGGTCAATAATCAGATTAAATATGGAGACCCTAGTAGAGTGGCACCTACTAATGTCCCAGAGAAATGTAACTGGTAAAGGATAATGGACAGGTACTCTAATTGCCAGGATGTGATCAGTTGTGTCCCGCAAGGATCTGTTTGGGGCCTCAACTATTCACAGTATTTATTAATGACTTAGATGATGGGATAGAAAGCCACATGCCAATGGCACAAATATAGGCGGCGATGGAAGCATAGAATTACAATAGAATTGAGATACTAATAGATTAAGTGAATAGGCAAAACTGAGGCAAATGAATTTCAATGTAAGCAAATATGAGGTCATCCACTTTGGACCTAAAAAGGATAGAACAGAGTACTTTCTAAATGGTGAAAATCTAGAAACCGTGGAGGTCCAAAGAGACTTGGGGGTCCATGTACATAGATCATTAAAATGTCATGGACAGGTACAGAAAATAATCATAAAGGCTAATGGAATGCTGGCCTTTATATCTGGAGGACTAGAATACAAGGGGTTAGAAGTCATGCTACAGCTATACAAAGCCTTGGTTAGACCACACCTGGAGTACTGTGAGCAGTCCTGGGCACCACACCATATATAGGAAGGATACATTGGTCTTGGAGGGAGTGCAGCGTAGATTTACCAGAATGATACCTGGACTCCAAGGGTTAAATTATGAGGATAGTTTACACAAACTAGGGTTGTATTCCCTGGAATTTAGGAGGTTAAGGGATAATTTGTCAAAGTTTTCAAGATATTAAGGGCAACTGATAGGGTAGATAGAGAGAAACTATTTCTGCTGGTTGGGGAGTCTAGGACCAGGGGGCAGAGTCTAAAAAGTAGAACCAGGTCTTTCAGGAGTGAAGTTAGGAAACACTTCTACACGCAAAATGTGGCAGATGTTTGGAACCCTCTTCTGCAAACGGCAACTGATGCTAGATCAATTGTTAATTTTCAATCTGAGATTGATAGGTTTCTGATAACCAAAGATATTAAGGGATATGGGGCAAAGACGGGTATATGGAGTCAGGTCACTGATCTGCCATGATCTCATTGAAGGGTGGAGCATCGAGGGGCTAAATGGCCTACTCTTGTTCCTATGTTCCTAAAGAGTACAGAAGAACATAAGAAACAGGAGCAGGAGTAGGCCATTCTACCAGTGGACATTTTAACATGAGAATCTCCATAGCAAAGATTAAATTAGACTTTTGAATGGAATGTACGACCCATGTAATGAGTTTAATATACAGGTAGGCATTAATACTCAAATATTATCCTTCTTCCATGGACAACATTAATTTGTGCAGCAAATCCCATGTGTTATGTTGATGGCCTTGCTTCATGTGGTGCTCTATAGAAATTTTGAAGTCAAAAGTATGAGTTTCATTGAAATGGCAAAAAACATTTTTGTGATAACTAACAAGAAAGTTGAGAATGTTTCCCTTTCTGAAGTTGTTCTAATTATCTGTTTTCTGTATTGAATTCTGCGGAGGAGCTCAAGGTAGCTGAAGTAGGAGATGTAGCACTTGGATGTAAGAAAGGAACCTGTAAGAAAGAAGTAAGTTATTCTATGTGCTATGAATAGGAATCAAAATCTACAATAATTATAGGTAAAAAAAATATTATAACAGTGGCTATACTTTATTTTTGGTTTGGTTTGTTGTCACTTGTGTGTCTGTGTGAAGAAATAATTTGTAGTATCAACCTCTTGATCTGGGAGAACATTGGCATATCTTCTCTTTGTTCAGGAATTCCTTTCATTCTAGAGAGAATCTGGGACCCGTGAAAGTTCACAAACTTCAGAGTCCAAAAGAAGTTCAAGATCTCCAGAGTCCAATGGAATGTCAGGATCATCAGTGTTGAGTAAATTAAGACCTTCAAAGCTAAATTCAGCAAGACCCACAACTCTCAGCAGAAAGCCTGGATCATTAAAACTCGACGACATCAAATCTAGGTCAGGAATATAAAAGAAGGGAGGTGTCTGTTTATAAGAGATTTTCTAAGAATATGGGAGGGGATCTATGTATAAGGGTTTTCTAAGAATATGGGAAAACAGAGGATGCAATTTCCCTTTCCCTTCAAATCAGGAGTAGATATATAAAATGTTCAATATAGCTTAAGACATCATTTTTTTAAAGTAGAAGTTTGCAGTATGCTGGACACCTCCGTTCAGTCCGTAAGGGTGACCCCGAGCTTCCGGTCGCCTGTCATTTTAATTCACCGCTCCATTCCCACTCGGACCTCACCGTCCTTGGCCTCTTGTATTGTTCCACGGAAGCTCAACGTAAACTCGAGGAACAGCACCTCATCTTCCGATTAGGCAGTCTGCAGCCTTCCGGACTCAATATCGAGTTCAACAATTTCAGATCATAAGGTCGGCCCCCATTTCATTTTCTCTTGTAATTGTTCCACTCCTTTCCCCCCCCCCCCTTTCCTTTTGTTTCTCTCTCACACCTGGCAGCTATCTTTTGCCCTGCCAGTACACTTTACACCTAATCCCAGCCTATTACCATCTCGTCTAGCTTCTAATCTCTTTTACTTCTTTTGTTTCTTTTATTCTTTTGTCCGATCGCAGCCCTGCCTCCGATGTAGTTTCTTTACTTTCCAGTTTTGAAGAAGGGTCCAACCCGAAACGTCAACTCAAATTTCTCTCCACGGATGTTGCCTGACCACCTGAGTTTTTCCAGCATTTTCTGTTGTTATTTCGGATTTCCAACATCTGCAGTATTTTGCTATCGTACCAATATAAATGGATTTTAAAGCTAAAGTTAGAATCTCATGGTACTTTTCCTGCCTGCAGTACTTTAAAATATTAAGTTACGTTCTTCCCATTTTTAGTCCCCAACCACTCCCCAAGCAAAGAGGGTGGATAGAAGCTTCCTGTTCTCAAGACTCCACTTGTTCCACTCTAACCAACTGGTTCAAGTAATCTGTGAGAATGGACTGGTGACCAAGCCTCTGATTTTTAACCATCCCTCCTTGCTTCACAATTTTAACTTGTCATCCTCCCCAGGAAGGCCTCGCATAGACCAATAGCTCATTGAGGGATTGCAAGTACAGGAAACTTTCGATTTACCGGCACCTAAATAACCGGAAATTTCGGTTAACCGGCAAAATTCAGGAGTAGGTTCAGGTAAGTTTAACTTCATATTGTACTTGCCTTCCTGGTTCTGTTGCTGTGCAAGGGTGTGGCTGCAGCTGTTGCTAAGCTACAGAGATGCTTGGAACTTGTGGCCATTGTTCTGAACCTGTTGCTAAGCAACAGGGTTTGTTGCTTTATACGGAGCTCTCATCTCTCCGTATCTTTTACTATAGCTTTCGGTTATCCGGAATTTTTGATGAACCGGCACCACGTCGGTCCCATCGGTGCCGGATAAAAAAAGTTTCCTGTATAAACCTATGCCCTGACAAAATTGTTCATCCACCCGCACATCATATATGCCACCAGGCTCACTTATTGGAAAAATATCTCAGAAAAGGATTTAAATAAGCTAAAAATCTCATACTAGACTCCACCAATTGCCGCAAATGAGTAAGGCAGTTTACTAAGTTAGGTGTAGATGGGAGCAGAAAGTTTCGAAGGGCCATTGATAAATTAAGTGAGTGGGTAAAACTGGCAGATGGAGTTCAATGTGGGGAAGTGTGAGGTCATCCACTTTGGACCTAAGGAAGATCGATCAGAGTATTTTCTAAATGGTGAGAAGCAGAAAGATTTAGGGGCCCAAGTACAGAAGTCACTAAAAACTAGTGAAAAAAAGAAACACTTGCATTTATATAGCGCCTTTCACAACCACCGGACGTCTCAAAGCGCTTTACAGCCAATGAAGTACTTTTGAAGTGGAGTCACTGTTGTAATGTGGGAAACGCGGCAGCCAATTTGCGTACAGCAAGCTCCCACAAACAACAATGTGATAATGACCAGATAATCTGTTTTTGTTATGTTGGTTGAGGGATAAATATTGGCCAGGACACCGGGGATAACTCCCCTGCTCTTCTTCAGAATAGTGCCATGGGGTCTTTTACATCCTGAGAGAGCAGACGGGGCCTCGGTTTAACGCCTCATCCGAAAAACAGCACCTCTGACAGTGCAGCACTCCCTCAGCACTGCACTGGAGTGTCAGCCTAGCTTTATGTGCTCTGTTTTTACCTGCCCACTAAAGCACTATTATTTAAATGGCTAATGGAATGTTAGCCTTTATCTCAAGGTTGTTGGAATACAAAAGGGTAGAAGTTATGCTATGGTTGTATAAAGCTCTGGTTAGACTGCGTCTGGAGTACAGTGTTCAGTTCTGGGCACCGCACCTCAAGAAGGACATATTGGCCTTGGAGGGGGTGTAGTGCAGATTCACCAAAATAATACTGGGGCTAAAAGGGTTAAATTATGAAGGCAGCTTACATAGTTTAGGCTTGTATTCCCTTGAGTATAGAAGATTAAGGGGTGATCTGATTGAGGTGTTGCAGATGATTAAAGGATTTGATTGGATAGATGGAGAAAAAACTATTTCCTCTGGTGGGAGAGCCCAGAACAAGGGGGCATAACCTTAAAATGAGAACTAGGACGTTCAGGGATGATGTTAGGAAGCACTTCTTCATACAAAGGGTAGTGGAAATTTGGAACTTTCTCCACCAAAAAGCTGTTGCGGCTAGGCCAATTGAAAACTGAGGATGACAGATCTTTGTTGGGTAAAGGTATTAAGGGATATGGAACCAAGGTAAGTAAATGGAGTTAAGGTACAGATCAGCCATGATCTAACTGAATGGCGAAATAGGCTCAAGAGGCCGAATGGCCTACTCCTATTCCTATGTTCTTATGCTTATCTGAGCCACACCAACCAGGAAGTTCCCAGGTTGAATCCTCATTTGTGCTGAGTTGGCTGATAGATGATGCGAGAGATACTCACCCAAGTCTACTTCTATGGTCTATGCTGCAGATTGCAACACCCAAAGCTACACAGACTGGAATCTGTGTTTGATATTATTTGACACCAAACATGACCATCATGTGGGATTACTATTGATCAATCTATGGAGCTAGGAGACTGTAGGTCCACTTTCTTGCATTTTGACATTCATTGTCAAGAAACTAACTGGAACAGATTGTTAGAAAGGGAAAGGAATGGCAGAAGTAATTGTTACAATGTTAATATGAATAGTCAACCTCCTTTGTTGTTTCCAATTTAACTTCCATTATGTTTATGGTTCTTATTAAACATAGGTTTCCCAAGCGATCTTCCTCACTGAGATTGTATCAAAATATGCCACCAGGAATGTCCCCATATTGGTACCATCATTTGAACAAGCAAGCGAGAGTCTTGAGAGACCATGGTTTGGTGATGGGACATTTGTCGCAATTTATTGACGGAGAATTTCCATCGTATTATCAGATATGATATTCTCCTGATAACTCGAACACCATCAACAAATAGCAACACATCAGGTCAAGTCCGCTCTGAAGAAAACAGAGATTCAACTAACTTTCAAAATAAAACAGCAACTTCAGAGGCAAAAAAGGTTTGCATTTTTTTTTATTGCAACTTAACACATCTATATAGATCTATAAATCCAATAAGGAATTCCGGAGAAACTTCTTTACTCAGTGTGGTGAGAATGTGGAACTCGCTACCACATGGAGTGGTTGAGGAAGTTAGCATAGATGCATTCAAGGGGAAGCTGGAAAAGTAAAAGGGAGAAAGGAATAGAAAGATATGTTGATAGGGTGAGATGAAGTAAATAGAGTGGGAGGAGGCACGTGTGGAGTATAAACTGAATGACCTACTTCTGTGCTGTAAAATTCTATGTAATACGATGTAAAGTCAGCAGTAATTACCTTCCTGTTTGGAGAAAGCAGCTCTCTGTAGTTCAAATAACCCTTTATTTACTTTTCCATACATGTCTGTTATTACAATGGAAGTAAAACCTTAGCAGGTGACCCCAGTACAGATTTTTAAAATAATATTAATGAATATTTTAGAGCAAAATTGTCTGAATTTACCTATCCACAAGATTATTTGTAACTGTTTGGCAAGTACTGATTGTGATAGTAGCTGTCTCTAGACCCAGAGGGCTGTGAATGGTTCCGGGGATGGGGGAGCTTAGCTACAAGGACAGGTTGGAGAAGCTGGATTTGTTTTCATTAGAGCGAGGGAGGTTGAGGGGCGATTTGATAGAGATGTACAAGATTATGACGGGTTTGGCTAGGCTAGACGGGGAAAGGCTGTTCCCACTAGTTGATGGTACAAGGACTAGGGGATACAGATTTAAGGTTTTGGACAAGAGATACAGGGGGGATGTAAGGGAAAACTTTTTTACGCAGCGAGTGGTGAGGACCTGGACCTCACTGCCGATGGAAGTGGTGGAAGCCGACGCACTCAATGTTTTCAAGGGGAGACTGGATAGGCACTTGAGGGAAATAAACTTGCAGGGCAACGGGGATAGAGCGGGGGAATGGGACTGACTGGATTGGTCTACAGAGAGCCGGCACAGACTGGGTGGGCTGAATGGCCTCCTTCTGTGCCATTATGACTCTATGAATGCTCAGGCATTTAGCATATTCAAGCCTGAGATTGATAGATTTTTGGGCACTAAGGGAATCAAGGGATATGGGAATAGGATGGCAAAGTGGAATTGATGAGGAAGATCAGCCATGATCTTATTGAATGGCTTGAGGGGCCATATGGCCTACTCCTGCACTTATTTCTTATGCTCTTATCGTATATGGTGCAAAATGTATTGTGTTAATGGGAATGAAATATAATAAGTAATGAGTATGAAGCCTGATGTAAGAAAACTACTAGGCTTTAATCAACTGTTTTTCAACATGGAGATCTAGTTGTGTCCTTCACTAGTCCCTGTTAAAGAATGTCCTGAGCAAGCTGGGCCCATGCCCGAGTATTTATACTCTCTCTGGACAGCGCCACCAGCAGGTCACCCAGTATCATTTCATAAGTCATTTCCACATGAATGACAAGATTCATATCAAAGCCTACAAAACTAATTATACCAGAAACATGAAACATAATGAGTTAATGAGAGTGAACTGTACTGCGAGCTTACTGTGTAAAGAATGTTGCCTATTGTTGCTCTTTGCTGCCTCATTTCTAGATAGAGAAACAGAATTCTGATATTGATCCACCACTAAAAACAAGCACAGAAGCCTCTACATTACGTGAGAATGACATTGAACCATTATTATTATACTTACAATAGATTTTCAGTAAGTCCTGTTCAAACATAGAAGCAGGCACTTAATCATATTCAATTACATATATGCACAAATTTAAAAGTGCTTCAGTCATTTTGGCTAAGATTAGTTATGTACTCTACTCATGGGAAAAATATAGGAACATACTTTGAAAAGATGGATGTAAACTTATGATCTTTTCTTTCCTGTATATCAGTTTTAAGTTTTTTTTTCTCATATTGGTCATGTTCTGTCTGTGCCGTTAATGGATAAACATTGGGCCCGAATGGGCCTGGGGATGCGGAGGATCTGTCAAGAGGATTCTTGACAGATCGCAAGTGCCGAAACTTGCGTGGCCCCTACAGGCACGTGCGCACCCGTCGGGTTCGCAAAATACGGCCCATTATATCCAGTAGTTCTAGTGGGATTTTTTTAATGCAAAAATATTTTGTTTTAGGTCTGTCAGTAATTTATTCCTGATTCCAAATGCTGTGTCAATTGTAAAAAACTCTTTCAATTATATAAATAGCCATGTATCTTGATCCAGGGCCTTCACTTTGACTTTATCTTTTCTCGCTGCAAAGTTCATTTGAAGCCTCAGAAGAACATGAAACCAAAAAGGCTTCCATTGATTTGGTCTAACATAAAAGTGAAGATGGATGAGACTGAGATGTTGTTAAAGCAATGGGATTAGTCAGTCTACTGATCCTCGTCCCCTTGTACTGCTGGACATGAGAAAGCCAATGAGTAGGGTCCAATCTTCAGCTTCACTCAGATCTACCTCAGGAAGCTCACATAAAGCAATCCAATAAAACCCCAGGGAAATGAAGAATGGTGTAGTGGTGCATCAATTTGGAAGTGGAACAGTATAGATTTACAATTATGATTGTCCAAAGGGGAAAACACTGACCTTATTCACTGGCTGTATTTCATTGAATGTAAAGTGCTTTGGGACCTCCTGAGGTCGTGATGGGCACCATATAATTGTGAATTCTTTCTTGTCTTCTTACTCCTGTTGTCATGACGAGGCAGCAAGTTACGGACAAACACTTTCTCACAGAGAGTGAGAGAAAATTTTAAAGGAACACCCCGCCCCCCACCACCCCCATCCCTCCAGACTGCTCCCATGCATCTCCTGTTGGTTGGTTGAACAGTGTCATTGTTAGATGTCTGGAGGTAGGCTGCCTCAGCAAAGAATGGGGCCCACCAGTGGAAGACCAACAGGTACAGATGAGAAAATAATAAATATCAACACCTGAGAAACGTGCCTTGCATTTAGCACAAGGGCTAGTGTTTTTTATGGGATCAGACACAGTTGCATTGTATCAATCCCCACAGAGCAAGTTTTGACTCTACTGTCTCAGCAGCAGTGAGGTTTTGGCCTTGGTTAGCCTTTGGCTTTCATTACCATGACCAAACCACTTGGATTGGTTGTCAGCGTGTTAGTAATATGCTTAATGCCACAAGCTAAATCCAAGGTTTGGGAAAAGCAATTACTGGGGACTAGAGATCAAACAATATAACAAACTGAAGTTCCCAGAAGTAATAATCAACCATGGGACTTAACTAATGAGCAGCTTCAAGCAGCTCATTAAAGTGGTGCCGAGCATTTCAGACCAAATTTGCTAAGCTTTTGGCCTAGCTCAGGTAACAGTACATGTCAATCGGGTATGGGCTCTTCAGAACTGGAAAAAATTACAGATGGACAGCATTTACATGGTGTTCTGATAGATGGTCCCAACGCCAAGCAACAATCAATCCCTCCCCCCATATTAGAACACTATGCATATTTTTGTGCTTCCATTTTCACCTGCCTTACCCCCACTTCCCACCCCCGTCTCAGCTATTTACACACTCTCTGTGTCTTGTAAATGTCAATCACTTTGCTTTCTCTCAATATGCTTCCTATTGTCTCATGTTAAATCACTTCGGCAATTTAACCATGTCCTTCCTGTTTTCCACCTAAGCACTTTATAGGTAATTCTAGTTGCTCCTCGTGTGTGTTTCCTCCCTCTTCCCTTTACTCTGATCCTTCTTAAATGCTGTTCATAGAGTCATAGGTGGAGAAATTCAGTATCGCCACGTTTGGGGCGTTATACTCGAGCGGGCGCGAAATTTAGCGCCCGGAGCAAATTATCGCCACCTACTGCTAAATTGACCTGCTTCACCCCAGGAGGTGCTTGGAGCACTAAAACAGGTGCTGCACGACTGTCCTAAGGTGCTAAGCCGGAGAAGCGAGGCACTACCACCGAGGGCGGGCGCAGCGCAGGTGTGGCCAGTTAATGATTGCACACAGACACGCTGGCACCGGTCAGCTCTTAAAGGGGAGGTTTGATCTTGGATTGCAGCGACACCCTGCGCATCAGAGCCCTGATTCTCGGCCTGGACAGACCTGCTGCCACATTCTAACGCCTAGGACCATGGAGAGGGCCAGGGAGCGAGCGCAGCGGTTCAGTGAGGGGGCCCTGCAGGTTCTGGTTGGCGCAGTGGAGCGCAGGCGATCTATCCTGTTTCCGGACAGTGGCAGGAGGCCGCTGCCCAACGACTATCGCAAAGCTTGGAGGGAGGTGGCTCACAGAGTGACCTCCAGCAGCATGGTGCCTAGGACCCCCGTGCAATGCAGGAAGAAGTTCAACGACCTCACTCAGGTCGTCAGGGTGAGTACCCTTTTCAGTATCATCTTCATCCCTGCATGTGCACCTCACTTTATGGCCAAAGGGTCCTGAAAGCCCCAATGCCCAGCCCTCATTCAACACCTATGGGCCTTTCATGAAACTCACACGCACATTCAGCACTTTACACTCTAAGGGCTATTCGACCATGGGAGGCAGTGCAGCCAAGATAAGGGCTTCACACTGTAAGGGCTATTCCACCATGGGAGGCAGTGCAGCCAAGATCAGGGCTTCACACTGTAAGGGCTATTCCACCATGGGAGGCAGTGCAGCCAAGATCAGGGCTTCACACTGTAAGGGCTATTCCACCATAGGAGGCAGTGCAGCCAAGATCAGGGCTTCACACTGTACTCAGAGCCCGTCCTTTCTCTTGCAGGGCAAGCTGGTCCATAACAGGAGGCAGCAGCAACGGACCGGGGGAGGCTGGCCTCACCTTCAAGACCTCAGCGATCTGGAGCAGCGAGTGGAGCGGATTATGGCAGGCCGGATGATTGGCCCCATCGCCACTGGAGATGCCGACCCCATTCTAAACAGCAATGGTAAGGTCATCACCTTTTTGACCTCTCTCCTTCCACTTGTGCCTCACACCAGCATCCTTTGCCACTATCGAATCAATAACCAATACAATGCAGTGCAGCACTCATGCCTCCCTCGCTGCCGCCCTGTCCTCACGCTAAAGCAACTCTTGTACCTCCCTGCTTTCAGATGCTGATTCGCCAGGTGAGGAGGCGGGCACTCAAGCTGCCACTGTGAGTGATTCTGAAGGCGAGGAGGAAGAGGAAGCCGGACCATCAGTGCCACCCTCAGCCGAGGCAGCCCATGGCCATAATGGGGACACGTCTTCCATAGAGGGGAGCAGGGGGGAAGGGTCTGAGGAGGGTGAAGCTCCGGGGCCCAGCGGGCTGCAGCAACACGGGGGGGTGCGGTAGGGAAGCTCGGCGGCCTTCTCCCCGGAGGGAGAGTCTGGCCTCCAGTCCTGCTACAGTGAGCGCAGAAGAGGTGCGGCTCCTTGCTGAAATGGGCGCCCAGGCAGAGCAGAGGCACACTGAGCTCATGGCTGCAGTGGCAAGGATGCCCGAATCCATTGAGTCACTGGCAAGGAGTGTCCAGGACTTCGGCGCAGCACTGGCAAGGAGTCTGCAGGACTTCGGTGCAGCACAGGCAAGGAGTCTGCAGGACTTCGGTGCAGCACAGGCAAGGAGTCTGCAGGACTTCGGTGCAGCACAGGAAGCACAGGCGGCTTCCACGCAAGTGCTTAGTGGTGTAATGCAGTCAGTGGCTGGTCTGATGCAGACGCAGATTGAGGCCACACGAGCACTCACTGCTGCCACCCTCGCTGGATCGGGCACGAATCGCCGGGGCCCTCGCCGCGCCGCAGCAGGCCAGCAGTCTGTGCTTCAGCAGATTGCTCCGCATGCTGCAGTGCTGCCCTGTGGGAGTGCCAGTGTGCCGTCTGACCAGGGAGTGGCTGTCCTCTGTCAGGATGGCAGCATTCCTGCTGCCAACACGGTCACTTCTCCACTGCAGCTGCCACCAGCTGTAGGACAGACTGCTGCTGCCCATGCAGAGTTGGAGTAGTCAGCAGCTGGGTCCTCCAGGCCCAGAGCTGATCCAGGCCGTACCTCAAGGGCATCTGCTGACTCAGTTTCTGACACTCAGCAGCCTTCGCCCAGCCTTGCTGCAGCCACTGGGGTCCCATTGCGGAGGAGCTGCAGGGTGGGAAGGGGCCAATCTCGCAAGCGAAGCAGATCACCCTCGAAGGGCAAAAAGTAGGAGGTGTGGCAAAATGCTGTTAAATTTTTTTAATGAAGGCCGAGGATCGTGGTCATTTTTTGTTTACTCTTTTGTTCATTGTCTCCAGGTTGTGAGAGCCAGTTATGTGTCTGACTGCTTTTTTTGGGGTTTCTCTGTATTACTTTGTCATGCGGGAAGGGCACACAGTTTGTTAAATAAAGAAGTGTCTTTATTCAGATTGTGCATGTTTGCTCTTTGAACTATTTGTTGCCTTGACCGGCTCAGGGGTTGCGGAACGGTTCCATTCATGTTCTTTCGATGGCACAAGCCATTCCCTCAGAGGGGGCCTAGAACCGACTTGCAATAAGCTGCTCCCGTCTTGGTGCTCCTCCTCCTCCTCCTCTGCTGATGCTCCAATGTCTGGTGGCAGTGGCTGAGTCCTGAGGATTGCCAGGTTATGCAGCATGCAGCACACTACAACGAAATGGGAGACTCGCTCAGGTGAGCACTGAAGGGCTCCCCCAGAATGGTCCAGACAGCGGAACCATTGCTTTAGCATGCCGATTGTGTGCTCAATGATGTTCCTGGTCGCTTGATGGCTCTCATTGTATCGTTCTTCAGCAGGGGTGCTGGGCGCACGGAGCGGGGTCATCAGCCAGGTGCACAGAGGATAGCCCTTGTCCCCGAGAAGCCAACCTCCTGGGTGAGCCGGGGCTTCGAAAAGGTCTGCCACAGAAGTCTGGCGCAGGATGAAGGCGTCGTGGCTGCTGCCTGGAAAGTGGGCATTGAAAGCTAGTATCAGCTGTCTGTGGTCACACACCAACTGGACGTTCAACGAATGGAACCCCTTCTGGTTGCAGTAATCCTCGGCATTCTCTTGCGGTGCCCGCAAAGCCACATGCGTGCAACCAATGGCGCCCTGGACCATGGGGAAGCCCGCTATTCTTGCAAATCCCATTGTGCGCTCTTGCTGCTTGTCCAGGGTCATGGGGAAGGAAATGTACTGACGTCTCCTTTTAAAGAGGGCATTCATGACTTGATGGATGCAGCAATGCACCGCGAACTGGGAGACATTGGCAATGTCCCCAGTAGCGGATTGGAAGGAGCCGGTGGCATAGAAGTTGAGAGCCACTGTCACCTTCACTGCCACTGACAGAGACGTCCTGCTCCTCAGTTGAGGCTGCAGATCTGACTTAAGCAGGTGGCAGAGCTCAGTGACCACCTCCCTGCTGAATCGAAGCCTCCGCAAACACTGCTCCTCAGACATGTTGAGGTATGAGAACTGTTGGTGGAATACCCTGGGAGGGTAATGCCTCCTGTGCCGATGCCTGTTGGCCCTCCTCCGTCTGGCCATGATTGGCACTCTCTCTCGACGTCTCTGAGCCCTCTCAATGCAATGGAGAAACCCAACGTTTCCATCCATTGCAGCCCCCATAGTATGTGGCCACTCAAGGTTATGCCAGTGAAAAATCAAACCAACTGCAAAGTTCTGGGCCGAAGCCAGAAGTACCTCTGCATGCGCTGTCTCAATGCAGAAAGCTCTCTCCCTTTGTCTCTGCAAATCTCTCTCTCTCTCACAGAAGGAGTGGTCCAAAAATGGCTACCACAAAGAAGCCAGGAAGAGCCCCCATTAAATAGCGCCCCCCCCAGCTCCACAGCGACTGGGAACCGTTCCGGTCAACCAGTCGCTGGGAGCGCCAGGCGGAAAGGAGGGGGGCGCCACTGAAGTTCCGGTTCGGGGCGCCCCAGGGGCATTGCACCATGAAATGACGTCAGGATCTGCGTGCGCAGCTGAGCAGGCGTTGCGGTTTTGCACTGCCTCTAAATGTCCGCTCAATTTCGCGAGAGGCGCAGGTCTCACCGCGCCCGGGCGCTAGCTGCATCGCGCCCCACTTATCGCCCTCTTAAGGCGCTAACGGATGGCGCTAACAACTGAATTTCTCCCCCATAGAGTCATAACGGCACAAAACAGCCCATCCAGTCCGCATCAGCTCTCTGTAGAGCAATCCAGTCAGTCCCATTCCCTCGCTCTATCCCCGTAGCCCTGCAAGTTTATTTCCCTCAAGTGCCTATCCAGTCTCCCCTTGAAAACATTGAGTGTCTCTGCTACCACCACTTCCGTCAGCAGCGAATTCCAGGTCATCACCACTCGCTGCGTAAAAAAGTTTCTCCTCACATCCCCCTGTATCTCTTGCCCAAAACCTTAAATCTGTGTCCCCTAGTCCTTGTACCATCAACTAGTGGGAGCAGTCTTTCCCTGTCTAGCCTATCCAAATCCGTCATAATCTTGTATACCTCTATCAAATCACCCCTCAACCTCCTTTGCTCTAATGAAAACAAATCCAGTTTCTCCAACCTGTCCTTGTAGCCAAGATCCCCCATCCCCGGAACCATTCTTGTAAATTTCCTCTGCACCCTCTCAAGGGCCTTCATATCCTCCCTTAAGTGTGGTGACCAGAACTGGATGCAATACTCCAGCTGTGGCATAACTAGCACTTTATGAAGGTTCAGCATAACTTCTCTACTTTTGTACTCAATGGGCAGGATTTTCATTGGGCCGTGGAGGCGGGATTGGAGGCGTGTGGGGGGTTAAAATCCCGAAATTGGGGGGCACGAACCTATCACGCACCCAACCCGCCTCCATGCCAGTTTCAAAGGAGGCGGGTACCCGACCCGCACTGGGACCCGCCTCCCCAAGGCGGGAAGGGGATTAGTGCCAATTAACTGCTTGTTAACAGGTAGTTAACAGGCAGTTTTTAGCCTAATCCCTATTTTTAGTGTTGAAGTGTGGGATTCCCGACAGCTCCAAACCACGCCAAGTTAGAGGAGGTGGAATGTCGGGATGAAGGGCTTGGAGGGGTCGAGATGCCCAGTGTTCAGGTGAGTGATGGGTGCATGAGTGCAAAGGTAAGTGTGTTTGGTGTGTGTAAAGTGTTTAAAGAAGTTTTACTTACCTTTACAGCCTTCCTTCCTTCAGTTCTCGGGAGTCCCTCATCTCACCGGCACAGAAAGCAGAATGGCTGCGAGCTGTCAAAAATTGCAGCATTCAGCTTTCTGTTCCAGGGAGATCTCTAAATCAGCCTGAGAGGAAGGAATTAACCTGGAGTACAGATTGTCAGTGTTGGACAGCTTCAAACAGCTGTGAAACGCTGATATTTCACCTGTCAAAAGGTCTTGACAGATGAACTATCAATCTGTGACGTCACCTGTTGCCGGGTGGCCCTTAATTGGCCTGCTGAGCCCGCTGGACGGGCTCAACAAGGTCAATCAAGTCAAAATCGTGTGGGTTGGCTAGAACTCGATGGAGGCGGGACTACAACCCCAAAAGTTGTAGTCCCGCCTCCTACCCGACTCCTCAATGAAAATCAAGCCCTATATCTCTATTTATGAAGCCCAAGATCCCATATGCTTTGTTAACCACTCTCTCAATATGTCCTGCCACCTTCAGGGACCTATTCACATTAACTCCCAGGTCCCTCTGTCCCTGCACACTCTTTAAAACTGTGCCACTAAGTGTATATTGCCTCTCCCTGTTCCTGTGAAGGAATAAGCAACGTAACCTATTCAGAAAAATACACCATCTTATGAAAGAGTTCTGGCCTTATTAAAACATGACAAACTGGGACTGGAAATTTAGAAACCTAACGATGAGATAGCTGTGAAAGAATTCTGGCTATTGGGATAAGACAGTTGTTGACCCTGAATAAATAACCTTATTGAAGCAGAAGGTGAAGGGCTCCAACAGGCTGACCTTTGGGAACAAAAACAATGGTTCACCCTGGATAAGGTGTTCTAATTTAAACTTCGTAAAGATGACATAAAATAAGGAACGCCTGCCCTTCATACCGTTCTATATGGTAAACTCAGAACACCTGAAGATGAGACACGATTCTGGAATATTACAAGCTGATGTGGCAGTAAGAATTGCAGAGGTCGGCAGAAAGATGAACAGGGATAATTAACTTGCATTAGCAGAAAACCTTAAAGGAAATACAACTGAAAAGGGTATAAATATTGAAGTCTCAAATGGGATATCAGACTCACTTTAATCAGGCAAAGTGATTCTCGACCACAGAGGCGGCTCTGTAGTCTCCAACTCTTTGTACCTCGGGGATCAAAGGTATTTGATATTGACGAATATCCTGTATAGAAAACTTTAAGAACTGTAATACTGTAGTGAAGTTAAGATTTAAAAGTAAGATTCTCTGTTAATAATATAGTATTTTTTCTCTTTTTAAAACTGTTAGCGTTGCGATTGACTGACGCGCCAACTGTAAATTGCATGTCGGTTCTTTTAATAAATCTCTATACTTTTAGAATTGTCTCACGTAAGTCTTCTGTATCAATAACTCGCAAACTCAATTTCTGTACACTCTTTGGTGAAGAGTTACAGAATTCTGAGGGTGTTTTCGGGACCCTCATAATATCCGGGACGTTACAGTCTAGCTAAACTTATTAAAAGCGCTATCTGGAGGCCAGTAACATTCTCGGGTTGCTCCTTTCCTTTAGGGAGAGATAGTCTGGACCTTTAGACCCAATTAAGCATCTTTGGGATTCGGCTACCTCAAACTTTAGTTGAAAGTGAATGTCTGAGAAATACGCCTGATCCAGGATAGCCCTAAAGGGGCTAGGACTAGTAAATATCCCTTCATTCCTTCTGCCAAAATGCATCACCTCACACTTCTCTGTATTAAATTCCATCTGCCACTTGTCTGCCCATTCTGCTAGCCTTTCTATGTCCTATTGCAGTTGATTGGTATCATCATCACTGTTTGCCATACCCCCAAGTTTGGTGTCATCGGCAAATTTAGAAATTCTACTCTGTATTCCAATATCCAGGTCAATTATATATCAAAAAAAACAGTGGCCCCAGCACTGACTCTTGGGGAACACCACTGTCTACCATCCTCCAGTCTGAAAAACAGCCATTTACCACAACTTGCTGTTTTTTGTCCTTAAGCCAATTCCTTAGCCAAGCTGCCACTGACCCACCTATTCCATGAGCTTCAATTTTGTTAACCAGCCTTCTATGTGGTACTTTGTCAAACGCCTTCCAAAAATCCATGTAGACAACATCCATTGCATTCCCTTCATCAATCCTCTCTGTTACTTCATCAAAAAATTCAATTCGATCAGTCAAACATGATCTGCCTTTTACAAATCCCTGTAGAAAAGTGGCTCATAAGGTTAGACTGAGTTCCTATTGAGCCTGTATGCCACCTCATATCTTTGGGTAGGCAGTGCGACCTTGGCCCCGATAACAACTCTGCGGCGGATTTGGAGCGGGGTGGGGCGGGATGGTTGGAGGTAGGTGCGACATCAGGTGGGAAACCCAGAAGAACTTTCAGTGCATCTCTCTGTGGCACCTGATTATAATATTACGTCCAGGTTTGGCGTCGAATGCACGGCAGCAGGCGTGGTGTGTACCCGCATGGTGCGATCTCAACTAGAGTATTTAAAGGGCCAATACAAAGATGGTATTTGGAGGAGTTAGGAGTCTGAACCAAGAGAGGGTGAAGTCTCAGCATGGATTCAGGACGGTCAAGGGTTGCACCTTGATTTAACGATGCATCGCTTGATGCACTGCTAGTCGGAGAGAGATACTCTTCCCCACCAACGGGAGGAAGAAACCTGCTGCTGCCACAAAGAAAGCATGGCTGGAGGTGGCCGAGGAGGTCAGCAGTAGGTGCATAGTGCCATGCTCATAGATTCACTGCAGGAAGCCTCTTAATGATCTAACCAGGTCAGGAAAGATAAGTACAGTTGCACATTTACCTACATCCCGCTGTGTGCATCACCCCACCCCCTCACTCTGCCTAGTCAAGCCTACTCCATCACATCACTCCTCACACCCACTTACCTTGCAAGCACACCCATTGTTCTCTTTCTATGCACTTCCTCACATCTCCATCTATCCATCCATCACTCCCACTCACCCTGATCGTTACGCAATTTGATGCCTCTCCCTGATCGTCAACCTCACCAAATGCACTGCATCCATCGGGTGAAAACATGCCATTACAGTTTCTCATAGGTTTATTCTTTCCACCATTGTAGGTGAAGAGAGCACAGAATGCTAGGGAGAGGGAGAGAACTGAAGGTGGTCCTCCACAGATTTCCCAGTTGACAACTTGCAGAGGAAGAAGCCCTGGAGATTAGTGGCATTTCGGCATCCCTGACCATCAGAAATCGGGAGATTGTGACCTCCCAGCTACCTGATGACACAATAAAATATCAGCAACCCACATGTCATACAACACGCAGTGATGTTGACTTGATTTCAGCAACGAGTGACATATGATCATCTTTATAATGTTAAGTTGCAATATTCTTACCGTGCCAGTACTAATTCAGATCTTTTCTCTCATCAGGTCCTTCATCTGTCCAGCAGCAGTCGGTGGACCTCCTGGACGTAGAATCCTCAGAGGAGCTGATTCCTTCTTAGGGTGTGCCACCAACAACAATAACCTGCATTTATATAGTGCCTTTAATGTAGTAAAACGTCCCAGGGTGCTTCACAGGAGTGTTATCAAAAAAATTGGACACCAAGCCACATAAGGCGACATTAGGACAGATGACCAAAAGCTTGGTCAAAGAGGTAGGTTTTAAAGAGCATCTTAAAAGGAGGAGAGAGAGATGGAGAGGTTTAGAGAGGGGACTCCAGAGCTTAGGGCCTAGGCAGCTGAATGCACGGCTGCCAATGGTGGTGTGATTAAAATCAGGGATGCGCAAGAGGCCAAAATTTGAGGAGTGCAAAGATCTCAAAGGTTTGTAGGGCTGGAGGAGCCTACAATACGGAGGGGCGAGGCCATGGAGGGATTTGAAATGAAGGATGAGAATCCCAACTAACTGCCGTACTGTACCCACTGAAGTGCGAGTTTCTGAGCTGGTGCATGGTACGCATGAGTTCTGTGAGCTCATCCAAAACTTTGCTGCCTGTGTCCTAACCCGCACCAAGTCCTGTTCACCCATCACTCCTGTGCTCGCTGGCCTACATTGGCTCCCGGTTAAGCAACACCTCGATTTTAAAATTCTCATCCTTGTTTCCAAATCCCTCCATGGCCTCACCCCTCCCTATCACTGTAACCTCCTTCAGCCCTACAAGCCTCCGAGATATCTGCGCTCCTCCAATTCTGGCCTCTTGAGCATCCCCAATTTTAATCGCTTTACCATTGGCAGCCGTGCCTTCAGCTGAGGCAGACCTAAGCTCAGGAATTCCCTCCCTAAACCTCTCCGCCTCTCTACCTCTGTTTCATAGAAACATAGAAACATAGAAGATAGGAGCAGGAGTAGGCCATTTGGCCCCTCGAGCCTGCTCCACCATTTAATGAGATTATGGCTGATCATCCAAACTCAGTACCCTGTCCCTGCCTTCTTCCCATATCCCTTGATCCCTTTAGCCTTAAGAAATATATCTAACTCCTTCTTGACTATATTTCATGAATTGGCCTCAACTGCCTTCTGTGGCAGAGAATTCCACAGGTTCACCACTCTCTGGGTAAAGAAATTCCTCCTCATCTCTGCCCTAAATGGCTTACACATTATCTTTAGACTGTGACCCCTGGTTCTGGACTCCCCCGCCATCGGGAACATCCTTCTTGCATCTAGTCTGTCTAGTCCTGTTAGAATTTAATAAGTTTCAATGAGATCCCCTCTCATTCTTCTAAACTCCAGCGAATATAAGCCCAATCGACCCAATTTCTCCTCATATGTCATTCCTGCCATCCCAGGTATCAGTCTGGTGAATCTTTGCTGTACTCCCTCCATGACAAGAACATCCTTCCTCAGATAAGGCAACCAAAACTGCACACAATACTCAAGGTGTGGTCTCACCAAGGCCCTGTACAACTGCAGCAAGATATCCTTGCTCCTGTACTCGAATCCTCTCGCTATGAATGCCAACATACCATTTGCCTTCTTAACCGCCTGCTGCACCTGCATGCTTACCTTCAGCGACTGTTGCACAAGGACACCCAGGTCTTGTTGTACTTCCTCTTCTCCCAATCTATTGCCGTTGAGAAAATAATCTGCCTTCCTGTTTTTGCCACCAAAGTGGATAACCTCCTTTAAGATGCTCCTTAAAACCTACCTCTTTGACCAAGCTTCTGGTCATCTGTCCTAATGTCTCCTTATGTGGCTCAGTGTCAAATTTTGTTTGATAACGCTCCTGTGAAGCACCTAGGGACATTTTACTTTGTTAAAGGTGCTATAGAGATGCAAAGTAGTTTTTGTTGTTACGTGCATGCTGCCAAACACGCCCGAGTTAAACCCGGAAGTCGGCACGTTGGAGCCGGCTTCCCGACTCGCTGACATTTTCGCCGACCTGAACCCTCGACCTGGACCTAAACCCATGCACTCCTCAATGTTAATTCCCCTCTCCACCCCCCCCCCTTGTGTTTCCTGCATCAGTACCTTGCTTCAGTTTATGGTTTAGGATTAATTTTTGTCCCTTGCATTTGCAGTTTTTGACAAACATTTGGCATGCTAACCATTTCTCCTCCATATTATATCTCAATCTCAATCTCAGCTGCACTCGAGGGAAGCAGGTAAAGACTAATGAAGGGCTCTGCTGCTGCCAGACCAGTTCTCTTTATATTTAAGCGGGCACACCTACCATGATTCCCATGATGCACAGACAATAGTCTTTTGTTCAATAGAGTAATGATAGCTCATCCATTATAAAAAGACTTTCATTACCAAACCTTGAAGGACAAAGTATCCAGATTTTGGTTGTTTAAACAATGATGTAAACAACACCTTGGGGCAATGGGAGGCACAGTGCATCACTATAACACTAATTCAGGAACCAAATTCTGACTATTGTTTTCCTTGCTATCCCTTTGAGTTTCATTCTCTCTATCTCTCATTCTCTCTCTCTGTCCCTATCTTTCTCTTTCTCTATCTCTCTTTCTCTCACTCACCCACACACAACCTGCTTCACTCTTTGTTTGTCTCTTTATCTGTCTGCCTTTCTCTTTGCCAGTCTGTCTCTGATGTATTTTCCCTTGTTCTCGCTATCTCTGGCCGGAATTTTCCCAGTCCCGAGCATGCGGGTTTAGGGGCGGGTCAGCAGTAAAAATTGCCGAAATTGCCAGCGCGTCAGGGTGCGTTTCCCAGCGCGCCACGGACCCGCTTGGCAGAGGCGGACGACCTCACTAAAGTACTTAAGTGCTTGTCGAGAGACCCTTAAGAGGCTTTTTAACAGCAGCTTTTGGCTTTAACTTCTTGAGCACGGGATTCACGCACCTCGGGAACCTCGCCTGCGAAGGGGAGGCGGAAGCTCAGTGGCCATTGTGCGAGTCCATTCATTGACAGCTGGGAAACACATATAAATAGTTCCACATTACACCTGCATACTTGGCTAATAGAAAGGCTCTTGCTGACTCCATTTCGTCCACAGATTTGGGTGTCAGAAGTTTGCAGGTCATTTCGCAACCTCGGAAGCCACTCTCACTACATTGCTAGTCACTATCACAACATTGAGGGATTGGGCCTCTGTTCTCCACTTTACCTGCCATCTATTACATCAGCATAGCTGCCGCTTATGCTGTCTCACTTTGGACCTCAGATTCGGTTCAAGATGAGCCCCAGCACCAGCCACACCAGCAGCAGCAGGAACCACAACAGCAGCCTTCTCCTCAACGACCTGATCCTCCACAGGTGAGAGGGGGTCAGCACAGGGCTGCATCACGCCGGAGGCAATACCCCAAACACAGGGTATACAGACAGAGGATGAGCTTCCTGGACATGACTGAGCAGCAGTGCTTGATGAGGCCCAGGTTGTTGCAGTGTGGTAAACCACTGTGTTGTATATTGCCACCTCTGGGTGGCGCTGTGTATGGAGGCATGCCTCAGCTGACTCCACCCACCACTGTGTGGGTTTCGTTCAGACTTGTTCAGTCACTCACGAAGAAGCATGGTCTCTTCTTAGCTAATAAAAGCCTTATTCATCTCTTCTTTCGACTCATCATCTCTTCTTCGACTCATCACCTTTTATGAAGTAATTGATAAGCGTATCAATTTTATTAGCTAAAAGTTAAATGGCGACACCTGAGGAGCAACAACAGCAACGGATACAGCAGACATTGCTGAGAGCCCTCAGACCACCACGCCTGGACCTCGACCCTCAAGATGTGGGTGCATCAGCCAAGTTTGAACACTGGCTGAGCTGCTTTGAATCCTTCCTCGCAATCTCACAGGTTACAGAGGAGGATCACAAACTGAAAATTTTGACCGCCCAGGTGAGCCATCAAGTATATATGCTAATCCGGGACTCTAATACGTACGTGGCGGCCCTCGAGCTACTAAAAGGGCAATATACGCGCCCAGTGAACACAATTTACGCCCGACACCTCTTGGGATCCCGCAGGCAGCAACCGGGAGAATCGGTAGGGGCATTTGCACGGGCGCTACTGGCACTCTGCAGAGACTGCGATTGTAAAGCGGTAACGGCTGTGGAGCACGCGCAGGGACTCGCCTGTGATGCCTTCGTCAGGGGCCTCCAGTCAGACCACACCCGGCAGAGACTGCTAGAAAGCAAGGAACCCGACCTGAAGACGGCCATTGCCCTTGCGCTCTCGTTAGAGGAGGCCCACCGAAACCTCGAGGCATACCCCCGTAACGGCGCCGAGACATGGCAATCGAAACCGTGGGACACGGGACCGCCGCCCCCGGCACCAACCGCTGCAGCGACCCAACCGAGACAGCAGCCTCCGGTAAGAACTGCTTCGATGCCCAGTAACCAGGCCCAAAAATGCTATTTCTGTGGCCAGTTAAAACATCCCAGAGCGCACTGCCCAGCTAAGACAGCTACCTGCTCGGGCTGCGGGAAGAAAGGCCATTGCGCTAACGCCTGCAAGGGGAAGCCAGCCAGCAGCGCAGCATGCGGGCCGTGGGAGCAGCCATCTTATCCGCCATTTTGTGTACCCCCGGCCGCATGGCATCCGCCGCCATCGTATCCAACGCACTCAACCGCCATTTCGTCACCGGAACCGACCACCGTCTCGGCGGATGACTATAGTGACTCACTAAGCCACATACTGGCCTCCGTGACGCTGGATCAAGGCCACCCTCACCATCTATCCAGCTCCATGATGGATATCGCGGTAAACGGCCGCGCCACCAGTTGCCTGATCGACAGCGGGAGCACACAGAGTTTCGTCCACCCCGACACGGTACGTAGCCACTCCCTCACGATTCTGCCAACGCACCATCGCATTTCTATGGCGTCCAAGTCCCAGTCAATGGACATCAGCGGCTACTGTGTGGTGACCCTGTCAGTAGGGGGCACTGAATATCAAAAATTTAAACTGCTAGTCCTGCCCCGTCTTTGCGCTGCCGTCCTGCTAGGGTTGGATTTTCAGTGCCACCTTAAGAGTGTCACACTAGCATACGGTGGACCCCTCCCCCCACTCACAGTCTGCAACCAACAACTTTTAAATCGCCCGCTGCAAACCACCTGCAGCCTTTCCACATTAAAAGTCCCCCCCCTCCCCTGTTCGCTAACCTCACCCGCGACTGTAAACCCATCGCTACCAAAAGCAGGCGGTACAGTGCCGGGGACAGAGCTTTTATCAGCTCTGAGGTGGAGCGGCTCTTGAAGGAGGGCATTATCGAAGGTAGCACTAGCCCCTGGCGAGCCCAGGTTGTAGTCGTTAAAACCACTGCAAAACGCCGCATGGTAATCGACTACAGCCAAACCATAAACCGGTACACCCAGCTGGACGCGTACCCCCTCCCTCGCATATCTGATATGGTCAATCAGATTGCGCAATACAAAGTATTCTCCACCATCGACCTTAAGTCAGCGTACCACCAGCTGCCCATCCGCCATGAGGACCGCCAGTATACTGCCTTCGAGGCAAACGGCCGCCTCTACCACTTCCTTAGGGTCCCCTTCGGCGTCACCAACGGGGTTTCGGTCTTCCAAAGGGAGATGGACCGAATGGTTGACCAGAACGCGCTGCGGGCAACCTTCCCCTATTTGGATAACGTCACCATCTGCGGCCACGACCAGCAGGACCACGACGTTAATCTAGCAAATTTCCTCCGTACGGCCCAACGGCTGAACCTAACGTACAATAAGGAAAAATGTATGTTTCACACCAAGCGCCTGGCCATCCTCGGCTGCGTGGTGGAGAACGGAGTCATCGGGCCCGACCCCGACAGAATGCGCCCCCTAATGGAGCTACCCCTTCCCCACTGCCAAAAAGCACTGAAGAGATGCCTGGGGTTTTTCTCCTACTACGCCCAGTGGGTGCCCCTCTATGCAGACAAAGCCAGGCCCCTCATCAAAGCCACCTCCTTCCCCCTGACACCAGAGGCGTGTGCAGCCTTCACTCTTATCAAGAACGATATCGCGAAGGCCGCAATGCACGCGGTGGATGAGTCCATCCCCTTCCAAGTGGAGAGCGATGCCTCCGACTTCGCCCTAGCCGCGACCCTTAACCAGGCGGGCAGACCCGTGGCCTTTTTCTCAAGGACCCTCCAGGGCCCCGAGACGAGACACTCCTCCGTCGAAAAGGAGGCCCAGGCTATTGTAGAAGCGGTGCGTCACTGGAGGCATTACCTGGCCAGGAAACGATTTACCCTGCTCACTGACCAGCGTTCAGTAGCTTTTATGTTTAATAATAAGCAGAGGGGTAAAATCAAGAACGACAAGATCTTGAGGTGGAGAATCGAACTCTCCACCTACAATTATGATATCTTGTATCGGCCAGGGAAACTCAATGAGCCCCCAGATGCCCTATCACGTGGTACATGCGCCAACGCGCAGAGTGATAGGCTGCAGTCCCTCCACAATGACCTCTGCCACCCGGGGGTCACCAGGTTTTTCCATTTTATCAAATCCCGTAACCTGCCCTACTCCATCGAGGAGGTCAGGACCATGACCAAGAGCTGCCAAATCTGCGCCGAGTGCAAACCGCACTTCTATAGGCCGGACAGAGCAAGCCTGATCAAGGCCACCCGCCCCTTCGAACGCCTGAGCGTCGATTTTAAAGGGCCCCTCCCCTCCGCTGACCGCAATGTGTACTTCCTCAACATAGTTGATGAGTACTCCCGTTTCCCCTTTGCCATCCCTTGCCCAGACATGACCAGTACCACGGTCATCAAGTGTCTGAATGACATCTTCGCTCTGTTCGGGTTCCCCAGCTATATACATAGCGACAGGGGCTCATCGTTCATGAGCGACGAACTTCGGCAGTACCTGCTAACAAGAGGTATCGCCACGAGCAGGACCACCAGTTACAACCCCCGGGGGAACGGCCAGGTGGAAAGGGAGAACGCGACGGTTTGGAAGGCAGTCCTCTTAGCACTAAAATCTAAGGGCCTTCCGACCTCCCGCTGGCAGGAGGTCCTCCCTGCAGCGCTTCACTCCATTCGGTCACTGCTTTGTACTGCCACTAATGCGACCCCTCATGAGAAAATGTTCGTTTTCCCCCGGAAGTCTACATTGGGAACCTCGCTACCGGCATGGTTGACTTCTCCTGGGCCCGTCCTACTGCGGAGGCACGTGAGGACGCATAAAACGGACCCCCTGGTCGAGCGGGTGCACCTCCTACACGCCAACCCCCAGTATGCCTGGGTGACATACCCAGACGGGCGGGAGGACACGGTCTCCATACGAGATCTCGCACCCTCGGGTACCCCTGAATTACCACCGTTATCCCCCTTACCACCGTTATCCCCCTTACCACTGTTATCCCCCACCACCCCTCCCAACCCAACCCCTGCAGACGGCATGCCAAAGCCCCAGGAATCTTCGCCAACCACCCAGACACCAGACCCGACGTCGGATGCTGCAACACCACCGCCGCCACCACGACGATCAGGACGTCAGACAAGGCCTCCTGATAGACTTAACTTGTAGTACCCTTCACCCCGCCGGACTTCACATTAAACAAGGGGTGAATGTGGTAAACCACTGTATTGTATATTGCCACCTCTGGGTGGCGCTGTGTATGGAGGCATGCCTCAGCTGACTCCACCCACCACTGTGTGGGTTTCGTTCAGACTTGTTCAGTCACTCACGAAGAAGCATGGTCTCTTCTTAGCTAATAAAAGCCTTATTCATCTCTTCTTTCGACTCATCATCTCTTCTTCGACTCATCACCTTTTATGAAGTAATTGATAAGCGTATCATGCAGACATTTGTAGCTTGCTGGAACAAGGCCTGCTGCCCAGAGGACCTGGTGGACATGCCTTACCAGTGGCTGTCAAAGTCACCACCACCCTCAACTTCTTCACCTCAGGCTCCTTCCAGGGATCTGCAGCAAACATTTGCAGAGCCCACAGTTGGCTGCCCACAGATGCATCACCCAGGTGATCGATGCCAGGTTTGACAAGTCAGCCAATTATGTCAACTTTGCCACTGATGCAGCCCGTGTTTACTGAGTGGGCCCTCGGCTTTGTCGCTCTGGCTGGCCTCCCACAGGTGCAGGGCATCATCGACTGCGCACGTGTGGCCATCAAGGCATACCCACATCACCCAGGAGTGTTTGTGAACCACAAGGGCTTCCACTCCCTCAATATGCAGTTTGTCTGCAACCATAAAAAGATGCTCATGCATGTGTACGCCAGATTCCCTGGCAGCTGTCATGACTCTTTCGTGCTGTTGTATGAAAGCATTCAAGCATAGAATCAGGTAGACAGGCTCATAACTGTGATCTTTACTTTATTTGTAAAATGGCCGACTGCAGCTTTCCCGGGTAATTCCCATAATGCAATGCACATTACATTACCGTATTAACTGGTGTTAAACTCGCACACTACATTACCGTATTGACTGGTGTCAAACTCGCAATCAATACACAATATCCCCCTTTTCCTTGGAAACAAACTTGCAGTTTACAAACAGTTGCTTACAATAACACTGCATAACTCATTTGATTTATAAACTTTTTACAAACTTGTGTCTTACCACACAACTAAATAATTCCCAGGTTTAAACATTTAACATCACCCATGCAGTTCTCGCACAGTTTATGTTGTGACATAATCAGACAGTCTTTGGGGTTTTCTTTTAACCCTTTGAGGTCTGGCTGTATTGGGTATGTCTGACATGTTGGTGTCAGTGGGTATTGCCTGTGTCACAGTGATATGTGTGTCAGGGTCTACTATACTGTCCTCAGTCCCTTGTGTTTCCTCCTGCTCATGGCATATCTCCTTTGGTCCATTGGTTCTGTATTTCTTCACAAACGTAGTGTTTCTCGAGTAGCGTGCTCCGTCTGGAGATTCCACTACTACTTGACTCCCTGTTTCACTCAAAACTTTGTGGGGTGTGGCATTAAAAGGAGTGGTGAACTTGTCCACTTTGTCCTGCCGTACCAGCACCGTGTCGCCAACTTCCAGTATTGTGTTCTCCGCTGTTCATCTGCGTACAGTTTGGAATTGCCTTTTTGTTCTGCATCCCGGTCACGTACTTCCATGTCTGCGCGTGACTCTGTGATGTCTGGCAGCTTTCCTCTCATTTTCCGTTTAAAGAGCAGCTCTGTCGGGCTCTTTCCTGTCGTGGCATGGTCAATGCTCCTGTACACAGTCACATATGTTCTAAGTTCACGTTTCCAATCTAGTCCTTCTGACTGAGTAATTCTGATTCTCTTCATCAGCGATGCATTCTGGCGCTCGACTTCTCCGTTAGCCTGAGCCCATTTTGCTGTCGTTTTCAGGTGTTTGATCCCGTTGTTTTCACAGTATTCTTTGAATAATTCAGATCTGAATTGGGGACCATTATCAGATTTGCAGGTGATTGGCAAACCATGACGGCTGAAGATTGACTAAACTATCAATAACCTTCTCTGTTGTTGTGGAGGTCATGATGTCGTATTCATAGTAGCGACTATAATAATCAACTACCACAAGAATGGAGTGGTTGGATGGCAAGGGTCCCAGTAAGTCTATAGCTACATCCTGCCAGGGGCCCTCCGGTAATGGTGTTGGTCTCAACGGTTCAGGTGGGTCGGGTCTGGCTACTATCTGACAGCCGTGGCACGCTTTACAGTGTTTTTCAGCTGCCTTGTCCATGCCAGGCCACCAAACCTTGGTCCTGAGATGTTGCTTTGTTCCAACTATTCCCAAGTGTCCTTCATGTGCTAACACCAGGGCTCATGCATGTAACACTGTGGGTAGCACGATGCGTGTTCCCCGAAGAACTAGGTACCCCACTATGCACAGCTTGTTTGCAATTGCTGCATAAGCTTTACAGTTCTCAAAATGTCCGTTTGTGATTGCCTTCTGTACCTCAATCAGCTCTGGGTCGGTAGCAGAGGCTTCCTCCACCTCTCTAGTAGTGAGTGCTTTTGGTGTCGCACTCACAGCTACAAATCTCACGTATTCATCTGAGCCATGAGAATGTCTCTCCTGTTTTGCTGTCTCCCCCAGCAATCGTGACAGTGGGTCTGCAATGTTTTGCTTGCCTGGAATGTGTATCACCTTAAAATCGTACGGCTGTAGTCTAAGTACCCATCTCTCTATACGGGCACAGGGTTTAGAGTGTGGGCCGTATATCACTTGTAATGGCTTATGGTCAGTTACCAAGTTAAATTTTCGGCCATACACATATGGATGCAGCTTCTCACAAGCCCATACAAGAGCTAAGGCCTCTCTCTCTGTTTGAGAGTATTTCCTCTCACAGTCTGTTAAACTACGACTTACATAGCATATTGGCACCTCTTGTCCCTGTTGGTCCTGAACTAGTACTGCGCCTAAACCTACAGCACTGGCATTTGCTATCACCTTGGTTGGTGCGTCCTTATCAAAATATGCTAAAGTGCCGGCTCTGGCCAACTCTTCCTTGAGTGCACTGAATGACTCTCTGTTGTGATCCAAATTTAAATGGTGTGTCTTTTCTCGTCAGGTGTCGCAGTGGCTCTGATAGCGTTGCAAACTGCGGGATGAATCTGCTACTGTACCCAACGAGTCCCAAGAAACTCCTCACCTCTGTAGCATTCCCTGGTTCCCGAGCTTCTGCCACCACTCGCACTCTCTCTGCTGTTGGTCCGATGCCCTTTTCAGACAACAGGATTCCCATGAAAATCAATCGGTCCATGTTGAATTGGCACTTCTCTGAGTTTAGTGTCAGTCCACTTTCCATTAGTCTGGTCATGACAGCGTGCAGGCATCTGTCGTGCGTTTGCTTGTTGTGTGCATGCACGATAATGTCGTCTGAGATGTTTTCAACACCCTCTATTCCAGCGAAGGCATTAGCTATCTCATGCTGATATTGCTCACTAGCTGAAGATACACTGAATATCAGCCTCTTGTACCTGTATACTCCGTTATGTACTGCAAACGTTGTGATTTCTCATGACTCAGGGGTCAGTTCTAGCTGGTGATAACCCCATTTCAGGTCTAGCTTACTAAACACCATCGAGCCGTTCATACCTTGGAGTATCTCATCAACGGTGGGGATTGGATATCACTCCCTCACTTGTAGGATTCGCAAAATTGGACTTTATATTAATAAGGGTCAAATGGCAGAAGCGGCCATGATTTTAAAGACTGTTTTAAAAGAAGCCCAGAAAAAGGGGCATACAAAATGGCCGCCATACCATGTGACCAGCTTATTGGGACACTTTAAAATGATTCCTGCGCAACCTCAGACAGATTTGTGGATTCAACCTACAGCAAGTTCTGGAAGCCGTTCCTGAGAGAACGAAACCAGACCCACACATATGCATATGGATTAGATGCAGATCTAGTCAAGATCGGCCTGGAGACAGAGGCCATCAAAATGTTGCCCCAGACAAAAGGGGACAATTTCATATTCATGAGAACAGCACCCAGGACTAGATAACAAGATCAGCAGGCCATTAAAAACAATGAAGGTAATTCCAGACCAGAGATGGGCCTGTTACCAGCCGTTTAAGACATTTAAAAAATATAATGGCTACCCCACTGTGCTCGCACCCCGCCAAAAATAAAACAAAGACTAACCTGATTTTGGGCGGGAAGTGGAGCCTCTGGAAGAAAGGTATATCTGGAGAGACTTTTCGGCAGTTGGACACACTCGGGACAGGCAGGCTCGGAGCTTGAGCTGGGTCAGACACGCCGGGTTGGAGAGCTGGAAACACGCAGCTTGAATCCGGACAGCCAGAAGAAGAAGCAGGCACTCGCAGGAGGAAGAAGAAAGCCAACATTGAGAAGGCCGTCTCGAAACCGGCGTTCCGCCCCGGGGAAGCACATCGGGAGATCATCGACCATCCCTGGGCCGTTGCCGGAACGAGAGGCCATCGACCCAACTTGGGAGAAGAGACAAAAAAATAAAGGTCCCAAGAGGAGGAACCTTCCAGCCACCCCGGCTCGGGAGAAGAGAAAAGAAACTGAAGAAGCGATGGGAGCCAGCCCAAGGCTCCTCTAACCAGGGTCGAGCCGACGATCCTCGACCCCGCCGACATCCAGGCTCGCCGGTGTCCAGCCGCCCCTGACCCCCACCTCAGGAGAGAGGTGTGGCGCAGCTCGCAGGGGCTCCACGATCCACGTGGAGACGAAACGCCCGAAAGGACCAAACACAGACTCGATTTCAAAACCTTGCACTTCCTAGTGGGATTGGTGAGCATGTTTCTGGCCCTTCACAATCAGATCTAGGTAGGTTTAATGAGGGGGTGGATTTAAGGGTACAATTAACATGAGTTGTTGTCCCTCGATGTTCCGTGTGTTTCCTTATTTCATGATGATCTTTGTAGAGTATAAGATGTCTATATTTGCCTTAGTTAGTACTGTGTAGTTATGATTTGTTTGTGTGTGTTTTTCCCTCCCATGTACTCCCTTATGTGCTTGCATTTGATTTGATATTTTTCCTTATGCAATAAAATTTCATTTTGCTTCATCAAACTTGGTCTACAAGAGTTTTCTCTACATTGTAGTTCCTGCGCCTAAGTCCAGAGTATAGAATCTAAGGGGCGAGTGGGTCGAACCACTCAAGGTTTACTGTGCAAGAGAGAAAGGCCTCTAGAGAGAGAAACCTCAGGGAAACCTCTCGAGGAAAACCCCTTACACACAATTGCCTGGTTTGCTCGTCTCATGTCTAGGCATAACCTTACATCCTTATCCGCTTTTGGTACAATAACCACAGGATTTACCCATGGGGTGGGACCAGTTACAGGTTCGATAATGTCCATGTCCCTCAATTGTTTTATTTTGGCCTCTACTGCCCCCCTTAAGTTGAATGGTATACGCCTGAATGGCTGGGCCACAGGCTTCACTTGTGGGTCGATATACAAACTGATCCATTTTGTGTTCAGCCTTCCTACTCCCTGGAACACCTTTGGATACCGCTGTTCTAGTAGCTGTCTTACATCTACCACAGCTGAGACATCTGCACCTATTTTTAAAACTCCCAGTTTCATGGCTGTCTCCCTTCCTAGCAACGGCTCTCCATGGCCTTTAACCACAATGAACTCGGCCTGCTCAGTTCTCTTACCTATTGTAATCCCACATGTGAATACACCTTTAACTGACAGTGGTCGGCTAGAAGCATAAGAGAATAACTTTCTCTCTGTCTTAGGGACATGTGACTGACACTTAATGTGTTCTGACTTTAATCCTTCCCATGTATTCTCATCTATCACATTATTGGTTGCACCCGAATCAATTAACATTCTCAGGTTTACTCCCCCCACACAAAAGGTAAGTCTCTCTGTCACGTTATTTCCAGTAACAGCAAATGCACAGTTATTTTGTTCCTCTACATTGTTCACACTGTGTTTCTTTGTACCCTTTGTGCGGCATACTTTGGAGAAATGATCCTTTCCCTTGCACTTATGACACATTTGTCCGCGTGCTGGGCATTTCGGATCTCTGCCGATGTGGTCTGTGTGTCCACATCTGTAACATTTCCTTTCGTTCCTATCGCCATTTCCCTTTGGTTTCTCTGTCGAGCTTTTCGCATAATACCCTCTTTTCTGTGTAACACGACGAACAGTATCTGTCTCCGCCTTCTCTGTACATGACATGGCTGACATCTGCTCCTCGACGTTTTCACATTGTGAGGCCAATTGCAACGTGCGGGCGAGCATTAGACCATGCCCTTCCTCTAGCAATTTCCTCCGCACATTGGCTGATGTGCACCTACTCAGGATAGCATCTCTCATTTGATTATCTGCACCCCCCCAAAAGCACAGTCTTTAGCAGCCTGCCGCAAGCAAGTAGCAAATTGTTGCACAGTCTCACCTGCCTTCTGGGACAACTTATGAAAAGTCTGTCTAGCAAATGCTGTGTTGACCTGGGGCATGAAGTAGTGATTCAAAGCACTAACCGCCGCCGTGTAGTCTGCTGGCTCTCCTGTGTCCGGTAGAGTCGAAAAGATATCCTGGACATCTGGTCTTGCTAGGTGTAGAAGTAGAGCTCTTCTCCTCTGCTTTGTGGCAGCTGTAGAGGTATCGTCGATAATGAGTCCTTTGTCGTCGGCATAAAGCTCAAAAGACGTTAACCACCTCGCCCATCTTGGACCCAACGTGGCTGGCTCGGCAAAGCATGCAAAATTTTGAATGCCGGTCTTCTCCATCCTAGCTAACTAAAACTTGGGCAACTACCTATTTAAAAATGATTCCGTTCGTTACCCTCGTCGCCAATGTTGTATGAACGCATTCAAGCATAGAATCAGGCAGACAGGCTCATAACTGTGATCATTACTTTATTTGTAAAATGGCCGACTGCAGCTTCCCCGGGTAATTCCCATAATGCAATGCACATTACATTACCGTATTAACTGGTGTTAAACTCGCACATTACATTACTATATTGACTGGTGTCAAACTCGCAATCAATACACGACACGTGCTGCGCCAGACCACCCTCCTTCAGTTCTTCGCACCTCCAAACAGACTTACCGGCTGGCTGCTTGGAGACAAGGGCTATCCACTGAAGATGTGGCTGATGACACCCTTGAGGAGGAGGAGCATTATAATGACAGCCACATGTCCACCAGATGTGGCATAGAGCAAGCAATAGGCATGCTGAAGATGCGCTTCAGATGCCTTGACAGATCTGGAGGAGCCCTTCAGTACACATCAGCCAGGGTCACTAGAATCATCGTCATTTGCTGCGCACTGCACAACATAGCACAGCAGCGAGGATTGGAGCTGCAGGAGGAGCAAGGTGCAGAGCGCACAGCATCTTCAGAGGAGGAGGAGGAACTCAAGGTGGAGAATGTTGAATCCGTGATTCTTAAAGTATGATGTTTTCCAATAACTACACGGAGGCTGTAACTTAACAATTAACAGGTATTTACTGGAGGAGGGTAGTCTAAAGACTGACAGTACAGAGGCATGCTCAAGGCTTATATACAGGTGTGGTCACTGCCAGTACTACAGTATACAGGAGCTGTAAAAGTAGTTCTCTCTTAAAGGTACATACACTACAATTCCTCCCCTTTTAGATTAGCAGTACCCATAATGTTCAAATAACAATTAACACTTTAACATGCACATTAAACTGAAATAGTCCATTTATAGATTCAGTCTTGGGGCGGCTTCCTGATCCTTTCTGGATAGCGCCTTTCCTGAGGTTCTTGTTCTTGGTGCGGAGGCGATTCTGGCCCCTTTTCGTCGGTTATTTCATCAGTTTCCACTGCTACTGTTTCTGAGGTAGATGCTACCGGTATGTCGGGTTCATCCCCAGGGATGGGAGACATAGGGTTGACTTGTTCCTGTGACGCTAAGATCTGGTCGACGTGGCGTCTCACAATGTTCTCCCCGACATCCACTGTGTACATTAATGGCCCCTGCCGTGTGCATATCGTTCCTGGTTACCATTTCTCTGTTCGGTAGTCACGGGCCAAGACTGGTTGTCCTACACTGAAGCTCCTTGTCGGCTCCTCATTGATGTGCTGGAATTGTTTATCCTCAACATTCCTTCGCACATTTGGTCTGAGCAAATCCAGACGAGATCTCAACCTTCGGTTAAAGAACATCATGGCCGGGGTCTGGTTGGTAACTGCATGTGTTGCATTTCTGTAGGCTAACAGGAAATTGTCCACCTTATGCTGTAGTGGAATTTCATCATTGCACATGGCCTTTATCGCCTTTTTAAAGGTTTGTACGAACCTCTCAGCCAATCCATTTGTGGCTGGATGATACGGGGCGGATGTGTAATGCCTTACCCCATTCCTTCTCATAAATTTCCGAAACTCTTCGGACACAAACTGTGGTCCATTATCAGAGCAAATCTGCTCTGGCAAGCCGTTCCTGGCAAATATGGTCCGTAGGACTGCAATCGTTTTCTCTGTAGTGGATGAGGACATTTTTATCACCTCAGGCCATTTTGAGTGAGCATCCACTGCTATTAAGAACATTGAGTCCATGAATGGACCAGCAAAATCAATATGCACCCGTTGCCATGGAGAAGAGGGCCACTCCCATGGGTGTAGAGGGGCATGTGGTGGTGCATTTTGGACCTTCTGACATCCTGAGCAGCTCTTGGTTAGGTCCTCGATTTGTTGATTGATCCCCGGCCACCACACATAAGCCCTAGCAAGGCTTTTCATTTTCACCCCTCCCAGATGACCTTCATGAAGCTCATTGAGCACTCTCTCCCTTAACTTGGGTGGAATTACCACTCGGGATCCACACATCACTGTCCCCTAGCATACTGGCAGCTGTTCTCTTCTGGATGAGAATGCTGGCAACAGTGAATCGCCATGTGTTGGCCATTCCCTCACCGTCAAATCATATACCCAAGACAGTGTCAGATCATTGCGGGTCACCTTCTATATATCCGCGTTAGTTACTGGCAATTGTTCAATTATTGACGAATAAAATATCTCGATAGGGTCCACTGCTGGTGCTTCCTCCACAGTAGGCAGTGGCAGGCGTGATAGCCCATCAGCGTTTCCATGCTGTTTCGTGCCTTTATATTCTATTTCATATTGGTTCGCCCCTAGAAAAAGGGACCATCTTTGTAACCGTTGTGCAGTCATCACCGGAACGCTCTTCTTTGGATTGAAGATGGAGACAAGTGGTTGGTGGTCAGTCAGCAAGGTGAACTTCTGCCCATGCAGATAGTGGTTGAATTTTTTTACTCCCCACACTAGGCTGAGGGCCTCCCTGTCAATCTGGGCGTAGTTGCGCTCGGCTGAGGTTAGTGACCGAGACGCAAAGGCTACTGGCCTCTCCAGCCCGTCTGGGAATTTGTGCGACAGCACCGCTCCAATACTATAGGGTGATGCATCACATGCCAACCGAATTGGTAGTGCTGGGTTGAAATGGGCCAACACCTCTTTTGATGTGATCAATTCTTTGCACTTCTGGAAAGCTCGTTTACATTTGTCATTCCACTTCCATGGTACCCCCGTTTGTAGTAGGGTGTTCAGTGGGTGTAATACCATAGACAAATTTGGTAAGAACTTATGGTAGTAGTTTACCAGCCCGAGGAACGACCTCAGTTGTGACACATTTTCCAGTGCTGGAGTCTTGACTACTGCCTCAATCTTTTCAGGGGACTTATGTAACCCCTCTTCATCAGTAACGTGGCCACAATACGAGATTTGCTTCTGGAAAAACTCGCACTTGTGGCGATTAGCTCGTAGCCCATATTCCTTTAATCTAGTGAGCACCTTCTCCAGGTTGGCGAGGTGATCACTGTCATTTTCGCCCGTGACCAGGATGTCGTCCAAATAACACTGGGTCCCTGGAATCCCTTGCAGGACTTGATCCATCACCCTTTGCCAAATAGCCAGAGCCGATGCTACCCCGAACACCAGCCGGTTGTACTGGTAGAGACCTTTATGTGTGTTGATCGTGAGGTATTGTTTCGAGGCTTCTTCTACCTCCATGTGCAAGTACGCCTGGGCCAGATCAATTTTGGTGAAGCATTTACCTCCAGATAGCGAGGCGAAAATATCCTCAATCCGTGGAAGCGGATATTGTACCGTGTGAAGGACTGGGTTCACTGTCACCTTAAAATCCCCACAGATGCGGACCTTCTTTGGTTCCCCAGGCGTATTACTCAACGACCTCTTCATTACAGGAATGATGGGTGTAGCCCACTCGCTCCAGTCTACTTTGGACAGTACTCCTGAACGTTCCAACCCTTCCAGCTCTGCTTCGACGGCTGGTCGGATCGCATAAGTCTGGCCTTAAAAAACTTTGGGCTTGCATTTTCCTCTATTTTAATCGTTGCTGTTATGCCTTTTAGTGTTCCGAGTCCCTCCTGGAACACTTCTTGTGCATCAGTTAGCATTTTTGACAGTCGTCCAGGTGTGACGTCGTCATCCTTTTTGGCCTCAACCTTCAGTGCCTGTATGGAATGCCAATCTAATTGTATCTTCCGGATCCATTCACATCCTAGTAGTGGTGGTCCTCCATCTGGCAATACATAAAGGTCCATTTTAGGTATTTCCTAGCCTTTGTATATCACTTTCACCCTTATATTTCCTTTGGGGTAGACTTTTTGCCCCGTGCACGTCTTCAAGACAATCTCTGTAGCTTTCAAGGGTATATGTGAAAATAGTCGCTTGTAGTCCCTTTGGTTTATGACTGTTAGGGCTGATCCTGTGTCCAATTCCATTTTCACTTGGACTCCGTCTATCTTGAGTGTGACCCAGATAGTCTGGTGATCCTCCATTTTGGTTACCTTATGTAGTTTCAGACAACCCAGCTCCTTGCTTCCAGAGTCTGTATCACTTTTCTGTTCGTCTGAACTGCTGTCCATCACCTTATGTACCTTTTTGTACTTCTCCTGTGGAGATTTCTTGCTGTTGGTTTTCTTCCCTGACCTGCAGACTCTTGCTATGTGTCCTGCTTTTCCACACTGTCTGTACACTTGGTCCTTGAACCAACCATCCTTCTGGTCGTGCGTTGTTCTGCCGCAGCGATAACACTTCCCTGCTCCATATGACATTTCATTGGTGCCATATTCTTGCGGTTTCCGTTGTATCTCTGCAGCGCCCCGTGCGGCTGCTTCGTGTGATACTGCTATGCTGAAAGCCTTGTCCAGCGTAAGATCCTTTTCTGATAGAAGCCATTTCTGGGTTCCTTCACTTTGAAGCCCACGCACAAACTTGTCCCTTAACGTATCTGCTAGTCCCACTCCAAACTGGCAGTGTTTCGATAGCTTGCACAGTTCCGTTAAGTACTCAGCATTACTTTCATCTTTATGCTGGTTCCTTTTGTGGAACTTAAATCTTTCTGCTATCAGCAGCGGTGTGGGGTTTAAGTGGTCCTGTAGGATTTCTACTGTGCCTTCAAAATTCTTATCCACGGGCTTCTCTGGGGTTATTAGGTTTCGCAGTCAGCCATAAGTTTTTGCACCCATGGAATTTAACAAAACCAGTGGTTTCCTAGCATCTGGCACTTCATTCGCCCTGCAGTACACCTCAATGCGTTCCACATATGTCGCCCAATCTTCGACTTCATTGTCGATCGCAGTGATACTGCCACTCTTCGGCATCCCTGGGTGTGATTTAACTGTCTAAAATGGCATCTCCCTTGCTCTCCCTTCTTCTCTGCTGGCAGAAAATGGCGTCTCCCGCGCTTTCCTTTCTTCCCGCGCTCTCCCTTCTTCTCCGCTGCGGCTTCTAAAAATGACATCTCCCGCGCTCTCCCTTCTTCTCTGCGGCTCAATGGCATCTCCCGCGCTCTCCCTTCTTCTCCCCGCGGACGCTGTTCAGCCCATGAGCCCTGGCTGTGCTCTGCGCGTTCTCCTGTGCGCCTTTCCCGTTGCCGCCGCTCGGTCCTGAACCCGGCTGCTGCTTTACCCTCTCTCTCTGTTTTGTTTTTCCTCGACGCCGCTCGGTTTTCAACCCCCGGCTTCACCCTGTGCGCTTCACCCTCTCTCTTACCCCGTCGACGCTGCTCGGCTTTTCCTCTGCCGTCGGTCGGCTCCAGCCGCCGCTGTCCGGGAAGGGTCTGCGCTGTACCTGTTGCCAGTCAGTTGCTGGATCGTCGTGGCTGGGGAACCAAGCCCGGCTCTCAAAAGCCCCCCCTGCGATGTTCACTCTCTGCCGGATGACTGGGCGGTTGCTCGTGGTCGACGCCCGTGCTTCTGGCCTCGACTTTCTTCCACCGCCCTCCCGGAGCGAATCCTTGAAGGGAAATGCAGAATTGCAGGTAGATTCAAATCGACCTCGTCGCCACTGTTGAATCCGTGATTCTTAAAGTATGATGTTTTCCAATAACTACACGGAGGCTGTAACTTAACAATTAACAGGTGTTTACTGGAGGAGGGTAGTCTAAAGACTGACAGTACAGAGGCATGCTCAAGGCTTATATACAGGTGTGGTCACTGCCGGTACTACAGTATACAGGAGCTGTAAAAGTAGTTCTCTCTTAAAGGTACATACACTACAGAGAAGACATATTGCTGCCCAGGAGGCCCGGGATGGCCTCATAATGGCCAGATTTACTTAACTTGCTCCAATTCACCCATATGGCTGCCACATGGCTGTACTAAGATCACCCCCACCCCCAACAACACCATAAATCAGCCCTACAATGACCAAGCCATGCCTCTCATCCTAACCCTCATAGCTCGAGGTTAACTAATGTCTCACCATTCACTCCGAGTGACAAGGCCACTTCCCAGGTAGCAGGCAAAAATGGGCAAGTCTGGAAAGTTTTGCAAAGAAATAAATTTATCTGTGTCATAAATATAACTGAAACTTATCACTAACAATTTTTCATACACCCATGTGCATACCCTTGTACATCTAGGATTGTGGCTTTTTTCTTTTCCAAGTGCTTCTATGAGGTGCAACCCCTGTGGCTTCAGCAGAGGTAGAGGCAGGCTGATCACTTCCCTGCTGCGACTGCTTTGACACTTTTGGTGGACGTCCTCTGGGTTTTGGAGCCTGTGAGGGCCCCGCCAATGTTTGCTCCTCCTGCGACTGTGCAGGGCAGACTCGGCCATCGGGATCCGAGGAAGCATGTGGGGCTCTGACTGAGGGGGAGGCAACGGGAAAGAAGTGTGAACACTTTGAGCAGAGCCCCCACTTCCATGTCCCTTCTCAACATCATCCCTCTCATGGGCTACCCACACTTCCCTGCTAGCAAGGAGCTGGAGAGCACCCTGCTGCACATCAGTGGGGCACTGAAGGCCCAAGTCTACCTTTATATCCCTCCTCGAGATGAGGCCAATGAGCGTCTGCCACCTGTTGTCCACTGCAAGCATGTTCTCGTCTGACTGGCGCATTTGCTGCTCCATGCAGGTGGCCATCCTTTAATTGGAACAGCACATCATCGCCATCGCCTGCGACATGGTGGTGCTCAAGTTGGAGATGGACTCCTCCATTCTCTGCACATTTACACTCATCACGGCTGCAAAAGCTGCCAGAGCCTCCTGCAATTGTTGCTGCCCCTCCAAGATCACCCTCTTTCTCGATGGCCCCCGAGGTTCAACATCTGTATGCAGCTCAGCGGAGCTTTGAGGTTCTGCGCCCTCCGGTGAGGAGTCTCCACTGCCGTCCCTGTCAACACCATCTGCTCTTGCTCACTTGTGATGTGAGAGACACCAGATGACAACACCAGGTGACAACACTATTCTATTTCGCATAGGACCCACCAAGGTGTGCGTATCTGCGCTGGTGCTGGGAGCGCTTGGGCCTGCTGACGGTGCACCCTCAGAGACTGGAGCTTCCTCTGAGGAGTCATCTTCCTCCTCCGGTTGGACAGTGTGGGAGCGGGGGGTGGGGGTTGGGGGCAGTTGATGGACCAGTAGGAGAGTAAGGAGATGAATTATAAGTGTTATAATAAGAATGGATAACATTACCATTATGCACATGGTGACATTTCACTGGATGCTGACATCAGTCACCATATGAGTGACTGTTGTATGCATGTGGCTGTATGGGATTTAATTCTGGAGGTTCCCCCTCTCTCTGTCTCCCACCGCCAGCAGCTCTGCAACTCCAGAGATCTCTAGGGGCTCCTCGTCTGCTGGAGTCAATTGACTGAAGGCTGGAGGGCCACCTCCAGTTCTCGGCCTCTCCCTGTTGTTGTGGGCTCTCTTCTCCTGCAAGGAGGGAAAGAAGAGAACTTTGAATGATAGTGATGGAATGAGTGTAACATAGAAACATAGAAACATAGAAGATAGGAGCAGGAGTAGGCCATTCGGCCCTTCGAGCCTGCTCCGCCATTCAATGTGATCATGGCTGATCATCCAAATTCAGTACCCTGTCCCTGCCCTCTCCCCATATCCCTTGATCCCTTTAGCCTCAAGAAATATATCCAACTCTTTCTTGAATATATTTAATGAACTGGCCTCCACCGCCCTCTGTGGCAGAGAATTCCACAGGTTCACCACTCTCTGGGTGAAGAAATTCCTCCTCATTTCAGTCCTAAATGGCCTACCCCTTATCCTTAGACTATGACCCCTGGTTCCATCTGTACAGGGTGACTGTGTGGGAGTGGCGTGACATTGCCAGATGGCCTCCTTCTGTGGTGTTACTTGCTATGATTGCATTAGGATCAGGGTGAGTGTCAGTGGTGGCTAGTCAATTGGGGATGTGTTTAGGTACATAGACAGAGAGGGATGAGTGGACCTGCAAGGTATGTTGGTGTGAAGAATGATGTGCAGGAGTAGGCTTGGGCAGTGTAGGGGGTTTGGCGTGTGCCCAGTCAGCTTCACCTCCTGCTCTGAGCGGTTCGAATCGCTCCCACACCCCTGGGTTCTAGACACCGGACTTAGGTACAGGCGGCGATACAGAAAATTGAGTAGACAAGTGGTTTGGTGCAAGAAAACCAAAATTTTATTAAAGGCAGAATAAAACACAATCTTATGAGAATTACTGATATGAATACAGGCATAAACAATTACTCTTATATGGGAATGGGGAACACACGGCACATCGAGGGAAAACAACTACATTAACAATCCCCTTATTCTTATCCCACCCCCTATACCTAACTAGATTAAGCTATGAGGGGCCAGGAATTCATGCTCACCAATCCGAAACCTGTTGCTTTAACTGGTAGTGTGTTTGAGGTTCGCTCTTTCTGTCCTTTGGGGTGTCCCGTCGCCACGTGGTCTCAGGGCGCGGTGCTGAAGTTGTTGATATGAACCACCCTCCTTTTTCCTCAGCTAACGTCATCATCGAGTCGCGATGGGTCTTCTTCTTCTTCTTCCTTGGGCGGTCGTCGACGGTATTGCTGTGGTTGGGGGTCGGTTGGTGGTCTTTACCGTCTAATGATTTTGCTATCCATGCTTCGAACGCCAGTTTATTCTTAAACTGGGCTATGATTCTGGGGTTTTACTGTCCATACATGTAACGCCAACTTATTCTTCAAACGCCAGCTTATAACTAGGCGTTTTGTCCCCCAACGCGTTTTTCCACTGCTCTTCTCTGCTCTTATCGGTTTACCGGATTCTTCGTCTCATCTCGTCTCATCTGCCCGTTTTGTGGCCTGTGTGTCCTGTGTGCTTTCGAATCGGGTCCGTTCTCCTCCCACGTTTGGCCCTCGGTGTAATGGGTGTCCTTGGTGTTGAACAGCGCGGGGAGTGAGAAGATAGCCTGTCACGAGGCCAGGGCACGAGAACGAGAGGCAGCAAGCCAAGGCCACAAGCAAGAGATAAGAGAGCAAGAGACCGATCACCACTGATGGGCCTACAATTATACCCGTTCTTCATTCCTTATCTGCGCGCCAAATCAGGTCAGTCCTTTGTCTAACTTTTGGCGGGCTCATTTAAAATGATTACAGCCATTTACTTTAATGACTTCTGGAGTGGTTGTCTCCGGGTCTAATGGCCTCGATGTCCTGGTTGTTTGTCATTTATAAAACTTAATTTTCCCATCCTGACTTGATGGCTACTGTGAGCTGTTACCGATTAAATATGCAGAAACCTAATGGCCTCGATTTAGGCCCATTCTAACTTGCTCTGTTTCAAGGTGAATGAATGCTTATTCTGTATTTGCTTTAGCTGTCTGGGTCCACAGAGTCCTTGTCACAGATTCCTGCATTTTAAGTTTAGTTTCAGGGCCTGCCTGTTCGCAGGGCCTTGCTTTTAAAAATCCTGTCGGTTTTGGTCACGAGGTTACAGAAGCCATTTTGGGTACCCTGTTTTTAATAACTTGTCCAAACAGGGTCCCTTTATCTACAATTTGGGGGAATGCGGGAATTTTTGAGAACCCTACAGAAGACAGAGTGATGGGGTTGGGGTGACAGGCACATCAGGATGTAGGTGAGTGTGGCATTGCACTCATCTTTCCTGACCTCATGAACTCATTGAATCTTTTCCGTCACTGGATCCACGGCCTCCTCACCACATCCCTGTTACTGGTCTCCTCTGTGATCTCCAGCCATGCCCTTTTGGGTCTTTGGGTGGTTGTTTTCGTCGATCGCCAGTGAAGAGGGCCTCTCTGTGTCCTCTTACAGCCTGCACCAGAACTTCCAGGGAAGCAGTGGTGAATCTGGGCGCTGCCCTCTGTCTTGTCTCCATGACCCACAGTTTTATCAGCTTTATTGCGTTACTGAGACCTCTGGGGACCACCTTATGCACTCCTACATCAACCTTCAAATGAGATGTGTGCAAGGCTGCTTTAAATATCCGCGCTGAAAATGAGTCATCGGTGATGTCATCAGACCGCTCCATTTAATTGGGCTGGGAAACGCACATGACTGTTTTAATCAGGGCCAATAAGAGAAACGAGCAGTGCAGAACGCACTATTCGCATCTTCGGGTTCCTGACCCACTATGTGGCCCACACGCACGCAACCCAACTCCAAGGTAAAGATTCCAGCCTCTATCTGTGTGATTCTCTATTTGTCTGTGAGTTTGAACTCTCTTATTTTTGTCATTGCTTGCCACTGTGTCTAAACTGATGAAATAAAAGAAAAAAGACTTGCATTTATATAGTGCCTTTCACGGCCACTGGACATCCCAAAGCACTTTACAGCCAATGAAGTACTTTAAAAAAAAATGTAGTCACTGTTGTAATGTAGGAAACGCAGCAGCCAATTTGCGCACAGCAAGTTCCCACAAACAGCAATGTGATAATGACCAGATAATCTGTTTTTTCATAATGTTGATTGAGGGATAAATTTTGGCCAGGATACTAAGGATAACTCCACTGCTATTCTTCAAAATAGTGCTGTAAAGTCTGTGGGTTGTTTAGTTAATTAATACACAGACTACCAGAGTAACTTAAAACAGGACTTTACTATTCGAAGGTCAGGGCGAATCTGCCAAATAAATCCTGACACAGCACTTATATACCGGTGTGGTCACCGTCGGTATTACAGTATACAGAAGCCAACAAAGTAGTGCCACACCTAAAATAGTTCTCTTAAAGGTGAACGGTTACATACAATGGTTTTCTTAAAGGTAGACGGATACATACACTACAATCCTCCCTTTTTAGCTTACAACATACTTAGTCCCCCATTAAACATAACATATATTCAACTTCATGTAAAACAATTCACAGGTATAATCTATGCGGGAAACAGTTTACAGATTCAGTCTCTGCGGGAACAGTTCACAGATTCAGTCTCTGGTCTTGACTCGGTCCGAACAACATCTCTGTGGTGTAGCCGGTTCACATTGCTAGCTTGACTCATCCAATAGTCTTTCCCTTGACTTAACAGCTTGAACTCCCGTCCTGCTGAACCAGCAGTGCTGACTTTTACAAACAGCTGGACTGCCTTGGTAATTTTTCCTACTTGCCAACTGATTTGGCTCCCTTCGTAGGGCCCACGTACATGATCTGGTAGAAGTGATAATGATTTAGATGGTTATCACCTTCTGCTTCGTCTTTTTCTTTTCTGCTTCTTGGAGACTCTCGGGGCTCCCTTATCAGCTGCCAGCTGTAGCGCCACCACCTCCCTATGTTCCTTAGACTTTAAGTGCTTCATCCTGATTTCTGCACTTTGGGAGTTTTCATCACAAGCTGGGCAGACCAAGTCCTCGTAATATTCCGTGTCACTCAACAGGTCATGGTAATATTCGGTGTCGTCCTGAACTAGTCTAGCGAGAGGGCCTGCTACTTCTTCCTTACCCAACTGGACGTTAGCCGACTGTTGTTCCCTCCCTAGACATCTTTCCTGAAGAGACTTCTTCATGCGTTCATATTCATCCCGCTCTTCCTGGGTTTCCTGCAAATCCTTCACTAATGACCTCATTTGTGATTTCAATACTTCCCCTTCCATCGGGGATTGATTGATCGGGCTATTCAATCCTTCTACTGGAGCAGCTGTTTCAACATTCTGTTGTTCACATAGACGTGATTCAGCGTACTTTTGGCATCCCAGTAAAATCTGTGTTGCAACCTCAGCTATTTCCATAACTTTTGAGAGCTCCGAACTCCTTCCCTTTGAAGATTGAAGCTCGTGTTCAGATTGTTCCCATTGCAGAGTCTTGTCCCTCAGCATATGAAGGAGTTGGCTGACCGTTAACTCTTCCACGGGAACACTGTGGATCAGAGTCTTCTCCATTTCATCCACCTTTTCCTCCAATGCTTTCACCTTCTTTTCCTCTTGTACTTTGGCTTTCAGCGCTCGGAGAAGTTGCGCCTTGATGCTCTCTAGCTCATGTTCAGGGGCCATTCTTACAGTCTCTGTGTTTCTTACAGTTTCCTTTTCTTCCACTGAAAGGATTCCCCGTTGAATCTGTTCTTCAAGTTGTTGAACCTCGGTCATTGCCGCCTCATATTTGTCTTGGGTTTCCTTCAATATTTTTATGGGTTCTTGGACATCTTGTCTTTCATGTTCTGCCATGTCTTTCACCTCTAATTTCTCATCTATGGATGGAACTTCTACCGATGAGTCTGTCTTGGCCTTGAGCTCATCAAGAATTTCCTGCAGCCTTTGGACTTCTTGCTCATGTTCAACCTTTAGTTGCTCATATGCTTCTACTGAAACTAGCTTTTCGGAGGTTGCCGAGTTAATCCCCTCCAGGATTGTAGCCTGGGCCTGTTCATACTGTTCCTTCAACTTCTCAAACTCTGCTTGTAAGGAGTCGTAGAGAAGAACGGGAATAAAATCCTGGCTTCCTGAAGATTCCTCTTCATTTGCTCCTTCCTGCAAATATTCTAACTCCTGAACAGCATAAGGGAGATGTGATCGGTAATTGGTCACAATGGCTCTATGGTCGCTCTCTGCTTGAGCTAGCTGCTTCTGTTGTCTTTCCAGATTCTCCCATTCGGTGTCATAGAACTTTTTCATTGTTTTCATCTCTTGTTCGAGATGGTAACTCACTTGTTCTACTTGCTGTCGTAATTTGAAATAAAGTTGAATCCGAGCTCGGTGTTCGTCAGTCATGGATATGTCCGTAAACTGAACAGACTCAGAATTCTCTGTCAAACTATGTTGTCGTTGTTCGGTGGAGTTCTGTTCTGAAACTTTGTTCTTCTCTGGAGCATAAGCCTTTATGCATGCCTTCGTTCTTCCAACCTTAGTCGGCAAGTCCATTTTAGCCTTGTCTTTCATATTTGGGTTGGTCTTATCGTCATCCGTTTCAGAATCTGAGCTGATTGTCTGCACCGAGTCCTCACTCGTTATGGCTTTTAGATAGTGCCATTCCATGTCTATTTTCTTGATCCACTCCCGTCCCAGAAGTGGTGGTCCTACCTCAGGTAGTACGTATAAGTTCATTCTTGGGTGTTCTTTACCCCCATCTCTCACCTTGACTCTTATCTTCCCCATGGGGTATACTTTATGCCCCGTGTATGTCTGCAATACGAACTTGGTATCTCTTAAGGGTATATGTGAGAATAGCCGGTGGTAATCCCTTCGATTTATGACTGATAGAGCTGATCCAGTGTCCAACTCCATTTTCACTTGGACTCCAGCTATTTTTAGCATGACCCAGATAGTTTGTAGGTCAGCTTCCTTACTCACATTGTGAATTCTCAGACTGCCCAGCTCCTGGCCGTTTGGGTCTGAGTCCGAATTCTGTTCGTCTGAACTCTTCTCAGCCACCTTGTGTACCTTGTTGTACTTTTCCTGTGATGGCTTCCTTTGGTTGTTGGTCTTCTTCCCTGACCGGCATACCTTAGCTATGTGACCCAGTTTGCCACATTTCCTACATTCCTGGTTCTTAAACCAGCATTGGTTCTGGTCGTGTGTTGTCTTCCCACAACGATAGCATTTTGTTGTACTCGAGGTAATTTGATCCACACTGAGTGCCGCTGCCTTTAGCTGCATTTCCGCAGTTCCCTTCGCTGCGGCTTCGTGCGATGCTGCAATAAGGACAGCCCTGTCAAGTGTAAGGTCGTTCTCTTCGAGTAGTCGCTTTTGCGTTCCTTCCTTTGACAACCCGCACACGAATTTGTCTCGCAATGCCTCTGTCAGATTCCCTCCAAACTGGCAGTGTTTCGCTAGTCTACGCAGTTCGACCAAGTATTCTGCGTTGCTTTCGTCTTTCCTTTGTGTTCTCGCATAGAATTTGAATCGTTCCGCCAACATCAACGGTGTGGGGTTCAAGTGATCCTTCAGAACAGTCACAATATCATCGAAAGTCTGATCCGCCGGTTTAGCTGGTGCTAGTAGATGCTTCAAGAGCCCGTATGTCTTCGCGCCCATCGAGTTTAGCAAGGTTATAGCTTTGTCATCTTCTTCTATTTTATTGGCCTCACAATAGATCTCAATGCGTTCCACATACGTGGCCCAGTCTTCTACCTCGGAATTAAAATCGTTGATGTTACCACGCTTAGGCATCTTCCTCTCTTCCTGATAACACCACGAATTATTTCTTTAAATTTTCTTTTATTTTTTTTTCCCAAGATGGCGGTTCCCGCGAAAATGGCGGTTTCCCGCGCTTATCTTCTCTCCCCGCCCACTTCAATGGCGGTTTCCCGCTTCTGTCTTCGTCCCCGCCTAATGGCGGCTTCCCGCGTTTCTTCCCTAGCGGGAGGGGTACACTTTCCCCACGGGCGACGGCCGCTGGCTTTCAGGTTCACAGCCTGTGCGTCGGCTTCAGTGCTTTCCCTTTTCTCGGCAGGGCAACCGGCGCTGGGTACACCCCGTTGATGGCGAACAGTTTCAGCCGCTGGGCTGGCTCTCGCTCAGTTCCCCTTGCTCGGGCTCTGTCTCTCTCCCGCTCGCTCGGCTCTACCGGCGCTGGGTACACCCCGTTGACGGCGAACAGTTTCAGCCGCTGGACTGGCTCTCGCTCAGTCTCCCTTGGTCGGCTCTGCCTCTCCCGCTCGCTCGGCTCCCAATCGCGCCTCCCAGCCCTCTCGCAGTCCGGTGCTTCCCTCCCCGGCTGCGGCTGAGTTTTTATATCTTCCCGCGCCTACGCTCCCGGTCGCAGCACTTCGTGGCTTCGGTCGCTGCCCGGCCTTTTTCGCCGGTCACGGTCTAGCTGTCTCACGACGCCGTTGCGTCCCCAGCCTGTCTGTACCACGGCTTCCTTGCTCCACGCTGCCCCAGTCTCAGCGCCTCTGGGCCCGACTTCTGTCCGGCTCCTTTCCCCCTCGACCGTGGTCGAGTGCACCGCCCTTATCCTCCGGTTATTCTTTTTACTTTTCCCTTACTCACAGTCACCGTGGCCGGCTTGCTTCTCGTGCTGATCGACTCACTCCTCACCGTGGCAGAAGGGACAGTCAGTGCCTGTTGCTGATGGAAGTCTTTGGGCTAGATTTTCAGTTGCTTGCGCCAGCAGTTAGCGCCTTAAGAGAAGTGATTTTCCGGCGCTATGCGTGTAGCGCCCGGGCGCAGCGCAGTTTGCGCCCCGCCCCAAATTAAGTTGCCCGTTAGCGCTGGCGCAAAGTTTAGCGGCCGCCCGGCTGCGCGCGCAGAAAATGACGTCACATCCTCGTGCAACGCCCTTTGGCCGCCCCGAATACAAACTTCAGTCGGACCGCCCGATTGTGCGGCTGGCGTCCAGAGCGTTTGTAAAATGGAACGCGACACACCCTGGGGAGCGCAAATTAAAGGGCCCTCCTCCTGCACTATAATGGACGGATCCAGTGTGTTGTGAATGGTGTATTTATGTTTCCCTCCTCCTCCTCCTCCTCCTCCTCCTCCTCCTCCTCCTCCTCCTCCTCCTCCTCCTCCTCATCATCATCATCATCTTTCCCCCCCCCCAGACTCTGCCTTTGCAAAAAACACATGCACCCTTCCCCTTTAAGAGCTCACTGGCACCAGAGTGTCTGCCGTGTGCTGCGCCGGAGCTCGGGCGCAGCGCTCTGCACCGCCGGCTTAGCGCCTAAAGATAGTAGTGGAACGCCTCTTTTAGCGCTCCACCAACCTCTTAGGGCGAAGCCACTGAATTTCCGGCAACGGGGCGCTACTTTGGGGCGGGCGCTAACTTCGGGCGGGCGCTAAGATTAGCGCCCCAAAACTGTCTATACTGAAAATCTAGCCCTTTGTCTCTGAATTCTTCCTCCTTTCCAGCTCTGCAGACTCGAGTTTTCTCCCAGCAGAATGACGAGGGCGGTTGCCTCTTCTCGACGCTCGTTAACTGCTTCGGAAGTATTGTTGCCGCAGGGTACGATCGGACTCGTCGCCACTGTAAAGTCTGTGGGTTGTTTAGTTAATTAATACACAGACTACCAGAGTAACTTAAAACAGGACTTTACTATTCGAAGGTCAGGGCGAATCTGCCAAATAAATCCTGACACAGCACTTATATACCGGTGTGGTCACCGTCGGTATTACAGTATACAGAAGCCAACAAAGTAGTGCCACACCTAAAATAGTTCTCTTAAAGGTGAACGGTTACATACAATGGTTTTCTTAAAGGCAGACGGATACATACACTACAAGTGCCATGGGATCTTTTACGTTCACCTGAGAGAGCAGACGGGGCCTCGTTTAATCTAAAAGATGGCTCCTCTGACAGTGTAGCACTCCCTCAGTACTGCACTGGAGTATCAGTCTAGATTTTTGTGCTCAAAGTCCCTGGAGTGGGACTTGAACCCACAACCTTCATGACTCAGAGGCGAGGGTACTACCAACTGAGCCACAGCGGACACCTTAGTCACTTAGTTCAACAGCAGGGAATCAGCCACTCTGATATCTTGAGCCACGTGACATCCTGGCTTTGACATTGATCATGTTGCTGTACTGACCAGATATACTTTTTACAATGACTTCCTTTTGGAATGCCTATGAGGAAGGTTTCTACTCAGAGAATGGTGAGAATGTGGAGTGGTTGAGGCGAATAGCATCGATGCGTTTAAGGGAAAACTAGATAAGCACGTGAGGGAGAAAGGAACAGAAGGATATGTTGATAGGGTGAGATGAAGTAAGGCTTGTTTGGAGCATAAACTCCGGCATGGACCTATTGGGCTGAATGACCTGTTTCTATGCTGTAAAATTTGATGTAATTCTAAGTAATCTCCTCTATGTACACGGTGTAGCAACATTACAGAGCCACGAATCAATCTCCTATGGTATTGCAGACAAAATATTCAGCAGATTTTTAAAAAAATTCACACCAAGAGCGAACTGAGAGTCTGAGCAACAAAATCTCTGTTTTATTTCCTAATAAGAACATAAAGAACATAAGAACATAATAAATAGGAGCAGGAGTGGTCCGTACGGTCTCTCGAGCCTGCTCCACCATTCAATAAGATCATGGCTGAACTTCTACATCAACTCCACTTTCCCGCCCTATCCCCATATTCCTTGATTCTGTGAGTGCTCAAAAATCTAGCGATCTTAGTCTTGAATATTCTCAGTGGCAGAGCATCCACAGCCCTCTGGGGTAGACAATTCCAAAGATACACAACCCTCTGAGTGAAGAAATGTCTCCTTATTTCAGTCTTAAATGGCTGACCCCTTATCTTGAGAGTATAACCCCAAGTTCTAGACTCTCCAGCCAGGGGAAACAACCTCTCAGCATCTACTCTGTCAAGCCCACTAAGAATTTTATACCTTTCAATAAGATCACATCTCATTCTTTTAAATCCAGAGAATATAGGACAGCCCTCTCATCCCAGGAATCAATCAACGCACATTCTTTATTTCTCTGTTTTATTTCCTAATCACCGCCCATTATTTATTTTTTAGGCTTCAATTTTCCTTTATTGTAGAGAAGATCTTTTCGCCTCCTGCGTCAATGAAGAACAGGCTGTCGTCTGTCTTTTCAGACACTACACTGCTACTGCACATCCTCCAGAATCTCCTCCACTTCGGGAACATCGCTGTGTTTTTTTAAACAATGAATTTCCAAATTATAATAAACCTTTTCAAATTATAATTTTGTTCCTCTTATCTACTATGCAATATTCATCAGAATGTAAAAGTGCCATGTGCTTGAGAATAGAATTAGTTTGCAAGATTTCCAGCAGTTCACGTGTTCCTACAGTAGGGGGCAGCATCACTGCGGTTCAGTTGCGATACAGTACCGAAAGGCATTAATGCTAAGAAAAAGTGGTATTCTCATTAAAGTGACTAACCAGTCAAATATTCTGGAACTTCAAGAGTGTCACCATGTGATTGAGTTGGACTTTTTTTTAGAACGCTCCTAATTCATTAAAGGCATGTTTGTTTATAAAAGGATTTTAAAAAACCTGCAGTCACATACTTGTTCCCTTTAATTATATTTTTGGGTGTGCGGCCCCTTTAATGGGCTGCGCGGCCCATTCAAATTCCCACGCATGCGTAGCTTTTCCTATTGTAAAGCCGGCAAGCGGCCTGCACGGGATCTCCAGACAGCTGCACGGCCGCTTAAAGGGAACATTGGTCAAAAAATCTACCATGGCGAATTATTAAGTGGTGAATCCTGCCTATTTTAGACTCAATCCCATTGTCCACATGTGCATAATTTAAGCTAAATAAACCGCATTTAAAAACTAATGACAGAACTTGGCCTCACCCTGCTTAGGATCAGCTAACTCAGCACAGACTGAGGCTCAAACCTGCCTGCAACACAGGGAGGAAAAGTAATTTTTCCTAGAAATATAATGGCAGACCCGTAACATAAAGCACGGTATATTTTTATTATTATTGCAAATAGTTACAGCAGTCTTAACAGTGAGTGCCATCAGCCTATTTGACTGTGGGGGCCATTACAGCTGAGCCTGATCATGCTCTCGCCTGATATCCACTTATGCACAGCTCTACACACACACTTACATTGGGTGTTTCTGGATAGTAATTAGGACCAGGCACCCAGGCATATTTTTCTCCTCCCTAATAGGTTATATCACTGCATTGCATGGAAATTTATGACAAATAATGGTAATGCACTTGAGCTATCCAAGATACAAGGGGCAAGATTAAGGAGCAGGACCTCAAAGGTTGTAATCTCTGGATTACTCCCGGTGCCACATGCTAGTGAGTATAGGAATGGGAGGATAGAACAGATGAATGCATGGCTAAAGGGATGGTGCAGGAGGGAGGGCTTTAGTTTCCTGGATCACTGGGTCTGCTTCTGGGACAGGTGGGACTTGTACAAGTCGGACGGTTTACACCTGAACCAGAGGGGAACCAATATCCTTGCGGGGAGGTTTGCTAGCACTGCTGGGGGGGGTTTAAACTAACTCGGCAGGGGAATGGGATACAGAGTGGAGCTATAGTAGGGGGTGAAGTACAGCCAAATACGGAGGAAAAAACAAGTCAGCAGGGAAGGCAGAGCAAAGATGTGAAGGCAAAAGGGAATATGGCAGGGCTGGAAGGCATTTATTTTAATGCACGGAGTCTTGCAAATAAGGTGGATGAACTGAAGTTGTTGTTGAACACATGGGAGTACGATATTGTTGCTATCACGGAGACATGGTTGAGGGAGGGTCAGGACTGGCAGCTGAATATTCCGGGGTATAGAATCTTCAGGCGAGACAGAGGGGGGTGTAAAAGGGGAGGGGGTGTTGCAATATTAATTAAGGAGTCAATTACAGCTGTAAGGAGGGATGATATATTAGCGGGTTCCTCTAATGAGGCCATATGGGTAGAACTTAAAAACAAAAAGGGGGCAAGCACTTTGCTGGGAGTGTACTATAGGCCCCCAAACAGTCAGGGGGAGATAGAGGAACAGATATGTAGGCAAATCTCAGAAAAGTGTGAAAATAATAGGGTAATAATAGTGGGGGATTTCAACTTCCCCAATATAAATTGGGATAGTCAGAGTGTGAAAGGCTTAGAGGGTGCAGAATTCTTAAAGTGCATCCAGGAGAGCTTTTTGAGCCAACATGTAGAAAGTCCTACAAGAGAGGGGGCGGTACTGGACCTAATTCTAGGGAATGTAGCCGGGCAGGTGGTGGAAGTGTCTGTAGGAGAGCATTTTGGCGATAGTGACCATAATTCGGTGAGATTTAAGGTGGTCATGGAAAAAGACAAAGACGGCCCGGAAATAAGGGTTCTAAATTGGGGGAAGGCCGATTTTAATAAGATAAGGCAGGATCTGGCCAAAGTGGACTGGGAGCAGCTACTTATAGGAAAATCCACATCAAAACAGTGGGAGGCTTTCAGAAGGGAAATAGAGAGAGTACAACACCAACATGTTCCTGTAAAGGTCAAGGGTGGGACCAACAAGCAAAGGGAACCTTGGATGACAAGGGATATACAAAAATGCATCAGGAAAAAAAGGGGGGCTTTTGGCAGTTACAAAAGACAAAAGACGGAGGAAGCCCTAGAGGAGTATAAAAGGTGCAGGGACATACTTAAAAAGGAAATTAGGAGGGCGAGGAGGGGCCATGAAATAACATTGGCGAGCAAAATAAAGGAAAATCCTAAGGTGTTTTATAAGTATATTAAGGGCAAGAGGATAACCAGGGAAAGGGTAGGGCCCATTAGGGACCAAAGTGGCAAGCTGTGTGTAGAGCCAGATGAAGTAGGTGGGGTTTTAAATGAATTTTTTGCCTCTGTGTTCACTATGGAGAAAGACGATGTAGACATAGAAGTCGGGCAAGGGGACTGTGACATACTTGAACATATTAGCATCGAGAGGGAGGAGGTACTAGCGGTTTTAGCAGGCCAAAAAGTGGATAAATCCCCAGGCCCGGACGAGATGTATCCCAGGCTGTTGTGTGAGGCAAGGGAGGAGATTGCAGGGTCTCTGACACAAATTTTCAGAACCTCTCTGGCCACAGGGGATGTACCAGAGGACTGGAGAACAGCTAACGTAGTACCATTATTCAAGAAGGGTAGCAGGGATAAACCAGGGAATTACAGGCCAGTGAGCCTAACATCTGTGGTAGGGAAATTATTGGAAAAAATTCTGAGGGACAAAATTAGTGTCCACTTGGAGAGGCAAGGATTAATCGGGGATAGTCAGCATGGCTTTGTCAAGGGTAAATCATGTCTGACCAATCTGATTGAATTTTTCGAGGGGGTGACTAGGTGTGTGGATGAGGGAAATGCTGCGGATGTGGTTTACATGGACTTCAGTAAAGCTTTTGACAAAGTCCCGCATAGGAGACTGGTCAAGAAGGTAAGAGCCCATGGGATCCAGGGGGCCTTGGCGCATTGGATCCTAAACTGGCTGAGTGGCAGGAGGCAGAGGGTGATGGTCGAAGGTTGCTTTTGTGACTGGAAGCCTGTGTCCAGTGGGGTACCTCAGGGATCGGTGCTGGGTCCCTTGCTGTTTGTGATCTACATTAATGATTTGGATGAGAATGTAAAGGGTATCAGTAAGTTCGCGGATGACACGAAAATTGGTGGGGTGGTAAATTGCGAGGAGGAAAGCCTCAGGCTACAGGACGATATTAACGGGTTGGTCAGATGGGCGGAAAAGTGGCAAATGGAATTTAACCCGGAAAAGTGCGAGGTGATGCATTTTGGACGGACAAATAAGGCAAGGGAATACACAATGAGTGGTAGGACCCTAGGAAGTACAGAGGGTCAGAGGGACCTTGGTGTACATGTACATAGATCCCTGAAGGCAGCGGAACAGGTAGATAAGGTGGTTAAAAAGGCATATGGGATACTTGCCTTCATTAGCAGAGGCATAGAATATAAGAGCAGGGAGGTTATGATGGAGCTGTACAAAACGCTGGTGAGGCCACAGCTGGAGTACCGTGTGCAGTTCTGGTCGCCTCACTATAGGAAGGATGTGATTGCTTTGGAGAGGGTGCAGAGAAGATTCACCAGGATGTTACCTGGGATGGAGCGCCTCAGCTATGAAGAAAGACTAAACAGGCTGGGGTTGTTTTCCTTGGAGCAAAGGAGGCTGAGGGGGGACCTGATTGAGGTGTACAAAATGATGAGGGGCATAGATAGGGTAGATAAAGAGGAACATTTCCCCTTAGTAGGGGGGTCAATAACAAGGGGGCATAGATTCAGGGTAAGGGGCAGGAGATTTAAAGGGGATTTGAGGAGGAACTTTTTCACCCAGAGGGTGGTTGGAAGCTGGAACTCACTGCCTGAAAGGGTGGTAGAGGCAGGAACCCTCACAACATTCAAGAAGCATTTGGATGGGCACTTGAAATGCCATTGCATACAAGGCTATGGACCAAATGCTGGAAAATGGGATTAGACTGGACAGGGGTTGATGGACGGCGCAGACACGATGGGCCGAAGGGCCTCTTTCTGCGCTGTAAAACTCTATGGGCTAGATTTTCAGTTGATAGCGCCAGCAGTTAGCGCCTTAAGAGAAGTGATTTTCGGGCGCTATGCGTGTAGCGCCCGTGCGCAGCGCAGTTTGCGCCCCGCCCCAAATTAAGTTGCCCGTTAGCGCCGGCGCAAAGTTTAGCGCCCGCCCGGATGCGCGCGCAGAAAATGACGTCACATCCTCGTGCAACGCCCTTTGTGCGCCCCGATTCCAAACTTCAGTCGGACCGCCCCATTGTGCGGCTGGCGGCCGGAGCGTTTGGAAAAAGGAACGCAACACAACCAGCGCGGGCCCCGGGGGGCGCAAATTAAAGGGGACGTGCTCTCCAGTATAAAGGCCAGCCTTTTTTCAGAAAACACTCTTGTGCAACGCATTTCTGGAGACACAACAAGGAGCTAACTATTGGGGTCCTCAAGCAGCGGTTCCGCTGCCTTGATCGCTCCGGAGGAGCTCTCCAGTATTCGCCGGACCGGGTCTCCCAATTTGTGGTGGTTTGCTGCATGCTACACAACCTGGCTATCCGCAGGACTCAGGCACTGCCACCTGACGTTGGACCAGCACCTCAGGAGGAGGAGCAGGAGGAGCATGAGGAGGAGGAGGAGGAGGAGCAGGAGTACGTTCCCAGGAGGGAGCGACCAGGGCCAAGGGCCGCACGACGCCACCTTATTACACGGTACTTCTAAGCCCCCTGTCAGGGAATGGCCAGGGGCCATGAGGGAAGATGAATGCAGCCGCTCCGCAACCCCTCAGCCGGCGAAGCCAACAAACACTAAGAAGAACAACCATGGAGACTGCATGAATAAAGATAATTTTTTATTACACAAAAATGAAAAGCCCTTCCCACATGAATCCCCAAAAACAATAAACGGGCCCCACAAAAAGCCCAACAAACGACTCACTCCCACAAACTGGGGAGGAGTCACTCCACCTTTCTTCAAACCGGGCCTCAACGTCGGCCTAACGCAAAAAATAAGCCCTCCAACAACACAACCATGGGCAAAATAAAGATGGCCACCGCCATATAAAAGGAAAGCTGGCCACACCCTCTACTGAGTGGCCCACGAGGGCGAGACCTTGCCCAGCCTTTTGCCTCCCCTGCCCGGCCTGCTGCTCCTTCGCAAGCTCTGCCCAGTGGCTGCTGCGAGGCTGGGGGAAGGTGCCTGAGGCTCAGATGCCCTTACGCCAGATGCCGCTGGGGGGCGGCCTACACGGCGTTTGGGCCTCGAGGGGCCGTCTGCTGAGTGGCGCACCTGAGCCTGGCCACCATCAGCTGCAGCCGCTTGCCCTTGACGCCCCAGTGGGGGAATGGCAGCGACGGATGGCGCAATGTGGGCCAGCTGGCATCTGGGATGCGCTGGCTGGTGCTGTGGCGCGGTGGCACTCAGCCGGGCCCGCACTGCAGGATCCGCAACAATCAGCCGAGGGGCGGCTTGCTGGGATGGTCCAGCGCGGCGGCTGCCCTGGCGATGCCTGCCTGAGACAGCGCGTGTGGCAGCAGTGAGTGCCCCTGTTGTCCTGGTGTGCGCGCGCATCACATCCGCCAGGGTCTTGACGGCATCAGTCAGCATGCGGCCACTCGCGGCAGTTGCTGCCCCGAACTCGCGCACACTGGTCGCCAGCGACTCGATGGCCTCAGGCATGCGCCCCACCATGCTCATGAGCTCCGTGTGGCGCCGGTCCGAATCCTCGGCCATCTTATCCAGCTTCCGCACCTCCTCCGAGGTGAAGGTGTCCGGACTGGAGTCGCGACTCTCCCGCTGGGGAGGAGGGGGCTGAACTAAGGGACCCTTGCCACGTTGGTGGCGGCGAGTGTGCCGATCAGCAGCACTCCCCTCTGATCCTTGCTCCCTTTGGGGGGAAGGCCGCGGGCCACGCGCACGGCTCCTGGGTGGCTGGACGCCACTGGTCCCAGAAGCTGCATTGCCCTGCGACAGTTCCTCCAGGCACTCGTCCAGTGAGGAGGTGTCAAGCATTTCCTCCTCTCCTGCGGGACGTGACTGTTCCCCCGATGGTCCGGCTTGCTCCTCCTCCTCCTCCTGCTCGGAGGTGCTGTCACTGGCAGCTTCAGGGTCCTGGTCGTCACCAGCTGAAAGCAGGAATGCACAAGAGTAGCTTCAGAGTGAGGAGACGGCGTCAGCGAGGGAGTTAGGACTGGTGGCATTCAGCGCATTGGTGGGACAGTGGCAAAGAAGGTAGCTCGGATGGGCCAGTGCGACGCGAGAGGGCCAAAAGGCGAGGTCCTTACCATTGCCGGGCAGTGGAGGGTCGGACACTCCGCACGCTGTGGGGACAATCACACGGGCTCCCATGAGCACACACACGCGCTCCTCCAGCCGAGTGAGCTTCTGCAGCTTGGCGCGGCCACCCCTGGCACGCGCCTGGCGATTAAACGCTACTTTAGCCTGCAAGAGAAAGGACGGGCTGTAAGTGCGCAGTGTAGCCCTGATGTAGTGTGCACTGCCTCCCATGGTGGAATAGCTTGGCCAGAGTGAAGCCCTGATGTAGTGTGCACTGCCTCCCATGGTGGAATAGCTTGGACAGAGTGAAGCCCTGATGTAGTGCGCATAGCCTCCCATGGTGGAATAGCTTGGCCAAAGTGTAGAGTGCCGAATGGCCATTTGATGCTCATGACTGTCCCAATGCTGCTGGCTGAGGGCTGGCCAATAGGACTTTCAGCTCCCTTTGCCCATCATGTCAGGCAAGAATGAGGAGGAGACTGGAAAGGCTACTCACCTTGACAATCCTGGTCAGGTCGTTGTATTTTTTACGACATTGTTTGTGGGTCCTGGGGGCATCGCCGGTGAACGTCACCCTCTGGGCGATCTGCTTCCAGGCTTTGGTGTAGTCGTGGTGGGTTGGATTCCTCCCACTCTCTGGGAACAAGATCTTGCGCCTCACCTCCAGAGCTGTGACCATTATGTCCAGATCACCCTCTGAGAAGCGCAGGGCACGCTGACGGGCCTTCTCTGGCGTTGCCATGACTCCCTGGGGCTGAGCAGCAGTGTTGAGGCCTCTTTGCAAGGCTGCAGTGTGCAGGGCGTGGCAGCAGACCAATTCGTCCCTTCCCCCTTTAAGAGCTGGTCGGCGCCACGGGGTCTGCTGTCAGTCCAAAAATGACCGCACCCGCGCTGCGCCCCGCCTGGGCGCTATCCCTCTGGACCGCCGGCTTAGCGCCTAAAGAGAGCAGTGGAACGCCTCTTTTAGCGCTCCACCAACCTCTTAGGGCGAAGCCACTGAATTCCCGGCAACGGGGCGCTACTTTGGGGCGGGCGCTAACTTCGGGCGGGCGCTAAGGTTAGCGCCCCAAAACTGCCTATACTGAAAATCTAGCCCTATGACTCTATGACTCTATGACATATGTTAGTGAAGCTGGGACCCACAGGATAGCTGCGTGGGGCAGACAAATTCAGAAGTCCTTAACGTTCACATTCCATTACCAAGCTGGGGCTGGTGTGCAGGTTTTAGATGGCATGAGAAGGAAAGAATTAACATTGTCAAGAAACAGACACGAACTGAAGAGGAGGAAGTGATACATCAGTGGTACAGAGCCTTGGTCAGACCCCATCTGGAGTCCTGCGTCCAGTTATAGGCACCACACCTCAGGAACGATCTATTAGACTTGGAGGGGCTGCAGCACAGATTTACCAGAATTTTTAAAAATTATTTGTTCCTGGGATCTGGGCGTCGCTGGCAAGGCCAGCTTTTATTGACCATCCCTAATTGCCCTTGAGAAGGTGGTGGTGAGCCGCCTTCTTGAACCGCTGCAGTCCTTGTGGTGAAGGTACTCCCACAGTGCTGTTAGGGAGGGAGTTCCAGGATTTTGACCCAGCGACGATGAAGGATCGGCGATATACTTCCAATCAGGATGGTGTGTGACTTGGAGGGGAAGTTGGAGGTGGTGGTGTTCACATGCGCCTGCTGGCCCTGTCCTAGGTGCTAGAGGTCACGGGTTTGGGAGTTGCTGTCGAAGAAGCGAGTTGCTGCAGTGCATCTTGTAGATGGTACACACTGCAGCCACGGTACGCCGGTGGTGGAGGGAGTGAATGTTTAAGGTGGTGGATAAGGTGCCAATCAAGCGAGCTCCTTTGTCCTGGATGGTGTCCAGCTTCTTGAGGGCTGTTAGAGCTGCACTCATCCAGGCAAGTGGAGAGTATTCCATCACACTCCTTACTTGTGCCTTGTAGATGGTGGAAAGGCTTTGGGGAATCAGGAGGTGAGACACTCGCTGCAAAATACCCAGCCTCTGACCTGCTCTTGTGGCCCCTGTATTTACACGCCCTCTCCAGTTATGTTTCTGATCAATGGTCACCCCCCAGGATGTTGATGGTGGGGGATTTGGTGATGGTAATACTGTTGAATGTCAAGGAGCAGAGGTTAGACTCTCTCTTGTTGGAGATAGTCATTGCCTGGCACTTGTATGGCATGAATGTTACTTGCCACTTATCAGCCCAAGCATGTGCAGGGAGACAGAGGAAAGGGAAGCAAGGATAGAAGCAAAAGACAGGAAGGAGAAAAGCAAAAGTGGAAGTCAGAGAAATCAAGGGTGTAAATCAAATGTGGCCGCAGTAAACAATAATTCTAAAAGATCTAAGAGTCATAGAGTCATAGAGTCATGGAGTTTTACAGCACAGAAAGAGGCCCTTCGGCCCATCGTGTCTGCGCCGCCCATCCATCCCTGTCCAGTCTAATCCCATTTTCCAGCATTTGGTCCATAGCCTTGTATGCAATGGCATTTCAAGTGCTCATCCAAATGCTTCTTGAATGTTGTGAGGGTTCCTGCCTCCACCACCCTTTCAGGCATTGAGTTCCACATTCCAACCATCCTCTGGGTGAAAAAGTTCCTCCTCAAATCCCCTCTAAATCTCCTGCCCCTTACCCTGAATCTATGCCGCCTTGTTATTGACCCCCCCACTAAGGGGAAAAGTTCCTCTTTATCTACCCTATCTATGCCCCTCATCATTTTGTACACCTCAATCAGGTCCCCCCTCAGCCTTCTCTGCTCCAAGGAAAACAACTCCAGCCTGTCCAGCCTCTCTTCATAGCTGAGGCGCTCCATCCCAGGTAACATCCTGGTGAATCTTCTCTGCACCCTCTCCAAAGCAATCACATCCTTCCTATAGTGAGGCGACCAGAACTGCACACAGTACTCCAGCTGTGGCCTCACCAGCGTTTTGTACAGCTCCATCATAACCTCCCTGCTCTTATATTCTATGCCTCGGCTAATGAAGGCAAGTATCCCATATGCCTTTTTAACCACCTTATCTACCTGCTCCGCTGCCTTCAGGGATCTATGTACATGTACACCAAGGTCCCTCTGACCCTCTGTACTTCCTAGGGTCCTACCACTCATTGTGTATTCCCTTGCCTTATTTGTCCGTCCAAAATGCATCACCTCGCACTTTTCAGGGTTAAATTCCATTTGCCACTTTTCCGCCCATCTGACCAACCCGTTTATATCGTCCTGTAGCCGGAGGCTTTCCTCCTCGCAATTTACCACCCCACCAATTTTCGTGTCATCTGCGAACTTACTGATCATACCTTTTACATTCTCATCCAAATCATTTATGTAGATCACAAACAATAAGGGACCCAGCACCGATCCCTGAGGTACCCCACTGGACACAGGCTTCCAGTCACAAAAGCAACCTTCGACCATCACCCTCTGCCTCCTGCCACTCAGCCAGTTTAGGATCCAACGCGCCAAGGCACCCTGGATCCCATGGGCTCTTACCTTCTTGACCAGTCTCCTATGCGGGACTTTGTCAAAAGCTTTACTGAAGTCCATGTAAACCACATCCACAGCATTTCCCTCATCCACCCCACTAGTCACCCCCTCGAAAAATTCGATCAGATTTGTTAGACATGATTTACCCTTGACAAAGCCATGCTGACTATCCCCGATTAATCCTTGCCTCTCCAAGTGGAGATTAATTTTGACCCTCAGAATTTTTTCCAATAATTTCCCCACCACAGATGTTAGACTCACTGGCCTGTAATTCCCTGGTTTATCCCTGCTACCCTTCTTGAATAATGGTACTACGTTAGCTGTTCTCCAGTCCTCTGGTACATCCCCTGTGGCCAGAGAGGTTCTGAAAATTAGTGTCAGAGCCCCTGCAATCTCCTCCCTTGCCTCCCACAGCAGCCTGGGATACATCTCGTCCGGGCCTGGGGATTTATCCACTTTTTGGCCTGCTAAAACCGCTAGCACCTCCTCCCTCTCGATGCTAATATGTTCAAGTATGTCACAGTCCCCTTGCCCGATTTCTATGTCTGCATCGTCTTTCTCCATAGTGAACACAGATGCAAAAAATTCATTTAAAACCCCGCCTACATCCTCTGGCTCTACACACAGATTGCCACTTTGGTCCCTAATGGGCCCTACCCTTTCCCTGGTTATCCTCTTGCCCTTAATATACTTATAAAACATCTTAGGATTTTCCTTTATTTTGCTCGCCAGTGTTATTTCATGGCCCCTCCTCGCCCTCCTAATTTCTTTTTTAAGTATGCCCCTGCACTTTTTATACTCCTCTAGGGCTTCTTCTGTCTTTAGTCTTTTGTAACTGCCAAAAGCCCCCCTTTTATTTCTAATGCATTTTTGTATAAGAGTGTTAAAAAAACAAGCCTGAAGGCTTTGGCCTAGAAATTCAGTTGGTTGCGCCAGCAGTTAGCGCCTTAAGAGAAGTGAATTTCGGGCGCTATGCATGTAGCGCCCGGGCGCAGCGCAGTTTGCGCCTCGCCCCAAATTAAGTGGACCCTTAGCGCCGGCGTAAAGTTTAGCACCCGCCCGGCTACGCGCGCAGAAAATGACGTCACATCGTCGTGCAACGCCCTTTGCGCACCCCGATTCCAAACTTCAGTCGGACCGCCCCATTGTGCGGCTGGCGGCCAGAGCGTTTGTAAAATGGAACGCAACACAGCCGATGCGGGCCCTGGGGAGCGCAAATTAAAGGGCACGTACCCTGCAGTATAAAGGGCAGCCATTTTGCAGCAAACACTCTTGTGCAACGGATTTCTGGACACACAACAAGGAGGAGAGCTAACTGGTTTCGTGCAGCAATAGCTCAGGTATTTTTGGACTCAGGCCAAAGCGCTGCAAGTGCCCTGTTGGAAATTTGACTGTTTGCCAGCATTTGATGGGGGCTGCATGGGGTGCCAACGCGGAGTTTCAGCGCCATGTGCGTAGGGCTCGCAGACGCGGGGTCAGAGGGGCAGCCTGGCTAGAGGCAGAGGGGGCAACAGGCGTCGGCAACATAGGCCTTACCCAGTCAGGGTATACCGCCAGCAGCGCTCCTACCTCACCATGAGTGGCGCACAATGTGTAAGAAGGCTGAGATTCCGAAAGGAGGTGGTTGCAGAGATCTGCCACCTGCTTCACAGAGATCTGCGTCCAAAGCTCAGGTGCAGGATGTCTCTGTCGGTGGAAGTGAAAGTGACGGTGGCATTAAACTTCTATGCCACCGGCTCCTTCCAATCCGCTGTTGGGGACATAGCGAACATATCCCAGTTCGGCATGCATCGCTGCATCCGCCAGGTGACCGATGCCCTTTTCAGAAGGAGACGCCAATTCATCTCCTTCCCCATGGCCCTGGAGAGCCAGCATCAGCGTGCAGTGGGATTTACTAGACTCGCGGCCTTCCCCTTGGTGCAGGGCGCCGTTGACTGTACGCATGTGGCTTTGCGGGCACCTCTGGAGCATGGCGAGCAGTATCGCAACCGGAAGGGCTACCATTCTCTCAATGTGCAGCTGGTGTGTGACCACAAGCAGCGCATCCTGGCTGTCAATGCCTGCTTTCCAGGCAGCTGCCACGATGCCTTTATCCTGCGGCAGAGTACTGTGCATGACATGTTCGAGGCACAGCCTCCCCCAAGAGGATGGCTACTCGGGGACAAAGGCTATCCTTTGTGTACCTGGCTCATGACCCCGCTCCGCGCGCCCAGGACCGCTGCTGAAGAGGCATACAACGAGAGCCATCAAAGGAGCAGAAACATCATCGAGCAAACTATTGGGGTCCTCAAGCAGCGGTTCCGCTGCCTTGATCGTTCCGGCGGATCTCTGCAGTATTCGCCGCAACGGGTCTCCCAATTTGTCGTAGTTTGCTGCATGCTACACAACCTGGCTCTCCGCAGGATTCAGGCACTGCCACCTGACGTTGGACCACCACCTCAGGAGGAGGAGCAGGAGGAGCAGGAGGAGGAGGAGGAGGAGTACGTTCCCAGGAGGGAGCGACAAGGTCCAAGGGCCGTCCGTCGCCAGCTTATTGAACGTAACTTCTAAGCCCCCTGTCAGGGAATGCCTTGTGGCCATGAAGCAAGATGAATGCAGCCGCTCCGCAAGCCCTCAGCCGGCGAAGGCAACAAAGACTAACAAGAACAACCATGGACACTGTCTGAATAAAGATAAATTTATATTTGACAAAAATGAAACCCCTTCCCACATGAATCCCAAAAACAATCAACGGCCCCCACAAAAAGTGCAACAAACGACTCACTCCCACAACCTGGGGAGGAGTAACTCCACATTTGAACAAACCAGGCCTCAACCTCGGCCTTAACGCAAAAAACATACCCATAAACAAAACAACCATGGGCAAAATAAAGATGTCCACCGCCATATAAAATGAAAGCTGGCCACACCCTCTACTTAGTGGCCCGCAACGGCGAGATCTTGTCCAGCCTTTTGGCGCCCCTGCCCGGCCTGCTGCTCCTCCGCAAGCTCTGCCCAGTGGCTGCTGCGAGGCTGGGGGAAGGCGCCTGAGGGTCAGATGTCCTTCCGCCAGATGGCCTTGGGGGGCGGCCTACACGGGCTTTGGGCCTCGAGGGGCCGGCTGTTGATTGGCGCACATGTGCATGCCCACCATCAGCTCCAGCCGCTTGCCGTTGACGCTCCACTGGGGGAGTGGCGGCGACGGATGGCGCAATGTGAGCAAGCTGGCGTATTGGAGGCGCTGGCTGGTGATGTCGCACGCTGGCACTCGCCCGGGCACGCACTGCGCGATCCGCACCAATCAGCCGAAGGGCGGATCGCTGTGCTGCTGCAGCACGGCGGGTGTCCTGGCGATGCCTGGCTGAGGCAGCGCGTGTGGCAGCAGTGAGTGCCCCTGTTGCCCTGGTCTGCGCCCGCATCACATCCGCCACTGACTTGACGGCATCAGCCAGCGACTCCATCGCCGGAGGCATCCGTTCCACTACCTCCATCATCATCTGGCCACTCTCGGCATTTGATGCCCCAAACTTCCGCACACTGGTCGCCAGCGACTCGATGGCCTCAGGCATCCGTCCCACCACCTGCATGAGCTCTGTGTGGCGGCGGTCCGAATCCTCGGCCATTTGGTCCAGCTGGCGCACCTCCTCCGAGGTGAAGGTGGCTGGACTGGAGGCGGGACTCTCCCGCCGGGGAGCAGGGGTCCGAGCTAGGCAACCCTTGGCACGTTGCTGGCGCCGAATGTCCGCAGCAACTGCACTCCCCTCCGATCCTTCCCCCCTCTGGAGGGAAGGCCGCGGCCCACCCGCAGCCCTCCTGGGTGGCTGGACGCCACTGGTCCCAGCAGCTGCACTCCCCTCCGAAAGTTGCTCCAGGCTCTCGTTCAGGGAAGACGTGTCCAACACTTCGCCCTCTGCTGCGGGACCTGAGTCCTCCCCTGATGGTCCGGGTTGCTCTTCCTCCTCCTCCTCCTCCTGTTCGGAGGGGCTGTCACTGGCAGCTTCAGGGAGCTCTTCGTCACCAGCTGAAAGCAGGAAGGCACAAGAGTAGCTTCAGAGTGAGGAGAGGGCGTCAGCGAGGGAGTCATGACTGGTGGCATTCAGCGCATTGGTGGCACAGTGGCAAAGGAGGTAACTTGGATGCGCAAGTGTGACGAGAGAGGGCCAAAAGGCGAGGTCCTTACCATTGCCGGGCAGCGGAGGGTCGGCTTCTCCGCACGCTCTGGGCACAATCACGCGGCCTCCCATGAGGCCACTCACGCGCTCCTCCAGGGGAGTGAGCTTCTGGAACTTGGCGCGGCCTCCCCCGGTGATGTCGCGGCACTTGCGATTATTCGCCAGTTTAGCCTGCAAGAGAAAGGACGGGCTCTAAGTACGGTGTTTAGCCGTGACATAGTGTGCACTGCCTCCCATGGTGGAATAGCTTGGCCAGAGTGTAGCCCTGATCTAGTGTGCACTGCCTCTCATGGTGGAATAGCTTGGAAAGAGTGTAGCCCTGATCTAGTGTGCACTGCCTCTCATGGTGGAATAGCTTGGCCAGAGTGTAGCACTGATCTAGTGTGCACTGCCTCTCATGGTGGAATAGCTTGGCCAGTGTGTAAAGTGCAGAATGTGCAATTGATGCTCATGACTGTCCCAAAGCTGCTGGCTGAGGGCTGCCCATTACGCCTTTCAGGTCCCTTTGCCCATCATGTCAGGTGTACATGCAAGAATGAGGAGGAGAGTGGAAAGGGTACTCACCCTGACAATCCTGGTCAGGTCATTGTATTTCTTCCGACATTGCACCTTGTCCCTGGGGGCATCGCCGTAGGACGACACCCTGGTGGCGATCTCCCTCCAGGCTTTGGTGTAGACGCGGTGGGTGGGATTCCTGCCATTGTCTGGGAACAAGATCCTGCGCCTCTTCTCCAATGCTGTCAGCATGATATCCAGCTCACGCTCTGAGAAGTGCAGGGCACGCTCACGGGCCTTATCATGCGTTGCCATGGCTCCTTGGCCTCAGCAGCAGTGTTGAGGCCTAGTTTGAAAGCTGCAGTGTGCAGGGCGTGGCAGCAGACCAAATCGTCCCTTCCCCCTTTAAGACCTGGCCGGCGCCACGGGGTCTGCTGTCAATCAAAAAATGACCGCACCCGCGCTGCGCCCTGCCTCGGCGCTATCCCTCTGCACCGCTGGCTTAGCGCCTAAAGATAGTCGTGTAATGCCTCTTTTAGCGCTCCAGCAACCTCTTAGGGCGAAGCAACTGAATTTCGGCGAAGGGGGCGCATCTTTGGGGCGGGCGCTAAAGTCGGGCGGGCGCTAACGTTAGCGCCTCAAAACTGGCTATACTGAATTTCTAGGCCTTTGTGTCTTAATGCGAGGAGCATTCATAATAAGGTGGATGAATTAGCTGCGCAAATAGATGTAAATGGATATGATATAATTGGGATTACGGAGCCATGGCTCCAGGGTGACCAAAGCTGGGAATTCAACATCCAGGGGTATTCAATATTCAGGAAGGACAGGCAAAAAGGAAAAGGCGGTGGGGTAGCATTGCTGGTTAAAGAGGAGATTAACACAATAGTAAGGAAGGATATTAGCTCTGATGATGTGGAATCTGTATGGGTAGAGCTCAGAAATACCAAGGGGCAGAAAACATGAGTGGAAGTTTTATACAGACCCCCAAATAGTAATGCTGAGGTTGGGGATGGCATTAAATGGGAAATTAGAGATGCATGCAATAAGGGCACAGCAGTTATCATGGGTGACTTTAATCTGCATATAGATTGGTCTAACCAAATTAGCAACAATACCGTGGAAGAGGAATTCCTAGAGTGTATACGGGATGATTTCCTGGACCAATATGTCGAGGAACCAACCAGAGATCAGGCCATCTTAGACTGGCTATTATGTAATGAAAAAGGATTAATTAGCAACCTTGTTGTGCGAGGCCCCTTGGGGAGGAGCAATCATAATATGATAGAATTCTTCATTAAGATGGAGAGTGAAGTACAGGAAACTTTCGATTTACCGGCACCTAAATAACCGGAAATCTCGGTTAACTGGCAAAATTCAGGAGTAGGTTCAGGTAAGTTTTATTACTTGCCTTCCTCGATCTGTTGCTGTGCAAGGGTGTGGCTGCAGCTGTTGCTAAGCTACAGAGATGCTTGGAACTTGTGGCCATTGTTCTGAACCTGTTGCTAAGCAACAGGGTTTGTTGCTTTATACGGAGCTCTCAGCTCCGTACCTTTTACTATAGCTTTCGGTTATCTGGAATTTTTGATGAACCGGCACCACGTCGGTCCCATCGGTGCCGGATAAAAAAAGTTTCCTGTAGTTGACTCAGAGACTTCGGTACTGAATTTAAAAAAAGGAAACTACACTGGTATGAGGCGCGAGTTGGCTAGGATAGATTGGGGAATGTTACTTAAAGGGTTGATGGTGAATAGGCAATGGCAAACATTTAAAGATCACATGGATGAACTACAGAATTTGTTCATCCCTGTTTGGCATAAAAATAAAACAAAAAAGGTGACTCAATATTGGCTAACAAGGGAAATTAGGGATAGCATAAGATCCAAGGAGAGGACATATAAATTGGCCAGAAAAAGCAGCAAACCTGAGGATTGGGAGCAGTTTAGGATTCAGCAAAGGAGGACAAAGGGATTAATTAAGAGGGGGAAAATAGAGTATGAGAGTAAGCTTGCAGGGAACATAAAAACTGACTGTAAAAGCTTCTATAGATATGTGAAGAGAAAAATATTGGTGAAGTCAAGCGTAGGTCCTTAGCAGTCAGAATCAGGGGAATTTATAATGGGGAACAAAGAAATGGCAGCCAATTAAATACGTACTTTGGTTCTGTCTTCAAAAAGGTGGACACAAGTAACCTCCCAGAGATGTTGGGGAATGTAGGGTCTAATAAGAGGGAGGAACTGAATGAAATCAGTATTTGTAGGGAAATGGTGTTAGGGAAATTGACGGGATTGAAGGCCGATAAATCCCCAGGGCCTGATAATCTACATCCTAGGGTACTTAAGGAAGTGGCCCTAGAAATAGTAGATGCATTGCTGGTCATCTTCCAAAATTCTATATACTCTGGAACAGTTCCCATGGATTGGAGGGTAGCTAATGTAACCCCACTATTTAAAAAAGGTGGGAGAGAAAAAACTGGGAATTATAGACCGGTAAGCCTGACATTGGTAGTGGGGAAAATGCTAGCGTCCATTATAAAATATGTAATAGCAGAGCACTTGGAAAACAGTGACAGGATCGGACAAAGTCAATATGGATTTACAAAAGGTAAATCATGCTTGACTAATCTACTGAAATTTTTTGAGGATGTAACTGTTAGAACAGATAAGGGAGAACCAGTGGATGTGGTGTATTTGGACTTTCAGAAGGCTTTCGATAAGGTCCCGCATAAGAGACTAGCGTGCAAAGTTAAAGCACATGGGATTGAGGGTAAGGTACTGAATTGGATAGAAAACTGGTTGGCAGACAGGAAGCAAAGAGTTGGAATAAATGGGTCTTTTTCCGAGTGGAAGGCAGTGACTAGTGGGGTACTGCAGGGATCAGTGCTAGGACCCCAGTTATTCATAATATATATTAATGATCTAGACGAGGGAACTAGATGTAGTATCTCCAAGTTTGCAGATGACACAAAGCTGGGTGGGCGTGTGTGCTGTGAGGAGGATGCAGAGAAACTCCAGTACGATTTGGACAGGTTGGGTGATTGGGAAGATGCATGGCAGATGCGGTATAATGTGGATAAATGCGAGGTTATCCACTTTGGTGGCAAAAACAGGAAGGCAGATTATTATCTGAACGGCAATAGATTGGGAAAAGGGGAAGTGCAACGAGACCTGGGTGTTTTTGTGCACCAGTCGCTGAAGGTAAGCATGCAGGTGCAGCAGGCGGTTAAGAAGGCAAATGGTATGCTGGCCTTCATAGTGAGAGGATTCGAGTACAGGAGCAAGGATGTCTTGCTGCCATTGTACAGGGCCTTGGTGAGACCACACCTTGAGTTTTGTGTGCAGTTTTGGTCGCCTTATCTGAGGAAGGATGTTCTTGCCATAAAGGGAGTGCAGCGACGATTCACCAGACTGATACCTGGGATGGCAGGAATGACGTATGATGTGAGATTGGGTCGATTAGGCTTATCTTCGCTAGAGTTTAGAAGAATGAGAGGTGATCTCATTGAAACTTATAAAATTCTAACAGGACTAGACAGACTAGATGCAGGAAGGCTGTTCCTGATGGCGGGGGAGTCCAGAACCAGGGGTCACAGTCTAAGCCATTTAGGACTGAGATGAGGAGGAATTTCTTCACCCAGAGAGTGGTGAACCTGTGGAATTCTCTACCACAGAAGACAGTTGAGGCCAATTCATTAAATATATTCAAGAAGGAGTTAGATATATTTCTTAAGGCTAAGGGGATCAAGGGATATGGGGAGAAAGCAGGGACAGGGTACTGAATTTGGATGATCAGCCATGATCGCATTGAATGGCGGAGCAGGCTCGAGGGGCCGAATGGCCTACTCCTGCTCCTATCTTCTATGTTTCTATGTTTCTATGAACGTCGTCCAGGTCTTGCTGCATGCGGGCATGGACTGCTTCATTATGTGAGGAGTTGCGAATGGAACTGAACACTGTGTAATCATCAGCGAACATCCCCACTTCTAACCTTATGATGGAGCGAAGGTCATTGATGAAGCAGCTGAAGACGGTTGGGCCTAGGACACTGCCCTAAGGAACTCCTGCAGCGATGTCCTGGGGCTGAGATGTTTGACCTCCAACAACCGCAACCATTTTCCTTTGTGCTAGGTATGACTCCAGCCAGTGGAGAGTTTTCCCCCTGATTCCCATTGACTTTAATTTTACTAGGGCTCCTTGATGCCACACTCGGTCAAATGATGCCTTGGTGTCAAGGGCAGTCACTCTCACCTCTGGAATTGAGCTCTTCTTTGAACCAAGGCTGTAATGAGGTTGGGAGTCGAGTGGTCCTGACAGAACCCAAACTGAGCATCATTGAGCAGGTTATTGGTGAGTAAGTGCTGCTTGATAGCACTGTCAACGACACCTTCCATCACTTTGCTGATGATAGAGTGCGGTACGGAGGAGGTGCAATGAAGGTTCACTAGATTGATTCCTGGGATGAAAGGGCTGTCCTGTGATGAGAGATTGTGTAGAATGGGCCTCTACTCTCTGGAGTTTTGAAGAATGAGAGGTGATCTCATTGAAACATACAAGATTCTGAAGGGGATTGACAGGGTAGACGCTGAGAGGTTGTTTCCCCTGGCTGGAGTGTTTAGAACTAGGGGGCATAGTCTCAGGATAAGGGGTCAGCCATTTAAGACTGAGATGTGGAGGAATTTCTTCACTCAGAGGGTTGTGAATCTTTGGAATTCTCTGCCCCAGAGGGCTGTGGATGCTGGGTCTTTGAGTATATTCAAGGCTGAGATTTTTAGACTCTAGGGGAATCAAGGGATATGGAGATCGGGTGGGAAAGTGGAGTTGAGGTCGATGATCAGCCATGATCTTATTGAATGGAGGCGCAGGCTCGAGGGGCCGTATGGCCTACTCCTGCTCTTATTTCTTATGTTCTTATGTAGAGTAGGCTGATTGGGCGGTGATGTAAGAAAACTACTGCACACTTGGTTTGAGTATAAAACAAGGCTTTAATCAATTGTTTCACAACCATGAGTTCTAGTTACATCACTAGTTCCTGGTTACAAAAACATCCTGAGCAAACTGGGCCCACACCTGAGTATTTATACTTTCCTTGGATGGCGCCACCAGCTGGCCGCCCAGTGTTATCTCATGAGTCATTTCTACATGAATGGTAAGATTCATGACAGGCGGTAATTGGCCGGATTGGATTTGTCCTGCTTCTTGTGGATACCTGGGCAGTTTTCCACATTGTCGGGTAGATGCCAGTGTTGTAGTTGTATTGGAACAGGTTAGCTAGATGCACGGATAGTTCTGGAGCATAATTCTTCAGCATGACAGCCGAGATGTTATCAGGGCCCATAGCCTTTGCTGTATCTTTGCGCTCAGCTGTTTCATGATATCACGTGGAGTGAATTGAATTGACTGAAGACTGGCTTCTGTGATGGTGGGGATGTCAGGAGGAGGCTGATATGGATCATCCACTCGGCACTTCTGGCTGAAGATGGATGCAAATGCTTGTCTTTTCCACTCGCATGCTGGGCTCCGCCATCATTGAGGATGGGGATATTCATGGAGCCTCCTCCTCCCGTTAGTTGTTTAACTATCCACCACCATTCATGACTGGATGTGGCAGGACTGCAGAGCTTTGATCTGATCTGTTGATTGTGGGATCGCTTAGCTCTGCCTATAGCATGCTGCTTCCGCTGCTTAGCATGTAGTCCTGTGTTTCAACCTTCCCAGGTTGGTGCCTCATTTTTAGGTATGCCTGGTGCTGCTCCTGGCATGGTCTCCTGCACTCCTCATTGAACCAGGGTTGGTCCCCTGGCTTGATGGTAATGGTAGAGTGAGGGGTATGCCGGGCCATGAGGTTACAGATTGTGATGGAATACAATTCTGCGGCTGCTGATGGCCCACAGCACCTCATGGATGCCCAGTTTTGAGTCACCAGATCTGTTCTGAATCTATCCCATTTAGCATGGTGGTAGTGCCACACAACACGATGGAGGGTGTCCTCAATGTGAAGAGGAGACTTCGTCTCCACAATGACTGTGTGGTGGTCTCTGCTACCAATACTGTCATGGACAGATGCATCTGCAACAGATAGATTGGCGAGGATGAGGTCAAGTAGGTTTTTCCCTCGTGTTGGTTCTCTCACTACCTGCCGCAATCCCAGTCTGGCAGTTATTTCCTTCAGGACTCGGCCAGCTCAGTCAGTACTGGTGCTACCGAGCCACTCTTGGTGATGGACACTGAAGTCCCCCACCCAGAGTACATTCTGTGTCCTTGCTACCTCAGTGCTTCTTCCAAGTGGTGTTCAACATGGAGGAGTACTGATTCATCAGCTGGGGGGGGGCGGTAGGTGGTAATCAGCAGGAGGTTTCCTTGCCCAAGGCTTAACCTGAAGCCATGAGACCTCATGGGGTCTAGAGTCAATGTTGAGGACTCCCAGGGCCACCCCCTCCCGACTGTATGCCACGGTGCCGCCACCTCTGGTGGGTCTGTCCTGCCAGTGGGACAGGACATACCCAGTGATGGTGATGGAGGAGTCTAGGACATTGGTTGTAAGGTATGATTCTGTGAGTATGACTATATCAGGCACAATTCCCCAGATGTTGGTGAGGAGGACTTTGCAGCATCGACTATGTCAGGCTGTTGTTTGACTAGTCTGTGTGACAGCTCTCCCAATTTTGACACAAGTTCCCAGATATTAGTGAGGAGGATTTTGCAGGGTTGACTGGGCTGGGTGTGCCATTGTCATGTCCGAAGCCGGAGCCAAGGTCGATGCTGAGTGGTCTGTCCAGTTTTATCCCTATTATACCAGGGCTTAAAGGGTTAAATCATGAGGACAAGTTGCAGAAACGTGGTGTGTTTCCTTGAGTTTAGAAGGTTGAGGGATGATCTGATCAAAGTCTTTAAAATGATAAAAGGATTTAATCGGGTAGATACAGAGAAACAGAGGCCTAGAAATTCGGTGGGGTTAGCGCCCAATTAGAGGCGTTAGAGGGTCTTGCGCCGGAATTATAGCTGGTAACGAAATTGCGTTGGGCCCTACCATCGGCGTTAGCCGGTAGCGCTGCGCCGGCACCGATGACGTCATCGGTGTGCGCAGCGTCCCGGTTGCCGTGGTAACCCGGCCCCAAGCCCAAATTCAGTTGCGGCCGCCTCGCCCGTGGCAGCCGCAACCAACGATTGTTGAAAGGGATGTTACACACCTTTGCGCCGGCGCATAAAGGTGGAGCGGCGGCCGGCCGCTTTCCCGGCGGCCGCCTGCCCGCACCTCCCTCCCCGGACTCCTCCACCACCCCCCTGCGGCACTGATGTGTGTGGCCCGCGAGCCCGGCTCCTCCCCGAGGTGCCGGGCTCATTTGTCAGGCGAATCGACCGGCCAGCGGTCAGCTGCAGGCAGCTCCTCCTTAACAGAAGGAGGAGGCCTGCAGTACCCCAGCCTGCCGCACCGCCTCGGGTGCCGCAGCGGGGGATTAGCGCCTCAAAACTGCACTGAACGCCCATAGTGAGGCGCTAAAACCCTCCATCAGCGCCCGCCGCCGTCTGGGCCCGGGGCAACCGAATTTTCGTCGGGCGCAGCGGCATTAACGCCGGCGCCAAATTTCGGGCGCTAAAGCCCTGGCGGACCCACAACCGAATTTCTAGGCCAGAGAATTTTAACTGGTGGGGAAATCCAGAACAAGGGGGCTGTGATGAAATATGCCTTCATCAGACCTGCTTGTATTTTACCTGCTTGTATTGTGTGAACCACACCCCTTTGTTCCTATTGTGTGTATTGGCTACGCCCCTGTCTTTTGCCATATAAAGGTCTCAGGAGCTGCATGAGTCATTCACTACCAGACGAACCCGATGTGGGAAGACCTGCTATGCTGCTATGTTCTTCGTGATTAAAAGCCTTTAGTTGAATCCTTTAAAATCCTTGGCCTAGAAAGTCAGTATAGCCACTTTTGGGGCGGTAAAGTCGGGCGGGCGCTAAAGTTAGCGCCCGCCGGAAAGTGGAGGCCACTTCGCCGATATTCAGTAGCTTTGGCCAAGGAGTTTGGGCGAGCGCTGAAACTGGCGTTGCACCCCTATCTTTAGGCGCTAAGCCGGCGGTGCAGAGTGATAACGCCGAGGCCGGGCGCAGCGCAGGTGCGGTCATGTTTTGATTGACAGCAGACACCCTGACGCCGGCCAGCTCTTAAAGGGGGAAGGGTCGACTTGGTCTGCTGCCACGCCCTGGATAGTGGAGCCCTCCAGCTAGGCCTGAACACTGCTGGTGGACCCAAATAGCGCCTGAAGCCATGCAGAAGGCCCGTGAACGAGCGCAGCGCTTCTCAGAGCATGCTTTGAGGGTGCTGCTTAGGGGGTTGGAAAAGAACAGAGAGATCTTGTGCCCGGACAGTGGCAAGAAGGCTCCCAGGAGGCAGTACAGGAGAGCCTGGAGGGAAATCGCCCTGAGGGTGTCAGCCAACAGCGATGTCCCCAGGACTGCTGACCAATGCCGCAAGAAGTACAACGACCTCAGTCGGTTGGTCAGGGTGAGTACCCTTTCCAGTGTCCTCCTCATCCTTGCATGTGCACCTCACATTATGGGCAAAGGGACCTCAAAGGCCTAATGGCCAGCCCTCCTCCCGCAGCTATGGCACTGGCATCATCATCAATAGCACTCTCTGCACTTAACACACTGGCCAAGCTATTCGACCATGGGAGGCAGTGCACACAACAACAGGGCACCACACTGTACTTAGAGGCCGCCCTTTCTCTTGCAGGCCAAGCTGGCGCGGAATTTGAAGAGCCAGACTGTCACCGGGGGAGGCCGTCCCCAGTTCCAGCAGCTCAGTCAGCTGGAGGAGAGCGTGGCTCGACTCGTGCGTGGCCGGGTGACTGGCCCCGTTGCTATTGGAGATGCCGACCCTGTGCTGGGACCCAATGGTAAGGACATGACCGTTTGGACCTCTCTGGTTCCCCTTGCGCTTCAGATCTACATCCTTTGCCACTGTCCCACCAATGCGCATAATGGCACCACTCATGCCTCCCTCGCTGACGCCCTGTCCTCACTCTAAAGCTACTCTTGTGCCTTCCTGCTTTCAGCTGGTGAGGAGGAGGTCCCTGAAGCTGAGAGTGCCAGTCCCTCGGAAGAGGAGGACGACGAGGACCAAGAGGAAGGCGGCACATCGGGGGAACCCTCATCCGCGCCAGGGGATGGCAATGGAGGGGACACGTCTTGCCTGGAGGAGAGCCAGGGGGAAGTGTTGCAGGGGGGTGTAGCTCCTGTGCCCAGTGGCGTCCAGCCACGCGGGAAGGGTCGGGCAGCACGGCTGCCTTCTCCCCAAAGGGGGGAAGTGTTGCAGGGGAGGGCAGTTGCTGGGCCCAGTGGCGTGCAGCCACGCGGGAAGGGTCGGGCAGCACGGCTGCCTTCTCCCCAGAGGGGGGAAGTGTTGCAGGGGAGGGCAGTTGCTGGGCCCAGTGGCGTCCAGCCACGCGGGAAGGGTCGGCCAGCTCGGCGGCCTTCACCCCAGAGGGAGAGTCCGGCCTCCAGTCCGGAGACGGTCCTCGCCCAGGAGGTGCGCCTCCTTGATCAAATGTCCGCGGATTCGGAGCGGCGCCACACCGAGTTCATGGGGGTTGTGGGACAGTTGCCTCAGGCCATTGAGTCCCTGGCTCATAGTGTGGCAGATTTCAGGGACTCACAGGCCAGGGGTGTCGAACAACTCGCGGCAGCACAGGACGCGAGTCGAGAGTTCATGAGTGGTGCCGTGCAGACACTGGCTGGTCTGATGTGGGCACAGACCAGGGCAGTACGGGCACTCACTTCTGCCACACTCGCTGTGTCACGGACGCATCGCCAGGGCACCCGCCGCGCTGCTGCAGCACAGCGGTCTGGCCTTCACCAGATTGCTGCGCTTGCTGCAGTGCCAGCCCGGCCGAGTGCCAGTGTCTCTGGTGACCAGTGAGCGCCTGGCATCAGCCAGCTTGCCCCCATTGCTGCAGCCGCCACTGCCACTCCCCCAGCAAAGCTGCGACGAGCTGCTGGAGAGACTGATGCTGCCCAGCCACAGCTGCAGCAGTCAGCAGCCGGCCCCTCCAGGGCCGGACCTCGTCTAGGCCGACCCCCAAGGGCATCTGCCGTCACGCTTTGTGCCCCTCAGGAGCCTTCCCCCAGCCTTGCAACACCCACAGGGCCCAGGTTGAGGCGGAGCAGCAGGTCGGGCAGGGGCCGGAGAAGCCTGCACAAGGACTCGCCCTCTCGGCACACCAAGTAGAGTGTGTTGCCAAATGTTTTTTTATATGGGGGTGTTTGTGTTCTGTATGGGGGGGGTTTATTTTGGTAAGGCCGAAGATGATGGCAAATGTTTTTTTATATGGGGGTGTTTGTGTTCTGTATGGGGGGGGTTTATTTTGGTAAGGCTGAAGATGATGGCAAATGTTTTTTTATATGGGGGTGTTTGTGTTCTGTATGGGGGGGTTTGTCTTGGTAAGGCTGAGGATGAAGGCCAATTGGATGGACAAGTTTTGTTATTCCTCCCCAGGTTGTGGGAGTGAGATATGTTTTTGACTGTTTTTTGGGGGTCTTGTCTGTTTTTGTGTTTCATGTGGGAAGGGCCCTGAGTTTGTTAAATAAAGCTTTTTATTTATTCAGCTTGTCCATGTGTCATGTTTCAAGTGGTTGTTGCGTTAACCGGCTGAGGGCTTGCGGAGCGGCTGCATTCAGGTGCGTTCATTGCCACAAGCCATTCCCTGACAGGGGGCCTAGAAGTGTCGTTCAATAAGCCGCCGGCGGACGGCCCTTGGACCTTGTGGCTCCCTCCTGGGCTGGTACTCCTCCTCCTCCTCCTCCTCATGGTCCTCCTGCTCGTCCTCCTGAGGTGGTGGTCCAACGTGAGGTGGCAGTGCCTGAGTCCTGCGGATAGCCAGGTTGTGCAGCATGCAGCAAACGATGACGAACTGGGAGACTCTATCCGGCGAATACTGTAGAGATCCGCCGGAATGATCCAGGCAGCGGAACCGTTGCTTGAGGACGCCAATCGTTTGCTCTATGATGTTCCTTGTGGCTTGATGGCTTTCGTTGTGTGCCTCCTCAGCAGGGGTCCTGGGCGCGCGGAGTGGGGTCATGAGCCATGTACACAAAGGGTAGCCCTTGTCCCCGATAAGCCATCCCCTTGGGGGAGGCTGTGCCTGGAACATGTCAGCCACAGTAGTCTGGCGCAGGATAAATGCATCGTGGCTGCTTCCTGGAAAGCGGGCATTGACAGCGAGGATGCGCTGCCTGTGGTCACACACCAGCTGTACATTGAGGGAATGGTAGCCCTTCCGGTTGCGGTAATCCTCGGCATTGTCGATAGGTGCCCGCATAGCCACATGCGTGCAGTCAATGGCGCCCTGCACCATGGGGAAGTCGGCGATCCTGGCAAATCCGACTGCACGCTGCTCCTGCCTCTCTAGGGTCATGGGGAAGGAGATGAATTGGTGTCTCCTTGCGAAAAGGGCATCGGTGACCTGCCGGATGCAGCGATGCACGGCGAACTGGGAGATGTTCGCTATGTCCCAGCAGCGGCTTGGAAGGAGCCGCTTGCATAAAAGTTCAGAGCCACCATGACCTTCACTTCCACCGACAGAGACATCCTGCACATCAGCTGTGGACGCAGATCTCTGTGAAGCAGCTGGCAGATCTCTGCAACCACCTCCCTTCTGAAGCTCAGCCTCTTAAACACAATGCGCGGCAGTCATGGTAAGATAGGACACCTGCTGCCGGTATTCCCTGAGTGGGTAAGGCCTACGTTGCCGACGCCTGATGGCCCCTCTGCGTCTAGGCATGGCTGGCCCTCTCACACAGCGTCTGCGAGCCCTTCGCACATAATGCTGGAACTGAGGGTTGGAACCCCATGCAGCCCCCATAATATACTTGCAAACAGTCAAATCACAATGAGTCAAATTTCCAAGCTCTGGCCAGAAGCCAAAAATACCTCTCCTATGTTGTCCCAAATCAGTAAGGTCTGTACCTTGGTCTCTGTCCAGAAATCCAAAGCACTAAAGTCATTGCAGCAAAATGGCTGGCCTTTATACCTCAGTCTAAGTGCCCTTTAATTAGCGCTCCCCGAGGCCCGCAGGGCCTCTGCTGCGTTCCACTTCACAGTTCTTAACAGCGCCACGCCCACATTGGGCGGGCGCCACTGAAGTTCCGGTTTGGGGCGCACAAACGGCGTTGCACGACGAAATGATGTCATAAGGTGCGCGCGCAGCTGAGCGTGCGCAAACACTTTGCGCCGGCGCAAAATGTCAACTGAAGTTGGGCGTAGGCGCAGATCGCTCTGCGCCCGGGCGCAAAGTGCCTAGCGCTCGAAATCTACTCCTCTTATGGCGCTAACGGCTGGCGAACGCAACTGAATTTCTAGGCCCTTGTCTTTGAGTTATTGAAGGCACATCAATTTTAATCACTAAAACACCAAGATGGATCGACTCCTGAAACCAGAGCGCTTGGATCTGGACCCCCATGCCTCAGACGCTGCCACACAGTTCGGACACTGGTTCCAATGCTTCGAATTTTTCATTGCAAACTCATCCACTGCCATAGCCGCAGCCGAAACCGCTACCGGAGACATGAAACTGGGAATCCTGCGAAACTGGGTGAGCCATCGGGTCTCCCCTCTCATCCAAGATGCCACCAGCTATGAGGATGCCTGCACCATCCTGAAGGCCCACTACGCGCGGCCAATAAACGTGGTGTACGCCAGGCATCTTCTGACTACTCGCACGCAGCGGCATGGTGAGTCACTAGAGGACTTTATACTAAACCTAAAAGTACTGGGCAGGGACTGTAACTGTAAGGCCGTGTCTGCCATCGTGTACACGGAGGAGCTGATTCGTGACTCCCTTATTGCGGGCCTCAGTTCAAATTATATTCGGCAGAAACTGTTTGAAAAGGAGGGACTGGACTTAAAACAGGCTATAGATATAGCGCGATCGCTGGATATGGCCCAGAGGAACTCTGAACCCTGTTCCCCAGGCCACGCAGCCCACTCCGCCTCGTGCGCGCCGTGGGGGCCGCCATCTTGGAAGCCATCTTCACCTCCCAGGTCTCAGGCCAGCCCAGCACCATCGGAGCCCCAGCCTCCACCCAGGAGCCCCACTACTGCCGCGATGCATCGGGGCCCGAAATGCTACTTCTGCGGCCAGGACAAACACTCCAGGCATCTGTGCCCAGCAAAGGGCACCACCTGTTTTAAATGCGGAAAGAAAGGACATTTCAGCAAAGTCTGCAGAGGGAACCCCACCTCCAACTCCACCACTGCCGCGTGCGCGCCGTGGGAGCGGCCATCTTGGAAGCCATCTTGTCCACCCTCATGGAGTCCACCATCTTGCCCCGACTACACGGACCTCCAGGACCCATTGGTGACCTCGATCACAGTGGATCAATCCAGGCCACATCCGTTGTCTAAATCAATGATGGACATCGAGGTAAACGGGAACAAGGTTAAATGCTTGATTGACTGCGGGAGCACCGAAAGCTTTATTCATCCTAGCCTGGTAAAACGACTTTCTCTAACGATAGTCCCCACACAGGGCAAAACCGCCATGGCCGATAAGACTCATACCTCAAAAATTACAGGTTTCTGCGCGGTTATGTTGTCGGTAAAAGGCAATGATTACAGAGATTTTAAACTATTGATAATGCCAGATCTCTGTGTGAGCGTGATCTTGGGTCTGGACTTCCAGTGCCACCACCAAAGTATCACGCTTACCTACGGTGGGTCCCAGCCGCCCCTCACAGTGTGCGGTCTGGCTACCCTGAAGGTCAAGCCGCCCTCTCTGTTCGCCAACCTCGCACCCAACTGTCGACCCATAGCGACCAAGAGTAGGCGGTACAGCTGGGAGGATAGACGGTTCATTGCGTCGGAAGTAGAAAGACTCAAGCGGGAGGGTATCATCGAATGCAGTACCAGCCCGTGGCGCGCCCAGGTAGTAGTAGTTAAGGGTAGCGAAAAGAAGCGGATGGTGATAGATTATAGCCAGACGGTTAATCTATACACCCAGCTAGACGCCTACCCTCTGCCCCGCATAGCGGATATGGTTAACCAAATCGCGCAATACCGGGTGTTTTCCACCATCGACCTAAAATCGGCATACCACCAGCTCCCCATTAGGCCAGAGGACCGTCCATACACCGCCTTCGAGGCGAACGGACGTCTCTACCACTTCCTCAGAGTCCCCTTTGGGGTAACGAACGGGGTCTCGGTCTTCCAGCGGGAGATGGACCGCATGGTCGATGAGAACCAGTTAACAGCCACCTACCCATACCTAGACAACGTCACCATCTGCGGCCACGACCAGCAAGACCACGACTCGAACCTCGCGAGATTTCTGAAAACCGCCCTCAGACTCAATCTCACCTACAACGAGGATAAGTGTGTCTTTAGCACCACGCGCCTCTGTATCCTGGGCTGCATGGTGGAAAACGGGGAAATCGGTCCGGACCCCGACCGATTGCGCCCCCTACGGGAGCTACCCCTACCAAACACTCCCAAGGCCCTGAAAAGGTGCCTGGGGTTCTTCTCCTATTACGCCCAATGGGTCCCCAATTATTCCGACAAGGCCCGGCCCCTCCTGAAATCAACGTCCTTCCCGCTCACAGCCGAGGCCCATGCCGCCTTCAACAGCATTAAACACGACATTGAGAAGGCCGCGCTGCGGGCAGTGGACGAAAACATCCCTTTCCAGGTCGAAAGCGATGCGTCCGACTTCGCTTTAGCAGCCACCCTCAACCAGGATGGGCGGCCCGTAGCCTTTTTCTCAAGAACCCTCCAAGGGCCCGAGACCAGGCACTCCTCGGTAGAGAAGGAGGCCCAGGCCATAGTGGGGGCAGTGCGGCACTGGAGGCACTACCTAGCCGGCAAACGCTTCACCCTGCTTACCGACCAGCGGTCGGTAGCCTTCATGTTTAACAACAAACAGAGGGGGAAGATCAAGAACGACAAAATTCTCAGGTGGCGGATCGAACTCTCCACGTTTGAGTACGACATAATATATAGGCCGGGGGCCCTCAACGAATCCCCCGACGCCCTATCACAAGGGATGTGTGCCAGCATCCAGGGGGACAAGCTACAGGGCCTCCACAATGGCCTCTGCCACCCGGGGGTCACCCGGCTATTCCACTTCATAAAATCCCGTAACCTGCCCTATTCCATCGAGGAGGTCCGGTCTATGACCAGGGACTGCCGCACTTGTGCGGAATGCAAGCCCCGTTTTTTCTGGCCCGACCGAGCCCACCTGATCAAAGCTACACGACCATTCGAGCGCCTGAGCTTAGATTTCAAGGGACCACTCCCCTCCACCGACCGCAATGTGTACTTTCTCAACATTGTGGACGAGTACTCCCATTTCCCATTCGCCTACCCCTGCCCAGATATGACCAGTGCCACGGTCATCAAGTGCCTCGGCAACCTGTTTTGCATGTTCGGCATGCCTAACTACATCCACACTGACAGGGGGGCGTCGTTCATGAGCGATGAACTGCGCCAATACCTGCTGTCGAAGGGGATAGCCACGAGTCGGACCACTAGTTATAACCCCCGGGGTAATGGGCAACTGGAGAGGGAGAACGCGACAGTGTGGAAGGCGGTCACCTTAGCACTAAGGTCTAAAGGCCTCCCCACCTCCCGCTGGCAGGAGGTCCTACCAGACATACTCCACTCGATAAGGTCGCTACTGTGTACTGCTACTAACACCACTCCCCACGAGAAGATGTTTGTTTTTCCCCACAAATCAACCTCAGGAGTATCCCTACCCTCGTGGCTCTCCACCCCAGGGACAGTCCTGTTACGGAAGCATGTGAGGGGCCACAAAATGGATCCCCTCGTGGAGGCAGTACACCTACTCCACGCAAACCCACAGTACGCGTACGTCAAGCACGCCGACGGGCGTGAAGACACCGTGTCCATAAAGGACATCGCCTCGGCAGGAAGCGACGACGACGACCCATCACCACCACCCCCAGAAGAACCTCCACCATCCCCAGAGGTATCCTCACCACCCCCAGAAGTACCTGCAACACCCCCAGCACATGGGTATGCCCAGGAGGGCACCACGGACTCCCGGTCGGAACCCGAGGTACTGTTGCGACGTTCAGGAAGGGCTATCACACCCCCGGACAGACTAAATCTGTAGAAGGGGTGAATGTGATGAAATATGCCTTCATCAGACCTGCTTGTATTTTACCTGCTTGTATTGTGTGAACCACACCCCTTTGTTCCTATTGTGTGTATTGGCTACGCCCCTGTCTTTTGCCATATAAAGGTCTCAGGAGCTGCATGAGTCATTCACTACCAGACGAACCCGATGTGGGAAGACCTGCTATGCTGCTATGTTCTTAGTGATTAAAAGCCTTTAGTTGAATCCTTTAAAATCCTTGTCTTTGAGTTATTGAAGGCACATCAGGGGCATAATCTTAAAATGAGCCAGGCTTTCAGGAATGAAATCTGGAAGCACTTTTTCACATACAGTATAGTGGAAATCTGAAACTTTCTCCCCCAAAAGGCTGTGCATGCTGGGTCAATTGAAATTTTCAAGACTGAGTTTGACAGATTTTTGTTAAACAAGGGTAACAAGGGATATGGATCAAAGGTGGGCAAATGGAGTTGAGGTACAGATCAGCCATGATCTAATTGAATGGCAGAACCGCCTCGAGAGGCTGAATGGCCTACTCCTGTTCCGATGTTCCTATAGTGACCAATACAAATTTTCATTCCAAAATTCTTTATAAAAACAAAGTAAAGAACTGGATGGTTTGTAGAGTTTGACAACATGATCTTAACCACAGCTCCCATTTTTTCTCGGACAACAAATGCTGGTAGTGTAGGACAGGTGCACCAGTGCTTCTGGGAATGGGGAGGTTGTGGGATGGTGTTTGGAATGAGGGTTCCCTATCGATACACAGCCAGCTGGATGGTCTCGCCTTTGATATCACCAGCCTTTCACCACACAACCGGGCCACTGGAACTTTCTCCGCTTTGCCAGATTTTCCATGCTTTCATCCCCCTCTGCTATTCTGCTGTGACTATTTACACACATCTGGGTCTCAAATACATATTTCATTTCTCTTATTTCTCTCATTATTGCCTCCTTTTGTCTCACACCATTTAATCGTCTCTTTCCCCATATTGCGATTTTTTTTCCTTCAAGTATTTATCCAATTCCCTTCTAAAGGCTACTATTGAAACGGTATCCACCATCCTCGCAAGCAGTGCATTCCAAATCATAACCACTTGTTGCATAAAAAAGTTTTCCCTCATTGGTTCTGGTAATGTAGGAAACGCGGCAGCCAATTTGTGCACAGTCAGGTCCCACAAACAGCAATGCGATAATGACCAGATAATCTGTTTTAGTGATTTTGGTTGAGGGATAAACATTGGCCAGGACACCGGGGATAACTCCCCTGCCCTTCGAAATAGTGCCACCTGAGAGAGCAGACAGGGCCTCGGTTTAACATCTCATCTGAAAGAAAGGATCTCCGACAGTGCCGCGCTCCCTCAGCACTGCACTGCAGTGTCAGCCGAGATTTTTGTGCTCAAGTCTCTGGAGTAGGACTTGAACCCACAACCTTCTGACTCAGAGAAGAGTGCTACCAACTGAGGCACTGTTGATATCTAATGGTGACCACTATCCCTTTAAGAGTTGCTGGCACTAGATGACTTTCCCCAGACCCAGATGCTTTCTCGGTGCATCATGCGCTGTGCATCGAGGGCGTTGCAATGAAATGTTAATGAGCTAACCTCACATTATAGGGCAAGGTCAGCACTCTGCACCACAGGCAGAGGCGGTGCCCCGAGAGGAGCAGTGTTGATGTCCCTACACCAGGACCACATTATCAGCCCCATAATAAACTGTACATATGTGTGCACATCTGTAAATACATTAGCTTCATTAGGCCAGATCCACAAAATAAGTACATTTTCATTTTACGTTTTTCTTTGTGCAAAATGAAAGGGTGCAGCTGGAGGGAACTATAACAAGGACCGTTATCTCACCACTGTGACCTTGGCAGTTGTCAGGAGCACAAAAAAGACTTTGAGAAGTTTTGTGGGAAAGAGTTCCGCAGACAGAATATGCGGTATGTGAAGCTTGGACACTGGTATTCTGTGCTGACGTTTTAGATTGATACAAAATGTTAAGATGCAGCTGCAGAAGCTCTGGAATTCCTGGAGTAGATGGAGTCTATTAATCTGCCTCAAGTGTTAGCAACTCTTCTGGCATGGCTCCAGTCATGGTCTTGTTCTCGCCTGAAGCTCAGCTCCCCCTCTCCAATTTTGACTGTTATTTAAAAGCTTTGCTCTTAGTGTTTGGGCAGTGAAAACATTCCTTCTCCAGGCACTCACATAGTAATCATATTGTTACTCAACAGCCCTGATCAAGATTAGCTCAGTGAAGCCAGTGGGGGTTCACATTACAAAGTAACATAAAGGCCTGGAGAATATCGCAGTGCAGGAAAACAAAGAAGAAAGAATGAGCAACATGGGATCCAGAATGCAAGACGAACTACCTCTACATTCACCCAGGTCACAAATTTAGCTGCAGCACAATTTAAATCCCTGTGGTGCTGAGCTGTAGAATTCACATTTTCTATCTATTTTACTTAGCAATTTTTACTTTCTATCATTGGTAGTGTCCAGATACTTGGCCTCGATATTAACCCCCCTGCCCCACAATGGGCGAGAGAGAGTCGGAGGGTGGGGGGGGGCGGGGTTGAGGGGGGTGGTGTTAAAGAGTTAAATACAGGGAACGCGGCCTCCAGCAGATGCCCTCTGCCTCTTTTACAGTAGTGGATATCGGGGTGTCCGATTTCAACAGGACCTCTGCGTCCCCGGCCTTGCCGTGCTCTGCGGCCTTTCTCGGCCTCACCTGCACCCTCCCCGCCTCCCCGTAAAAAAAAATTTTCTAAGCCAGTATTTGACATATCCTGGTGCTGAGGGGTTGCAATAAGTTCACTGGAGGTTGTGAAAAGCAGGTCCTATGGGAAGACCTCACTGCTTGGAAGGAAACTAACAGAAAAACTACCACAAAGATACAGAATAATAAGAATTAACACCGCGGAGCAGATACTCGGAGTGTTAGTAACTGAGCTGCCCAGTTACTGTTAGGTTAACAAGTATAGTCTGAACATCATGGATGTCGCTGCCCACATTCCATAAAGGGGTTGGACACCGCTGTAAACGGTTGGATTAGAGAAATCCTGAGTGACTCCGACTGCTCTGTCAGTGGTTGTAAGGTCAAGGCAGTTGTGAGTTCATTGGCTGTCTTAAGTTGCACTTTGCTTCATTACTTAAGTGCAGGTGTGATTCATGAGCATACTAGCGGTAAATCACCAATTGAGACAATTAAAAAAGAAGCGATTTGACTAAAATAAGCCATCAACTTTGCAGCGCTTTTTGTGTTTAATATTTTGATGTGCACTGTTTCGTATGAGTGCTGAATGGGTTTGTATTAGATTGTAAAACTGCTAAAATAACAGAGAGAGGAATTTGGTACAGTGCGTTAAACATTCATATGAGAACAGTGATTGTAGTTTCTAACCTTATGGGCTAGAAATTCATCTCCTTACCGACACTCCATAGTGCCATGAAATGGCGATAAAATGGTGGCCGCCGCTCTTTTGCCAGCTAGTGGCGGGTCCCGCAGCGGCTGTTATATCCTCTCCCCCTTTGCACTGCTGGTAACTATCAGCGCCCCGGAAAGAGAATGGCGACGTGGCGACGGCAATCGGCGTGCAACGTCGACTTAATGTCACCAACACGAACTTCGACCCTGGTGCTGAATTCAGCGCTGGGTCCTAAGCACGGCAGGTTAACCTGGCGTGCAAACAGGCTGACAGTGGCGATGTCTGCAGCTCTTAAAGCGACACACACATCATTCAGGTAAGTTTGAATTTAAGGGTCTGTACTTGGTTCTTTTGATGTTATTGAAGTGGTGGCTTGCTGCAATAGATGTGAAAAGTTTTTTAAGTGTGTAGGGAGTGCTGCTGGATGCTTGCAAGTGCTCGGATGGTAAATGAAGGCCTTTGAGAAGACAGAACATGCTACGAATACTCAACAGGTCATGCAACATCCGTGGAGAGAAAACCAGAGTTCACGTCTCAGGTCGACATGCTACCTGACCAACTGAGTATTTCCAGCATTTTATGCTGTCATTTCACATTTAGAGCATCCGCTTGCAGAGGGAAGAGGAAGACGCAGAAGAGGAGGAAGCCGAAGAGGAGTAATCAGATGGAAGGATGCATCCCGGACAGCCCCTTTGTGACTGGATATCCAGGATGGAATCATCCGCCTGCGATCCCAGTGGCTGGGCAGGCTGCCTTTTCTTGTTGACCCACTGGCTGGACAGGCTGCATTTCTTGGATATGTGAAATGAGGAAGGCACAAGGGTGGAGTTGTGCTGTTGGGAAGGCTGGAAAGCAAGAGGTGCATGCCAGAAGGAGGATAACGTACGAGGATACCAGCATCTTGTATCCTTTCAGCCCCACCGCTTGCCAAGGGCTCAACCATGCCCCTACCCTACATAAACTTGAGGTTATCCAAAACTCGGCTGCCTGTGTCCTAACTCGCATCAAGTCCCGTTCACCATCACCCCTGTGCTCGCTGAACTACATTGGCTCCTGGTTAAGTAACGTTTCGATTTCAAAATTCTCATCCTTGTTTTCAAAACCCTCCATGGCCTCGCCCCTCCCTATCTCTGTAATCTCCTCCAGCCCCACAACCCCCCCGAGATATCTGCACTCCTCTAATTCTGCCCTTTTGAGCATCCCTGATTATAATAGTTCAGTCATTGGTGTCTGTGCCTTCTGTTGCCTAGGCCCTAAGCTCTGGAATTCCCTCCCTAAACCTTTACCTCTCTTTCCTCCTTTAAGACGCTCCTTAAAATCTACCTCTTTTACCAAGCTTTTGGTCATCTGCTGTAATTTCTCCTTATGTGGCTCGGTGTTAAATTTTTTTGTCATAACGCTCATATGAAGCACCTTGGGACGTTTTACTATGTTAAAGGCGTTATATAAATACAAGTTGTTGTTGTTGTGAGGCCCTTCAATCTGTTCATTCCAACGAGGCTCAACCCTCCTCAGTCTAACCTCCTCTGGTTCAATATGCAAATCTGCAATGGTTGGGGTTATGTGCCATACATCGGACTTCTCCAACATGCGGACAACATCAAAGTGGTTTCTTGCACCCACCACAATGATGACCATGCCTAGCCATTTAAGATGCCACAGGCTTGTAAGTCCTGCGGGAGCCTGCTATTTCCCATCCCAAACAGGCCAACTCCCAGTCAGAGGCAATTCCCATACCTCAAGCTCACTCTAATTATTCAAATGAGCCTGACCCTGAACATTATGCTGGGGTCAGTGGCCAGTGCATCAGATGTGCAGCATTCTTGTCCTGTCGCACTTCTAGTCTTCACAGTCTAGCCTCACACATGAAGAATGCCCATTTGGATTTGATATCAGAGCCAGCAGGAGTCAGTACCCTCAGGAGAAAAAGGGAGAAAAGAAGAAATATCGATTGGTATTAGTTGAGACATTGCTCTTTGTAGCTGCTGTACAAGCCAGTAAGGGAAATTATCCTTTTATTTTGGATTGAGGAGAGTATAAAATATTTGGGGATACATGGTCCCAAATACTGAGCATATTACAAAAACACATTTTGAGGAATACACCTCATAATTCAGAAATGTATAAAGCTGTCTTTGCATGTCTCCGAGAGCAGATGGTTTTAATCGGCACATATGTAAGTACAACTCTATTAGTAGAAACACCACATATGAATACTTCAAAGATTTCATGAAACAAATTGAGAATTCCTGTGGTGAAGGGAAAACCAAGAATGTGTTTAGATAGGGGAGGGTAATGTTTGGTACAAGTTGAACCGATTACCTTTCACTGTGAGGGCACTGTTAGAATGAGTAGGAGCAGACAGAGAGAGAGGGTGTCACAACTAGCGATGGAACGGAACATAGTGAAGCCAGGGCCCTTGAAGCAGTTGTTGTACACCAACATAATCCCACAATATGATATTCTTTTGAAATGGTACACAGCGTAGCCCCGATTTTAACTCGGGGTGAGAATTCAGCGGGATCTCTCTCTGACTCGCTGACGTGAGGCCCGGGTCATTTTACCTCCCGAGCCTCATTATTATAATCCAGGACCGAATCCTGCCCGAACCCGGCAGGAATAATGTGGAGGTCGGTGGGTTGGAGCAGGAATCAGGGCGGGAGGAAGCCGTCGCCAGGGACCTGGGGTAACAGGCCTGGCAGTCAGGCAAGTGCATTGGGCTGGGTGGGGTGGGTGGGGTGGGGGGTGTGAGGGGGGTGGGCATCAGGTGAGCCCGGTCGGGGGGAGGTCCAAAGTTTCCTTATGGGGCCTGGGTGAGCAACCCCGCTCCTCCTGGCCCACAAGGAAACAATAAGAAATTACATTTCCTTACCTTCTCAACCTTCTTCTGGGCCGGCTCCTGTGTGGCGCCAGGTTCCCTGGCGAGGCCAGCACCAGGCATCGAATGCGTTACTGTGTGTTAAAATTGCATTGGATTCCAGCAGTATGCAAAAGCGCAATTGGTGCTATGCCAATAGCTGAGCTGGAACTGACCCCTCTGCAGGGCAATAGGCTTGAAAAAGGATGAATTACATATTGTAAGGCTCATACAACACCTGCAGGAGGATGGACGCAATCCAGCATGTATGAAAAGTATGGACTAGTAACCCAGACAACATGAGTTCATATCCCATATTGTCTGTTTAAGAATTTGAATTTTAAAAATCTGGAAATAAAGAGCTGGTATCAGTAAAAGTGACTGTGAATCTTTACGGATTGTCATTAATGTTCTTTAATGAGGGAAACCTGCTTTGCTTACCCGGTCGAGCCTATATGTGACTCCAGTCCTACAATAACATGGTTGACTTCTAACGGCCCTCTGAAGTGGCCGAGCAAGCCACTCAGTTGTGGCAACTCGGGACGGGCAATAAATGCCAGCCTTGCCAACGACACCCACATTCTGAGAATTGATTGAAAAAACAGGAATAAAACTTTAAAAAATAGGCGTAGCAGCAAGAATATTCAGTCTGCAGGACGCAAGTTTAAGGCTCACATAGGTTGAGCGCAACACCTTCAGCTAAAAGGTGGTAGGAATCTACCACATACAAAATGTTGGTTCAGCTGAGAATATGATAGACTTGTGACTGAGCATTTCTCTTACAAAGAGATATGAAGCCCTAATTTTGAACGTGTTTTTAAACATATAGGGGGGAAAATTCGTGTTACTGGTGCAGTTAACGGCCGCTGGAAATGGCTGCAACGCTAAGCGAGTGAAATTGGTCTGTGGAGGCATGGAGATAGGTGGTGCAGCGCTCACCTTCCATGCAACACCGTCCTGGTGGTGCTGCTGGAGGGATTTGCAATGAAGTTTCTGTCCAGGACGGGCGTTGTAGCTTCCCACAGCCTCTGTGAGCGAAGCTGTGGAGCTCGCAGGGAATTATGGGTAATGCAGAGGTCTGAGAATTAAAGGGGCCATGCACGCTGAAGCAATACAAAATAAAATGCAGTGAATCAATACATTTTTCAGCCCTTTCTGCCTTTTAAAAATGTATTCAACATTTTAAAGAAGTTCCAAATATGAATATTCAGCTGTAAAGCTCAATTACCTTCCTAACTGCAACAAATGGGAAATTTGCCTCAGCACTTACACAAATGGCTCAGCAGGCCAGGGAAGGGACACCGAGGGTCTCACATGCAACACTCCAGCTTTGTGCAGGGGGTCAACACTGCAAGAGCAGTCCTCTCCCCAAAGGGCCCAGGAGGCCCTCCAGAAAGAACGATGTGGGAGTACATTACTAAGACCGTCACTGCCAGCAATGTTACCCCTGACACCTGGCTCCAGTGCCCAAAGAAGCTTCATGATCTCAGACCAGTGGTCAAGGTCAGTGAATGCATCTTCAAAAGCCGTCTCCTACCAACTGCACCACTAGCCTCACACACTGCTCAATGCACAACCCCCAATCACACACCATCAATAATCTGCACCAATGATGAGGCACATCTCCCATTCCTAGCCTCACCTCACCCCCTTGGAGAAGACGGTGCAGGCGATTCTTGGCAGGGACATGGTTGAGCCCTTGGCCAGCGGCGGGGCTGAAAGGATACAAGATGCTGGTATCCTCGTACGTTATCCTCCTTCTGGCATTCACCTCTTGCTTTCCCGCCCTCGTCTCACCACAACTCCACCCTTGTGCCTTCCTCATTACACACACCCAAGAAATGCAACCTGTCCAACCAATGGGTCAACAAGAAAAGACAGCCTGCCCAGCCAGTGGGACCGCAGGCGGATGATTCCATCCTAGATATCCCGACCACAAAGGGGCTGTCTGAGATGCATCTTTCCATCTGATTCCTCCTCTTCGGCTTCCTCCTCTTCTGTGTCTTCCTCTTCCCTCTGCAAGCGGATGCTGTAAATGTGAAATGACAGCATAAAATGCTGGAAATACTCAGTTGGTCAGGCAGTATGTCGAGCTGAGACGTGAACTCTGTTTTTCTCTCCACAGATATTGCGTGACCTCCTGAGTATTCGCAGCATGTTCTGTCTTCTCAAAGGCCTTCATTTACCATCCGAGCCCTTGCAAGCATCCCTATACATTTAAAGAACTTTTCACATACTTAACCTGGCGTGCTTAGGACCCAGCGCTTAATTCAGCGCTATGGTCGAAGTTCATGTTGGTGACGTTAAGTCGATGTTGCACGCCGATTGCTGTCTCCACGTCGCCATTTTCTTTCCAGGGTGCTGCAAGTTACTGGCCGCGCAAAGGGGGAGAGGATATAGCGGCTGCCGCGGGACCCGCCACCAGCTGGCAAAAGAGCGGCGGCCACCATTTTATCGACATTTCATGGTGCTATGGAGTGTCAGTAAGCAGATGAATTTCTAGCCCATAAGGTTAGAAACTACAATCACAGTTCTCATATGAATGTTTAACACACTGTACCAAATTCCTCTCTGTTATTTTAGCAAAGGTGTGGTTAATACCTGTTATAAAATCTAATACGGGCCCATTCAGCACTCATACAAAACAGTGCACATCAGAATATTAAACACATAAAGTTCTGCAAAGTTGATGACTTATTTTAGTCAAATCGGTTCTTTTTTAATTGTCTCAATTTGTGATTTACTGCTAGTATGCTCATGAATCACACCTGCACTTAAGTAACGAGGCAAAGTGCAACTTAGCGGTGACAGCCAATGAACTCACAACTGCCATATGACCTTACAGCCACTGACAGAGCAGTTGGAGTCACTCAGGATTTCTCTAATCCAACCGTTTACAACGGTGTCCAACCCCTTTATGGAATGTGGGCAGCGTCATCCATGATGTTCAGACTGCACTTGTTAACCTAACAGTAACTGGGCAGCTCAGTTACTAACACTCTGAGTATCTGCTCCGTGGTGTTTAATCCTTATTATTCTGTATCTTTGTGGCAGTTTTTCTGTTAGTTTCCTTCCAAGGAACAGCGATATATTTCCAAGTCAGGATGCTGTGTGACTTGGAAGGGAACTTGGAGGTGGTGGTGTTCCCATGCGCCTGCTGCCCTTGTCCTTCTAGGTGGAAGAGGTCGTGAGTTTGGGAGGTGCTGTTGAAGAAGCCTTGGCGGGTTGCTGCAGTACCTCTTGTAGATGTTACGCCCTGCAGCCACAGTACACCAGTGGTGGGAGGAGTGAATGTTTAAGGTGGTGGATGGGGTGCCAATTAAGTGGACTGCTTTGTCCTGGATGGTGCCGAACTTCTTGAGTGTTGCTGGAGCTGCACTCATCCAGGCAAGTGGAGAGTATTCCATCACATTCCTTACTTGTGCCTTGTAGATGGTGGAAAGGCTTTGTGGAGTCAGGAGGTGAGACACTCGCTGCTGAATACCCAGCCTCTGACCTGTTCTTGTGGCCACAGTATTTATGTGGCTTGACCAGTTAAGTTTCTGGTCAATGGTGACCCCCCCAGGATGTTGATTGTGGGGGATTCGGTGATAGTAATGCCGTTGAATGTCAAGGGGCAGTGGTTAGACTCTCGCTTGTTGGAGATAGTCATTGCCTGGCACTTGTGTGGTGCAATTGTTTCTTGCCACTTATCAGCGCAAGCTTGAATGTTGTCCAGGTCTTGCTGCATGCGGGCATGGACTGCTTCAGTTGCAAATGGAACTGAGCACTGTGCAATCATCAGCGAACATCCCCACTTCTGACCTTATGATGAAGGGATGGTCATTGAAGCATTGAAGGGCTCCTTGATGCCACACTCATTCAAATGCTGCCTTGCTGTCAAGGGCAGTCACTATCACCTCTGTGATTGAGCTCTTTTGTCCATGTTTGCACCAAGGCTGTAATGAGGTCTGGAACCGAGTGGTCCTGGCAGAATCCAAACTGAGCATTGGTGAGCAGGTTATTGGTGAGTAAGTGCCGCTTGATAGCACTGTCGATGATACCTTCCATCACTTTGCTGATAATTGAGAGTAGACTGATAGGGCGGTAATTGGCCGGGTTGTATTTGTCCTGCTTTTTGTGGACAGGACATACCTGGGCAGTTTTCCACATTGTCGGATAGGTGCCAGCATTGTAGCTGTACTGGAACAGCTTGACTAGAGGTGCAGATAGTTCTGGAGTGCAAGTCTTCAGCACGACAATCGGGATGTTGTCGGGGCCCATAACTTTTGCTGTATCCAGTGCGCTCGGCCATTTCTTGATATCACGTGAAGTGAATCGAATTGGCTGAAACTGGCTTCTGTGATGGTGGGGACATCAGGAAGAGGTTGATAAAGATCATCCACTCGGCACTTCTGGCCGAAGATGGTTGTAAACGCTTCAGCCTTGTCTTTTGCACTCGCGTGCTGGGCTCTGTCATCATTGAGGACGGGGATATTCATGGAGCCTCCTCATCCCGTTAGTTGTTTAATTGTCCACCACTATTCACGACTGGATGTGGCAGGACTGCAGAGCTTTGACCTGATCCGTTAATTGTGGAATCACTTAGCTCTGTCTATAGCATGGTGCTTTTGCTGTTTAGCTTGCATGTTGCCCTGTGTTGCAGCTTCCCCAGGTTGGCACCTTATTTTTAGGTGCGCCTGGTGCTCCTCCTGCACTCCTTATTGAACCAGGGTTGGTCCCCTGGCTTGATGATAATGGTAGAGTGAGGGATGTGCCGGGCCATGAGGTTACCGATTGTGGTGGAATACAATTCTGCTGCTGCTGATGGCCCACAGCGCCTCATGGTTGCCCAGTTTTGAGCTGCTAGATCTATTCTGAATCTATCCCATTTAGCACGGTGGTAGTGCCACACAACACGATGGAGGGTGTCCTCAGTGTGAAGATGGGCCTTTGTCTCCACAAGGACTGTGCAGTGGTCACTCCTACCAATGCTGCCACAGACAGGTGCATCTGCGACAGGTAGATTGGTGAGGATGAGTTCAAGTAGGTTTTTCCCTCGTGTTGGTTCTCTCACCACCTGTCGCAGGCCCAGTCTGGCAGGACTCGGCCAGCTCGGTCAGTAGTGGTGTTACCGAGCCACTCTTGGTGATGGACATTGAAGTCCCCCACCCAGAGTACATTATGTGCCCTTGTTAATCACAGTGCTTCTTCCAAGTGGTGTTCGACATGGAGGAGTTCTGATTCATCAGCTGAGGAAGGGCGGTAGGTGGTAACAGCAGGATGTTTCCTTACCCATGCTTGACCTGAAGCCATGAGACTTCATGGGATCCGAGGTCAATGTTGAGAACACCCAGGGCCACTCCCTCCCTCCCGTATACCACTGTGACTCCTCCTCTCATGGGCCTGTCTTGTCAGGAGATACCCAGGGATGGTGATGGAGGATTCTGGGACATTGGCTGAAAGGTATGATTCTGTGAGTATGAGTATGTCAGGCTGTTGCTTGACTGGTCTGTGGGGCAGCTTTCGAATTTTGACACAAATCCCCAGATGTTAGTGAGGAGGACTTTTCAGGGTCGACTGGGCTGGGTGTGCCATTGTTGTATCCGAAGCCGGTGCCGAGGTCGATGCCGAGTGGTCCGTCCGGTTTTATTCTCATTATTGTTTTCTGCAGCGGTTTGTTACAGCTGAATGGCTTGCTAGGCCATTTCAGAGGGCAGTTAAGACCTGTGGGTCTGGAGTCACATATAGACCAGACCAGGTAAAGACGGCAGATTTCCTTCCCTAAAGGACATTAGTGAACTTTTGGGAATAACCTTTGGCTCTTAAACTATCTTACTATACAGGGTAAGATTCCTGGTGGCAGTAATGAAACTGAACATTAGTGCCATCTTTCAGATGAGACGTTAAAACGGAACCCGTGCTTTGGGGCATGCTGAGGTTGTGAAAAGTGCTATATAAATACAAGTCTTTCTTTCTTCTTATGTTCAGTTTCAGTACTTCCACCAGGAATCTTACCCTATATAGTAAGTTAGTTTAAGAGCCAAAAGGTATTATTCCCAGTAGTACAATATGGTTACTTCGTTGTCATTATGTTTGAAACTTGACATAAAATCAAAAGAGTCCAAGATTTTTTTTAACAGTCGGGAGCTGGAGAAATAATTGGAAAGTCTGAAATATTTACTGAAACAGTAAGTGATGCCACATAAATAACCCAAACTCTTTGGTCGTTCCTGTAAAATATTGGGCTTTGCTGACTAGATTGCCAGTGAGTAACGGTGGATCTTTCACTGTTCAGCCAATTTATTGGCTATATTCTTGAAGGGAAATTAGAGCTTCTGAAAAGGTTTCTGGCTTCAATATCTGAAAAGTCTAAATGCTACTTTCTAATTACAAACCTGGAGCTTTAGTGGATAAACATAACATGTCTTGGCTTGGATTCCACTTGTACTGTTTCCAAATGCTGTTAAATTTCCGGCCTTAAAGGCTCAACTGGAAAATGGGTTTTACTGACTGGAATGGCACAATACATGAGTCACTGGCCTAGAAATTAATCTCTGTAATTTATTAATGAACAGATTGTATAAAACAGAGCTTGTAGAATTTCAGCAACTTTGTGTATTTATTGTTAACATTAAAATTATATAATGAATGATAAAGTTGTTGTGAATGATTCAGGTCTTCTTAATGAATGGATAAACCATGGGCTGGAAATTGTGGCCGGAGGTTTCCCGCGGGCGAATGCCTCCGAACCGCAAGTAAACTGGTGCCTCCGTACCTTCTGTTGAGTCTGTATGTCCCAGTTAGGTTTAGGATCAATCACTGGACACAGACAACAAGAATAACTTTTAACATGTCTTTACTATTCGAAGGTCAGGGCTGAACTGCCCAGCAAATCCTTGCACAACACTTATATACCGGTGTGGTATTACAGTATTACAGTATACAGCAGCCAAGAGAAAGTAGTACATCTCTTAAGGTAGTTCTCTTAAGGTGGAACAGGTTACATACACCACAATCCTCCCTTTTTAGCTTAACAGTTATATCCCCATTTAGAGTCATAGAGTCATAGAGTCATAGAGTTTTACAGCACAGAAAGAGGCCCTTCGGCCCACCGTGTCTGCGCCGCCCATCCATCCCTGTCCAGTCTAATCCCATTTTCCAGCATTTGGTCCATAGCCTTGTATGCAATGGCATTTCAAGTGTTCATCCAAATGCTTCTTGAATGTTGTGAGGGTTCCTGCCTCCACCACCCTTTCAGGCATTGAGTTCCACATTCCAACCACCCTCTGGGTGAAAAAGTTCCTCCTCAAATCCCCTCTAAATCTCCTGCCCCTTACCCTGAATCTATGCCCCCTTGTTATTGACCCCCCCACTAAGGGGAAAAGTTCCTCTTTATCTACCCTATCTATGCCCCTCATTATTTTGTACACCTCAATCAGGTCCCCCCTCAGCCTTCTCTGCTCCAAGGAAAACAACTCCAGCCTGTCCAGCCTCTCTTCATAGCTGAGGCGCTCCATCCCAGGTAACATCCTGGTGAATCTTCTCTGCACCTTCTCCAAAGCAATCACATCCTTCCTATAGTGAGGCGACCAGAACTGCACACAGTACTCCAGCTGTGGCCTCACCAGCGTTTTGTACAGCTCCATCATAACCTCCCTGCTCTTATATTCTATGCCTCGGCTAATGAAGGCAAGTATCCCATATGCCTTTTTAACCACCTTATCTACCTGCTCCGCTGCCTTCAGGGATCTATGTACATGTACACCAAGGTCCCTCTGACCCTCTGTACTTCCTAGGGTCCTACCACTCATTGTGTATTCCCTTGCCTTATTTGTCCGTCCAAAATGCATCACCTCGCACTTTTCAGGGTTAAATTCCATTTGCCACTTTTCCGCCCATCTGACCAACCCATTTATATCATCCTGTAGCCGGAGGCTTTCCTCCTCGCAATTTACCACCCCACCAATTTTCGTGTCATCTGCGAACTTACTGATCATACCTTTTACATTTTCATCCAAATCATTTATGTAGATCACAAACAATAAGGGACCCAGCACCGATCCCTGAGGTACCCCACTGGACACAGGCTTCCAGTCACAAAAGCAACCTTCGACCATCACCCTCTGCCTCCTGCCACTCAGCCAGTTTAGGATCCAACGCGCCAAGGCACCCTGGATCCCATGGGCTCTTACCTTCTTGACCAGTCTCCTATGCGGGACTTTGTCAAAAGCTTTACTGAAGTCCATGTACACCACATCCACAGCATTTCCCTCATCCACCCCACTAGTCACCCCCTCGAAAAATTCGATCAGATTTGTTAGACATGATTTACCCTTGACAAAGCCATGCTGACTATCCCCGATTAATCCTTGCCTCTCCAAGTGGAGATTAATTTTGTCCCTCAGAATTTTTTCCAATAATTTCCCCACCACAGATGTTAGACTCACTGGCCTGTAATTCCCTGGTTTATCCCTGCTACCCTTCTTGAATAATGGTACTACGTTAGCTGTTCTCCAGTCCTCTGGTACATCCCCTGTGGCCAGAGAGGTTCTGAAAATTAGTGTCAGAGCCCCTGCAATCTCCTCCCTTGCCTCCCACAGCAGCCTGGGATACATCTCGTCCGGGCCTGGGGATTTATCCACTTTTTGGCCCGCTAAAACCGCTAGCACCTCCTCCCTCTCGATGCTAATATGTTCAAGTATGTCACAGTCCCCTTGCCCGATTTCTATGTCTGCATTGTCTTTCTCCATAGTGAACACAGATGCAAAAAATTCATTTAAAACCCCGCCTACATCCTCTGGCTCTACACACAGATTGCCACTTTGGTCCCTAATGGGCCCTATCCTTTCCCTGGTTATCCTCTTGCCCTTAATATACTTATAAAACATCTTAGGATTTTCCTTTATTTTGCTCGCCAGTGTTATTTCATGGCCCCTCCTCGCCCTCCTAATTTCTTTTTTAAGTATGCCCCTGCACTTTTTATACTCCTCTAGGGCTTCTTCTGTCTTTAGTCTTTTGTAACTGCCAAAAGCCCCCCTCTTATTTCTAATGCATTTTTGTATATCCCTTGTCATCCAAGGTTCCCTTTGCTTGTTGGTCCCACCCTTGACCTTTACAGGAACATGTTGGCGTTGTACTCTCTCTATTTCCCTTCTGAAAGTCTCCCACTGTTTTGATGTGGATTTTCCTATAAGCAGCTGCTCCCTGCCTTATCATATTAAAATCGGCCTTCCCCCAATTTAGAACCCTTATTTCCGGGCCGTCTTTGTCTTTTTCCATGACCACCTTAAATCTCACCGAATTATGGTCACTGTCGCCAAAATGCTCTCCTACTGACACTTCCACCACTTGCCCGGCTACATTCCCCAGAATTAGGTCCAGTACCGCCCCCTCTCTTGTAGGACTTTCTACATGTTGGCTCAAAAAGCTCTCCTGGATGCACTTTAAGAATTTTGCACCCTCTAAGCCTTTCACACTCTGACTGTCCCAATTTATATTGGGGAAGTTGAAATCCCCCACTATTATTACCCTATTATTTTCGCACTTCTCGGAGATTTGCCTACATATCTGTTCCTCTATCTCCCCCTGACTGTTTGGGGGCCTATAGTACACTCCCAGCAAAGTGCTTGCCCCCTTTTTGTTTTTAAGTTCTACCCATATGGCCTCATTAGAGGAACCCGCTAATATATCATCCCTCCTTACAGCAGTAATTGACTCCTTAATTAATATTGCAACACCCCCTCCCCTTTTACACCCCCCTCTGTCTCGCCTGAAGATTCTATACCCCGGAATATTGAGCTGCCAGTCCTGACCCTCCCTCAACCATGTCTCCGTGATAGCAACAATATCGTACTCCCATGTGTTCAACAACAACTTCAGTTCATCCACCTTATTTGCAAGACTCCTTGCATTAAAATAAATGCCTTCCAGCCCTGCCATATTCTCTTTTGCCTTCACATATTTGCTCTGCCTTCCCAGCTGACTTGTTTTTCCCTCTGTATTTGGCCGTAAATCACCCCCTACTATAGCTCCACTCTGTACCCCAACCCCCTGCCAAGTTAGTTTAAACCCTCCCCAGCAGTGCTAGCAAACCTCCCCGCAAGGATATTGGTTCCCCCCTGGTTCAGGTGTAAACCGTCCGACTTGTACAAGTCCCACCTTTCCCAGAAGCAGACCCAGTGATCCAGGAAACTAAAGCCCTCCCCCTTGCACCATCCCTTTAGCCACGCATTCATCTGTTCTATCTTCCTATTCCTATACTTACTAGCACGTGGCACCGGGAGTAATCCAGAGATTACAACCTTTGAGGTCCTGCTCCTTAATCCTTCACCTAGCTCCCTAAATTCTTGCTGCAGGACCTCATCCCTCTTTTTACCTATGTCGTTGGTACCAATGTGGACCACGACCACTGGCTGTTCTCCCTCCCCCTCCAGAATGCCCTGCAGCCGCTCAGTGACATCCTTGACCCTGGCACCAGGGAGGCAACAAACCATCCTGGATTCACGTCTACGGCCACAGAAACGCCTATCTGTTCCCCTTACTATAGAATCCCCTACCACTATTGCTCTCCCACTCTTTTTCCCCCCTTCCTGGGCAGCAGGAGCACCCCCAGTGCCAGGAAGTTGGCCGCTGCTGCCTTCCCCTGGTGAGTCATCCCCCTCAACAGTATCCAAAGCGGTATACTTGTTTGAAAGGGGGATGTCCGCAGGGGTTCCCTGCACTACCTGCCTGCCTTTGTTGCTCCGCCTGATGGTCACCCCCTGTGCTGCCCTACCCTGAGGCGTGCACAACTCGCTAAACGTGTTATCCACGAGCCTTTCAGCATCGCGCATGCTCCAAAATTCATCCACCCGCAGCTCGAGCGCCGCAATGCGGTCTACAAGTAGCTGCAGCTGGATGCATTTCCTGCACACATGGTCATCAGGGACACTGGCAGCATCCCTGACTTCCCACATAGAGCAGGAGGAGCAGAGCACGGGTCTGAACTCTCCTGCCATGACTTACCCCTTTAATTACTTTAAAAATTTATTCAATACCCCAGTTACAGGTATGCTCTAGGGCGCTTTATTTACCAACTATCCCCACTACACCACAGAAATTTAACACCACAGAATTCAAGCTTGTATTGAAAAAAGAGAAATACTCACCAACCAATCACCTACCTGCTCCCTGGTGACGTCACACACTGATTACTTTTTACCTCTCTCCCCGCTGCTGAGTTGGTCGGGCCTCGCCTCTCTCCGGTTTTAATACCGGTCTCACCACACTGCTCCCGACTGGTCTCGGGCCTCGCTGGTCGCCGGGTTTTCTCCCGAGCTCCTCCTCGCTGCTCCCGCTGGTCCCGACTGGTCTCGGGCCTCGCCTCTCTCCGGTTTTTATACCGGTCTCACCACACTGCTCCCGACTGGTCTCGGGCCTCGCTGGTCGCCGGGTTTTCTCCCGAGCTCCTCCTCGCTGCTCCCGCTGGTCCCGACTGGTCTCGGGCCTCGCCTCTCTCCGGTTTTTATACCGGTCTCACCACACTGCTCCCGACTGGTCTCGGGCCTCGCTGGTCGCCGGGTTTTCTCCCGAGCTCCTCCTCGCTGCTCCCGCTGGTCCCGACTGGTCTCGGGCCTCGCCTCTCTCCGGTTTTTATACCGGTCTCACCACACTGCTCCCGACTGGTCTCGGGCCTCGCTGGTCGCCGGGTTTTCTCCCGAGCTCCTCCTCGCTGCTCCCGCTGGTCCCGACTGGGACATAACATAATAACATATAGATATATATATATATACAACTTCATGCAAAACAGTTCAAAGATTCAGTCTCTGAGGAGGCCTCCTGATTCGAGTTGGATAACGCCTTTCAGGGGTCTCTGATTCTCGTTGCTGGAGTGACTCATCTAGTTGATCTCTTATGGATTGGACATCATCCTCAGGTACATTCACTTCTGAGGTAGATGCTTCAGGTTCACTAACTTCTTCCACGGTTGTCTCTGCCGTAACCCTGGGTTCGACCCTTGTTCTCGATTCTACCAGTTGGTCAGCATGACGCCGTATTACATTTTCACCAATATCTACCGTGTACATCAGGGGTCCTTGTCTGGCCCGAATTGTTCCAGATTGCCATTTCTCGTTTTTATAGTCCCGGGCTAACACTGGTTGTCCTATTTCGAAACTCCGAGTGGTCTTGTTATTTATATGCTGGAACTGTTTGTTTTCAACATCCCTCCGCACATTTGGTTTTAACAAGTCCAACCTGGACCGCAACCTCCTGTTGTAGAACATCATGGCAGGACTTTGGTTTGTCACTGCATGAGTGGCGTTTCGATATGCCAGTAGGAATTTGTCCACCTTGTGTTGTAGTGGAATCTGATCTTCGCTCATGGCCTTTATTGCTTTTTTAAACGTTTGTACAAATCTCTCGGCCAACCCGTTTGTAGCCGGATGATATGGGGCAGAGGTATAATGTTTCACCCCATTCTTCTTCATGAACCCCTGGAATTCTTCTGACACGAACTGCGGTCCGTTGTCTGAACATATTTGTTCTGGCAATCCATTTCTCGCAAATATCGTTCTTAACACCGCGATCGTCTTTTCCGAGGTAGTGGTAGTCATCTTAATCACTTCTGGCCATTTAGAATGAGCGTCCACCGCAATTAAAAACATGGAGTCCATGAAAGGACCAGCAAAATCAATATGTACACGTTGCCATGGGGTTGAAGGCCATTCCCATGGATGCAGCGGTGCAATCGGCGGTGCATTTTGCACTTTTTGGCACCCTGAGCAGCTTTTCGTCAGCTCCTCTATCTGTTGGTCGATACCCGGCCACCACACATAAGCCCTAGCAAGGCTTTTCATCTTGACTCCCCCCAGATGACCTTCATGCAGTTCCTTTAAAACTCTCTGGCCTAGAAATTCAGTCGCGCTTGCGCCCACTTATTGGCTATAGAGTGGTTTGCGCCGGAAGTTTTTTAGCGCCCGAAATTCAGTTGGTCCCTAACATCGGCGTTAGCCGGTAGCGCTGCGCCGGCACCGATGATGTCATCGGTGTGCGCAGCGCCCCGGTTCCAATGCTATTCCGTGCCGATGGCCAAATTCAGCTGCAGCCGCCTCGCCCGTAGCGGCCGCAAACAGCGTTTGAAAAACGGTGCCTTGCAGCTCCGAGAGGCCGGCGCATAAAGGTGGAGGGGCGGCCGGCCGCTTTCCCGGCGGCCGCCTGGCCGCACCTCCCTCCCCGGACTCCTGCACCACCCCCCCCCGCGGCATTGGTGTCTGACTCCCGCGAGCCCGGCACTTCTCCGTGGTGCCGGGCTCATTTGCCGGGGGAATCCAGCGGCGATCTCACGGCTGCAGGCAGCTCCTCCTTAAGAGAAGGAGGAGGCCTGCAGTACCCCAGCCTGCCGCACTGCATCGGGTGCCGCAGCGGCAGCTGGACGCCTGAAACTGACTTTCATCGCCCCAAACGAGGCGGCCAAACCCTGCAATAGCGCCCGCCTCCGTCTTGGGGTGGCGCAACTGAATTTCAGGCGGGCGCTACGGGAATCCGGGCGAGCGCAAAATTTCGGGCGCTAAAGACCTGGCACGGCGATACCGAATTTTTAGCCCTCTCTCTTAACTTAGGAGGAATAATCACTCTTGTTCCATACATCAATGTTCCTTGACAGACGGACAGCTGGTCTCGTCTTGCTGAGAATGCCGGTAACAGTGGATCACCATGTGCTGGCCATCCCTTCACTGTCACTTCGTAGACCCTGGACAGTGTCGGGTCGTTCCTGGTTTCTCTTTCAATACTTGCATTGGTGACTGGTAAACATTCGATGATGGTCGAGTGAAATAACTCCACAGGATCAACCGTCGGTGCCTCCTCCTCTGTAGGTAGTGGCAGGCGCGACAGCCCATTAGCATTACCATGCTGCTTTGTACCTTTGAATTCTATCTGATATTGATGTGCCCCTAGGAAAAGGGACCATCTCTGGAGTCTCTGTGCTGTCATTACTGAAACACCCTTCTTAGGGTTAAAAATGGATACCAACGGCTGATGGTCTGTCAGAAGCGTAAACTTTTGGCCCTGTAGGTAATGATTAAACTTCTTTACTCCCCACACAAGGCTGAGAGCCTCCCTATCTATCTGAGCATAATTGCGCTCAGCGGAGGTCAATGATCTGGATGCGAACGCAACTGGCCTCTCCTGGCCATTTGGCAACTTGTGTGAGAGTACTGCCCCAATACCATATGGAGAAGCACCACAAGCCAAACGAATAGGCAGCGTTGGGTTGAAGTGAGCCAACACTTCCTCTGAGGTGATCAATGCCTTGCTTTCGCGAAAGGCCCTCTTACAGTCCTCGCTCCACTTCCATAGTACTCCCTTCTGCAAAAGAGCGTTCAGCGGGTGCAGCACCATGGATAAATTTGGCAGAAACTTATGGTAATAGTTAATCAACGCTAGAAACGACCTCAATTGGGATACATTATCCGGAGCGGGAGCCTTCACAACAGCTTCGATCTTGTCAGGAGACTTATGAAGCCCCTCCTGGTCAATGACATGACCACAGTATGAGATCCGCTTCTGAAAGAATTCACATTTCTGGCGATTAACTCGAAGACCATATCCTTTCAATCTGGTGAGCACCAGTTCCAAGTTTGCAAGGTGTTCCTCATCATCATCTCCTGTAATCAAAATATCGTCCAGGTAACATTGTGTACCAGGAATTCCCTGTAATACCTGCTCCATGGCCCTCTGCCAAATTGCTGGAGCCGATGCCACTCCAAAAACCAGTCTATTATACCGGTACAAGCCTCTATGTGTGTTGATCGTGAGATACTGGCGTGACTCTTCCTCAACTTCCATCTGTAAGCACGCCTGCGCCAGGTCTATCTTGGTGAAGTGTTTCCCGCCAGACAATGAAGCGAAGATATCCTCAATCCGTGGAAGCGGATACTGCACCGTGTGAAGCACCGGATTAACAGTGATCTTGAAATCACCACAGATGCGAACCTTCCCCGGTTCCCCCGGCTTGTTGCTCGATGAACGCTTCATGACTGGGACAATGGGCGTGGCCCACTCACTCCAGTCCACCTTAGACAGTACTCCTGAACGTTCTAGCCCTTCCAGCTCAGCTTCCACAGCAGGTCGTATTGCATAAGGTACCGGTCTGGCATTGAAAAATTTCGGGTTTGCATGTTCTTCAATCTTGATGTTTGCCATAATTCCTCTCAGTGTTCCCAGTCCTTGTTGGAACACCTCTTTAGCATCGTCCAATATTCTGGATAATCGTTTAGGTTTGACATCTTTTGTACCGGAATCTACCGTTAGTGCTTTTAAAGAATGCCAGTCCATATTTATTTTCCTAATCCACTCCTGTCCCAGTAGTGGTGGACCTCCTTCAGGTAGCACATATAAGTCCATTCCTCGGCTTTCTTTGCCCTTGTGGACCACATTTACCTCTATCTTCCCGATGGGGTATACTCTTTGCCCCATGTATGTTTTCAATACAATCTCTGTATCCCGTAGGGGAATATGTGGGAATAACCTTTTGTAATCTTTCTTATTCATGACCGTCAATGCCGATCCAGTGTCCAATTCCATCTTCACTTGGACTCCTGCTATCTGAAGTGTGACCCAAATTGTTTGGAGGTCTGCTTCCTTAGCAACATTGTGTACTCTTAGACTACCCAGTTCATTACTGCTGGCGTCTGAATCTGACTTCTGTTCGTTCGAACTGTTCTCTGTCACCTTGTGTACCTTTTTGTACTTTTCCTGCGGTGACTTTTTGTTGCTGGTCTTCTTTCCTGACCGGCATACTTTAGCTATGTGACCAAGCCTGCCACATTTTCTGCATTCCTGATTTTTTGAACCAGCACTGGTTCTGATCGTGCGTTGTCTTTCCACAACGATAACATTTTACTGTACTCAAGACCATTTGATTGGTGCTGAGTTCCGGTGACCGTAGCTGCATTTCCGCAGTGCCTCTCGCTGCGGCTTCGTGCGATGCTGCAATAGTGACAGCTTTATCCAGCATAACCTCATTCTCCTCAAGCAGTCGCTTTTGTGTTCCTTCTTTTAACAATCCACACACAAACTTATCTCTCAGCGCATCTGCTAGTCCTGTTCCAAACTGACAGTACTTTGCCAGCTTACGCAGTTCAATTAAAAATTCAGCGTTGCTTTCATCTTTCAGCTGTGTTCTTCTGTAAAATTTAAATCGTTCTGCTAACATCAGCGGCGTGGGGTTTAAATGATTTTTCAGGACAGTAACAATATTCGTGAAGGTCTGATCCGCCGGTTTATTCGGTGATAGAAGGTGCTTCAATAGCCCGTATGTCTTCGCACCCATTGAGCTTAATAAGGTTAATGCTTTCTCATCATCTGATACCTTATTTGCTTTACAATAAACTTCCATGCGTTCTACATACGTGGTCCAATCTTCGACATCGCTATCAAAGGTATTAATGCTCCCATGTTTAGGCATCCTTGCAAGTCTCTAAAAAAAAAAAAAAAATTTTTTTTAAATGGCGGCTTCCCGCGCTTGTCTTCTTCCCCCGCCTACTAAAATGGCGGCTTCCCGCGCTTGGCGGTCTTTCCCGCGCTCGTCTTCTTCTCCGCCGACTACAATGGCGGATTCCCGCGTTTGCCTTCTTCCCCCGCTGGCTGCGATGGCGATTGCCTTTCTGCTGCCGTTCTCGCCTCCCCAGCGGTTCTCACTCCCCGACGCTGCTTTGCCTTGCAGCCCTGCTTGCAGCCCGGTCCTTTACACCGGCTGCGTTTGAATTCTCCGCGGCTCTCGTGCCTTAAGCTTCTCACTCCCCCGATGCTGCTTTGCCTCGCAGCCCCGCTTGCAGCCCGGTCCTGTACACCGGCTGCGTTTGAGTTCTCCGCAGCTCTCGAGCCTTAAGCTGCCCCAGTCACTGCGCCTCTCGGCCTCGATTGCAGCCCGGCCCTTTCTACCAGCCGTGGTCGAGCTCTCCGCCCTTATTCCTCCATTTTCCCTCCCCTACTCCACAGTCAACGCGGCCGACTTTCTGCTCGTGTCGCTGATCGGCTTACCCACCACCATGGTAGAAGGGATGATCACTGCCTGTCGCTGATGGAGGGCTTCGTGGTCAGAATTCTTTTTCTTTTTAACCCGGGTACTCGATGCCTCCCGTGCAATGGTGCTCAGCAGGATGATGAGGGCGGATGCCTCTTCTCGACGCCCGTTTTGAGAACGAAGCTGCCTTGGATGTACATTTGCCGCAGGGTAAGATCGGCCTCGTCGCCACTGTTGAGTCTGTATGTCCCAGTTAGGTTTAGGATCAATCACTGGACACAGACAACAAGAATAACTTTTAACATGTCTTTACTATTCGAAGGTCAGGGCTGAACTGCCCAGCAAATCCTTGCACAACACTTATATACCGGTGTGGTCACCACCGGTATTACAGTATTACAGTATACAGCAGCCAAGAGAAAGTAGTACATCTCTTAAGGTAGTTCTCTTAAGGTGGAATCACAGAAACCCCACAATGCAGATAGAGGCCATTTCGGCCCATCGAGCCTGCACCGACACATATCCCACCCGATCCCCGTAACCCCTACACCAACACATATCCCACCCTATCCCCGTAACCCCACGTATTTAATCCCCCTAACACTAAGGGTCAATTTATCATAGCCAATCAACCTAACCCGCACATCTTTGGACTGTGGGAGGAAACCGGAGCACCCGGAGGAAACCCACGCAAACACGGGGAGAATGTGCAAACTCCACACAGACAGTCACCCGAGGCCGGGTTCGAACCTGGGTCCCTGGCGCTGTGAGGCAACAGTGCTAACCACTATGCCACCGTGCTAACAGGTTACATACACCACACCTTCGGACTCTTCCGCTCCTGGGCCTCCAGGTGTCCGCCTGCATAAAGGCCCACGTATCTCAGGGGCGCAGGCAGTTCGCAAGCATCCCTGGGATCACGTGGGCCGGCCCAACCAATCACAAAGGGGGATTCCCATTATGCTTCTGGGGATTCCATTTACATACAGAATCTCCACAAGCATAATAGAAATCCTCTAAAAAATACACTTTCACTGCACTTAAATAAAAATAAATCATCACAGGTTCAAAATTAATTAAAATCCAATTTAATTAAACATTTAAAACAAAAATTAAATTTTTTGAAAAATAAATGTAAACATTTTTAAAGGGGCCAAAAATAACCTAAACATATTTTAAAGGCTTTTTGAATGTTAAAATGATTTTTTAAATGTTATTTTAATATATATTTTTTTTAATTCATTTTTATGGGATGTGGGCATCGCTGGCAAAGCCAGCATTTATTGCCCATCCCTAATTGCCCTTGAGAAGATGGTGGTGAGCCGCCTTCTTAAACCGCTGTAGTCCGTGTGGTGAAGGTACTCCCACAGTGCTGTTAGGTAGGGAGTTCCAAGATTTTGACCCAGCGACGATGAAGGATCGGCGATATACTTCTAAGTCAGGATGATGTGTGACTTGGAGGGGAACTTGGAGGTGGTGGTGTTCCCATGCGTCTACTGCCCTTGTCCTTCTAGGTGTAAGAGGTCACGGGTTTGGGAGGTGCTGCTGAAGAAGCCTTGGCGAGTTGCTGCAGTGCATCTTGTAGATGGTACACACTGTAGCCAAGGTACGCCAGTGGTGGAGGGTTGATGTTTGTGGTGTTGGATGGGGTGCCAATCAAGCACCTGGATGGTGTTGAGCTTCTTGAGTGTTGTTGGAGCTGCACTCATCCAGGCAAGTGGAAAGTGTTCCATCACACTCCTTACTTGTGCCTTGTAGATGATGGAAAGGCTTTGGGGAGTCAGGAGGTGAGACACTCGCCGCAGAATACCTAGCCTCTGACCTGCTCTTGTTGCCACAATATTTATGTGGCTGGTCTAATTAAGTTTCTGGTCAATGGTGACCCCCCCAAGATGTTGATGGTAGGGGATTCAGTGGTGGTAATGCCATTGAATGTCAAGGGGCGGTGTTTAGACTCTCGCTTGTTGGATATAGTCATTGCCTGGCACTTCTGTGGCGTGAATGTTACCTGCCACTTATCAGCCCAAGCCTGAACATCGTCCAGGTCTTGTTGCATGCAGGCATGGACTGCTTCATTATCTGAGGAGTTGTGAATGGCGCTGAACACTGTGCAGTCATCAGCGAACATCCCCATTTCTGACCTTATGTTGAAGGGAAGGTCATTGATGAAGCAGCAAAAGAAGGTTGGGCCTAGGACACTGCCCTGAGGAACTCCTGCAGCGATGTCCTGGGGCTGTGATGATTGACCTTCAATCACTACAACCATCTTCCTTTGTGCGAGGTATCACTCCAGCCAGTGAAGCGTTTTCCCCCTGATTCCCATTGACTTCAGTTTTACTAGGGCTCCTTCATGCCACACTCGGTCAAATGCTGCCTTGATGTCAAGGGCAGTCACTCTCACCTCACCTCTGGAATTCAGCTCCTTTGTCCATGTTTGGACCAAGGTTGTAATGAGTTCGGTAACCGAGTGGTCTTGGCGGAACCCAAACTGAGCATCAGCAAGCCTGTTTTTACCAGGCGTAAGGGTTTTGTGGGCATTCGCTGGGCTGTAGTTGGGCATTCATATGATCTGCCAAACTGAAACTTGACAGATCGCAATTTCCAGGTTTTCGCTCATGCACAATACATGCGGATTCCCAGAATTTGCAAGGCACAGTGTACATGGTCATAGGCTCCAGAAAATCCCAGCCCATGTATTGTAACAACTTGTGCAGCATCCTATTTACACATCCCGTGTGTACATTTTTGATTGGTATAATTACAAATTAAAGCTAGTCTTTTATGTTACGAGTGGAGTTTTGGTTTGGTATAATAGTCTTTTTGTGTAGAATGGCCTGTCATATAATAGCACCAATCATTGTCACAGTGCTCGCTTTACTGCTTAGTCATTGAAGAGAACACAGTGTCTATTCAAAGTGTGCTGGTTAATATCAGAGATAGTGGGAGAGGTTTGTTCAGTTCAAGTTTTTTTGGAGATGTTTACATACGTTTGCAGTGGTTCTTAGGCACTTTTAGGCCTTAATTGTGTAGCACTGTTGACTTGTGCTTCAGAATGCTTTGGCGCAGTAGAAAGCGAGGGAGTTGCCATGGTTATAGTTGGTGTTTGCTGATAGTGCGAGAGAGGTTGCAGCTGTCGATTTATGTTTTTAAACAATCAATGGCTCGCAGGGAAGTAGCTCTGTTCACATTAATGTCATCTCAGATATGTGGAATTAACAAAACTGTGCTGACACTCCTGGTAGGCTGAGATGGTAAGTACCAACCTGACAGGCAGTTGAGCCATACAGATCAGACATGAACAAATAAATACATACCCCTATAGCATATATGTACACATACAGATTTTATGTACCCTGCTTTAAGAAGAAAATTCTCAGTTCCATTATTGAACTCCTAGCTCCCAAATTGCATCCTTGGTCTATTTCCTGCCTTCTTCTACCATGCACATGTTTTTCTAACCCTTATTAGTCCCTTTTTAATCAATGGAGAGGAAGAAAGCCATTTAGCAAACAAAAGACATGTAAAACAGAGAGATGAGAAATCAGGAGAAAGATAGAAAGAACAAAAGAAATGTCAGAGAAAATTAAAATGAAAAATGTACAAGACAGGGAAAAGTAATATAACTATTCAATCTTTGCACCCCCTGCCCTTAAGTCAGTAGAATCATTTTTGTTCTGGTCTCCCCACCTCCCTGAGACATTCTCCATGCTGTGAGCTAGGGTTTTAAAAGTGCTCAGTCTCCTTCTCAGTTGTCTGAATAAAGTGTTCGTCAAAAGAATTCTGAAATAAAAGCAGAAATATTTGGCATTTTCTTCAGGATTAGGAGTTAACCTTTTATCTTCTGCCCATGAGGTCAGTCCTTCATTGGTTGTAAAGCACTTCAGGACGTCCTGAGGTTGTGAAAGACGTTATATCAAAGTTTCTTCTTTCTTTACATTGTCAGCTCCCAGCTGCTGCTTTTGGTCAGTTAAGTAATAGCATCAATTGGGAGTTACGCTGAAGTTCCTATTTTCTAATTCCTTTATTAAAAAGCCAATATTAATAAACCATCACCTTTTTTCATAAAATACCCTAATTAATCGTTGAGATGTGCTCTGCCTTATAATTGCAGGAGTTTTGTTTTGTTGCCGCCAGTAGGTGGCAGTAAATGGAAATGGCTAGTAGGGTCACTCAACAGGAAGTAGTATAGTGATAGCAAACAAAGAGGTCACATCAGCATGGAGCATGCTGCAAGTTAATCCGCTGTAATCTTACATTGTTATGCCTTCGAAAGCATTGCCTGTGAGTTGAATGGTTTCATTACATATTCATGTTTAGATGTTAGTTATATCTCATGTATGTAACAAGGTGCATTTCTTTCTTTTTTCTTTCTCAGTTTTACTCCAACCCAATGCAACTGATTTGTATTGTTTCATTGACCTCATGCAAGTGTGGCATTATTAAACACCGGAGCTTGGACGCTACATCCTGACTCCCATGTCGTTATTGAAAGGAGTTTGGTTGGCTGTCTAACTGCGTACAGACACATACATGTAGGGAGGACAGTACAGTAAAAAGGCAAGCCATCAGCTGGCGCAACAAGCAACATTCACAGTGCAGCACGGTGCAACCATGGACGGCAAGAGCTTCCAAGACGAGCAGAGATCTGTGACCAGCTCAAGAAGTACACGCTCATCCAGATCATCAACAGCCAGTGTAGCAGCAGCTAGAGCCTGGGCTAAAGCTAAAGCGGCACAGGCTCGCGTGACCTTTGCTAAACAGGAACTGGCTGTGAAGAAAGAGAAGGTCCGACTACAAGCAGAGGCTGCTACATTGGAGAAAGAGAAGGTCCGACTACAAGCAGAGGCTACTACATTGGACGCCACGCTGGAGGCACTACACAATGAAAAAGAAGCAGCTACCGCTGCTGCTGAGGCGGAGATATGGGAAGCTACACTAGAAGCAGAGGTGGGAGAGCACCGCAGCATTGCTCGTCCTGCATCACCTCAAAGCACTGAGAGACGGACAAGCGACTATGTCCAGGAGCAGGCTAGGACACGCACAGACATCTCCTCCTTCCCAAACTTTGAACCATTGCACGAAACACGGAATCGCCATCACCAGCCCAACATGAGGTCACTCAGGTGGATCATTCACGCTTGTTATTGATGACTGGTCACACGAAGGAGAGTTTGCAGCGCTCCCGAAGAAACCTGTGCCTCAATCCGCCGCTCCCAACCACTTGGAAGGTACTTATGCCAAAATTCCACACATCAAAAAAGAACCCTTTTTAAAGGCTAGAACAGGTCATCCAGCATGGCAGTCTCCCATCCAATCGCAGCCCTTCCGATGCGATCATACTCTGGCAACCCATGCACAGACTCCTAATATGACAGGCATTGCCCAATATTTGGCACGTAGAGAACTTGTAAGGACAGGTCTCACAAAACTTGACGACAAGCCAGAGAGTTTTAGAGCATGGCAGTCATCCTTCCTTAATGCCACTGGCGGCTTGAGCCTGAGTGCTAGTGAGGAGTTGGATTTATTGTCATCATGGCTGGGCAAAGAATCGTCAGAACATGCCCGTAGGATCCGGTTTGTGTACGCAAATGACCCAAGCACAGCCCTTAGAATGGTCTGGGCAAGACTCAGGGAGTGTTACTGCGCTCCTGAGGTGATAGAGAAAGCCCTCTTCAGTAAGCTGGAAAACTTTCCTAAAATAGGTAACAGAGGCTACCTTAAGCTTAGTGAACTCGGAGACCTTTTAATGGAGTTACTGGCAGCCAAAACAGATGGATACTTACCTGGGCTCTCCTATTTAGATACTGCTCGCAGCATCAACCCAATAGTGGAGAAGTTGCCCCACCCTCTCCAAGAAAAATGGATCAATGTAGAGTCAAAATTCAAAGCAGACAACCACATGTGGTTTCCCCCATTTTCCTTCTTTGTGAACTTTATCTGCAGAGAGGCCAGAATTAGAAATGATCCAAGCTTTGCCCTGTCCAGCTACTGTAGTGGACCCTCAAAGTATGAGAAGCCCATGTCAAAGTACGTAGGCACAAGAATGCCTATATCTGTGCATAAGACGGATGTCACTGCAAAGACCGACATCAGCATAGATGCAGCAAAGAATGAAGATGATCCCGGAAAACACTGCCCCATCCATCATAAGCCTCATCCGCTCGCAAAATGTAGAGGCTTCAGAAACAAGACCATAGATGAACGCAGAGCCTACCTCAAAGATAATGGGATATGTTTTAGGTGTTGCGCCTCCGTTTCCCACACTGCAAGAGACTGTAGGATAGCGTTGAGATGCAGGGAGTGTGAGAGTGACGGCCACAGCACAGCTATGCACCCAGGTCCTACCCCCACAACGGAAAAGCCAACCATCAAAGAATCTGAGCCCGGAGACGAGAGAAAGGGAACCCTTACCACTGCACCAACGGTGAGCTCCATATGCACTGAGGTGTGTGGCCAAGGCCTCACAGGACGATCGTGTTCCAAAATATGCCTTGTAAGAGTCTACCCACTAAGGACAGCGTGACTGCTCAGTTAACATGTACGCAATACTCGATGACCAAAGTAACCGGTCACTCGCACGGTCAGACATTTTTGACATATTTGGCGTCGAGAGTAGCCCAGCCCCTTACTAACTGAGAACCTGTGCCGGATTCTTGGAGATGGCAGGAAGGAAAGCAGATGGGTTCTGTGCCAAGGCAGTGAGTGAAGGGGTGAGCATAGACTTACCGCCACTGATAAAGTGCAGTGAAATCCCGAACAACCGATCGGCGATACCAACGCCTGAGACAGCACTTCACCATGCCCACCTAAAGCCCATAGCATCATGCATCCCAGCATTGGATCCAAAGGCCCAGATTCTCCTCCTGCTCGGGAGAGATGTGGTGAGGGTGCATAAGGTGAGAGAGCAAGTTAACGGACCACACGATGCCCCCTTTGCCCAAAGACTCGACTTAGGCTGGGTGCTCGTGGGAGAAGTGTGCCTAGGCCAAGCTCACAAGCCCAACGTAAGCACCTTTAAGACCAACGTGCTCGAAAGCGGATGACCCTCTTTCCTCACTCCCTGCCCAAGTCACATCCACCTGAAAGAGAGAGCGAGCTACGGCGGGGAGCAACAAGGTGGTTTCTCTCACACAGCATGGGGGTGCTCGGCTGACACCAGGGCTGTCGACAAACTGGGGCACACCGTGTTTGAAAAGACAAAAGATGACAACAAAGGCGCTCTCTCCTTCGAAGACAAAGCTTTCATGAATATTATGGAGAAAGAATTTCACAAAGATGAGGCGAACAGCTGGGTTGCGCCTTTCCCCTTCAAGGTACCCCGGCTTCTTCTGCCTAACAACCGCGATCAGGCACTGTCACGCCTCGCATCACTGCGGTGCACATTAGATAGAAAGCCCGAAATGAAGGAACAGTTCATTGCCTTCATGGAAAAGGTTTTCGAGAGTAACCATGCTGAATTAGCACCTCCACTCAAAGAAGGAGAAGAGTGCTGGTATCTCCCGATTTTTGGAGTTGATCACCCCCAGAAACCTAGTCAAATAAGAGTAGTTTTCGACTCCAGCGCTCAGCACTGTGGCATCTCACTCAACAACGTTCTGCTCACGGGTCCAGACCTAAACAACACCCTCCTTGGCATGCTGCTTCGCTTTAGGAAAGAGCTCGTAGCAGTAACCGCAGACATCCAACAGATGTTCTATTGCTTTGTGGTGAGAGAGGACCATAGGAACTATCTGAGGTTCTTCTGGTATCGCGACAACAACATGTCAAAGGACATCACTGAATACAGGATGTGGGTCCACGTTTTTGGTAACAGCCCCTCCCCTGCAGTCTCCATCTATGGGCTCAGAAGTGCAGCCAAAGAGGGAGAACACGAGCATGGAAAAGACACAAGACAGTTTGTGGAGAGACATTTTTATGTTGATGACGGCCTCATATCCTTACCTTCAGAAGCAGAAGCCATCAACCTGCTGAAGCGAACTCAAGCTTCATTAGCACAGTCCAATCTGAGGCTGCACAAAATTGCCTCAAACAGTGTAGCAGTGATGAAGGCCTTTCCAGCTGAGGATCTCGCCAAGGGCATTAAAGACTTAGACCTCAGCGACAAAACCATGCCAGCCCAGCTAAGCCTTGGTTTACGTTGGGAAATTGAATCTGACACCTTCACCTTTGCAGGTGACAAGCCATTTACACGCCGTGGAGTGCTGTCAATGGTCAACTCACTCTTTGACCCTCTCGGCATGGTGGCGCCCGTGACTATTCAGGGAAGAGCCCTACTACAAGAACTCTGCACAGACACGAGCGACTGGGACTCTCTACTCCCCGAAGGCAGGTTAACAGAATGGGAGACATGGAGAAAGTCTCTCAAAAATCTAAAAAATCTTCATATCCCATGCACCTACTCACCAGATACACTCTCCAAATTCAAACGCACCGAGTTGTGTGTATTCTCAGATGCGTCCGAGAAAGCTATTGGCGCGGTAGCCTACCTGAGATCCCTGGATGATGAGGGCCAAAGCAACGTGGGATTTGTCCTGGGAAAGGCGAAGTTGACACCCCGGCCAGAGCCCACCATACCACGCCTGGAGTTATGCGCTGCAGTATTAGCGGTGGAGATGGCGGATCTCATCCTGGATGAGATAGATTTCAAGCTTGATGCAGTGAAATGCGACTGTGACAGCAAAGTTGTGCTCGGTTACATCTCCAATGAGTCAAAGAGATTCTTCATATATGTACACAACAAAGCTCAGCGAATAAGACAATCAACATGCCCTGAGCAGTGGCACTATTTGCCCACAGAGCTGAATCCAGCTGAGCTCGCCACCAGGTCAGTGCCTCCCTCCCAGCTCTCCAATACAATGTGGTTTACCGGGCCAGCTTTCTTACACAAACCTGACCAAGCTGACCATACGGCACAAGAATCATTCAAGCTCGTCAGCCCAGAATTGGATGTGAAGGCCACTGTTCAAGGGACGGTCAAAAAGTTCTTCAGACCCATCTCAGAGGTCGTACTCCTCTTACCTAAGGAGGACTGAATGTTATTGATTCCACAGTTTTGTATGTTTTATAAGTAGTGGCATCTAATAGACGCCAGGCGGGGAGTGTTCTGCCTTATAATTGCAGGAGTTTCGTTTTGTTGCCGCCAGTAGGTGGCAGTAAATGGAAATGGCTAGTAGGGTTACTCAACAGGAAGTAGTATAGTGATAGCAAACAAAGAGGTCACATCAGCATGGAGCGTGCTGCAAGTTAATCCGCTGTAATCTTACATTGTTACGCCTTCGAAAGCATTGCCTGTGAGTTGAATGGCTTCATTACATATTCATGTTTAGATGTTAGTTATATCTCATGTATGTAACAAGGTGCATTTCTTTCTTTTTTCTTTCTCAGTTTTACTCCAACCCAATGCAACTGATTTGTATTGTTTCATTGACCTCATGCAAGTGTAGCATTATTAAACACCGGAGCTTGGACGCTACATCCTGACTCCCATGTCGTTATTGAAAGGAGTTTGGCTGGCTGTCTAACTGCGTACAGACACATACACGTAAGGATGACAGTACAAGATGTATTTTCACTCTCAGAATAACTTGCAAAATACCCATAAGATATTCAGTAGAGCAAATGACTTGCCCTCATTCAGATCCACACAGAAAGTGGCATTACTCTGTGGACTTTATGCAATTTGCACTACATGCGGTGTGTGTAGAAATTCGCAGGATGCCACACTGTGCCAAATCACTTGACCTAATTCGCACATCTTAAAATGCTGTGCCATTTCATAGAAAATAGGAAACATAGATGATAGGAGCAGGAGTAGGCCATTCGGCCCCTCGAGCCCGCTCTGCCATTCAATGAGATCATGGCTGATCATCCAAACTCAGTACCCTGTCCCTGCCTTCTCCTCATATCCCTTGATCCCTTTGGCCTTAAGAAATATATATAACTCCGTCTGCAATATATTTAATGAATTGGCCTCAACTGCCTTCTGTGGTAGAGAATTCCACAGGTTCACCACTCTGGGTGAAGAAATTCCTCCTCATCTCTGTCCTAAATGGCTTACCCCTTATCTTTAGACTGTGACCCCTGGTTCTGGACTTTGCTTGAGTTTTTTGAGGAAGTAACATACAGGGTGGATAAAGGGGAACCAGTGGACGTAGTGTATTTAGACTTCCAAAAGGCATTTGACAAGGTGCCACACAAAAGATTATTGCTCAAGGTAAAAAATCATGGGATTGGGGGTAATATTCTGGCGTGGGTGGAGGATTGGCTCTCTAACAGAAAGCAGAGAGTTGGGATAAATGGTTCGTTCTCAGATTGGCAACTAGTAACTAGTGGTGTTCCGCAGGGGTCAGTGCTGGGTCCCCAACTCTTTACAATCTATATTAATGATTTGGAGGAGGGGACCGAGTGTAACATATCAAAGTTTGCAGATGATACAAAGATGGGACGGAAAGTAGTGAGTGAGGAGGACATAAAAAACCTGCAAAGGGACATAGACAGGCTAAGTAAGTGGGCAGAGATTTGGCAGATGGAATACAATACTGGAAAGTGTGAGGTTATGCACTTTGGCAGGAAAAATCATGGAGCAAGTTATTATCTTAATGGCAAGAAACTGGAAAGTACTGTAGTACAAAGGGATCTGGGGGTCCTGGTGCATGAAACTCAAAAAGTTAGTATGCAGGTGCAGCAAGTGATTAAGAAGGCCAATGGAATGTTGGCTTTTATTGCTAGGGGGTTGGAATATAAAAACAGGGAGGTATTGCTGCAGTTGTACAAGGTATTGGTGAGGCCGCACCTGGAATACTGCATACAGTTTTGGTGTCCATACTTAAGAAAAGACATACTTGCTCTCGAATCAGTACAAAGAAGGTTCACTCGGTTAATCCCGGGGATGAGGGGGTGGTCATATGAGGAGAGGTTGAGTAGATTGGGACTCTACTCATTGGAGTTCAGAAGAATGAGAGGCGATCTTATTGAAACATATAAGATTGTGAAGGGGCTTGATCGGGTGAATGCGGTGAGGATGTTCCCAATGATGGGTGAAACTAGAACTAGGGGGCATAATCTTAAAATAAGGGGCTGCTCATTCAAAACTGAGATGAGGAGAAACTTCTTCACTCAGAGGGTGGTAGGTTTGTGGAATTTGCTGCCCCAGAAAGCTGTGGAAGCTACATCATTAAATAAATTTAAAACAGAAATAGATAGTTTCCTAGAAGTAAAGGGAATTAAGGGTTACGGGGAGCGGGCAGGAAATTGGACATGAGTCTAGGTTCGGAATGGTCATGGCCCTGTGGGTAGTGGAGTGGGCCCAGGGGCCGTGTAGCCTTGTTCTGCTCCTACTGTGTTCTAATTCTGTTAGATTTCAGGAGATGGTTTTATTCCTGTTCCTGGCTGGGGTGGAGATCGCCTTTACAGAAGGTAAGTACTGTAGAAAATATAGGGACAGAGTGATCTCCTGGAAGAATTTCGATCGCCTAGATGGGTCGGAGAGGAATTTCCCAGATTTTTTTCTCCCAAATTGGCCATTGGGTCTTTATCTGGTTTTTCGCCTCTCCCGGGAGATCACATGGGTTCGGGTGGATGCAGAGTGATAGAAGATTTGAGGTTAGGATCAGATCAGCCATGATCTTATTGAATGGTGGAGCAGGCTCGAGGGGCCGATTGGTCTACTCCTGCTCCTATTTCTTATGTTCTTATGTTCTTATGTTCCTGCATCTAGTCTGTCTAGTCCTGTTAGAATTTTATAAGTTTCAATGAGATCCCCTCTCATTCTTCTAAACTCCAGCGAGTATAAGCTCAATCGACCCACTCTCTCCTCATACGTCATTCCTGCCATCCCAGGTATCAGTCTGGTGAATCTTCGCTGCACTCCCTCCATGGCAAGAACATCCTTCCTCAGATAAGGCGACCAAAACGGCACACAATACTCAAGGTGTGGTCTCACCAAGGCCCTGTACAACTGCAGCAAGACATCCTTGTTCCTGTACTCGAATCCTCTCGCTACGAAGGCCAACATACCATTTGCCTTCTTAACCGTCTGCTGCACCTGCATGATTATCTTCAGCGACTGGTGCACAAGGACACCCAGGTCTCGTTGCAGTACCGCTTCTCCAAATCTATTGCCGTTCAGATAATAATCTGCCTTCCTGTTTTTGCCACCAAAGTGGATAACCTCGCATTTATCCACATTATACTGCATCTGCCATATATCTGCCCAATCACCCAGCCTGTCCAAATCATACTGGAGTTTCTCGGCATCCTCCTCACAGCACACACGCCCACCCAGCTTTGCGTCGTCTGCAAACTTGGAGATATTACATCTAGTTCCCTCATCTAGATCATTAATATATATTGTGAATAGCTGGGGTCCTAGCACCGATCCCTGTGGTACCCCACTAGTCACTGCCTGCCACTCAGAAAAAGACCCATTTATTCCAACACTTTGCTTCCTGTCTGCCAGCCAGTTCTCTATCCAAGTCAATACCTTGCCCCCAATCCCATGTGCTTTAACTTTGCAAGCTAATCTCTTATGCAGGACCTTATCGAAAGCCTTCTGAAAGTCCAAATACACCACATCCACTGGTTCTCCCTTATCTATTCTACCAGTTACATCCTCAAAAAATTCCAGTAGATTAATCAAGCATGATTTACCTTTTATAAACCCATGTTGACTTTGTCCGATCCTGCCACTGTTTTCCAAGTGCTCTGCTATTACATCTTTTATAATGGACTCTAGCATTTTCCCCACTACCGATGTCAGGCTTACTGGTCTATGATTCCCCGTTTTCTCTCTACCACCTTTTTTGAATAGTGGGGTAACATTAGCTACCCTCCAATCCATGGGAACTCTTCCAAAATCTATAGAATTTTGGAAGATGACCAGCAATGCATCTACTATTTCTGGGGTTACTTCCTTAAGCACACTAGGATGTAGATTATCAGGCCCTGGGGATTTATTGGCCTTCAATCCCGTCAATTTCCTTAACACCATTTCCCTACTCCCTCTCATTAGACCCTACGTTCCCTGACATCTCTGGGAGGTTACTTGTGTTCACCTTTGTGAAGACAGAACCAAAGTATGTATTTAATTGGTCAGCCATTTCTTTGTTCCCCATTATAAATTCCCCTGATTCTGACTGCAAAGGTCCTACACTTGATTTAACCAATCTTTTTCCTTTCACATATCTATTGAAGCTTTTACAGTCAGATTTTATGTTCCCTGAAAGCTTACTCTCATACTCTATTTCCCCCTCTTAATTAATCCCTTTGTCCTCCTTTGCTGAATCCTAAACTGCTCCCAATCCTCAGGTTTGCTGCTTTTTCTGGCCAATTTATTCCTCTCCTTGGATCTTATGCTATCCCTAATTTCCCTTGTTAGCCACGGTTGAGTCACCTTTTTTGTTTTATTTTTATGCCAAACAGGGATGAACAAATTCTGTAGTTCATCCATGCGATCTTTAAATGTTTGCCATTACCTATCCACTGTCAACCCTTTAAGTATCATTCCCCAATCCATCCTACCCAACTCGCGCCTCATACCAAAATAGTTTCCTTTATTTAAATTCAGGACCCTAGTCTCTGAGTCAAATACTTCACTCTCCATCTTAATGAAGAATTCTATCATATTATGATCGCTCCGCCCCAAGGGGCCTCGCATAACAAGATTGCTAATTAATCCTTTCTCATTACATTATACCCAGTCTAAGATGGCCTGATCTCTACTTGGTTCCTCGACATATTGGTGCAGGAAACCATCCTGTATACACTCCAGGAATTCCTCCTCCACAGTATTGTTACTAATTTGGTTAGCCCAATCTATATGTAGATTAAAGTCACCCATGATAACTGCTGTGCCCTTATTGCACGTGTCTCTAATTTGCCATTTAATGCCATCCCCAACCTCTGCATTACTGTTTGGGGGTCTGTATACAACTCCCACTAACGTTTTCTGCCCCATGGTATTTCTCAGCTCTACCCATACAGATTCCACATCATCAGAGCTAATATCCTTCCTTACTATTGTGTTAATCTCCTCTTTAACCAGCAATGCTACCCCACCTCCTTTTCCTTTTTGCCTGTCTTTTCTGAATATTGAATACCCCTGGATGTTGAGTTCCCAGCCTTGGTCACCCTGGAGCCATGTTTCCCTAATCCCAATCATATCATATCCATTTACATCTATTTTTGCAGCTAATTCATTCACCTTATTACGAATGCTCCTCGCATTAAGACACAAAGCCTCCAGGCTTGTTTTTTGAACACTCTTAGACCTTTTAGAAGTATTATTTACTGTGGCCATGTTTGATTTAAATCCTTGACTTCTCTGCCTGCCACTTTTGCTTTTCTCCTTCCTGCCTTTTGCTTCTATCCTTGATTCCCATTCCTCTGTCTCCCTGCACAGGTTCCCAACCCCCTGCCATTTTAGTTTAAACCCTCCCCAACAGCACTAGCAAACACTCTCCCTAGGACATTGGTCCTGGTCCTGCCCAGGTGCAAACCGTCCAGTTTGTACTGGTCCCACCTCCCCCAGATCCAGTTCTAATGTCCCAGGAATTTGAATCCCTGCCCCTTGCACCATTCCTCTAGCCATGTATTCACCTGAAATATCCTTCTATTTCTACTCTGACTAGCATGTGGCACTGGTAGCAATCCTGAGATTACTACCTTTGAGGTCATATTTTTTAATTTACCTCCTAACTCCCTATATTCAGCTTTTCGGACCTCATCCTGGTTTTTACCAATATCGTTGGTACGTATATGCACCATGACAACTGGCTGCTCACCCTCCCCCTCCAGAATGCTCTGCATCCGCTCCGAGATATCCTTGACCATTGCACCAGGGAGGCAACATACCATCCTGGAGTCTCGTTTGCAGCTGCAGAAACGCCTATCTGTTCCCCTTGCAATAGAATCCCCTATTACTATAGCTCTCCCACTCTTTTTCCTCCTGTCCTGTGCAGCAGAACAACCCATGGTGCCAGGAAGTTGGCTGCTGCTGTCTTTCCCCGATAAGCCATCCCCCCCAACAATATCCCAAGCGGTATATCTGTTTGAGAGGGGAATGGCCACAGGAGACCCCTGCACTACCTGCCTGTGCCTACTACTCTGCCTGGCGGTCACCCATTCCCTTCCTGCCTGTTTAGCCTTTACCTGCGGTGTGACCAGCTCCCTAAACATGCTGTCCACGATGTCCTCAGCATCGCGAATGCTCCAGTATGTATCCATTCGCAGCTCCAGTGCCGTAATGCAGTCTGCCAGTAGCTGCAGCTAGATACACTTCCCGCACACATGGTTGTCAGAGACACAGGAAGTGTCCCTGAGTTCCCACATAGTGCAGGAGGAGCATACCATGCCACCGAGCTGTCCTGCCATGACTTACCCTTCAATTAATTTAAATTAACTTAAATCATATCAATACCACCAATTACACTACAATTAAATGATATACTCAAGGGCCCTTGGTTACAAGCACTAGAAACTATAACCACAAATAAAATAAGACCTCCTAAACTTTATAAACTATGAACCTTAACTGTCAAACTATAGAGTAGTATAAATACTCCCTGGCCATACTCACCCAATCAGCTGCTCCCTCCTGCCCGCATCACGTTTTGAATCGTGACGTGGCTCTGGAACGCCGCCACCGGTCTGAGATTGGTAAGCCTCTGTAAAGAAATCCCGCAACAGTGAGTTTAAATACTCACTGGGTCTCCGGTCTCACTGCTCCCGACACCAGCCTCTGCAAAGAAAGCCTGCAAAAGTGAGTTTAAATACTCACTGGGTCTCCGGTCTCACTGCTCCCGACACCAGCCTCTGCAAAGAAAGCCTGCGAAAGTGAGTTTAAATACTCACTAGGTCTCCAGTCTCACTGCTCCCGACACCAGCCTCTGCAAAGAAAGCCAGCAAAAGAGAGTTTAAATACTCACTGGGTCTCCGGTCTCACTGCTCCCGACACCAGCCTCTGCAAAGAAAGCCCGCGAAAGTGAGTTTAAATACTCACTGGGTCTCCAGTCTCACTGCTCCCGACACCAGCTTCTGCAAGTAAAGTAAAGTAAAGTAAAAAATGTAATTTACTTTGTGTGCTTGAACTGACTAGGACGTACTCAGCATGGCACTCTATTCCAGCACTAAGTAATGTCCAGTTCCACGATGAGCGTAAATATTGCCCTGTAATTACTATAGCGATATTCACTCCATGGGCAAACATTTATGGTTAATGCTAATGTGTCATACATACCTTTGGGTAGAAATAGGGGTTTGAACCCACAACTGCAAATTCTTAAAATTATGAATGAGTTAGATGGGGTAGATGTGGAGAGAATGTTTCCACTTGTGAGAGAGAATCCAAAACTAGGGTCCATAAAAAAAGACAGTCACTATTACATCCAATAAGGAGTAATTTCTTTACTCCTGAGAGTGGTTAGGATGTGGAATTCGCTACCACAGGAAGTGGTTGAGTTAAATAGCTTAGATGCTTTCAAAAGAAAACTAGACGAGTACATGAGAGAAAAGGGAATAGAAAGATAGGCTGAAAGGTTGAGATGAAGCAGATGGAATGGGAGGAGACGCGAGTGGAATATAAACACCAGCACAGCCTACTTGAGCTGAATGGCCTGTTTCTGTGCTGTGTATTCTATGTAATTCTATGTAAAAAAAGATCTGTTAGCAACAATGTGCATTTATATAGCAACTTTAACATAGAAAGACATCCCAAGATGCTTCACCGAGTCAAAAAAAAGGACGCTGAGCCAAAGAAGGAGATATCAGGAGGGATGATCAAACGCTTAGTCCAAGTGGTGAGCATTTGGAAGGATCTTAAAGATGGAGGAGGGGTGTAGAGCAGGAATTCCAGAGAGTGGGGCCTGGATGGCTGAAGACCTGGACAGCATCTAAGATGTTAATCAAGTTACACACCCAAAGGACCAATTTAACTTGCAAGAATCTTGAACTTTAACCCAAGAAATGTAACTTTCCAGGTAATTAACAACAGATGTGAAGCTGGGAGACGGTAATGCAGTGATATCAACTGAGAATCCAGCCTCACAGCTTTTAAACAAAACATTGGACATATTTATGAAATGACTAAGCCAGTATAATTCACAAAGGCTGCATTGTGTTGTGTCTATTCTGCCTTTTCATCTATGCCATACCTATGCTGTCCTCTGGTATTGTGTTACATTCACTTTGTCATTTTTTTTTTCATTCATTCACAGGATGCGGGCGTCGGTGGCAAGGCCAGCATTTATTATTGCCTAATCCCTAATTGCCCTCGAGAAGGTGGTGGTGAGCAGCTTTCTTAAAAACTGAGTGACTTGCTAGGCCACTTCAGATTACTGTGGGCCTGGAGTCACATATAGGCCAGACTGGGCAAGGACGGCAAGTTTCCTTTCCTAAAGGACATTAGTGGACCAGATCGTTTTTTTTTACAATAATCCGGTAGTTTCATGGTCACCATTACTGTTGTTAACTTTTTATTCCAGATTTATTTAATTGACTGAATTTAAATTCCCCAGCTGCCGTGGTGGGATTATGAACTCGTGTCTCCCGATCATTAGTCCAGGCCCCTGGATTACTAATCCACTAACATAACCACTATGCCACCATTCCTGTGGTATCTACCTTGTCTCCTCTGTCGTACTGTGTTGTAGCTACTCTGTCTAGCTCACATAATAGAATAGGTACAACACAAACACCACATTGTGTAGTCCACTGATGGCTCAGTGAGTTTACCTAATGGTCTGCTGAGCTGTGCAGACCAGGTTCAGTCCTCAGTTTCTGGAATGTTAACTGATCTCAGTCGTGTTATATCTCAAGGGTTAATAATCTTGCTTGTATAACAATTAAAAGAGTACGCAGAAGACAGAGTTCAGTTAACAGCCATCTTTACTTCCAGAAGAATCTCTCACTTAATGCACTCTATTTCCCATAGTGCATTGCACATCACAACTACTGGAAGCTATGTGGGACAATTCAAATACAACATTCAAAATATACAAGTCGGGTGGCAACAGGAGTGCTACAGTGACCTGGGATAGGGAGAGGTAAACTGATCAAGGTTCCTGCTTCTGGTGACTATGGGCTGGATTTTAAGGAGGAAGGTGGGTTGGGGGCAAGTGGGCTCCGAGGTGGTCAGGTCTCCCACAGGCCCTGCCGACTTTAACGGCAGGGCCTGATTTACATGCGAGGCCTCAGTTTCCCACCCGCAACCATCTAGATGGAGGCGCTGGCTGGCTGGCGGCGGGCGGGTAGGCCTGCAGCACTAGGCCACACAGAGGAGGGAAGGGGGGAGGGATCGGGTGGGGGACAGTGCCAGCCTCCGTGGGGTGGGGGTTGATGAAAGATCACCAACATCGTGGGACCTGAGGGGGTGGGGAGAGAAGATCGCCGACATCGTGAGACGGAGGGGTGGGGGTGGGGGTGAAAGATCAGGGACACTGAAGGACTGGGGAGGTCAAGAGAAAATCAGGGACATTAGCAGGGGGGGGGTGAAATGAAGAGTAGATTGCCTTTCTAAAGCTAGGCTTTATTAACCTTAAAAACCAGCAGCACATCTTAAGCACCCAGTCTCAACCAAAGCTGTGGAGAACTGAATTTAAGATGGCCACCACAGATCACATGACATCAACTACCAATGAGTTTACAGCATATATCTCAAGGCAGGAAAACAGGCAGCCAATTACAATGCTTCTTATAAAACAAGAATAATCACCACATTCACCCCTCCTTTTAAAATATACTTCAACCTAGGTAACCTTTACAATTTACAATTAATTATTTATGACTAAAACAATACATGTATAATGTTTCAACAATTTTAAAATGTTACTATCAAATTATTTTAAAAGTCCATTTTTAATCGGTCAACCAGATATCTTGTTCGTGTCGACCTTCTTAACCTTGGTGAAATTCCTTGCCCTCCCACACCAGGAGACACAGAAATATCTTCTGCAGGGAGGCTATTAATATCCCGATTATCAACGGTTTCCGGATTGGAAGTCCCATTAGAAGGTAAACTGGGAGGGTCATGAACATCCATCGGGGGCAGACTAAGAGAATTGTAAGTGTCTGCAATAGGATTGGAAACATTCATAGTATCAGTGACGACATCAACATTATCTGAATTATGGCTATTGTTAATATCCTCAAAAGAGGGCTGGCCACCACAAGGAGCTAAGTCTTTAACTGAAACCGTACTTTCTTTCCCATCTTGGAATCGAATGTGAGCATATTGGGAATTTGCCTCCAATAGCTCCACCTCCTCCACTAAAGGATCATACTTTGACAGTCTAACATGGCGTCGGAGCAGCACATAGTAAGCCATGAAGGTACCGAATATCCCGTAGTGGATCTCCGCGGATAGTTGAAGAGCCTTTCATGGGGAGTCACATTAGTAGCCGTTGAAAGCAATGATCTAATGGAATGCAGGGCATCAGGCAATACCATTTCCCACTGTGTATTCTTAAGGTTCCGGGATGTCAGAGCCAACATAACTGCCTTCCAGATCACCCCATTGTATCGTTCGCACTGTCCATTACCCTGGGGATTATACGGGGTAGTTCTGCTAGTAGAAATTCCCTGACTCTGGAGGTATTCCTTCAACTGGGAAGACATAAAAGAACTTCCCTGATCCGAATGGATATACGCAGGCATCCCAAAGATGACAAAAAGTTGAGTCAGACATTTGATAACTGTAGCAGCTGATACATCTGCACAAGGAAAGGCAAAAGGGAACCTTGAAAACTCATCCACAACAGTAAATATATATCGATTCTGAATCGTTGAAGGAAGAGGCCCCTTAAAATCAACGCTCAGACGTTCAAAGGGAGAAGTAGCCTTTATAAGATGAGCTCGTTGAGGCTTAAAGAAATTTGGTTTACACCGAGCACAGACAGAGCATGACGAAGTCATCCGCTTGACGTCTTCAACTGAAAAGGGCAAATTCTTACTGCGTACGAAGTGTATCATCCTCGTAACACCAGGATGGCACAAAGCATTATGAAGATTAATAAGCGTATCTCCGTGAATCACAGAACAATAAGCCCTCGACAGTGCATCAGCGGCAACATTATCCTTCCCCGGACGATAGACTATATCAAAATGGTAGCATGCCAACTCAATCCTCCACCTCATTATTTTATCATTCTTAATCTTTCCAAAATGTTTGACATCAAACATGAAGGACACAGATTTTTGGTCAGTTACTAACGTAAAATGTCGCCCAGATAAATAATGTCTCCATTTACGCAGTGCTTCTACTATTGCGTACGCCTCTTTCTCTATTGATGAATGTCTCTTCTCACTATTGTTCAGAGTACGTGAGAAAAAGGCCACAGGTCTTCCATTTTGGTTCAGAGTAGCCCCAATTGCAAAATCGGAAGCGTCCATCTCAACCACAAAGGGAACCTGCTCATCAATAGAATGCACAACTGCTCCAAGGATATCCTTTTTAAGATTATCAAAACACATCCTGGCCTCCCATGATAGAGGATATGTCGTAACCCGAATAAGGGGCCGGATCTTCTGTGAGAAATTTGCAATCCAATTAGAATAATAAGAAAACAGTCCAACAACTCGTTGCAAAGCCTTAGAATTAGTAGGACAAGGTAAATTAATCAGTGGTCGCAGCCGTTCTGGATCTGGTTTAATCTTGTTTCCCGAGATAATATACCCCAGTAAATTTACCTCGGTGGTCGAAAAGATACACTTCTCTTTATTAAAAGTTAAGCCAACTTTTTGCGCAGCTTGAAGGAATCTTTCTAAATTAAAATCATGCTCCACCCTTGATTTGCCACACACCGTGATGTCATCTAAATATGAAAAGGTGTCAGAAAGAGAGTTATCACTTATAAAAGCATCCATTGCCCGTTGAAAACAGGCGACACCGTTGGTAACACCAAATGGTACTCATCAAAACTGATACAGCTTTCCGCCAGCCTCAAAGGCCGTATATGGTTGGTCCCTCTTAACGATAGGAATCTGATGATAAGCACTCTTTAGGTCAATCGTGCTAAAAACCTTATATTGAGATACTTTATTGATAAGCTCATCAATCTTAGGCAGGGGTTACGCATCTAATTGAGTATACCTGTTAATAGTTTGAGAGTAGTCTTTCACCATTCACTTCTTATGTCTCTCATTAGTGGTGACAACTACCTGTGCCCGCCAGGGTGAGAAACCAGGTTCAATGATTCCTTCCGATAAAAGACATTGAACTTCAGAATTAATAAATTCTTTATCCTGACTGCTATACCTTCTTGACTTGGTAGCAATTGGCTTACAATCCAGCATCAAATTGGAAAAAAGTGATAATGGAGAAATGGATAAAGAAGTTAATCCACAAATAGACAAAGGTGGCTTAGTTCCTCCAAAAGAAAGACTGAGAGACTCATGTAATTGAAGCACATCATGACCAATCAAAATATCCGCACAGAGATTAGGCAGAACAGATAGGCATATATCAGTATATGTATTACCTAGGAGAATTAATTTCACAAGGCAACAACCAGCTACTTGTGAGGTGAGAGTCATCTGAGCCATACACACCTGATAAGTAACAGGTGAAATTTTCAAACGCTTCTCCCTCACAAACTGAAGACTTATACAGCTCTCAGTACTGCCCGTATCTATAAGGGCCTTCACTTCTAACCCATTAACTTGGGCCATAACTATAGCTTTGTTTAGGCCATGGGCAAAGGCGGCAGAAACTGATGCAATAAACGCCCTATCTAAAGGCTGAATAGTCGCAGAGGAGGCAACCGATTTACAAACGCGTGCGTAATGACCTCCCTTGCCGCATTTACTACACACAGCCTCCCGGGCAGGGCACTTCAGACGGGGGTGCCGGGCGTTCCCGCAAAAATAACACTTCTGAATCCTAGAGGCAACAGCTGCCGAAGTAGAAACTGTTTCGGAATCTGGTAAACCACTCCTATTAAGTCCACATAATTCCTTTTCATCCGGAACTGCCGAAACCACGGTCACAGGCCGATCAAAAAGAGCATAAGAATCCGAACTTCTCTGAGCCAAATCCAATGTAGAGGCTTGCTCAAAAGCACTCTTGAGATGCAAGGTTTTATTTTCTAATAACCGCTGATGAATTGATCTAGACAGTAATCCATTATATTCTTCTGCAGACACAGCCTTATAATTACAGTTAGCACCAAGGCGCCGGAGTGCTTGTAAATAAGCATCCAAGGATTCTCCCGCCTGCTGCCTACGGGCAGATAAAAGGTGACGTGTAAATACCTCATTCTTGGGTTTAACAAAAAAAATTTCCAACGTAGAAATAGCCAGTTCATAAGTTTCACAGTCCAAAATATACTTGTACACATCCGGAGCAATGTAGTTGATTAGTATATCCAACTTTAGAGATTGCTGATCCAACACACCCAAAAAGTTTTTAAATGTATGATACCAATGTTTCCATTTATCATCCACTCCTGCAGAATTAGGGTCAGCATTAAATCGTTCCGGTTGAAGATATCGTTCCATTATAGCAAAAGGTTAATAAATTGAAATGAAGAGTAGATTGCCTTTCTAAAGCTAGGCTTTATTAACCTTAAAAACCAGCAGCACATCTTAAGCACGCAGTCTCAACCAAAGCTGTGGAGAACTGAATTTAAGATGGCCACCACAGATCACATGACATCAACTACCAATGAGTTTACAGCATATATCTCAAGGTAGGAAAACAGGCAACCAATTACAATGCTTCTTATAAAACAAGAATAATCACCACAGGGGGGAGATCACATTGGGGCCGGCCAACAGAGGATTGTAGACGGCCTGATGCTGATGGGGGGGAGGAAGACGGGGCTGGCCACCAGAGGATTGTGACTGGCTTGAGGATGATCATGGGGGTGGGGGGGGTGGTCTGGGAAGGCAATCGGAGGCCTTGCAAGGGGGCCTCTGATCATGGGGTGTGGGTTACCTCCTGGATGCAGCAGTCCCCGCCTTGCTGTAACTGCTGGGTTTTACAATGTGTGCTACCATGCACAGACCTGAGTTAAAATAGTGGCTGGCCTAGAAATTAAAATTGTGGGTGGGTCCTGTTGAGTCTTTGTTTCCAAATGTAGTTATGCTGAATAACTGGACACAGACTACAGAAGTAATTAAACAGGTCTTTAGTAATTGAGGGTCAGGGCTGAACTGGAATACACTTTGCTCCACAGGGTTTATATACCGGTGTGGTCACCACCGGTACTACAATGTACAGGAGCCATCAAAAAGTAGTCCATCACCTTAAGGTATCCTCTTAAGGTGGTACAGGTTACATACACTACAATTCCTCCCCTTTTAGCTTAACAGTGTACACCCCAATTTAAACATTACATGGATAACATATGTACAACTTTCACACAAAACTGTTCAAAGATTCAGTCTCTGAGGAGGCCTCCTGATCCGGGCCGGATAACGCCTTTCAGGGGTCTCTGGTTCTCGTTGCTGGGGTGACTCATCCATTTGATCTCCTATGGATTGAACATCATCATGTACGTTCGAGTCTGAGGTAGATGCTACAGGCTCAATAGCTTCTTCAACTGGTGTCTCTGCCGTAGACATGGGGTCGACCCTTGTTCTCGATTCCACAAGTTGGTCAGCATGACGTCGTATTACGTTCTCTCCAACGTCTACCGTGTACATCAAGGGTCCTTGTCGGGCACGAATTGTTCCGGACTGCCATTTATCATTCCTATAGTCCCTGGCCAACACTGGTTGTCCTATTTCGAAACTCCGAGTGGCCTTGTTATTCACGTGCTGTAATTGCTTGTTTTCGACTTCCCTACGCACATTGGGTTTTAACAAATCCAACCGGGACCGCAACCTCCTGTTATAGAACATTATGGCAGGGCTTTGATTTGTCACTGCATGCGTGGCGTTTCGATATGCCATCAGGAAATTGTCCACCTTGTGTTGTAGTGGAATATTGTCTTCGCTCATGGCCTTTATCGCCTTTTTGAACGTTTGTACAAATCTCTCGGCCAACCCATTTGTAGCCGGATGATATGGGGCAGATGTATAGTGTTTCACCCCATTCTTTTTCATGAATTTCTGGAATTCTTCTGACACAAACTGTGGTCCGTTGTCTGAACATATTTGTTCCGGCAACCCATTCCTTGCAAATATGGTTCTTAGAACTGCGATCGTCTTTTCAGAGGTAGTGGTCGACATCTTAATCACTTCTGGCCATTTAGAATGTGCGTCTACTGCTATCAAAAACATGGAATCCATGAATGGACCTGCAAAGTCGATATGCACACGTTGCCATGGGGTTGAAGGCCATTCCCACGGATGCAGCGGTGCAATTGGAGGTGCGTTTTGAACTTTTTGGCACCCTGAGCAGCTTTTAGTCAGATCCTCTATTTGTTTGTCGATACCTGGCCACCACACATAAGCCCTAGCAAGGCTTTTCATCTTGACTCCCCCCAGATGACCTTCATGCAATTCCTTCAGAACTCTCTCCCTTAATTTAGGAGGAATAATCACCCTTGTTCCATGCATCAATGTTCCTTGACAGACGGACAGCTGTTCTCGTCTGGCTGAGAATGCTGGTAACAGTGGGTCGCCATGTGCTGGCCATCCCTTCACTGTCAAATCGTAGACCCGAGACAGTGTCGGGTCGTTTCGGGTCTCTCTCTCAATACCCGCATTGGTGACTGGTAAGCATTCGATGATGGTCGAGTGAAATATCTCAACAGGGTCAACTGCCGGTGCCTCTCCCGCTGTAGGTAGTGGCAGGCGCGACAGCCCATCAGCATTACCGGTTTATATGCCGGTGTGGTCACCACCGGTACTACAATGTACAGGAGCCATCAAAAAGTAGTCCATCACCTTAAGGTATCCTCTTAAGGTTGTACAGGTTACATACACTACAGGTCCTGGTGATGTCATTGGGCCCCGACATGCATATGTCATATGACAGCCCTACAACCCTCCGAGATCTCTGGTCTTTTGTGCATCCCCGATTTTCATCGCTCCACGATTGGCAGCCGTGCCTTCAGCTACCTAAGCTCCCTAAACCTCTCCGCCTCTCCACCTTTCTCTCCTCCGTTAAGTCGCTCCTTAAAACCTACCTGTTTGACCAAGCTTTTGGTCACCTGTCCTAATATCTCGTTATGCGGCTCGGTGTCAAATTTTTTGTCTGTTACGCTCCTGTGAAGTGCCTTTGGGATATTTTACTACGTTGAAGGCGCTATATAAATGCAAGCTGTTATTGTAGAGAAGGACCCTGCCAGCTTTGGGTGGGTGTCCTTGCCGCCTGCTTAGGAGGGCAAGCTAAAATTGTGGATAGCAGGATCCTGGAGGCTCCAGGGCAGGTAAGGTTAACTGCCTGCTCAGCCAGTTTCCGCCAGGCTGGTAAGGTTAAAATCTCCCCCAGTGGGTGAAGTCAGGACGGACTCACACATGAACAATGGCCACTTGGGCTGAGGTACTGGTCAGAGGCCAGTACCTGTTGAACTGTACCCCACCAAGGACTCAATGCCTTCAGACCAGAGATAAAGACCAAACACAATACAGTACATGAGATAGCTGACATAACACAGACTCTGCACAGCTCCCTACACAGTTTATATCATGTCACGTGCTAACAAATTGCAGTGGTTTTAACACGTCAAAGTTGCAAAGGAAGTTGCCAGTGACAAGCTAGCGAGTGGAATTTTCCAGCTCTGGAAAAGTATCTATTCCAATAATGTGCTTCAGTTTTAGACAAACAGACACTGGTGAGTCACTCGCCTGAGGCTGCACAAAGAACACTAGCAATAGCTGCCCTGAATGACACTTCCAAGGGTACAAGCAAGCTGACGTTGTATGGTATATCAGCTGCTAGTGACAGTGCTGAGAGCACAGTGTGAGACTGCTTTACGTTATAAAGGAATAAATCACATGGCTGGTGAAAACACAGTTCAGAATTGCTCCTGCTGTATTGCTGTTAATTAATCTGCTGAAATTCACATTCCTTATCTTGCTCCAGAGGAATTAAAATGATTGCCTTGTGGCGGTGTTAATGAAACAATTGTAGGAGTTCATGTTTGCAGTGGATTTAATTTCATTATAGGTTGACTGAGGTTGTTCTTCAATAGGTGATCACTGCTGGCAACAAAGAAATCCTTGTGCCCTGTCCTAATAAATTTATTAGCTGAAAAATTGTTTCGTTGAAAGAGGTTTAATTACAGAAAAAGACAAACAGAATTGTCTTTGGAAATCTCTGTCCCTGTGGAGATACAAAAATATATCAAAGAGAATACAGAAGAGAAAAAGGGTTTGGGTCTTTTGTTAAAAAAATATAAAACCATTGGTTACGCATCCTGACAATTGTCAGTCAAAACTGTCTTAGCACAAGAAATTAATTATGAACCATTATTATTATACAAATTGCACTGAAGGTGATTTCTTTTGTGTTGTATATACTCCAGGATTCCACAGATAGCTACAGACAGCCATAGAATGGGTGAATTCCATCCAGCAGAACAATAATGGCCTACCTGGGCGGGTCCGGTGCGGGCGGTGTCACGGGGTCGCGACCCCTCTGCTGGCTCCATTCCGCTGTTGAAAATGAACTTACCTTAATGGGGCCTATTAAACCCGCCCAGCGCGTTACCTGGCCCAATGAGATGGAGCGGGTCTGGTGACGTCATTCATGACACATTTTTTAGCCGGGATCTTTAAAGGGACCATGGCCACATTAGATTTGACTTTTAATCTAACATAGTGCCGTCAGTGCACTACAGCATTGGAGTGCTGCAGACACTGATAATGACAGCACAGTGAATGAAAGAAAGAAATACTTACATTTATATAGCACCTTTCACGACCACCGGACGTCTCAATGCGCTTTACAGCCAATGAAGTACTTTTTGAAGTTGTAATGTGGGAAATGCAACAGCCACTTTGAGCACAGCAATCTCCCACAAACAGCAATGTGAAAATGACCAGATAATCTGTTTTTAATGATGTTGGTTGAGGGATAAATATTGGCCAGGACACAGGGATAACTCCCCTGCTCTTCTTTAGAGTCATAGGCCTAGAAATTCAGTTGTTTGCGCCAGCCGCTAGCGCCTTAGGAGGAGGAGATGTGGGGCGCTAGGTGGCTAGCGGCCGGGCGCAGCGCGATCTGCGCCTCTCCCCAACTTCAGTAAAGATTTAGCGGCGGCGCAAAGCCTTTGCGCGCGCTCAGCTGCGCGCGCAGATCCTGACGTCATTTCATCGTGCAACGCCCTTTGTGCGCCCCAAACCGGAAATTCAGTGGCGCCAGCCTATTGCGTGCCTGGCGCCCCTAGTGACTGGTAGAGGGGAACAGTTCCCAGTTGCTGCGGGGCGCGGGGGACGCGAATTAAAGGGCACTCCTCCTGCAGTAGAAATGGCAGTCATTTTGCAACACTCCTTCTTTGTGAGAGACGGATCTTTGCAGAGAGACAAAGGTAGAGAGCTTTCTGGTTTGGCTCAACACTCGCACAGGTACTTGTGGCTTCAGGCCACAGCTTTGCACTTGTCTTTAACTTCAGAGCCATAGCATTGATTGGAAACATATAATGGGGGCTGCAATGGGTGCAAACGTTGGCCTTCTCCATAGTCCTGGGCGTTGTACAGATCAAGCAGCAGTGGTCAGGCCTTGCTTCAGGGCTGCAGTGTGCAGGGCGTGGCAGGCAAACAAATCCACCCTCCCCCTTTAAGAGCTCACCGGCGCCAGAGTGTCAGCCGTCAATCAGCAACTCGCCGCACCTGCGCTGTGCCCGCCCTCGGGGTATCGCCCCGGGCCGCCAGCTTAGCGCCTAATGATAGTCGTGCATCGCCTGTTTTAGCGCAGCAGCAACCTCTTGGGGCGATGCGACTGAATATCGGCGAAGGTGGTGCGAAGTTGCGCCGGGCGCAAACTTTAGCGGCCGCCCGGCTGTAGCGCCCCAAACGTGGCTATACTGAATTTCTAGGCCATAGAGTTATACAGCACAGAAAGAGGCCCTTCGGCCCATCACGTCCGCGCTGACCATCAAGCCCTGTCTAATCTAATCCCATTTTCCAGCATTTGGTCCGTAGCCTTGTACGCTATGGCATTTCAAGTGCTCATCCAAATGCTTCTTGAATGTTGTGAGGGTTCCTGCCTCTACCACCCTTTCAGGCAGTGAGCTCCAGATTCCAACCACTCTCTGGGTGAAAAAGTTTTTCCTCAAATCCCCTCTAAACCTCCTGCCCCTTACCTTGAATCTATGCCCCCTTGTTATTGACCCGTCTACTAAGGGGAAAAGTTCCTTTCTATCCACCCTATCTATGCCCCTCATAATTTTGTACACCTCAGTCAGGTCCCCCCCCAGCCTTCTCTGCTCCAAGGAAAACAACCCCAGCCTGTCCAGTCTTTCTTCATAGCTGAAGCGCTCCAGCCCAGGTAACATCCTGGTAAATCTCCTCTGCACCCTCTCCAAAGCAATCACATCCTTCCTATAGTGTGGCGACCAGAACTGCACACAGTACTCCAGCTGTGGCCTTACCAGCGTTTTGTACAGCTCCATCATAGCCTCCCTGCTCTTATATTCTATGCCTCGGCTAATGAAAGCAAGTATCCCATATGCTTTTTTAACCACCTTAGGGGGGAGGGTTTTACTTTCCTGGATCACTGGGCCTGCTTCTGGGAAAGGTGGGACTTGTACAAGTCGGACAGGTTGCACCTGAACCAGAGCGGGACAAATATCCTTGCGGGGAGGTTTGCTAGCACTGTCGGGGGGGGTTTAAACTAACTTGGCAGGGGGATGGGATACAGAGGGAAGCTGAAATAGGGGGGGATGTGCTGCCAATTATGGAGGAAAAAACAAGTCAGCTTGGTAGACAGGGCAAATATATAAGGGCAAGGCTGGATGGCATCTATTTTAATGCAAGGAGTCTTGCAAATAAGGTGGATGAACTGAAGGTGTTGATAAACACATGGGAGTATGATATTGTTGCTATCACGGAGACATGGTTGAGGGAGGGGCAAGACTGGCAGCTCAATATTCCGGGGTACAGAATCTTCAGGCGAGACAGAGGGGGAGGTATAAGAGGAGGGGGTGTCGCAATATTAATTAAGGAGTCAATTACTGCAGTAAGGAGGGATGATATATTAGCAGGGTCCTCTAATGAGGCCATATGGGTGGAGCTTAAAAACAAAAAGGGGGCAAGCACTTTGCTGGGAGTGTACTATAGGCCTCCAAACAGTCAGGGGGAAATAGAGGAACAGATATGTAGGCAAATCTCAGAGAAATGTGCAAATAATAGGGTAATAATAATGGGGGATTTCAACTTCCCCAATATTAACTGGGATAGTCAAAGTGTGAAAGGCTCAGAGGGTGTAGAATTCTTAAAGTGCATCCAGGAGAGCTTTTTGAGCCAGCATGTAGAAAGTCCTACAAGAGAGGGGGCGGTACTGGACCTAATTCTAGGGAATGTGGCCGGCCAAGTGGAAAAAGTGCTAGTAGGTGAGCACTTTGGTGATAGTGACCATAATATGGTAAGATTTAAGGTGGTCATGGAAAAGGACAGGGATGGGCCGGAAATAAAGGTTCTAAATTGGGGGAAGGCCGATTTTAATAGGATAAGGCAGGATCTGGCCAAAATGGACTGGGATCAGCTACTTGTAGGAAAATCCGCATCGGAGCAATGGGAGGCTTTCAGAAGGGAGATTGAGATCATACAAGGGCAACATGTTCCCATAAATGTCAAGAGTGGTTCCAAAAACCACAGGGAACCGTGGATGTCAGAGGATATACGGGAATGGATTAGGAAAAAAAGGAGGGCTTTTGGTAGATACAAAAGGCTAAAGACGGAGGAAGCCCTAGAGGAGTACAAAAAGTGCAGGGGGATACTTAAAAAAGAAATTAGGAGATCAAGGAGGGGCCATGAAATAACACTGGCGAGCAAAATAAAGGAAAATCCGAAGATGTTTTATAAGTATATTAAGGGTAAAAGGATAACTAGGGAAAAAATAGGGCCCATTAGGGACAAAAGTGGCAATCTGTGTGTGGAGCCGGAAGATGTAGGAAGGGTTCTAAATGAATTTTTTGCATCTGTTTTCACTATGGAGAAGGACGATGTAGACATAGAAATAGGGCGGGGGGACTGTGATATGCTCGAACATATTAACATCGAGAGGGAGGAGGTATTGGTGGTTTTAGCTGGCCTAAAAATGGATAAATCCCCAGGCCCGGATGAAATGTACCCCAGGCTGATGTGTGAGGCAAAGGAGGAGATTGCGGGGGCTCTAACACATATATTCAGGACCTCTCTGGCCACAGGGGATGTGCCAGAGGACTGGAGAACCGCTAATGTAGTACCATTATTCAAGAAGGGTAGTAGGGAAAAACCGGGGAACTACAGGCCAGTGAGCCTAACATCAGTGGTAGGAAAATTACTGGAAAAAATCCTGAGGGACAAAATTTGTCTCCACTTGGAGAGGCAAGGATTAATCAGGGATAGTCAACATGGCTTTGTCAAGGGAAGATCATGTCTGACTAATTTGATTGAATTTTTTGAGGGGGTGACTAGGTGTGTGGATGAGGGTAACGCAGTGGATGTGGTATACATGGATTTCAGTAAGGCCTTCGATAAAGTCCCGCACAGGAGACTGGTCAAGAAGGTAAGAGCCCATGGAATCCAGGGTGCCTTGGCACATTGGATACAAAACTGGCTTAGTGGCAGAAGGCAGAGGGTGATGGTCGAAGGTTGTTTTTGTGACTGGAAACCTGTGGCCAGTGGGGTACCACAGGGATCGGTGCTGGGTCCCTTGCTGTTTGTGGTCTACATTAATGACTTGGATATGAATGTAAAGGGTATGATCAGTAAATTCGCGGATGATACTAAAATTGGTAGGGTGGTAAATAGCGAGGAGGGTAGCCTCAGTCTGCAGAACGATATAGATGGGTTGGTCAGATGGGCGGAACAGTGGCAAATGGAATTTAACCCGGAAAAGTGCGAGGTGATGCACTTTGGGGGGTCTAACAAGGCAAGGGAATACACAATGAAGGGAAAGACCCTAGGCAAGACGGAGGGTCAGAGGGATCTGGGTGTGCAGGTACACAGATCCCTGAAGGCGGCGGAACAGGTGGATAAGGTGGTAAAAAAGGCATATGGGATACTTGCCTTCATTAGCCGAGGCATTGAATATAAGAGCAAGGAGGTTATGATGGAGCTGTATAAAACACTGGTTAGGCCACAGCTGGAATACTGTGTGCAGTTCTGGTCGCCACACTACAGGAAGGATGTGATCGCGTTAGAGAGGGTGCAGAGGAGGTTCACCAGGATGTTACCAGGGCTGGAGCGCTTCAGCTATGAAGAGAGACTGGGCAGATTGGGTTTGTTTTCCTTGGAGCAGAGGAGGCTGAGGGGGGACATGATTGAGGTGTACAAAATTGTGAGGGGCATAGATAGGATGGATGCTGAGGAGCTTTTCCCCTTAGTAGAGGGGTCAATAACTAGGGGGCATAGATTCAAGGTAAAGGGCGGGAGGTTTAGAGGGGATTTGAGAAAGAACTTTTTCACCCAGAGGGTGGTTGGAGTCTGGAACTCACTGCCTGAAAGGGTTGTGGAGGCAGAAACCCTCACAACATTTAAGAAGCATTTGGATGAGCATTTGAAATGCCATAGCATACAAGGCTACGGGCCAAATGCTGGAATATGGGATTAGATTAGACAGGGCTTGATGGCCGGCATGGACACGATGGGCCGAAGGGCCTCTATCCGTGCTGTATTACTCTATGACTCTATGACCTGTTCTGCTGCCTTCAGGGATCTATGTACATGCACACCAAGGTCCCTCTGATCCTCTGTCTTTCCTAGGGTCTTACCATTCATTGTGTATTCCCTTGCCTTGTTAGTCCGTCCAAAATGCATCACCTCACACTTTTCAGGGTTAAATTCCATTTGCCACTGTTCCGCCCATCTGACCAACCCATCTATATCGTCCTGTAGCCTGAGGCTTCCCGCCTCGCTATTTACCACCCAACCAATTTTCGTGTCATCTGCGAACTTGCTGATCATACCTTTTACATTCACATCCAAATCATTAATATAGACCACAAACAGCAAGGGACCCAGCACCGATCCCTGCGGTACCCCACTGGGCACAGGCTTCCAGTCACAAAAACAACCTTCCACCATCACCCTCTGCCTCCTGCCACTAAGCCAGTTTTGGATCCAATGTACCAAGGCACCCTAGATCCCATGGGCTCTTACCTTCCTGACCAGTCTCCTATGCGGGACTTTATCAAAAGCCTTACTGAAATCCATGTAAACCACATCCACTGCACTACCCTCATCCACACACCTAGTCACCCCCTCGAAAAATTCAATCAAATTGGTCAGACATGATCTTCCCTTGACAAAGCCATGCTGGCTATCCCTAATTAATCCCTGCCTCTCCAAGTGGAGACCAATTCTGTCCCTCAGAATTTTTTCCAATAATTTCCCTACCACTGATGTTAGGCTCACTGGCCTGTAATTCCCTGGTTTATCCCTACTACCCTTCTTGAATAATGGTGCTATGTTAGCTGTTCTCCAATCCTCTGGCACATCCCCTGTGGCCAGAGAGGTTCTGAAAATCTGTGTCAGAGACCCTGCAATCTCCTTCTTTGCCTCACATAGTAGCCTGGGATACATCTCGTCCGGGCCTGGGGATTTATCCACTTTTAAGCCTGCTAAAACCGCTAGTACCTCCTCCCTCTCGATGCTAATATGTTCAAATATATCACAGTCCTCCTGCCCGATTTCTATGTCCACATCATCCTTCTCCATAGTGAACACAGATGCAAAAAATTCATTTAAAACCCCACCTACATCTTCTGGCTCTACACACAGTTTGCCACTTTGGTCCCTAATGGGCCCTACTCTTTCCCTAGTTATCCTCTTGCCCTTAATATACTTATAAAACACCTTAGGATTTTCCTTTATTTTGCTCGCCAGTGTTATTTTATGGCCCCTCCTTGCTCTCCTAATTTCTTTTTTAAATATCCCCCTGCACTTTTTATACTCCTCTAGGGCTTCCTCTGTCTTTAGTCCTTTGAATCTGCCAAAAGCCCCCCTTTTTTTCCTAATCCATTCTTGTATATCCCTTGACATCCAAGGTTCCCTGGGCTTGTTGGTCCCACCCTTGACCTTTACGGGAACATGTTGCCATTGTACTCTCTCAATTTCCTTTCTGAAAGACTCCCATTGCTCCGATGTGGATTTTCCTTCAAGTAGCTGATCCCAGTCCACATTGGCCAGATCCTGCCTTATCATATTAAAATCGGCCTTCCCCCAATTTAGAACCTTTATTTCCGGTCCATCCTTTTCCTTTTCCATGACTACCTTAAATCTCACCGAATTATGGTCACTGTCACCAAAGTGCTCACCAATAACATTTCTACCACTTGCCTGGTGACATTCCCTAGAATTAGGTCCAGTACCGCCCCCTCTCTTGTAGGACTTTCTACATGCTGGCTCAAAAAGCTCTCCTGGATGCACTTTAAGAATTCTGCACCCTCTAAGCCTTTCACACTCTGACTATCCCAGTTAATATTGGGGAAGTTGAAATCCCCCACTATTATTACCCTATTATTTGCACACTTCTCTGAGATTTGCCTACATATCTGTTCCTCTATCTCCCGCTGGCTGTTTGGGGGCCTATAGTACACTCCCAGCAAAGTGCTAGCCCCCTTTTTGTTTTTAAGTTCAACCCATATGGCCTCATTAGAGGAACCTGTTAATATATCATCCCTCCTTACAGCAGTAATTGTCTCCTTAATTAATATTGCGACACCCCCTCCTCTTTTACCACCCCCCCTCTGTCTTGCCTGAAGATTCTATACCCCGGAATATTGAGCTGCCAGTCTTGCCCCTCCCTCAACCATGTCTCCACGATAGCAACAATATCATACTCCCATGTGTTCATCAACAACATCAACAAGGATCTTTCTACATCCACCTGAGAGAGCAGATGGGGCCTCGGTTTAATATCTCATCCAAAAGACGGGCACCTCAGACAGTGCAGCACTCCCTCAGCACTGCAATGGAGTGTCAACCTAGCTTTATGTGCTCAAGTCCCTGAAGTGGGACTTGAACCCATAACCTTCTGACTCAGAGGCGAGTGTGCTACCCACTGAGCCACAGCGGCAGAAGGCTGCACCCAGGTTCTCCGATGACTCCCTCCAAATGCTTATGGAGGGAGTCAGAGCATGCAGGGAGGTCCTCTTCCCTTCCGATGGGCGGAAGAGACCTCCCCAGGAGACCAAAACCGCCTGGTTGCAGATTGCACAGGAGGTCACAAACAGGGATGTGGTTAGGAGGACCTGGATGCAGTGCCAGACACATTTCAATGATCTTATGAGATCAGGAAACATTAGTACAAAGCCACACTCAACTTCATCCTGCTGTGCCTCTCATCACGTCCCCATCACTCTGCCTTCCCTACCCTACTCCTGCACATCCTTACTCACACCAACTTACCTTGCACCTCCACCCATCCCTCTCTCTCTAGCAACATTATCAGATCCCCATCTCACTAGCCACCCCTCACACTCACCCTCATCCTAGTGTGATCATACCAACTAACAACAGACAAGGGTGTAGCCAGTTGGGTGTTTTAGCCAATGTTTATGTAAAGTTTCTGTTAATGCTCTGTCAAACATAAACATTTTTATTTTCAACACTTTCTGGTCTTGGACAGATTTGTGTGCACCTTTGGAAGTGGCTTAGTGAGTTGCAGTGAGACATAATGGTACCCTCTGCAATGGTGATGAGTGTGAAAGGAATGGCTCGGTCATTGTAGGGATGCTTTATGGTCCTGCTGTGGGGTGGTGCCAACCTGGCACATCATGTGGCAGCCATATGGGTGTACAGCATAAAGTTAACTAAATCTGGCCTTGATGAGGCCGTCCCTGGCCCCCTGGGCAGCAATGTGCTCGGGTGCTGATGCCCTCTGTCCTGTGCAGCATCAGGTGATTGCGGAGAAGGTTGGTGTTGTTGTTGATGCTGCTGGCGTGCCTGGTGCTGCTGGTGTTGGGGCTCATTGTGGCCCGATTCTGAAAAGACCAAAGTGAGACAGTATAAATGGCACCCATGTTGATGGTATAGATGGCAGGTGAAGTACAGATGACAGAAGCAATCTGTCAATGGTGAGAAAGTTCTTCCAATGAGGTGAGGCTGGATGGAGACTTTGCTGGAAACATTTGCATCCTGCAGAATCTGTGCTGGAAATGGACTGAGCAACAGCTTCTGCCTGGGGAAAGTGATCATCTGTCAGGTGGGAGCTTTTACTGTACATTTGATGCTGTCAAGTAATCAGCTGGAGCAATGGCCACGGAACTCCCGCCTCAGGTTGACAGATGTGGTTCTCGAGCTGTGTGAATCCTGTGGACATGCAGGGAAATTTAAAAAGTAAGTGGAAAAAGTCTCTTAAGTGCCTGTAAACTACCTGATAATCATTTCAAATGGGTTGCCCGCCACTGCCAGTCAGGTCGGCTTCGCGATAACACCCGCCTGGGGGCGAGGCGGGTGGGGGCGGGCTGACAGTGGATTCCCGACCCGCTGTCAAAAATAACAACTTTCCCACCCGACCCTCCACCGATTGCGCCCGTTACCACCCCGGCAAATTCCGGCCAATGTCTGGCTTTAGAAACAAAACAATAAGCTTGTCAGAAGGTTGCAAAGGGCTTTGCTGTCTTACCCACTAACATGGGTGTGACGGAGTGAGTGCAGAGCTTTGGTGTGCGAGAGCACAGAGCTTGAAGACAGAGCTGGGAGAACGCCATCGGAGTGGAAGAATTTGGTGAGAGCAGGAATTCAGTGGAGAGGAGGAAGGCGGTTGAGAGGTCTGACTGAAATAGAGGAGTGGAGCCACAGAACCCAAGGTCTCTAAGTTACCGAGAGCGGACCTGCGGGAGAGCGAGAGGAGCGGCCGCAGATAAAGGTAGGCCCATGAGCCCAGAGGGAGCGCGAGTATCAGGGAGCGAGGTAAATGATGTCGACACAAGGGAAGGAGCTGATTGGTGAGTAGCTGGTGATTGTTTATTTTCTGTTAAGTTAGTTAATAGTTTATTAAGTAGAGGCATGGCAGGGCACCTCAATTCTATGGAATGCACATCTTGTGCCATGTGGTGTAGGATTCGCAAAATTGAACATTGTCATATAAGGGTCTATTGGCAGAAAAGGCCTTAATTTAAAAGACTGTTTTAAAAGAAGCCCAGAAAAAGGGGCACACAAAATGGCCGCCAGACCCCGTGACCAGCTTTTTGGGACATAAGAAGAGACCTTATGAAAATGGTCAAACAGTTGGGCTCTCTCCACGCCGACATCCAGGCCTGCTAACATCTGTGTCCATTACCTCGAGGGAGAAAAGAGTGTGTCGCAGCCCGCTGCGTTTCGCTGACCACGTGGAGACAGGACGCCTGAGAGGACCAAAACGCAGATTTCAAAACCTCTATTTTCTAACTGGGACTGGTGAGCATGTTTCTGGCCCCTCATAATCTAATCTAGCTAGGTTTAGGGGGTGGGCATTTTAGGGGATAATTGACAATGAGTTGTTGTCCCTCGATGTTCCGTGTGTTTCCCTATTTCATGGTGAACCTTGTAAAGTATAATATGCCTGTAGATATATTGGTTAGTACTGTATTATGATTTGTTTTTCCCTCCCATGTACCTTATTTTGGCTTACATTCAATTTTTCCTTTATGCAATAAAATTTCACTTTGTTTCATTAAACTTGGTCTACAGAGTATTCTCTGCATTGTAGTTCCTGCCTCAAAGTCCAGTGTACAGAACCTAAGGGGTGAGTGGGTTGAACCACTCGGTAAATTACTGTGCAAAAGAGAGAGGTCTCACCAGAGAGAGAGACCTAGCAAGAGAAAACCCCTTACAGTGGGAACTCCAGGATGCTTCCCGCGTCCTGGAAAACCACATGTGCAGGAAGTATCGTCAGCTGGAGGAGCTCAAGCTCCAGGTTTCGGAGCTTGAGCAGCAGCTGGCGTCACTGCGGTGCATCCGTGAGGCTGAGAGCCACATGGATAGCACGTTTCAGGAGGTGTTCACCCCGCAGCATAAGAGTGTGCAGGCAGAGAGGGAATGGGTGAGTGTCAGACAGACAAGGAGGACCAGGCAGGTAGTGCTGGAGTCCCCAGAGTGCATCTTGTTCTCTAACCAGTATTCAGGAGGGGGAGGAGGAAGATTGGGAAGGCAATAGTGATAGGGGATTCGATAGATAGGGGAACAGACAGGTGTTTCTGCGGCTGCAGACGTGATTCCAGGATAGTATGTTGCCTCCCTGGTGCCAGGGTCAAGGATGTCACTGAGCAGCTGCAGAACATTCTGAGGGGGGAGGGTGAACACCTAGAGGTCGTGGCCCATATTGGTATCAACAACATAGGTAGAAAGAGGGATGAGTTCCTGCAAGCAGATTTTAGGGCGATAAGAAAGAGATTAAAAAGCAGGACCTCAAAGGTAGTTATCTCCGGATTACTCCTGGTGCCATGAGCTCGTGAGTATAGAAATAGAAGGATAGAGCAGGTGAATGCGTGGCTGGAGAGATGGTGTCGGAGGGAGGGCTTTAGATTCCTGGGACATTGGGACCGGTTCTGGGGGCGGTGGGATCTGTACAAGCTGGACGGGTTGCACCTCAACAGAGCCGTGACCAATATCCTCATGGAGGGGTTTACTAGTGCTGTTGGGAGGGGTTTAAATTAATTTGGCAGGAGGATGAGCACCAGGATGTAGCATTAGAAAGGAGAAACAAGGTGCACAATGGATTGGGAGAGTCAGATAGCACTAAAGTAAGAAATAGTACAGTATTAGGTGAGGTCAGACTAAGAGAGAATACAAGAAGGTCTAAGATAGGTTTACAGTTCATGTGTGTAAATGCATGAAGTGTGGTAAATAAGGTTGGTGAGCTGCAGGCACAAATAGTCACATGGGAATATGATGTTGTGGCGATAATGGAGACCTGGCTCTAAAAAGGGCAGGATTAGGTACTAAATATTCCTGGATATAAGGTGTTCAGGAAAGATAGGGAAGGAAAGAAAGGAGGTGGGGTGGCAGTATTGATTAAGGAGAATGTTACAGTGCTGGAGAGAGAGGCTGTCCTGGACGGGTCAAGGACAGAATTTATTTGGTTAGAGTTGAGAAACAATAGAGGTGCCATTACACTACTCGATGTATTCTATAGGCCACCAACCAGTGGGAAGAATATAGAGGAGCAAATTTGCAGGGAAATTAGAGAGAGGTGTAAGAACTATAGAGTAGTGATAGTGTGGCACTTCAACAATCCTAATATACACTGGGATAGTATTAGTGCAAAGGGCAGAGAAGGGGAAGAATTTCTGAAGTGTGTTCAGGAGAACTTTCTTGATCAGTACGTTTCTGGCTCAATGTGAAAGGAGGCATTGCTGGATCTGGTTCTGAGGAATGAGCTGGGTCAAGTGGAACAAGTGTCAGTAGGGGAACATTTAGGGAACAGTGATCATGGTACCATAAGGTTTAGATTAGCTATGGAAAAGGACAGGGAGCAATCTAGACTCAAATTACTTAATTGGAGGAAGGCCAATTTCAGTGGGTTGAGAATGGATCTGGCCCGGGTAAATTGGAATCAAATAGTGGCAGGCAAAACTGTAATTGAACAATGGGCTGCCTTTAAAGAGGAGATGGATCGGGTACAGTAGAGGTACATTCCCACGAAGGGGAAAGGTAGGGCAAGCAAAGTCAGAGCTCCCTGGATGACGAAAGAAATAGAGAGTAAGATAAAGAAGAAAAAGGGGGCGTATCACAGATGGCAGGTTGAGAATACAAGTGAGAAACAGGCTGAATATAGAAAGTTCAGAGGGGAAGTGAAAAAGAAAATAAGAGGGGCAAAGAGAGAATATGAGAATAGATTGGCAGCTAACATAGAAGGGAATCCAAAAGTCTTCTATAGGCATATAAATAGTAAACAGGTAGTAAGAAGTGTGGGGCCGATTAGGGACCAAAATTGAGACGAAAGCATGGCGGCAGAGGGCAGGGCTAAGGTACTAAATGAGTACTTTGCATATATCTTTACCAAAGAAGAAGATGCTGCCAAAGTCATAGGCACAGAAATTCCGGTCGGAGGCTTCCCACGGGTGCAAGCCCCCGACCTGCACTTAAGAAGCGCGCCTACCGTTATGCTCTGGGCCTGCGCTGAATTCCGTTGCTGTGCCTGCTCCAGCTGCCGTTGTGCAGGGTCCACGTATCCCAGTAGCGCAGTTAGTTCACAGCATCCCTGGGATCACGTGGGCCATGGGGAGCCAATCGGAGCAGGGAATCTCCATTCATAGATTTGACAGGAAGACCTGTCAAATCTATGAATAGAGATTAGCCCCTTAAAACCTAAGTAAAACTTCAAATAATTTTTTTTTTAATCACATTTTTAAAATAACTATAAATTACATAAATTAACTATTTTAAACAAAAATTTAAATTTTTGAAAAAAATAATTAAAGTTTTTAATGGGGCTAAAAATAAACTTACCTTTCTTTAAAGTATTTTAAAATGATGAACCTGTGGAAAAAATGTTTTAATTTTACTTACTTCACCTCTTACCTTTTTAAAAGCAGGCCTTGCGCCCGCTTTTCCACACGCAGCTGCTAGGAACTTACCCGCACTGAAAAAACGGAGAAAAAAGTGGAAGTTCAATGCGTACGCGCTCCCTCTCTGGCGCACGTGGCTGACCTTCCACTTTTTTCTCAGTTTTTTGAAGACAAGGGCCTAGAAATTCAGTATAGCCACTTTTGGGGCACTAAAGTCGGGCGGCCGCTAAAGTTTGCGCCTGGCGCAACGTCGCGCCCCCTTCGCCGATATTCAGTCGCATCGCCCCAAGAGGTTGCTGCTGCGCTAAAACAGGCGATGCACGACTATCTTTAGGCGCTAAGCCGGCAGTGCTGAGTGATACCCCCGAGGCCGGGCGCAGCGCCGGTGCGGCGAGTTCTTGATTGACGGCAGACACTCTGGCGCCGGTCAGCTCTTAAAGGGGGAGGGTGGATTTGTTTGCCTGCCACGCCCTGCACACTGCAGCCCTCAACCTAGGCCTGACCACTTCAGCTTCACCTGCACAACGCCCAGGGCTATGGAGAAGGCCAGGGAGAGAGCGCAGCGCTTCAGCGACGGTGACCTGAGGCTGCTGGTTGGCGGAGTGGAGCGCAGGCGCCATGTTCTGTTCCCAGAAGGTGGCAAGAGGCCGCTGCCCAGCGCCTACCAGAAAGCCTGGAGGGAGGTCTCAAACAGGGTGTCTTCCAACAGCGTGGTTGCCAGGACTCCTGTGCAATGCCGGAAGAAGTTCAACGACCTCACTCGGGTTGTCAGGGTGAGTACCCTTTCCAGTGTCCTCCTCATCCTTGCATGTGCACCTCACTTTATGGGCAAAGGGACCTGAAAGGCCTAATGGCCAGCCCTCATCCAGCAGCTATGGGACTGGCATGAAAATCACTTGCACATTCAGCACTTTACACACTGTACAAGCTATTCCACCATGGGAGGCATTGCAGACAAGATCAGGGCTACACACTGTACAAGCTATTCGACCATGGGAGGCAGTGCAGACAAGATCAGGGCTACACACTGTACAAGCTATTCGACCATGGGAGGCATTGCAGACAAGATCAGGGCTACACACTGTACAAGCTATTCGACCATGGGAGGCAGTGCAGACAAGATCAGGGCTTCACACTGTACTTAGAGGCCGTCCTTTCTCTTGCAGGCCAAGGTGGCGCACAACCGGCGCAACCGAACTGAGACCAGGGGAGGCCGTCCTGACCTCAAAGAGCTCTCCGACCTCGACCAGCGTGTGGAGCGCATTATGGCAGGCCGGCTGATTGGCCCCGTCGCCAGTGGAGATGCCGACCCTGTTCTGGGCACCAATGGTAAGGGCATCACCTTTTGGACCTCTCTCGTTCCACTTGCGCATGAGATCAGCATCCTTTGCCACTGTCCGACCAATGCGGTGAATGGCAGCACTCATGCCTCCCTCGCTGCTGCCCTGCCCTCACTCTGAAGCTACTCTTGTGCCTTCCTGCTTTCAGATGGTGAATCGCCAGGTGAGGAGGCGGGCCCTCAAGCTGCCACTGTCAGCGCTTCGGAATACGAGGAGGAGGAAGAGGAAGCCGGCACATCAGTGCCACCCTCAGCCGCGCCAGCCCATGGCGATGTAGGGGACACGTCTTCCCTGGAGGGGAGCCGGGGGGGAAGGGTCGGAGGAGAGTGAAGCTCCGGGGCCCAGCAGCCTGCAGCAACGCGGGAGGGGTGGGGCAGCTCGGCGGACTTCTCCCCAGAGGGTGAGTGCGGCCTCCAGTCCTGCCACGGTGAGCGCAGAGGAGGTGTGCCTCCTAGAGGAAATGGCCATCCAGGCTGAGCGCAGGCACACTGAGCTCATGGCTGCAGTGGCAAGGATGCCTGACTCCATAGAGTCTCTGTCAAGGAGTGTGCAGCAATTCGGAGCAGCACAGGCCAGGAGTCTGCAACAATTCAGTGCAGCACAGGCCAGGAGTCTGGAACAATTCAGTGCAGCACAGGCCAGGAGTCTGCAGGACTTCGCGGCAGCACAGTCGGCTTCTAGCCAAGTGCTCAGTCGTGCCGTCCATTCACTGGCTGGTGTCATGCGGACACAGACCAGGGCCACACGGGCACTAACTGCTGCCACCCTCGCTGGATCAGCCAGGCATCGCCAGGGCACCCGCCGCGCAGCAGCAGCCCAGCAGTCTGTCCTTCAGCTGTTTGCTGTGCATGCTGCAGTGCTGGCCCGTGCGAGTGCCACTGTATCAGGCGACGAGCGAGCACCTGCGATCTGCCAGGTTGGCACCATTCCTGCAGCCGACACTGCCACTCCGCCATTGCAGCTGCCACGAGCCGCTGGACAGACTGCTGCCGCCCAGCCAGAGTTGGAGCAGTCAGCAGCCGGCCACTCCAAGGCCAGAGCTGGTGCAGGCTGACCCCCAAGGGCATCTGCCGTCACGCCATCTGCCCCTCAGCAGCCTTCCCCCAGCCTTGCTGCAGCCACTGGGCTCCCATTGAGGAGGAGCTGCAGGGCGGGCCGGGGCCAGGCAAGGATGCGAAAGGCATCGCCCTTGCAGGGCAAAAAGTAGAAGGTATGCTCAAATGCCTGTTGTGTTTTTGTAAGGCCGAGACTGGTGTCTTTCTTTCTTTTTGTAAGGCCGAGACTGGTGCAGTTGTGTTTTTGTAAGGCCGAGACTGGTGTCTTTCTTTCTTTTTGTAAGGCCGAGACTGGTAGTTTTGTGTTTTTGGAGGGGGCTTCTCCACATGAGCATGTAATGTGGGAAGGGCAGAGGTTTTCAATAAATTATTGTTGTTAAATTGCAGTGTGCATGGTTTTTTGGTTAAGTCCTGGTTGCCCTGCTCGGCTGAGGGCTTGTGGAGCGGCTACATTCATCTGCTGACATTGGCACAAGCCATTCCCTGAGAGGGGGCCTAGAACCAACATTCAATAAGCCGGCGACGGGCGGCCCTTGCTCTTTGTGCCTCCCTCCTGTGCTGGTCCTCCTCCTCCTCCTCCTCCTCCTCCTCCTGAGGTGGTCCTCCAATCTCTGGTGGCAGTGCCTGAGTCCTGCGGATAGCCAGGTTGTGCAGCATGCAGCAAATGACCACGAAATGGGAGACTCGCTCCGGCGAATACTGTAGGGCTCCATCGGAACGATCCAGACAGCGGAACCGTTGCTTCAGGACGCCGATTGTTTGTTCGATGATGTTCCTGGTCGCTTGATGGCTCTCGTTGTATCCCTCTTCAGCAGGGGTGCTGGGCGCACGGAGCGGGGTCATCAGCCAGGTACACAAAGGATAGCCTTTGTCCCCGATAAGCCATCCTCGTGGGTGAGGCTGTGCCTGGAACATGTCTGCCACAGAAGTCTGTCGCAGGATGAAGGCATTGTGGCTGCTGCCTGGAAAGCGGGCATTGACAGCTAGGATGAGCTGCCTGTGGTCACACACCAGCTGGACGTTCAGCGAATGGTAGCCCTTCCGGTTGCGGTAATCCTCGGCATTCTCCAGAGGTGCCCGCAAAGCCACATGCGTGCAGTCAATGGCGCCCTGCACCATGGGGAAGCCCGCAAATGCTGCAAAGCCCATTGCACACTGTTGCTGCTTGGCAAGGGCCATGGAGAAGGAGATGAACTGACGTCTCCTTTTGAAAAGGGCATTGGTCACCTGGCGGATGCAGCAATGCACGGCGAACTGGGAGATGTTGGCAATGTCCCCAGTAGCAGATTGGAAGGAGCCGGTGGCATAGAAGTTGAGAGCCACCGTCACCTTCACTGCCACCGACAGAGACGTCCTGCACCTCAGCTGTGGCTGCAGATCACCGCCAAGCAGCTGGCAGATCTCTGTGACCACGTCCCTTCTGAATCGCAGCCTCCGAACACACTGCTCCTCAGACATGTTGAGATAGGAGAACTGCTGGCGGTATACCCTGGGTGGGTAAGGCCTCCTTTCCCGACGCCTGTTGCCCCCTCTCCGTCTAGCCAGGGCTGCCACTCTCTCACGGCGTCTGTGAGCCCTTTGGATGTAATTGAGAAAGCCAGCGTTGACACCCATTGCAGCCCCCATAATATGCTGGCAAACAATGAGATGTCAATGAAGGCAAAGACGAGTGGAAAGCTGTGGCCTGAAGCCAGAAGTACCTGTCCGAGTGTTGGGCCAAAGCAGAAAGCTATCTACCTTGGTCTCTCTCCAAAGATCCGTTTCTCAAGAAGGAGTGCTGCGAAATGGCAGCCTTTTATAGTGCAGGAGGAGTGCCCTTTAATTTGCGCCCCCCGCACCCCACATCGGCTGAGCACCGTTCCACTCTAACAGTTGCTAGGGGCGCCAGGCGCACAATGGGGCGTCGCCACTGAAGTTCCGGCTGGGGGCGCACAAAGGGCGTTGCACGAGGAAATGACGTCATGATCTGCGCGCGCAGCTGAGCGCGCGCAAAGGCTTTGCGCCGCCGCTAAATCTCTAGTGAAGTTGGGGCGAGGCACAGATCGCGCTGCGCCCGGGCGCTAGCCGCCTAGCGCCCGACATCTACTCCTCCTAAGGCGCTAACGGCTGGCGCAACCAACTGAATTTCTAGGCCAAGGTGTACAATATTAAGGAGAGATATTTGCATGCCTCATCTTTGGCAGCCTTGCCTTAAGCTGTTAGGCCCTACACACTGGAATTCCCTCCCTAAACCTCTCTTCCTCCCTCATTTGGGGTACGGTAGCATAGTGGTTATGTTACTGGAGTAGTAACCCAGAGGCCTGGGACTAGTGATCTGGAGATGTGAGTGCAAATCCCACCACGGCAGCTAGGGAATTTACATTTAGTTAATTAAATAAATCTGGAATTTAAAAAAAAAGCCAGTAATGGTGAACATGATTGTAATAAAAATCCATCTGGTTCATTAATGTCCTTTAGGGAAGGAAACCTGCTGTCCTTAGCTGGTCTGGCCTACATGTGACTCCAGAACCATAGCAATGTGGTTGACTCTTAACTGCCCTCTGAAATGGCCTAGCAAACCACTCAGTTGTACCAAACCGCTACGAAAACACCACACGGACTTCAACGGTTCAAGGCGACGGCTCACCACCACCTTCTCAAGGGCAATTAGGGATTGGCAATAAATGCTGGCCTTGCCAGCGACGCCCCACATCCCATGAATGAATATAAAAAAGTAATCTTTTAAAACCCTCCTTAAAACCCACAGCTTTGACAAAGTTTTTAGTCACCCTCCTAATATCTGCTTTGGCTCGGCACTGAGTTTTTTCTGATTATGCTTCTGTGAAGCGCCTTGAGATGCTTTTCTGCGTTAAGGGTACTTTTTAAATGCAAGTTATTGTTGTTGTTACTGTAACATGCAGCTGTGTTCACCATAAAAGCCATCTCTTATTGATTTCACATACATTATAAAAACTCTTCACATTGTTGATCCATCATTTTCCCAGTTCCCTTGTTTTGTGATTCCTCACTTCGTTATGCCCATATTGTGGTGCTCTGAATGATTCATTTGTTTGCAATTCTGCTTACATAAGAAGATTGACAGCCCTATTTACACAAGAATATTGGCACAGTACCATTTATAGGAGAATGTTGATACAGTCCTATGTGGCTTGTATTACCATATACTATAAATTATGTTCTATATCGTTTATATTGCAATGCATAGTTTGTATCTTACTATATACTATTGTTGACATCATACAGTAATTTATATTATACTGTGTACTAAGAGTAAATAAAGAGAAACTGTTTCCAATGGCTGAAGGGTCGATAACCAGAGGACACAGATTTAAGGTGATTGGCAAAAGAATCAGAGGCGACATGAGGAAAAACTTTTTCACACGACGAGTGGTTAGGATTTGGAATGCCCTGCCTGATAGGGTGGTGGATACAGATTCAATGGTAGCCTTCAAAAGGGAATTGGGTAAATACTTGCAGGAGAAAAAATTGCAGGAATATGGGGAAAGAGCAGGGGGAGTGGGACTAACTGGATTGCTCTTCGAAAGAGCTGGCGCCAACTCGATGGGCCGAATGGCTTCCGTCTGCGCTGTATTATTCTATGATTCTTGTAGTAACCTGGGAGGTTATGAGTAACCTGATCCACCAGGTGGTGCTGTGGCAATTGCTCTCCTGAGTTAAGTCTGATCTGTACTGTTGTACTCTTTGTTTTGGCTGCCTCATGGCAGAAGCTTTTATGTGCAAGTGTTGATTAAACTATGTTAAGGAGTTAACCTGGGTCTGTCTCCATCTATGGCCACCTCAAGATACCACATATGGCGACGAGAATAAAGGATGGAAAAGTTTTGGTGGATCAGTCATAGTTAGGGAGTATTCGGAAGAGGTGCTCGGGTTGGTTAGCAAACTAGTCGGAAAAGCACGAGGCTAGGCCACGGGAGTCGAAACGGAGTTTGATTTTTTGGCTGAAGTGACCAGACTCCAAGGATGGCAGGAACGGTAGGCTCCGTGGCACCTTTTGACAGCAAGTCGCAGTCTTGGGAGGAGTATATTGAAATACTGAGCCATTTCTTTATGGCAAACGAGGTGGACAGTGCTGAAAAGAAAAGGGCCATTTTACTGAGTTGTGTGGGAGCGCAAACCTATACACGGATGAGGAATCTGCTGAGCCCGGAGCGGCCAGGAGAAAAATCTTTTGACGAGTTGGTGAGTCTACTAAAGAATCATTTTAATCCGAAACCCAGTGAAATAGTACAGAGATGGAAATTCAATTTGAGGATTAGGAGGCCGGAAGAAAGCGTTACTGAGTATGTGGAGGAGCTTCGGAAGCTCGCACAGGACTGTAATTTTGGAAATGCGCTGACAGTCATGTTAAGGGACAGACTAGTATGCGGAGTTAACGATGACAGCATATAGCAAAGGTTGCTGTCAGAAGAAGGATTAACGTTTGAGACGGCACTTAAAAAAGCACAAGCCATGGAGATGGCTAACAAGGACATTAAGGACTTAAACAGTATGAGCAAGGAGAAATGGAGTAAACCAGTGGGAGGAACTGTTTTCAAGATGGAAGCTGGCGTGAAAAGTCCACCAGTCGGGGTTGGGGATTGCGACCAATGTGGCGGGATGAGCCATTATGCAAAGGACTGCAGGTTTGCAAAGGCAAAGTGCCACAATTGTGGAAAAATAGGGCACTTAAAGAAAGTCCGTAAAAGGGCAGTGAGTGAGAGAAGCAGTGCTAAAGGGGCAAAGCATGCAACAGGGGGGAGGGAGAAGTGCACAAAGCGGGCAAATTACATACAAGAGGAGGAAGAGTCTAGTGAGGAGGTTTTCACTGTATACAGTATAGACACTTCAAGGCCCAACGTACCCCCTCTCACTCAGTATTTGATAGTGAACGGAGGTCAAGTAAAGTTTGAGATTGACACCGGATGTAGTGTAACCATAATGTCGCAGACTGAGTACGCCAAGCTATGGGGGGAAGTAAAAGTACCAGAGCTAGGTACATGCCCCATTAGTCTCAAAACCTACACAGGACAGAAGGTGGACATTTTGGGGGGGGCCGAAGTACAAGTGGAACACAAAGGAGTCACCAAAGAGCTTACGGTGGTAGTGGTAGCAGGGTCAGGGCCAAACCTGTTAGGGCGAGGGTGGATCAGTGAGTTGAGTGTGTACTGGCAGGCAATGAATAAAATGGAGGACAGTACAGAGGCAGTGCAAGAAGTGCTGATGAAGCATGAGTTAGTGTTCAAGGACGAACTGGGCACCTTAAGGGGAGCCACAGCCAAGATTCATGTAGCCAGTGATGCCACGCCTCGTTTCTTTAAACCAAGGTCGGTACCTTTTGCAACGAAAGCCAAGGTTGAGGCGGAACTAGATCGCCTGCTAAGGGACAAAGTAATAGAACCAGTGAAATTTTCAGACTGGGCGGCACCAATAGTCCCGGTATTGAAGCCCGACGGTAACGTAAGGGTGTGTGGTGGCTATACGTTAACAGTGAACAGAGTATCATCACTGGAACAGTACCCCATTCTGAGAATGGAGGACATGTTAACATCGCTCACTGGGGGAGAAAAATTCAGCAAACTGGACATGAGTCATGCGTATCAGCAGATATTGCTAGATGAAGAATCAAAAAAGTTTGTCACGGTGAACACGCACAAGGGGCTGTTCACGTATGCCAGGTTACCATTTGGTGTCAGTTCTAGCCCAGCAATATTCCAACGGACTATGGAGGGCATTCTGCAGGGCATTCCAAAGGTGGCCGTGTAGTTAGATGATATTCTGCTAACAGGAAGTGACGATCAGGATCACTTAAAAACACTGAACAAAGTGCTACAGCGGCTGGAAGAGGCGGGGCTATGCCTGAAACGGAGTAAGTGTAGCTTCATGGAGAAGGAAGTTACATTCCTGGGACATCAGGTGGATGCCACAGGCCTCCATCCATTACCAGGGAAAGTGCGGGCAGTGCAGGATGCACCGGCACCCACCTCAGTGACTGAACTGAAAGCCTATCTAGGGCTCCTGAATTATTATAACCGGTTTCTTCCAAACATATCGATGCTGCTGGCACCCCTGCACAAACTGCTGAGAAAGGAGGAGCCATGGCGTTGGGGGCCAGAGCAAGTGAAAGCGTTTCAGCAGTCAAAGGAGCTACTTCAGTCCAGCAGGGTGTTAGTGCATTACGACGAGAAGAAGGAGCTGATAATGTCCTGCGATGCATCACCCTATGGAGTGGGGGCAGTGTTGGCCCACCACATGCCAGATGGAGCGGAAAGGCCTATCGGGTTTGTTTCACGCACGCTCACAGCTGCAGAAAAGAACTATTCACAGCTTGATAAAGAGCGGTTAGCCATTATATTTGGAGTAAAGAAATTCCATAAGTACATATATGGGAGGAAGTTTGTAATCAGTACTGACCACAAGCCTCTTATTAGCTTACTGAATGAGATGAAAGCGGTGCCTCAAATGGCATCACAGAGAATAATGAGATGGGCAGTAATACTAAGAGCCTATGAATATGTGATCACGTACAGAGCCGGCAAGGAAAACGGGAACGCGGATGCTCTCAGCCGCCTGCCCCTCTCAAAATCTCCTCGCAGTACTTCCCCTGAGGAGCACGTCCTGATGCTGGATCAGGAGACCAGTCCCCTGATGACTTCAGCGCAAATCCAGGGCTGGACAGCCAAGGACCCCGTTCTGTCAAGGGTCCGTGAGTATGTGTTGAAAGGCTGGCCAGATCACCGTGAGGGACCGGAGTTCGCGCCGTACAGACAGAGACAGCACGAGCTCAGTGTCCAAGATGGATGTGTGCTATGGGGAGCACACATCATAGTCCCAGAGCGGGGACGCTCTACTTTGATGGAACAGTTGCATCAATCGCACCCAGGAATGACAAGAATGAAAGGACTGGCTAGGAGCTACCTGTGGTGGCCTAACTTGGATGCTGAAATTGAGCCAAAGGTAAAGTCATGCACTATATGTCAGGAACAGAGAAAAGCACCTGCCGAGGCACCACTCCATCCCTGGGAGTGGCCCAGCAAACCCTGGAGGAGAATTCACATAGACTATGCGGGACCTTTTATGGGCAAAATGTTTTTGGTGCTGGTTGATGCTCACTCAAAGTGGATCGACGTTTATCCAGTGAGCTCTGCAATGACTGATGCCACACTGAATTGTCTCAGGAACAGCTTCAGCATGCATGGTATTCCAGAAATGATTGTATCCGACAATGCACAGTGTTTTGTTAGTGAAGGGAGCAAAGAATTCATGGTAAGGAATGGAATCACACATGTCACCTCGGCTCCATATCACCCAGCCTCAAATGGGTTGGCCGAGCGAGCCGTGCAGACTTTTAAAGAGCTCATGAGGAAGAGCTCAGGTGACACCCTGGAGACCAAGCTCAATAGAGCCTTGTTTAGTTATCGTATAACACCCCAAGCTACCACGGGGCTTTCTCCGGCTGAGTTGATGATGGGGAGAAAGTTGCGGTGCACGTTAGAACTGATACACCCAGATCTCAAAAGCAAGGTTGAGACAAAACAAACAAACCAAAAAGCATACCATGACAAACATACTAAAGCTCGCCATTTCGCCATAGGGGACTCTGTGTACACCCGGAACTTCGGTTATGGATCTAAATGGATACCAGGACTAATCCAGGACATTACAGGACCTGTGTCATACTCCGTGTTACTAGGGGATGGTTGAGGGGTTTGTCGGCATGTGGATCAGCTTTTCAGCCGGCAGCAGAGGGAACTGCCTCAGATGGAACAAAGGGCAGTAGAGGAGGCTGTTCCAGGACCCAGCACTGCTTATAAGGTACCAGTGGACACTGGTACTGCCAGGCCACAGCAGGACAGAGTAAAACCAACATCAGAGACTACTCCAATATCAAGTGCGAATGAATCTGAGAATCCACCACAAGTGGAATTAAGACGTTCACAAAGGATTCGCAAGCAACCAGAAAGACTTATACAAACCTGTTAAATTAGTCAGGGGTTAACCATGGTTAGAGCATACTGGTTAATTGAAATGTAGTACCTAGTAAGGGTTATTGTTTAAGAATTGCATATGGCAATCTTAAGGGGAGAGGAGTGTAGTAACCTGGGAGGTTATGAGTAACCTGATCCACCAGGTGGTGCTGTGGCAATTGCTCTCCTGAGTTAAGTCTGATCTGTACTGTTGTACTCTTTGTTTTGGCTGCCTCATGGCAGAAGCTTTTATGTGCAAGTGTTGATTAAACTATGTTAAGGAGTTAACCTGGGTCTGTCTCCATCTATGGCCACCTTAAGATACCACAATTCTACTACAGCTTATACTGTAGAACAATGTATCCAGTATTGCACTGTGAACTTTACAGTTAGTATTGTACTGGACAGCACCTTTTTTATTATATATTGTAGTTTGTATTGTCTGTATATGAAAAATTGGCTTTGCAGTCTGTGGTTCACCATTTATTTTGTACCATATAGTGCATTGTTATGATAGTGCAATGTACCAGGTTTGTATGGCATTGTATAGCTTATATTGTGTGGGATGCAATTTGTACTATTTTCCATAGTAAATGTAATTTGTATTGTATAACGCACAGGTTGTTTCAGACACACTTTATATTGCACTGCATTGCACAGGATACAATAAGAAGGACAGTATGGCACACTGTATAAGGCACAGTTGTTCTTGTACTGAATAATAATTTATAATCCATAGGGCACAGTTACTGTCTATTTCACAAGTCATGCACTGCTTGCATGGTATTGTTTAGGATACAGTTTATATTGCACTGTACTCTGCATAGGTCGCATTATAATTTACAGTGGCATCTGTTGCATTGTACTGTGCACCATTATAAAACAGAAAGCAATGCTGCAGTGTAATTTGTGACTGCATTGCACTGTGCAACGTGGAGTTAAGAAGCACGGGTATGCAATATATTGTAGCACTGTTGTGTTGTTTTATTGCATTGTACAGTGAACAGTTAAGAAGCACATAACAGAAAATATTTTAGCTCCCTGACCAGGTAAAAAGTACCAAAGATAAGATACAAAAGTCGGAATAAGTATGGATCGCTGCAGTGAAATAAAACACTTCCAACATCTCAACTGCATGCAAGAAAGATTTTGTTTTAATTTTTTTTATTAGAAAGAAGAAATATTGAAAGTGTGCTTCTCAAGGGTTAGCGGATAGCAAAAGGGTACACTCGAGGTAGACTTTCTCTAACCTGTACGATCACATCCTCATTATCCAAATTCATTTACACTTTCTTATTAACATTTGGCGTGTCCTTTTTTTTTGCTTTACAGTCCCTTTCAGGTGCAAAGCACATTACATTCCGCATCCCTGCCTTAAACGCAAATCCAAAACAACTTTTGACAGCATACTGAAATTAATTCTCTAACACCCAGCCATCAAACTACACCAATCACTGTCTACCTGTACAAAGAAGAGAGAAGCCATGAACCTCCTGGCTTCTGGAAATTAAAGGGCTAATTTAACATGCGGGCTTTTTGTTTCCATGGGCAACAATCCAGATAATACTGTTATGTTAACACATGCAAAGTTACACTCTAAACTGACAAGAACACTTAAAAAAACACAACAAAACAAAATTTGATTGTGTTTTGACAATTGAAGGAAGATGTACGTCTTTTTTTGTTGACAAGATGTTATTGGAAGCACATGCACTGTGTTACAGTGGTATAGATAATAAATGAGAGTAGCACCAGTAACGTAGTCAGACTCTACATAGCACCACTACCAGAAGGTAGCAATGGGCAGCAATAGGTGAAGAAACACAAGAGTTTATATCAGAAGGTTGCCATCAATATCCTCTATAAGAAAAAAAGAGAAAAAATATATAAAAGTTAGTTTATAGTCCACCAGACTAAATATCTAGCATTTACAAGACAAAATCTAATATTTAAAAGTGGCAGCTTATTGTAACAGTAATAATACTTGCAACTATTGACGGTCTTATCATGTCCAAAGGCCTCACTTGGAGGGGTGGGCAGGGGCTTATTTTCAACTTACCGCCAGAGTGTCAAACCAGCATTGCCGATCGAGCGACCATTGTAGGAATTGCCCAGTATTCCTTTCCATTAATTGCAAAGGAAAATTGGGTGGTTTCTATAACGGGAGTCTGACCCGCAAAACCAGTTTTACGAGCCAGCGGTAAGTTGAAAACGACCCCCATAAACTTTACGTAGTCAACTATTTTTTGAATGCAGTTACTTGTTCTGTAGGCAAATGAGGCAGCCATTATGCATCAGCAACATCCCCCAACAATGAAATAAATAGCCAATCAATCTGGTATTTAATTTTTTGCTGCTACTGCACAAGGAAGGGATTTATTGGCCAGGAAACTGTGAGAACTCATTGTTTTTCTTTGAATAGTGATTTTTTTGCACCTCCACCTGAACCGCTAGAACAGTAGACAGGACCTTGATTTTGGTGTCATATCCAAAGAGCTGCACCTCTAACAATGTAGCCTCTCTCAGTGTTGCACTGGAGTGTTATCCTGGACTATACATTCATACATCCCAGTATGAGGCACAAACTCACACCATCTGACTCAGGGATGAGAATGCTCCTATCTGAGTCAAGCCGACTCCAGTTTGAACAGAGGTCCAAGCAACTCATTTTAAAGTGATGAATCCACGATGGCAGATTTTCAGCTTACCACCCGGGTGTTGTAGTTCAGCTTCCCATTATAGAAGCTGCCCAATTTTAATTTCCATCAAAATTAATAGAAGCGAAAATCAGCCGCTTTTTATAACCAGCATTCAAGTAGCAATGCCAGTTTTATGTCTGGGTAAGTTGAAAATCTATCGCAAATGTCTTCATATAGATATTTAGAAATTTGTTGTTCAGTTCATCACCCCCACATCTTCTGTACTACACGAACACAAATGCAGGAGAAATAGGGAAAGGGAATGCCCATCCATTTTTGGTTGGTCTCAACCACAGCTTCTCACCTGAATATATCCCTGAATCTCCTCTTCCTCCTGATAAACCACTAGCTCCCTCTTGAACCTATTTATATTATCTGCTTCAATGGACAACTTATTTCATACTAATATTACCCTTTATGTGAAATAGTTTTGCCTGAAATCTTTACTTATTCCTGACATTTTTATTTGTAAATGATGTGCCTGAGTTCTGAGCTGTTTGTCAGTGTGAAGAATTCCCCTAGATCACCTTTCTCAATGCCCTAAAGCCAATCATTGCTATTGCAAAGTTAGTTTAAACCTCAACCAGTAACTGGGGGCAGTTTTCGTTCCTGCTGTCTGAGATACTCACCCTCTTTGATACCGAAGCACATGGCCCACTCCTCGAGGGAGATGTATTTGTCGTTGTCTGCGTCGCATTCCTGGAAGAAGCGAGTGGTGCAGTGCTCCATTGGGACGAGGGGAGCACGTAGAGGAGCCAGCTCAGAGTGAGAAAGGTACCTGGATTTAAAACAAAGGCACATTTGCAGGGCTTAGATTCACTTAACAACATAACTTAACATTGTTGCAGCACACAACTGTAAGGGGACCTAATATACTGAATATGTTGGACATCAGTTTCAGATTCTCCACATAGTTTCCCCCCGATTAGATATACAGTTAGACACATAGGAACAGGAGTAGGCCATTTAGCTCCTCAAGCCCGTTCCGCCACTCAATGAGATCATGACTGATTTCAGGCTTGGGCTGATAAGTGGCAGGTAACATTCGTGCCACACAAGTGCCAGGCAATGGCTATCTCCAACAAGCGAGAGTCTAACCACCGCCCCTTGACATTCAATGGCATTACCATCGCCGATTCCTCCACCATCAACATCCTGGGGGTCACCATTGACCAGAAACTTAACTGGACCAACCACATAAATGCTGTGGCAACAAGAGCAGGTCAGAGGCTGGGTATTCTGCAGCGAGTGCCTCACCTGCTGACTCCCTGATGCGCCATCAATTACTCAAAAGACTGAGGTTGAGCGAGTAAGAATCAGGCTTTTATTAACTGAAGAATGAAGGTCTTGTCTCGAGTGGTCGACCCGTCCAGAATACTAAGGGACTGGGAGGTAGTCACTTGTATACCTGGAATAGTGGGAGGAGTCAGCCGAGGCATGTCCAGACCTGTACCTAGTGGAATACACATACAGACACAGACAGGTATAACAGTGGTTTACCACATTCACCCCTTGTTTAAAAATGAGTCCGGCGGGGTGAAGTGTATTTAAAAGTTCGTGCATTGGAGTCTCTCCGGAGGTCTTGTCTGCCGCTGTGATCGACGTGGCGACGGCAGGGGTGGTGGAGCTTCCGGCGTCGCGTCCCGTGTAGGCTGGGGCCCTGGAGTGTAGTCCTCGTGGGTGACGGTCCAAGGCGAGCCGGCTGCTGGGGTTGGATATCGGGTCGTGGGGGGGGGTGGTAATGGGTAGTGTGTTACAGCGGTCCCCGAGGGTGCGAGGTCTCATATGGAGACTGTGTCGTAGTGGGTTACAGCGGTCCCCGAGGGTGCGAGGTCTCGTATGGAGACTGTGTCCTCCCGCCCGTCCGGGTACGCAATGTAAGCGTACTGGGGGTTGGCGTGGAGGAGGTCGACCCTCTCGACCAGGGGGTCCGTTTTATTGGCCCTCACGTGTCTTCTCAGTAGTACCGGCCCTGGGGACGTCAGCCATGGCGGTAATGATGTCCCCGATGTGGACTTCCTTGGGAAGACAAACATTTTCTCATGAGGGGTGGCATTGGTGGCAGTGCAGAGCAGTGACCGAATCGAGTGGAGCGCATCGGGGAGCACCTCCTGCCAGCGGGAGGTCGGAAGGCCCCTAGACTTTAAGGCTAGCAGGGCGGCCTTCCAAACTGTTGCATTCTCTCTTTCCACCTGTCCGTTCCCCCGGGGGTTGTAACTGGTGGTCCTGCTTGTGGCTATACCCCTAGCGAGCAGGTACTGGCGGAGTTCGTCGCTCATAAACGATGAGCCCCGGTCGCTATGGATATAGCTGGGGAAACCGAACAGGGTGAAGAGGCTGTTCAGAGATTTAATGACCGTGGCACTGGTCATGTCCGGGCAGGGGATAGCGAACGGAAACTGGGAGTACTCATCAATGATGTTGAGGAAGTACACATTGCGGTCGGAGGAGGGGAGAGGCCCTTTGAAATCGATGCTCAGGCGTTCGAAAGGACGAGTGGCTTTTATCAGGTGGGCTCTGTCTGGTCTATAAAAGTGCGGTTTGCACTCAGCGCAGACTTGGCAGTTCCTGGTCATGGTCCTGACCTCCTCGATGGAGTAAGGCAGGTTGCGGGCCTTGATGAAGTGGAAGAACCTGGTGACCCCCGGGTGGCAGAGGTCATTGTGGAGGGCCCTCAGCCTATCGATCTGCGCGCTGGCGCAGGTGCCACGCGATAGGGCATCTGGGGGTTCATTGAGCTTCCCAGGCCGGTACAAGATCTCGTAATTGTAGGTGGAAAGTTCGATTCTCCACCTCAAGATCTTGTCATTTTTGATTTTGCCCCTCTGCTTGTTGTTGAACATAAAAGCAACTGAACGCTGGTCAGTGAGCAGGGTAAATCGTTTTCCGGCCAGGTAGTGCCTCCAATGACGCACAGCCTCCACGATAGCCTGGGCCTCCTTCTCGACCGTGGAGTGTCTGGTCTCCGGGCCCTGGAGGGTTCGTGAGAAGAATGCCACAGGTCTCCCCGCCTGATTAAGGGTGGCGGCCAGAGCGAAGTCGGATGCATCGCTTTCCACCTGGAAGGGGATGGATTCGTCCACTGCGTGCATGGTGGCTTTGGCAATGTCTTCCTTGATACGGTGGAAGGCTAAGCGGGCCTCTGGCGTCACGGGAAAAGAGGTGGACTTGATCAGCGGACGGGCTTTGTCTGCATAGTAGGGGACCCACTGAGCGTAGTAGGAAAAAAACCCTAGGCACCTCTTCAGAGCTTTTCGGCAGTGGGGCAGTGGGAGTTCCATAAGGGGACGCATCCGGTCCGGGTCGGAACTGATGACCCCGTGTTCCACAACACAGCCAAGGATGGCGAGGCGGTCTGTGCGGAATATGCACTTCTCCTTGTTATATGTCAGGTTCAGGAGTTGGGCGGTGCGGAGGACTTTCTCGAGGTTTGCGTCATGGTCCTGCAAGTCATGGCCGCAGATGGTCACATTATCTAGGTAAGGGAAAGTGGCCTGCAGCTCGTTTTGATCGACCATCCGGTCCATCTCCCTTTGGAAGACGGAGACCCCGTTGGTAACGCCGAAGGGAACCCTAAGGAAGTGATAGAGGCGGCCGTTTGCCTCAAAAGCAGTATGCTGGCGGTCTTCAGGGCTGATGGGGAGCTGGTGGTACGCTGATTTCAGGTCAATGGTCGAAAAGACGCGGTACTGCGTGATCTGGTTGACCATGTCAGCTATGCGGGGGAGTGGGTAGGCGTCCAGCAGGGTGTAGCGGTTTATTGTTTGGCTGTAGTCGATGACCAGGCGTTGTTTCTCGCCGGTCTTAATGACCACAACCTGGGCTCGCCAGGGGCTGGAGCTGCCCTCAATAATCCCCTCCTTCAGGAGCCGTTCCACTTCGGTTTTGATGAAAACCCTGTCCCCGGCACTGTATCGCCTGCTCTTTGTGGCGATGGGCTTACAGTCGGGGGTGAGGTTAGCAAACAGTGGGGGGGGTGGGACTCTGAGTGTGGAGAGGTTGCATCTGGTGCGCGGCGGGCAATTTGGAGGCTGCTGCCTGCGGACTGTGAGTGGGGGGAGGGGGCCACCGTACGCCATCGTAACGCTTTTGAGGTGGCACTGGAAATCCAACCCCAGTAGAACGGTAGCGCAGAGGTCGGGCAGGACCAGGAGTTTAAAATTATTGAACACAGTCCCGTCTACTACTAGTGTCACCACGCAGTAGCCGCCAATGTCCGCTGACTGGGACTCGGAGGCCATAGAAATCTGCTGGTGCGCAGTAGGACTGGGAGAGAGCAACGCCGCACCGTGTCGGGGTGGATGAAGCTCTCTGTGCTCCCGGAGTCAAAAAGGCAGTTTATTGCATGGCCGTTTACCTTAACGTCCATTTTGGACTGAGCTAGCTGGTGCGGTCTCGTTTGGTCCAGCGTCACAGAGGCCAGCGTAGGGGTCGGTGTGTCGCTGCGGGTATCAGATGGGGGGGGGGTTGGCGGTCTGCTGCGTTCCGGCTGGTGTCCAAGATGGCGGCGTCCATGATTCCCATGTGGCTGGAGTCGTCCAAGATGGCTGCTGCTGCGGTGGTTCGCACATGGCTGGGGAGGCCCAAGATGGCGGCCTGCACGGCCCACACATGGCGCTGTTGGGGGCCCAAGATGGCGGCTCGCACGGCCCACACGCGGCGCTGCTGGCGTTCGGGGTGGCTTTGGCCTTGCAGACGCTGGCGTAGTGTCCCTTTTTCCCGCAGCCCGAGCAGGTCACATTCTTCACCGGGCAGCGCGCTCTGGGGTGTTTGGCCTGGCCACAGAAGTAGCATTTCTGGCCTTGGGATACTGCTGTCTGGCTTTGGGACACTGCTGTGGTAGTTGGGCCATTGTTGGGCTGTGGCTGGGGTGGCACGGTGCTATGGGGCTGTCCTACCGTGTCCCAGGTTGTCGTTCCCCGCGGCGTCCACGGTGCAGAGGAGTAGGCATCCATGCCCCGGAAGGCTGCGTCCAGCGTTAGTGCGATGTCGGAGGCTTTGTCGAGGGTGAGGTCACTCTGCTCCAGCAGTCGCTGTCGGGTGTAGTTGGACCTGTGGCCCGCTACGAAGGCATCCCGGATCAGTTCCTCCGTGTACTTAGTGGGCGTTACTGCCTTACACCCACAGGCCCGGCCAAGCACGGACAGTGCTTGGAGGTATTCCTCAGTCGATTCCCCAGGTTGTTGCTTGCAACTCCCCAGAAGGTGCCTAGCGTATACTTCGTTCACAGGGCGCGTGTACTGGGTCTTGAGGAGCTGGAGGGCGGCTGTGTACGAGGTCGCGTCCCGGATGACTGAGTACACTCGGTGGTTCACCTTGGAGATCAGGACAGACAGTTTGTCCGCATCCGTTTCGACCGCAGTGGAGGCAGTCAGGAATGTCTCGAAGCATGTGAGCCAGTGAGCAAACTTGGTGGAAGCGTCCGCTTCCCGACTGTCCAGGTCCAGGCATGCTGGTGTGAGGATCTTCTCCATTATAAAAAATTTCGTTAATAAAATTGATGCGCCATCAATTACTCAAAAGACTGAGGTTGAGCGAGTAACAATCAGGCTTTTATTAACTAAAGAATGAAGGTCTTGTCTCAAGTGGTCGACCCGTCCAGAATACTAAGGGACTGGGAGGTAGTCACTTGTATACCTGGAATAGTGGGAGGAGTCAGCCGAGGCATGTCCAGACCTGTACCTAGTGGAATACACATACAGACACAGACAGGTATAACAGTGGTTTACCACACTCCCCAAAGACTTTCCACCATCTACAAGGCACAAGTCAGGAGTATGATGGAATACATTCCACTTGCCTGGATGAGTACAGCTCCAACAACACTCAAGAAGCTCGACACTATCCAGGACAAAGCAACCTGCTTGATTAGCACCCCATCCACCACCTTCAGCATTCACCCCCTACACCACTGGCGCACTGTGGCTTCAGTGTGTACCATCTACAAGATGCACTGCAGCAACTTGCCAAGGCTTCTTTGGCAGCACCTCCCAAATGCGTGACCTCTACCACCTGGAAGGACAAGGGCAGCAGCCACATGGGAACACCATCACCAGCAAGTTCCCCTCCAAGTTACACTCCAAAATCCTGGAGCTCCCTCCCTAACAGCATTGTGGGAGTACCTTCACCACAAGGACTGCAGCGGTTCAAGAAGGTGGCTCACCACCACCTTCTCAAAGGCAATTAGGGATGGGCAATAAATGCTGGCCTTTCCAGTAACACCCACATCCCAGAACGAATTTAAAAAAAATCTATGACCCAACTCCTTTGCCCCATATCCCCTAATATCGCTGGTTAACAGAAATCTATCGATCTCAGATTTAAAATTAACAATTGACTGAGCATCAATTGCCATTTGCAAAAGAGAGTTCCAAACTTCTACCACCCTTTGCATGTAGACGTGTTTCCTAACTTCACTCCTGAAAGGAAAAAGCAAAGAAAAGAAAAACTTGAAAAGGAAAAATTTGCAGGGCTATGGGGAAAGAGCAAGGGAGTGGGACTAATTGGAGAACTCTTTCAAAGAGCCGGCACAGGAACAATGGGCTGTATGGCCTCCTTCTGTGCTGTATGATTCTATGATTCTATGTGGTGGTTACCACTCTCAGATGGAGTCATCTAGGGCATATTGAGCAGTCAATGAAATTCTCTAAGATACAGAAGAAATTTAGACAAAGTCAGCACCGCTAATTTGCACCCCCTAATTCCTGGCTACAGGTGAGGCCTGTAAATACAGTTAGAGATGAGCACATGGTGTAGGGATAAAAAAATTAAGAAGTGAGAGAAAATGACTGGAAAGCCCAAACAACACCTGCACTTTATGGTTCAAAACTGGTAAGGTGGGAATCTTCATGTGTTCAATCATCCTCAATATGTGGATAGTTTTTGAAATAACAACAGAAAGTGCAGGAAACACTCAGCAGGTCAGGCAGCATCGAGGAGAGAGAAACAGAGTCAATGTTTCGGGTCGAACCCTTTGGCATAACCCAAAACGTTGACTCTGTTTCTCCTCTCCTCGATGCTGAGTGTTTCCAGCACTTTCTGTTGTTATTTCAGATTTCCCAGCATCCGCAGTATTTTGCTATTGTACTTGGATAGCTTTTGTTGTGTGTACAACTGAGAAACCTCAAAAATAGATATATTTTCCAAGACCCGATTGACAGAAGATTCACAAGACTTGGCGCCAAAGTCCCTGATCTACACACGTCCGGTGTCTCTAGAGAAGCTTACTTGTCAGCTGGGTGTTGATCAAGTTGTCCAAATTGCCAGTGAACAGGGAAGACGAACATGTTGTAGTTCTTCTCAAAGTCATGAGCCAGAAGGTCCAAGGAGTGTTCTCCAACCTGCAGACGCTTTTCATTTTCATACATCTTCCTCACCTGTTAGACAGAAGGACAACAGTCATCAGGCATACTGTAGTGCTTCTTCCAATGTAGCATTGCATTTCCACAGCAGGAAAAGACTAGCCAGGAACAGGATACATACTGTACAAACAAGGGATGTTTCCATTAATTTGCATAATTCTCCAGCTAATGGTTTGTGGTGCTCAGATTTAGGATCTATCTACCAATGAGGAAGCAGTGCTGAAAAGACTATTGCAAAACCCTGAGCCAATAAATTCAAACAGTAGAAATGAGTGGAATAAGAAATATAAGCTCAAATGGAAATAGTTGCCAAGATATCACAGGCTGGATAGCCTGAATTAGATAGCTTAGGGGACTCCAGTTTTGGAAAGATCTTTATCAGAAGAACTGAGCATTTACAAACAATAGCTCCAATGTTTACGGGGAGGGTGTGGGAGCACAGGGTAAACCCATCAAGGCTGGGGATGCGGAGGTCCTGCCGAATTTAACGATAGAACATTATAATTTTTTCCTTCCATTTCCTGCCCAGCAGCCGGACAAATTGTCAGGCTGGTCATCTGCTGGGCAGGGCCACCAGCGGCAGGAGCCCCCTCCCCAGGCAGAGGCCCTTGGGATCGAGGGGCACACTGCAAATCGGGGGTTGGAGGGGGTTCGGCCAATCGTGGCAGGAGCTAGAGAGGGGCCGCAATTGGCAGAAGGGAGGTCACAGTCTTCCTTGAAGGGTCTTACCATCTGGAGCTGGCTGCTCCCACCTCCTTTTCGCTGCCAGATTTCCTGAGCCCTGGGAAGCCCGGCCGGCAACTGTTAAATTTAAATCAGGCTTCCAATTGCACTGTGGGAGCCTGATTTACATACGATAATGAAATGTCGCACCCCTCCAAGATGAGACACCCGAACGGCTCAAAACCCACTGCTGTAAAAAGGGCAACTGGTGCGTATGTGGTGGGTTGGGGACGTAATCCCCGTTTTTGAGGGTTTAGCAGCCCCCCACCCAACCCCCGACCTCCTCCCGTCAGTCGTGGGGGGGAGTTAATAGTGAGGCCAATGTGTTTGAGAAATTAGCATGCATATTAGTTTATAATAGCAATAATAGGTTGTTGAAATATCCATCGCATGATTTCCATACAGCACAGGCTTTCAAACTGGGGTCTCTGGAGCTTAGGGAGTCTGGAAGGAGATGACAATGATTGCTGAAATTATCAGATGTCTGTACTTCACTATAAATGTTCATTTTTCAACAGATTTGTGTATGTATATATGTATGTGTGCGTGCACTGAGAGTGTCAGTATTTTCAGAGTGTCCCCAGGAGTGCATCAATATTTGCAGAGGTACTTCATATAGAAATATTTGAAAACCACTGCCATTCAGAATGCTTTACTTGGCCATGGCCAAATTATGAATATAGAACCAAGGACATACACCATGTTAGAGATATAACGCACAGGTTGAATGCGAGTTTGCACAGGCATGATGGACTGAATGGCCTCCTTCTGTGCTGTAAGATTCTATGATACTTTTTGCAGTCACTGGTGGATTCCTAATCTCTGGCATAACAAAGAAAGAAAGACTTGCATTTATATAGCGCCTTTCACGACCACCGGATGTCCCAAAGCGCTTTACAGCCAATGAAGTACTTTCTGAAGTGTAGTCACTGTTGTAATGTGGGAAATGCGGCAGCCAATTTGCGCACAGCAAGCTCCCACAAACAGCAATGTGATAATGACCAGATAATCTGTTTTTGTTATGTTGATTGAGGGATAAATATTGTCCAGAACACCAGGGATAACTCCCCTGCTCTTCTTCGAAATAGTGACATGGGATCTTTTACGTCCACCTGAGAGAGCAGACGGGGCCTCGGTTTAACGTCCCATCTGAAATACGGCACCTCCGACAGTGCAGCACTCCCTTTGCACTGCACTGGCATGTCAGTGTGGATTTATGTGCTCAAGTCCCTGGAGTGGGACTTGAGCACATAACATCATGGAGGCTTGGCAAACAGAAGCCAGATACTTTCTCAAAGGGACAGAGGTAAACATCAGAAGATGAATGATCCTGGGCTAATCTTATACACCTCCTACTAGTAAATGAAGCGCAAAAGAAGAGGAAATAAATCAAGTAGTTATTTTTTAAACAGTTAGGCTGACTTTTTACCCACTTTAGTTTTAATGAGTTAAAAAAGTTTGAGATTTCTTGCCTTCATCTTCTGCTTCTCAGTCAGGAGGCTGGTTTCCTCATCTTCACGCTCATAAAGGGTCACCAGAACATTCTTCAGCCAGTCACGCATGCGCAGGGGGAACTCAGCCAGCTCACTATCGAGACAGACTTGGATGACTGCAAAGGAATCCCAAAGAGATCATTTAAAGATATTAAAACCCTGTAGAAAGTAATTACTTTATTTCATTCTATCTTGGATTAATTAATTTCCATTCTGTCCAAACCCTGAAGAGCGAACAAATGAAAAATGAGAAGCAGTTCCAGACTGATATACACAGACTAGGATGAGAATAAGACGGTGTACAGACAAATAAGCTAATAGAATGGTACCAGGGATGTGGCACTTCGGTTACATGAAGAGATTAACGAAGCTGGGATTGTTCTCCTTAGAACAGAGAAGGTTAAGGGGAGATTTAATAGAGGTGTTCAAAATTATGAAAGGTTTTGATAGAGTAAATAAGTGAAAACTGACATAAATGTACTCAGTTATGAAGCAGGAAAGAAACAATGGAATGGCATCAGTTACAGAAGAATTTTCTGCAATGAACTCTCTCAGCCCTGAAGCATCTTTCATGTGTTTATAGATATAACAGACATGAATAGTGTAAAGTGAAACAAATGTATGGGCTGAACCAAAGCAATCCCTGAGCCACAGTAACCATGGAATAAGGTAGTTTGTATTTCTGGAGCTGGTGCAGGAACTCTGGTACAGCCTTCATTGGGGGAAAGCATTTTTCTGGTTAAATATTTAATGGGCTTTGCAAAACAGATTAAAGGCTGCTGTTTTAACAATGTCCCTCTTTGTATGCTCCTGTTATAAACCCTTGCCTGTACTCCATTGAGGTTTCCCTTGTTGGAACAGAGTGTGACACGGACTGATAGACTGGCACCGACAAGTGTGGGCCTGTTACAATGCTAAGCGTTCAAAGAAATGAATGCTCCCCTTCCCCCGCAACCCCCCACCCTCTCATTCATTGTCTTGGCCTCATGACAGCTGCTGCCTTGATGGAAAAGCTGACTATGTGGAAGCCTTTGTAATATCTAACAGTAAATCCCCATTCTAGCCTCTATGGTCATAAGATGTTTGTAATGTGCTCAGACTATGAACGCAGGGAATAAATTGCTGTTGTGAGTTACATAATACATTGTATACGACTCTTATTGAGCTTGCCATAAGCATTCAAAGCAGATATCTCTCTTTCTTGTTTTCATCCTTGCCTCTTTCTATTCTCTCCCACTCATTTTACCTGCCTGTTATCTATTGCTCTCTACTCCCATCTCTTTTTTCTGCTACCTAATCCTTTCAATTAATTACTTATTTGAGGGTGTACTCTATGACTCACAGAGAAATATTTAAAATTTAAAAATGTCTCCTCTTCTTTATGTGGTGACTCCTGTCATGCTCATCAGAACATAGGAACAGGAGTAGGCCATTTAGCCCCTCAAGCCTGTTCCGCCATTCAATGAGTTCATGGCTGATCTGTGAGCTAACTCCAAATACTCGCTTTTGCCCCATATCCCTTAATACCTTTGGTTAACAGAAATCTATCAATCCCAGATTTAAAATTAACAATTGAACCAGCATCAACTGTCGTTTGCAGAAGAGAGTTCCAAACTTCAACCACCCTTTGTGTGTAGAAGTGTTTCCTAACTTCGCCCCTGAAAGGCCTGGCTCTAATTTTTTGACTATGTCCCCTAGTCCGAGATTCCCCAACCAGCAGAAATAGTTTCTCTCTATTTACCCTACCAGTTCCCCTTAATATCTTGAAAACATCAATCAAATTGCCCCATAACTTTCTAAATTCCAGGGAATACAATTCTAGTTTGTGTAATCTCTCCTCGTAATTTAACTCTTGGAGCCCAGGTATCATTCCAGTAAACCTACGCTGCACTCCCTCCAAGGCCAATATATCCTTCCTAAGGTGTGGTGCCCAGAACTGCTCACAGCACTCCAGGTGTGGTCTAACCAGGGCTTTGTATAGCTGTAGCATGACTTCTAACCCCTTGTATTCTAGTCCTCTAGATATAAAGGGCAGCATTCCATTAGCCTTTTTGATTATTTTCTGAACCTGTCCGTGACATTTTACTGATCTATGTACATGATCCCCTAAGTTTCTTTGGATCTCCATTGCTTCTAGCATTTCACCATTTAGAAAGTACTTTGTGACGTAATAAAACTCACTACGCACTTGGTTCGAGTATAAAGCAAGGCTTTAATCAACTTGTTTCAGAACATGGAGGTCTAGTTGTACTTCACTAGTTCCTGTCTTACAAAATGTCCCCGAGCAAGCTGGGCCCATGCCCGAGTATTTATACTCCTTGGACGGCGCCACCAGCTGGCCGTCCAGTGTTATTTCATGAGTTGTTTCTTCATGATGATGAGATTTATAACACACTGATCTATCTTTTTTAGGTCCAAAGTTGCCTATATTGAAATCCATTTTCCATAGTTTTGCCCATTCACTTAACATATTAATATTTTTGTAATTTTATGCTTCCATCTACACTGCTTACAATGCCGCCTATCTTTGTGTCATTGGCAAATTTGGATATGTGGCTCTGTATCCCGTTATCTAAGTAGTTAATAAATACAGTTGAGGCCCCAACATAGATCCCCAACATCCTCTGCTACCTTCTGTATGTAGTGACTCAGGTGGTCCTCTGGTATCTCCTGTATGTGGTGACTCAGGTGGTCCTCCTCTACCTTCTGTATGTGGTGATCAGGTGGTCCTTCTCTACCTTCTGTATGTGGTGACTCAGGTGGTCCTCTGGTATCTCCTGTATGTGGTGACTCAGGTGGTCCTCCTCTACTTTCTGTATGTGGTGATCAGGTGGTCCTTCTCTACCTTCTGTATGTGGTGACTCAGGTGGTCCTCTGGTATCCCCTGTATGTGGTGACTCAGGTGGTCCTCCTCTACCTTCTGTATGTGGTGATCAGGTGGTCCTTCTCTACCTTCTGTATGTGGTGACTCAGGTGGTCCTCTGGTATCTCCTGTATGTGGTGATCAGGTGGTCCTTCTCTACCTTCTGTATGTGGTGACTCAATAATCATTTTTTTTCCACCCAGTCTAGGAACATTAGGGCCAGCTTTAGTGACCCCACCGCTAATCCAGTTGTAATTGGTTAACTCAGTACAGACCATAGATTGAACTTGGGACCTTCCTGGTTTGTAAGGCTCAGTATTACCCCAGATGATGATTACCCACAGCTTCTACCCCCAGGCCATAAGACTCATGAACGTATAATTTATTATTATTTATTACTGTTGTTTTATTTATTATTACTGTATTTCTATTAGTATTTTATCATTGTTATGCCATATTTATTCCAATGTTGGGAGGACTTGTAAAAATTAACATTTCATTGTGCAGTACACACGTCTGCTGCATATATGACAAATAAAAATTAAATTGAATTGATGATGCATTTATCAATTGAGATATCAGGGGAGCCTATGTTTAAACGTTCTATTCATACTGACTGTAAATAATCAGGAGACAGCAGCTCTTCATCTAAGCAGCACCCCTTTAACAGCTGCTTCCAGTCTCTTTCTGAAAAAGGCTTTCATGGCTTTTACTCAGCCTCCAGTATGAACAGAAAGAGATCCAATCTAGGGCAGTTCTGTTGATTAACTGTGGGACCGCAACATGAAATAAACAATCCAATAGGGTGAGTGCACTGACAGAGTTCATACAGGCAATATGGTACAATCAATGAACAGCATTAGTAAGAAACCATTTTACTTTCTGCAAGATTTTATCTCCCTCTCCTACATATAATGCTCATTAAAAGAACACATTTCACATACATTTGCATGGTCCAATGTAGTCCAAGTGGAGCTTGTGGCCCTTTTTGGTGCCCTCCAATGCGCACTTAGTGGCAAAGAGCTGGCAGGCACTGTCATAGGTATTGTTGTCAGTGCCACAGACCTGGGGAAGGTAATGGAAGACAGAGATGTTACTATCTAGGAATGTTAAATTAACCTCCTCAGCGTCATCATCACCAAAACACTTGCTCTTTATGCAATATAAATTGGGACAGTCAGAGTGTGAAAGGTTTAGAGGGTGCAGAATTCTTAAAGTGCATCCAGGAGAGCTTTTTGAGCCAACATGTAGAAAGTCCTACAAGAGAGGGGGCGGTACTGGACCTAATTCTGGGGAATGTAGCCGGGCAAGTGGTGGAAGTGTCAGTAGGAGAGCATTTTGGTGACAGTGACCATAATTCGGTGAGATTTAAGGTGGTCATGGAAAAAGACAAAGACGGCCCGGAAATAAGGGTTCTAAATTGGGGGAAGGCCGATTTTAATATGATAAGGCAGGATCTGGCCAAAGTGGACTGGGAGCAGCTGCTTATAGGAAAATCCACATCAAAACAGTGGGAGACTTTCAGAAGGGAAATAGAGAGAGTACAACGCCAACATGTTCCTGTAAAGGTCAAGGGTGGGACCAACAAGCAAAGGGAACCTTGGATGACAAGGGATATACAAAAATGCATTAGAAATAAAAGGGGGGCTTTTGGCAGTTACAAAAGACTAAAGACGGAAGAAGCCCTAGAGGAGTATAAAAGGTGCAGGGGCATATTTAAAAAAGAAATTAGGAGGGCGAGGAGGGGCCATGAAATAACACTGGCGAGCAAAATAAAGGAAAATCCTAAGATGTTTTATAAGTATATTAAGGGCAAGAGGATAACCAGGGAAAGGGTAGGGCCCATTAGGGACCAAAGTGGCAATCTGTGTGTAGAGCCAGAGGATGTAGGCGGGGTTTTAAATGAATTTTTTGCATCTGTGTTCACTATGGAGAAAGACGATGCAGACATAGAAATCGGGCAAGGGGACTGTGACATACTTGAACATATTAGCATCGAGAGGGAGGAGGTGCTAGCGGTTTTAGCAGGCCAAAAAGTGGATAAATCCCCAGGCCCGGACGAGATGTATCCCAGGCTGCTGTGGGAGGCAAAGGAGGAGATTGCAGGGGCTCTGACACAAATTTTCAGAACCTCTCTGGCCACAGGGGATGTACCAGAGGACTGGAGAACAGCTAACGTAGTACCATTATTCAAGAAGGGTAGCAGGGATAAACCAGGGAATTACAGGCCAGTGAGTCTAACATCTGTGGTGGGGAAATTATTGGAAAAAATTCTGAGGGACAAAATTAATCTCCACTTGGAGAGGCAAGGATTAATCGGGGATAGTCAGCATGGCTTTGTCAAGGGTAAATCATGTCTGACAAATCTGATTGAATTTTTCGAGGGGGTGACTACGGGGGTGGATGAGGGAAATGCTGTGGATGTGGTTTACATGGACTTCAGTAAAGCTTTTGACAAAGTCCCACATAGGAGACTGGTCAAGAAGGTAAGAGCCCATGGGATCCAGGGTGCCTTGGCGCGTTGGATCCTAAACTGGCTGAGTGGCAGGAGGCAGAGGGTGATGGTCGAAGGTTGCTTTTGTGACTGGAAGCCTGTGTCCAGTGGGGTACCTCAGGGATCGGTGCTGGGTCCCTTGTTGTTTGTGATTTACATAAATGATTTGGATGAGAATGTAAAAGGTATGATCAGTAAGTTCGCAGATGACACGAAAATTGGTGGGGTGGTAAATTGCGAGGAGGAAAGCCTCAGGCTACAGGACGATATAAACGGGTTGGTCAGATGGGCGGAAAAGTGGCAAATGGAATTTCACCCTGAAAAGTGCGAGGTGATGCATTTTGGACGGACAAATAAGGCAAGGGAATACACAATGAGTGGTAGGACCCTAGGAAGTACAGAGGGTCAGAGGGACCTTGGTGTACATATACATAGATCCCTGAAGGCAGCGGAGCAGGTAGATAAGGTGGTTAAAAAGGCATATGGGATACTTGCCTTCATTAGCCGAGGCATAGAATATAAGAGCAGGGAGGTTATGATGGCGCTGTACAAAACGCTGGTGAGGCCACAGCTGGAGTACTGTGTGCAGTTCTGGTCGCCTCACTATAGGAAGGATGTGATTGCTTTGGAGAGGGTGCAGAGGAGATTCACCAGGATGTTACCTGGGATGGAGCGCCTCAGCTATGAAGAGAGGCTGGACAGGCTGGGGTTGTTTTCCTTGGAGCAGAGAAGGCTGAGGGGGGACCTGATTGAGGTGTACAAAATGATGAGGGGCATAGATAGGGTAGATAAAGAGGAACTTTTCCCCTTAGTGGGGGGGTCAATAACAAGGGGGCATAGATTCAGGGTAAGGGGCAGGAGATTTAGAGGGGATTTGAGGAGGAACTTTTTCACCCAGAGGGTGGTTGGAATGTGGAATTCAATGCCTGAAAGGGTGATAGAGGCAGGAACCCTCACAACATTCAAGAAGCATTTGGATGAGCACTTGAAATGCCATTGCATACAAGGCTATGGACCAAATGCTGGAAAATGGGATTAGACTGGACAGGGATGGATGGGCGGCGCAGACACGATGGGCCGAAGGGCCTCTTTCTGTGCTGTAAAACTCTATGACTCTATGACTCTATGACAATGCTTTTCATGCAGTTTTGGGCAACTATACAGGAAACTTTGTATTATCCGGAGGTTAACTGTCCGGAATGCTCGAGCCACCGGCAAAAATCAGGAGCTGTTTCGTTAGGTTTTTTTTCTTTTCGTTGCTTTTTTCTCAACAGTCAAGCTCTGCAAGGTCTCGCTGAAGCTGTTGCTAAGCTACAGAGACGCTACAGAGATGCTTGCAAGGTACGGCCGACTGTTTAGAAGCTGTTGAGCAACAGGGTTTGTTGCCAGATACAGAGCTCAAAATCTCCGTATGTTTCAACATTAGTGCTGGTTTGTCCGGCAGTTTTGATGGGACGGCAACAGCTCAATCCCTTCGGTGCCGGATAGCACAAAGTTTCCTGTAATTCCTATCCAGTCTAAGCTGACAAAATAAATGTTGCAAATATTGAGTTTTATTGAGCACAATAGTGCTGCTCTTATATAATGCGACCATGTAAATGTCATATAGCAGCATAGCAAGTGACCTGAGTTTAACCTAGCCCACAGAGTGGGAATGGGGCAGGTACGCCAAGGTACCACCCCCCACCCACACACACCCACCATGCCTGATTTTACACTCCATTGACTTCAATGCAGCGTAAAATTGGGCAGGGTAAAGCAGGTATCCAGCCCGAACCTGCCCCATTCACACTGATGGGTTAAATTAAAATTACCTCCCTCCCCCAAGTGGTAGGGTGTAAATGTCAGATAGTACTGTGGTGATGGTGAATTTCTGGTTTTGATTTGCTTCACATGGCCTTTATTATATTCTGAGATGTCATCTGCAGATGACCTGGCCACATCAGGCAGACACACCATTAATGGCCATTTTACTCAAGTGAATCATGCAATTTTATATAATTCCAGTAAGTGGGCACTTGGCATTGGATGTTGACTATAAGACAGTGGAAACAACACTAATCTTACTAAACTATTCTCAAACATCACCACGTGCATACATACCAAATGTTATCAGGTAGACAGATTTAATATTGGAAACAGGTTTGATATTAATCTGAGAACTTTAACATGAAAGCTGACAATTCAAATCCACCCAACTAGAAGTCTTTTATGTAGCTAACAAAATGAGCAGCCATCAGTCTCTTTATTGTTGCTGAAAGGCTGCTAAGGTCCCCCTTTTAGAAATTCTTGTTTGTTACTATGTGGGATATTGGTGTCTTCACAGTCTGCTGTTTGTTACTATATGAATTGTCACCAATGGCCCTTTACAGACCCCACTTTGTTACTGCACTGGGCTTCAATGATCCCCTTTTATAGTCTTCTCTTTGTTTTATAGGTTGTTGTGATTCTCCCTTGTCAATCCTGTTCCACCCCACCTCCATCCTGTTGTGAACGTTTTCAGTGACTGCAATGTTTTTCTATTAGGAACAGTTTGATCCTGACCTTCTCAAATTCAACTGTGCTGGGTGGGCAAGTTGATGGGTTCTGGCAGACGCACATGGGTTCATTGTTCTCATCAGCCTCGCAGACCTTTCCTCGTTTGCAGTGGAAGTCTTCACATGGGTCTAGGAAGGTAAGGTCAAATCTCAAAGTTACATTAAGTAAGCACGTTGATGAATGATCAGGTCTGTGGCCCTCAGACAGATTTCCTTCCCAGTTATTTTCATTTGGGTTTTCTTGAACTTCAGGGAGTGGTTTAAACACACCACAATTGCAGGAAGTTCTCATTAGAACTGAAGAAACTGTTTGAAGCACCTTTGAAAGTGACTACTGGTGTGTTTCTCATATTTACAAATAATCCAGCTACTCTCACATCTTAGATTTGGTGAATAGGTTCAGGCTAGTGAAAGGCAAATTGAGGACTGATGTCAGGAAATTGTTTTTCATGCAAAGAGTGGTCAGCACCTGGAATGGACTTCTGAGTAGGCCAGTGCAGTCAGAAATGTCGGAGTCATTTAAGAGATAGTTGAATGGTACAATGGAGGTCACTTTTATTTTAGATGGATAAACTAAGATCAGCTGAATGGCCTTTCTCATCCGTATTTATCTTGTGATTTTTAATTGGAAAATCACTCCAGAAAATAACTGCACCTCCAAAAAAAAACCTTAACTTGGGCTTTAAAGCCGTGATATCCTTATTTTTATTTATGTTAATGGTGTTATGCTGTAGCTTTATTCCTTACTTCCCTTGTTCATATGTATGCAAATGCATAAGAGATATCAAAGCAAAATGAAGAGTTAAAAAGAAATTGTAAAAACTCTACAGAGTCATGCCCAATTCATGTGTATAGCCATGTGTGGAAAACTATTGTGTAGGAGAGTTGGAAATGGGAAGGTGTTAGCAGTCGCGCACACTGGTGCCCATGTTCTTAGTGTCCATTTCCTGCCCAAGATTCCCAAACTGTTCAAATCTCAAGCTGAAGTCTAACGTGGCTCTGGACCAATTTAGATTTGGATTTCACAATGGTTAACCTACAGAGCCAAGATATGATTCGTTTGAATTTTGGTAAATTAAACGGCAGAAACAAATGGGTCACCCCACAAAAAAGAGGATATCCTAACACCACTTTACTTACTCCCAGTTTCAATGTCCTTCTTGGTATCATCTTCAACATCCTCAAAATCTCCTGTGTCAATCTGGACTGGGTTTGCTCCAATTGGCAACGCCTATTTGAATATAAATTGCTTGTTAATGAATCTGATACTCATCCCGCATTAAAGGGAAGAAAGTATTTTCTAAAAGTCTCATAACCACGGAATACTTAAAAGAGACAAAAACAAATTCAGTACACAGCATCTGCCCTAACGGCCTTGCATGCTGGGTATAGATGTTTAACATATGTTTCACACACAGGTTCCACCTATTAGCTAAGATTTAGATTCAGAGATGAGGAGGTGGGAAAGATGGAAGAGCAGGATTATAGGGGTGGGGGGATGAGGTTAGACAGTCACATCATGTCCAATCCCATGCCATTTTCCCCTCTGGAGTAAAAGAATGACGATTTTGAAGTGTTTAGTCATGATGTTTATGTATTACAAGCCAAATGAACGTTGAATGTTAAATGTCTTAATCAAAATGTACACTCTCGGGAGCCGCAAGCCTACATTTCGTTGTACTGCACTTGTGCACTAACAATGACAATAAAGTTGATTATTATTATTATTATTATCATGGTTTGGGGCAGGCTTGATGAACCAGTTGATCATTTCCTGCCTATCAATTTTGTATGTTCGTATATATATAAGTTTTAAAATAGCCACATGTGGCTTCATATTTGCAAAAATGGATGGTTAATCTTCAAATGTGGATGGTATTATGCTGTAGATTTATATGGAATATTTGTGTACAGACATAAATGTGCATCTGATTTTCCCTTAGACATCTGTAAGTATTCACTTAGACTAAGTTGAATGCTAGACAAAGTGTCAGCTACATTAAGAGTTTCTGTCAAGGGCCTTTGACCCTTAAAAGCACATCAACCAACCAGTATTACCAGCAGCAGTTAACAGAGTATTCATGTTTAGCAATATTCATTGGAATTTCAGTCTGAATACTAGCTGAAATCAGGTGCCAATCCTGCAAGCCTTGAGGTGGCCAAAAAAGTTAATTTAAAAAAAAACACAGGAAAAGCAAACACAACTGTTACAAATGCACACCTCAGGATTCTCTGTTGCATCCTCAGCAACAACCTCTTCGGTTGTTACCTGCAAGTCAATCAAAGGACAGATGTCAGGAACGGTGTCAAAATCTATTGACAACTCATCATGAAAGTCCACTGGCACGAACAGAGTTATCAAGAGATTGGCAAAATGCCATATAGAGATAAACTCCTTCACCCACAGAGCATTACCAGCCCAATAATGGAATGGCCCATTAAGCCTACTCCTTCCAACAGACTGGATAACATTTTATTATCATGGAATCTCCCAAACTTATCCTCCTGAGAGAAATGAATAATGATGGTTAAAACTCCAAAGAAAATATTAAAATTGTTAATTGAATGAAAACTCCAGAATAACATAACTAAGCTATATTTATCAACCCTAACCGGTTGTGTTCAACAGGTGGTATTGCCATTTTTCCAAGAGGATAGAGACCACAGTTTCCTTAAAATCTTCAATCCAGTCCTATTCTCAACCAGATTTGATGTGTAATGGATAGTGTAGCCTATAAGTTTAGAAGCAATGTGTAATTTTGCTGGTGGTAGCAAGGGATTAGTTCAGAATGCTGATAGTAATGGGATCCACTTTCATATTGAGGGATTTTTACGCTCCGACTAAGTTCTGGGAAAGGCATTCTTCCAGAACCCAATAGAGACATCCATAATGCTGATTAGCTACTGAAGGTTTGAAATGAATTAGCTCTCACGTGTAACTGCGATATTAGTATTAACGTCTCACATAATCTCGAGATAAATGAAGCACAGCAAGACGTCATTGTAGGGGATTTTAAGACAGATACATTTGAATAAAATGCAACTCTCCTTAAAAAGGAAGCAACTGACCTTAGAACTCAGAAAATATGGAAATCAGTAAATTGAGATGAGGATATATTTAGGAATGGGAATAACTACTGTCTGTATATTACTTTCCAATCCTGCAACAGCTGTTACAGATCATAATATAATGGGTCAAAGACACAGTCATTTTTTACCCAGTTACTCCTGCAATTCATTATTTGCAGGACTTCTTTTGCTTTTCTCTGGAAAATTACTTCGTATCAAACTCATCATTACATCAAAATTTGTTTTTACCTCTTGTTCTGTTTCCTCAACAACCTCTACTTCAGCCACAAGACCCTCCTGCGAAATATATGGAGGAAAAAGGAAAAGCTGTCAGAGGCTCAACAAAGCAACAAACATCCTTCAGAAGCATCGCTTTCAAAATCTCTGTTTCCAATGCTCGCATTCAAAGTGTAACTCAATGTGCCTTGCCAGGACCACCACTGCATTGCAGTGAATCAGAAAAAAAGCAAATCATTATGGAAACTCTTTTCATTGAAAATGAAAAGGAACGTAATGTACTAAATGTAGCCATCTGAAACTATCTTCTTGCGATTAGCAAATAAATATATTCACAGTAGTATAGCAAAATAAGAGGATGTTGTTCTGAATGCCTGCTTGTGTCACACAAAGAGCTCATTACCACTTTGATTTCTACTGTGTTTACCTTTAGAGAGAAACCAGTTAATGACCCAACTCTGAATAGTAAGTGCAACCTAGTTTGGGCAAGTGGTAGCACATCAAGACATATAAACTTTGTCCAGACTGCACAATCCTTTATCCTATTTGGTGCATGCCAGACCGTAACAGCTCCCAACTTGCCCTATATCACAAGTGAATACAGCAAGTACTTACAGGAGCGGCCAGTGCCTTGCCTGCAAGGCACAGGAGGAGAACGATCCAGGCCCTCATTTTGGTATTTCGAGGTCTGAGGAGGTACAAAAACAAACAGTTTCGATGAGTGAATGAGTGTTAGTTAAGGAATTTTTATCCAACAGTGCAATCTGCAGGCGATCTGTAAAGATTACTCTTTAGGTCAATGAGGTATCTGAATATTTTACCTGTTTAAATATGATTCTAAACTTATAAAAGTGGAGGTTTTCATCTAAATCTCTCCTGGAGGAACAGAATGGGGATTGGATGGTGATGTTGGGATGGGCCAGTGGGACATGGAATAGTTGGTGATCAGGCTGATGATGAAGGGAAGGGGAAATGGGAGGGCTGGGGTTAGAAACTGGGTGGGGGAGAAACTGTGAATAAGAAAGAGGTTTTGTGACCAGAGAATTGTCATGTGGTGGGGGTATCAGGGGGGGATTGAATTTCCTAATTCACTAAACAGGTGCTTGTGCCTTGTGTTTCACTGCTGCTCCACACACAAACCTTGTCAATTCAAATCCCTGTCACTAATCTCTCACTACGTATGATTTGGGTTGTCTTGGCTAATTATTTTTCCAAAGTGCCATTTTCAAAAGAACTCTGTTAAATCTGTATCTCTCCCTCCTATCATTTTGGTTATAACAGGTGCCAACCTTGGCTCAGTATTAGCAATTTTGCCTCTGAGTCAGAAAGTTGTGGATTCAAGTCCCACTCCAGAGACTGGAGGACATAATCTAGGCTGACACATCAGTGCAGTACTGAGGGAGTGCTGCACTGTTGAAGAGATGCTGTCTCTGAAGTGAGACATTAAACTGAGACCCCATCTGTTCTGTCAGGTGGATGTAAAAGATCCCATGGCACTATTTGAAGGAGAACAGGGGAATATTCCCAGTGTCCTGGCCAACATTTATCCTTCAGCTAACATCACTAAAACAGACTATCTGCCCATTTGTCTCATTAATCTTTATGGAGTCATGCTGTGTGCAAATTGGCTGGCGTGTTCCCCTGCAACAGTGACTACCTTCATTGGCTGTGAAGTGCTTTTGGGCATCATGAGGTAATGAAAGGCGTTACATAAATGCAAGCTCTTGCTTTTATGACTTCATTATTTTATTTCTGGAATTTTTTTGATGAGTTAGCCTCATGCCAACCAAGAAAAGCTCAATTCACAAAAGGTCTCTGTTTAGAACGAAATGGCTTTTTTTTTTGGCGAATCCAGGTGTGAAAAATTTAGTCTGTGACTTCAGTAAGATAAAGGAAAGCATATATAACAAATAAAATCACCCATCCCCGAGGAGGCAATCGGTGTAGGGGAGCTTAAGATAAGAGGTTAGTGAAATATTCTTTAGAATTTAAAATTCGACTCAACCAAACAGGCCGATAATGAAGAGAAAAAGGATGTGAAGAGCCCCCAGAGATGGAACTTGGACATATAATAGGTTTAATCGGTTTGCTGGATAAATTGAAAATGCGCCGACACTTTTATGAGCCCAGTATGTTATTTAAAGGCATCGTCTTGTAGGAGGGTCACTGCCGGGTCACAGCTTTTAGCTTGGAGGCAGTGTTTGGATAGTGACTGGATCAAGGCGGGGATATCACTAAGGGGCTCCAGGGCCGTTTTCCATTGTGTTTTGTCTGACTTATTTCGGAAAGGCTTGTTTTACATTCACAAGGGCTTTTTGTGATGCTGGAGGGGAGGGTTGGGCGTTAAGAGATCCAGTAGCATTTGAAAGCAGTCTTAACAGCTAATAGAATTGCACCATGCAAGATTTTCAGTCGTCTTTAAGATTTAAAGCTTGGAAGCCAGGAATTCATCATATCAATGTTTTTTAAATGCTTCTTAAACACCATAAATAGCCAAAATAATCAGACTAAGCCGTGCTTGGTACTTGATTCCTGTGTTTTCTTCCTTGCTTTCACAGTACAGTGCACTAATTTTATGCACGATCGGTGCTGCTATCAAGTGTGCTTCAATACAAAAACTAACACATTTCAGATATGGTTATTTGATATTTAAAAGAATAATTTCAGAAATGTTTAGAAGTGTAATAATTGCAGAACTGGACTCTAGTGAGAAAGAAAGGGAATCAAAGAATGATTACAGCACAGTAGGAGGCCATTCGGCCCATCGAGCCCATGCTGACTTTCTGCAAGAGCACTTTAGCCAATCCCACTCCCCCGCCCTTTCCCCGTAGCCCTGCAATTTTTTTTTCCTTCAGGTACTTGTCCAATTCCCTTTTGAAAGCCACGATTGAATCTGCCTCCACCACCCTTTCAGGCAGTGCATTCCAGATCCTAACCACTTGCTGTGTAAAAAAGTTTTTCCTCATGTTGCTTTTGGTTCTTTTGCCAATTGCCTTAATTCTGTGTCCTCTGGTTCTTGACCCTTCCGCCAATGGGAACAGTTTCTCTCGATCTACTCTGATGGTTTTGAACACCTCTATCAAATCTCCCCTCAACCTCCTCTGCTCTAAGGAGAAGGATGAAATGAATCCGCAGTGGTGAGAATAGAGGCAGGGTGAATATTACATTTTCAGACATAACAGCACCCCCCACCACGATACATGGACTGAAGCAATATCTAAGAGAAAACAATGAGGTCAATATGATTTTATTATTGTATGGTTAACAGGTATGTAGATACATCACGGATCGGGACTGGGTGCAGTTTTTGACTAGAGAGGGCTAGACTCATGCACTTATTCGCTTAAGTGGGTTAGACCAGACATGTTTATTTTCGGTTATGTAACCTCTCCCTCCGTCCAATAGTGTGTTATTTCAACACTTTGTGTGCGAGAATGGGCTGCACTGAGAGGATTACCGCACGCACGGAAACAGGCTCTGGGTCTGTTTATGTTGGAACAGCAAAACGTCAAACTGTGTTTGGAGACGAGAACATCAAGTGGAATCCCTGCCAGCTGTTCATGTGTAGGGTAATACTCGCTGCCACGTCTACAGATTCACCGGCTTCAGGAAATCGTTTAATGCCAAATATTTTCAAAGCAGGTCCATTAAAACCCCGCCCTGACTAACCCTATCTGTACAGTTTATTCTATGTAACTCCAACCATGATAATCAGCAGCTTAATTACAATGAACAAATCTTACTTAATATGAACTTTACAGCTTATACTTATTTAAAGACATTTCTTCCTCTCCTACCAATTTTCTTTTGACAAAAATCACTGAATACTCTCCCTGCCTACAAACTCAATCCAATAAATTCTTTACAAAAGAATAAACATGGTAGCTGCATATTACTGTTTAGCTTGAGCTGGACTATGCTGCCGTATTATAGCGGGCTTCTGTCAGCAGGGAGGTAGAACAGCTGGAAAAAGGCTGTGCAGCATTTTTACCATGACAACATCACTTGCAAGTAATGCAATGGGTTTTCACTGTGTTGTGATGTATTTAGGCAGGAGTTGTGAGATTATATCACAGTATTTTGTAAAAAGGTTTCACCACATTATGCAAATACTACCCCCCCCCCCCCGCATTAGACAGACAACTGTCAGCATCTATTTGATAAAAATGAACAATTAACATCCAAACTGACATAAAAAAAAATGAGGTAGCGTTCTTGCCTCTGAGTCAGTTAGGCTGTGGGTTCAAGCCATCCTCCCAAAATTTACTTGCATAATCTAGGCTGATACGTTAGTGCAGTACATTAGCCAGAGGTGCCACCTTTCAGATGAGATGTTAAGCAAAGGCTTCATCTGCCTTTTCAGGTGGGCATGGCATTATTCAAAGAGCAGAGAATTCTTTCTCCTGGCAACTTTCAACCCTCAACCAACACCACCAAAACAGTTTAGCTTGTTGTTGTTTGTGGGACCTTGCTGGGTGTGAATTGGCTGCTGTGTGTTCCTATAAAACATAAATGATTGTACTTCAAAAGGTCTCTGAAGCACTTTGGGAAATCCTGAGGACATGAAGCATGCGCTATGTAAATGCATGTTCTTTCTTATTTGACACATAATTACAACTCGAAAATATTCCCAGGGAAGAAATCAAAAGAAAAAGCTGCAAATTAGAAACAAAAACAGAATATGCTGGGAAATATAATATAGATCAGTCAGTAAATGGAAAGAGAACAGATAGATTGTTGTTTTGCATGGAGACCCTTGGTAAGGACTCCAGAATGTGAACTCTTAGTGACCTAATATTGGCCATATAACTAAGGCTTGTGTCTATAGCACTTTAGATCCATGAAAATCAGTAATCCACAATGCCTCAGTAATCCATTAACAGTATTTCCATTATGTGCACTATTGACATTTGGTGGTACATTAAAACCCACACCAAATTTCAAAAATCAAAAAGCTTAAGTCTCCATGTTGCCCCAAACTGAGAATTCCTGCCTTTGCTTCAGAAACCGAGCTCCCCAGACCCGGTCCTTTAATGTTTTGGGGTCCAGCATTAACCGCCCTTTGCATTTGCCTTCTCCCAGCTTTAGATCTCCCCTCCCAGCCATAACAGGTACCAATTCTTATTCAACGGTATCACTTACAACCGCATAAGTCTACTTCAGCACGAACGAGGTTCAAAATACACAAAGTAAAATAATAAATCTCACTCCCTCCATTTGTTGAATGATTTGTGTTGTTATTCTAGCTCATTCTGCTGCTGTGTTCTTTGATGTCAAGATGGAAATGCATGGGTAGCTGCAAATGCTTAGATTTGAGCACTGTGTTGGGTGATAAACACATGAGTGAAGATGAATACTATCCAAAATCAAAGGTAACATTCAATAAATCAAGTGAGATTGCAATGCATGCTTGCAGCTGTACTACGCAGTACTGGCCTGTACTTGCTGAATTAAAATAGAATGCACCAACATGTCTAACATTTTATTCAGCATGCAAACTGTAATTTTTACCTGAAATATTAGCTAGTATCTGGATCTAAAGAAGCTGTACTGATGACTTAATTTACTGGTACCAATATTCATTGCTAATGTTGTACAAATGGCAATATGAATTTTTCAATGGGGCACACCGCAAAAAAGTTTCAGGACCACTAAAGAATTTTCACTGGGCTCAAATTGCTTATGATCAATGTCTTATGAATGAATATTAATTTACTGTAAGATTCCATGTGATTTTTAAATTTATGTTGTAGCAACACCTGATGACATCATTGTGTGTGTATGTGTGAGATGTTTGGCACATTAACTGTATAAATTATTGTGGACAATGAGCATTATGCATTGAAAATAATGTCTATCCTACCAATGGTGTTAGTGCACCTAGGAGTTTCTGAGTCCTACTGCCACTTTTGCCTTAATGCATGATCAAATGACTTTGCATAGACATGAAAGTGGCAATAAAACTGCACCCTTATATAACAGGAAACATATCTAATTAGTTGGTATTATTGCTGTTACTGTTCTGTCCATTAATGCTTTAGTTAGATTACTGTTAGCCATTAAAGCAAAGAGCACAATGTTCTACTGGGATTTGTAATGGTCTGTTTATCCTCACTGAAGGCATGTTTTGTATTTTTTAATGTTATATTAATGAGGCGAATGCAGTGTAATTGTATACATCCATCTCACTTGTGAGACTTTGAGCATTATCTCTCTGCGTTAAAAGTAGGTGTAACTATCAGAAGGAAGTAGTGTAATCAGTAGTGAGCCTGAAAATATTCTCTGTGGCAGAACCATGAATATGGAGAGGGAGGGGGTGAGTGCTTCCCCTCAGGCCTTACCAAGTGCCTTCTCTGTGCTGCCTGATCTGTAAAGCACCACTTTTTTGAGGGGTCAGATTACTCCTTTGTGGTTATTTCTTCACTAAAGCACGATACTGGTAAAGAATGAAAACATACTGCATCTAATAAACCCTAAAATACAAAAAGGTTCAACAAAATAGAGGACATTTTATTCAATTGTCTGAGGGTATTGTTATATTAAACATTAAAAAAATTAGTATCCAGTTGCTTGGAACATGATGTGAACCAGCGTCAATGACGAAACCAGGGGGAAAAAACTCTTCAAGATCTCGGACTCTGATGTCTGGGTGTGGGTTTGACACTGTTGTTGGGTGCCCATAAGGAGCTGAGATTTCCCTACTCATGCACAAAGGGGTTGCCGTCACACGCCAGGTCTTTCCTTCTTCTCTGGAGATGGCCGACAGACTCTGGCTGCTAATGTTTTTTTCCCTCTCTCTCCTAACATGGCTTCAGCTTTCTTGGAAGAATTCCAACAACAACAAAAAACCTAGACCCACCTGCACTTTCACAGACCTGATGGTACAAGTGTTTGTTGCTGATTAGGTGTGTGTGTGGGGAGGGGTAATACACAAAATAATTTGACGATAAAATGGCTATTTCCAAATCATCTGTGATTTATCATGACAGGGCACCAAGTATAGAAGCAGAACACTAAGGCAAGTGGACAGACAGCCTCAGATCCCGATGGAAAGTCTGTAAAAGCTCTTGTCCGCATTACGGTAAAGGACACTGAGAGAACGCCTCGTTCTAACATCGTTCTTTATTTAAGCTGGGAGGCTTTGAACAAGGAGCTGTCTGTGAACATCGGCCATGACTAACACACTTGTACTTTCTTTGGAATCGTGCATGACACAAGTACAGGGAGAGGTGCAAACACACACACACACACACACACAATGGTCAGCCTGTCCGGTCTCTTGTATCATTTGGAAATTCTTCCTAAGATTCAAACGAGACCGATGCGCGGAGAGATGTCAGCATCAGATGTGACAGAAATGCTTTTCTTCTGCCCTTGTTTTCTTTGGGAGTCAAGGATGTTGGCATGTCTTTGAGTTCAAAGTCTAAATAAACACCAAATACTGACCTGCGAATGGGTTTCATGTGGTGGAGTCGTACAGGAAATCTTTGCCTCCCCTCCGGTGCTCTCCTCCCCCTCCACCCCTCCCAAAGCCAACATGAACCTGCGCTCGTTTCGGAAGTGGGAACGGACAGAGCAATAGTTCGATTCTCAACAGTGATACCGTGACCGCTTCCTGCAAATAACGGCCTGAATCACAGGGCAACTTAAATAACATCAAATCCAACATCAGCAACCATTTACCCTGTGGAATTCTGAAACAAACTTCTCACTTCTTGTCCTGCAGAGCAAAATCACATAGTCCAGATTAACAGATGCTGCCTGGGTTTAATAGGATCTGTCTCCGAAACATTGCAGGATTCTCCCAAAGGATATGCGATGTTCTTTGTTTCAGTGAAACTCAAGGCGTTCCATATTCAACGGTGGAGCCAAAAAAAGGTAGGAAATGGGAGGAGCTCATTTGAGAGGAATTAAGTCATTTAATGTCACTTTTAATAGTTCTGACCTTTGTATTGTTGGTGGTACATCAGCCTTGGGTAATACTGACTCCTGCCTCCCTCACTTCGACCTCTTTTTTCGCCCGAGCCCTTGAATATTGTTTTCAATATATCGTTTGTTTCTGTTTACTTTGTACAAATATATTCAAAATACAAATCAAATAAATCAGATCGTACCTCCTCGGCTAGTCGGCCTGCTTCGAATTTTGAGATAGTGTTTAAAAGTCAATTTTAATTTAATAAAACAGCGATTTTTCCAGGTAATTCATTTCATGCATTTTCGTACAATAAAATACATAATTTATTGAGTTAGAAAACTTAAAAGCTCCACAATAGTATTGTACCGCTCCGTTTTCCTAACGAGCTCTCTATGTCCATATATAGGGTATCAGTATAGTATGTACATTGGGTGCGCAGGGATATTTGCCAAAAATATATTAATCCGTAATAAATGTTGTACCTAAGACCATAAGAAATAGGAGCAGGAGTAGGCCATTCGGCCCATCGAGCCTGCTCCACCATTCAATAAAATCATGGCTGATCTTCTACCTCATCTCCACTTTCCTGCACTATTCCCATTTCCCTTGATTCCCTTAATATTCAAAAACCTATCGATCTTTGTCTTGAATATACACAACGATTAAGCCTCCACAGCCTTCTGGGGTAGAGAATTCCAAAGATCCACCACCCTCTGAGTGAAGAAATTTCTCCTCATCTCAGTCCTAAATGGCCGACCCCTTATTCTGAGACTGTGACCCCTGGTTCTAGACTCTCCAGCCAGGAGAAACATCCTCCCTGCATCTACGCTGTCAAACCCTGTAAGAATGTGTTGTTATGGTATGCATGCTTCACCCCAATATTAGCTATTTTGTTTGAACTTTAACCTGCTCAGTCAGGGTAATTGCTCCCCGTATCATTTTCCAGCACACTCCCTTCCTCTTGTTACGATCTGGATTGCACTGCTTGAAAGGGTGGTAGAAGCAGATTCAAAAGGAAATTGGATATATACTTAAAAAAAGAAAAACAACAGGGCTATGGGGAAAGAGCAGGGGAGTGGGGCTAATTGGATAGCTCTTTGAAAGGCACGATGGACCGAATGGCCTCCTTCTGTGCTGCACGATTCTCCCTCGGCCCCCAGCTTCCTGACCCCTCTCATCTCCCCCCCTCGCTTCATGTTGTTTTCTCATGTCAATGTGTCGCGCCCCCCACCTCCTCTTGAGTTGAGAAGATAATTACTCTCGGCAGATGGTGAAAAGCGCCACTGGCATCCAGGTGTCTGCACCTGCCGCGATTCCCCAGCTGTGACATATCCCACAACCAACCCACAGGAGCCGCACAGTGTCTCACCCGATCCACACATCCTCCATATAACCGAGGCTGCTAAAATAAGCGTCACAATGCTGGGTTACAAAATAATTACACTCAAGCTGCAAATTGGAGATGGTACCAATGTATTTGAAACCGTCCCTGGAAGCGTTCTCTGTACAAAGTGCAGATAAAAAGCTGCTTTAAAGAGGAATACACTTCGGGGTCTTCCTCCAGGTGAAAAACCTCTATCTTGCAAAATTCCAGATTTGCTTAAAATAATTATTCCACATTGAAAAAGGGGGCAAAATTGCAATTGATGAGACCTTGTTTCCATTTTGTTGAGAAGATAAAAGTGAGGATTTGGAATACATTCAGTGAATTAGACATACATACACACTCATTTACATAAATCTGAATAATGCTCCAGGTTAAACTTTCTTTTTAATTAAAAAGAGATACGCTGAGATTAGATTTTTTTTTAAACACAGATTTGTGTTAAGAGCAAGACTAACCAGCCAGGGGCGATTGCTGGGCTCATTGCTGTTACTGAGGCCTGAACCACTCCCAACACTTCAAAAAGAAGTCTTAATTACAGCCGACAGTTTCCATAAAAAGACAAAAAGGGGAGTGGTCTCTTTGTTGTCGGGGGGAAGGCATTGAGGGTTCAGGTCCTCCTCCTTCCTCGCCCTCTCTTGTTTGTCTATGTGGCAACAGATTACATCGGATTCTTCGTCCGATCTGCCACATACACAACTACATTTCAGTTACTGTACCACAGACCTTTTATCACTTGGACCCAGCCCTAAAACGTACAGTCTCACTCTCTCTGCTCCGGGGTTACCTATATATGTTATAACCGTAACACAATACAAGAAACCCCACTCCCGAGAGTTACGTTCTCTTTCCTAAAACAAAAGAATTCCACTCTCCAGTGGAGCAACCACTTGTTTTCTAACGGAAGTTTGGGGAAAAAAATGAAACATGTAAGCACGAAAAAAGATCCTTAAAATTCGCAGCCTCCAGATCTAGTCCGCCAAGAAAACACTAAACGATAAAGAATCTTACACGCTACCTGCAAACAACAAAGGGAATCCTTTAGAAAAATCCCGTGGTTCAATGGTAGTGATAAAATACCTGTTAACAGTTACAGACACTTAAAAGATCGCTAAAGAACATTGCATTTTAAGTGAGTGGAAGCATATTTCCGAGATGCAGAAGTGACAGTAACAGTTATAGATAAGCACCAACGAAAGAGTAGATTGTCAAGAAAGGATAAGCAATGGATAAAAGGATGCCGTCTCCAAACAGGCAGTTTACTTTTAGTAACTTGTCACGAATCAAAACTATTTGCAGAAATTCTAAAAAGAAATAGCTTTGGAAAACGAACAAAAAATGTACAGTTCATACCTCAGAAGGAAGAAGACTGAGTGGCAGTGAGAGAGCACCAGGCTGACTGAGGCAATGGAAGAGACTGACTTTTAGAGTAAGCTCGCAGGAAATGATATCCCTGGTGGGCTGGCTCTCGCTCTCAGTCGCTCCCTCCCCCTTCAAATTGTTCTGGGTGGAAAATCAAATGCATAGTTTTCTATTGGAATGCACCCTCTGTCGCAGACCAGAACAATCTATCGACACCGTCCTTTGGGCAGATTTATCTCACTAATTTCAAAACCTTGCATGTTAGTATGAAACAACGCGATTGCGTTCAGTTAATGCCACATATGTTTCTGTTTGTGAATTATATCTGCGTGCATTGATTTATCAACAAAGACCCATCCGTTGCTTCAGTAATCGGTTCTTTGTGCCTTAGCTGATTATCTGGCAGTGTCTTAAGAACAAAAACATCTGGATTTGTTTTATACGTGAACAAAAACTGTCAACGTGGCAACTGCATCTCTACGTGGTCCAAATTTGAATTTAAACAAACCAAATGATGAAGGGAGTGCAGATAATTACCACGGCCCTTCTCAGTATACGTGGCTCTCAGCTGCACCCTTCAAAAACATGCTCCAGCATAGCGCAGGCAATGGAATTCACAGATTACCTCCTCAAAAATGTACTGCAGTACCATTTGTTTTATGCAATGAAGATTTAGGAAAATACCCTTTAAAATCAAACTTTGGAAAATGTACCAAATCTGATCATTGTTGATATGGGATTTAAATGAATCAAAATAGAGCTTTGTTCAAAATTTAACCTGGCTCTTTCTAGGATCCTTGCTGTGTGTTTCTTCCTTTGCATTTGCTGAGATAATTTCAGTAATTCTAACTAAATCAAACCCAATAGAGTATACTTTTTTATCTGCATCATGTTACAACTAACAAGAGCAAGTGAGTTCTCCTGCTGTCCTGGCCAATATATATTACTCAACCAACATCAAAAATGAGAATGTCTGGTCATAATTACATTGCTGTTTGTGCAACCTTGTTATGTGTCATTTGCTGCTGCATTTCCTACATTACAACAGTGACTATTCAAAAGTACTTAATTGGCTATAAAGCGCTTTGGGACGTCATGAGGTTGTGAAAGGCACTATGTAAATGCAAGTCTTTTTTTCTTTATATCTCCCCATGCCCATGCACCACGCTCGTTTAGGACCTGTGTGGGAGCCAGTGTTGGTTCATGTCCAGTATCTGATGTCTGCTTATGTTCAGTTTGCACTGCCTGCTTATATCCAGTGCACTGATCCTACTCTCATTCAAAGCCTACTCATTTCCAATGGGATATTCTTATTCATGTCCATTTCCAAGTTCATGCCTTTGCCTACATGCAGTAGCTGCTCATCACTATCCTGTCCATAGGAACAGGAGTAGGCCATTCAGCCCCTTGGATCTGACCAGCCATTCAATTAGATATGTACCTTAACTCCATTACTCGCCTTTGCTCCATATCCCTTGATATGCATACCTAACAAAAATCTGTCAATAGTCTTGAAAATTTCAATTGACCCAGCATCCACACCCAGACTTCCACTGCCCTTTGTGTGGAAAAAGTGCTTCCTGATTTCACTCATAAAAGTACATTCACTGAATCTTCTCTACACATTATTATACCACATGCTTTCCAATACTTTGCTACACCATACCTCTCACTTTCTGTGACATACCAGAATCCTCTGTATGCTCTAAAATATAACACTGCTCTGTGTTGATGTACCACACCATCTGTAGGCTAATATAACACTCCCTTACCATTTCTAAAATTACTTTCTATCCTCAGATCTACCTTGACCCTCTCTATACTCTGACATCCCATGAACTGCTCTCTGGTCCCTGACAAACAACACCTTTCTTTTTAATATACTATGTCCCTCTTTGATTCATTACATCCTTTTCTATACTTTGTTGAAATTTTGCATATCTATGATAAATCACATAATTCCTTTGATATACACTTGTGTAAGCTGCCCTTCTCCACTGTTATCTTAGATTTTGAAACTCATTTGGAGTTTCATGTCTAGTTGTCAAGAATGGCTGCCATAAAGTCTACCACAATGTTACGAAAGAGTCTATCTCAGTATTATAACAACCTGCATTATATATTAAGTATTTCACAGCATTTCCTTAACATTAGAGTGAAGAGAATTGTAGAGATCTGTGTTTCCATATTAAGTTTGTAGTGTTCCTCCGTGTGTCATTCTTCATCACTCTGCTTATGTCTCTGACCACCACTTTGTAGCTTTCTCTGTTGTTCTATGCATTGTTTTCTTTGTCATTCTTTGAATGTTATCTGCATTCTTTTCTATATATCTTTATGTTGTTCTGTGTATAGCATTCTGTGTGTACCTCTGTGAAACTTGAAGTGTAAAAATATATCCAATGTAACAGGACAAATATATCTGGATTACTCAGGAGTAAGGACTGAATTAAAAAATAGAAGTGCCTGGTGAGCAGTAACAGATTAAAAACTGACAAAGAAACAGCTCCCCAACCAGTTAAACCTCACAAGTAAGGGTTTGAGACAAACATTTCAATTAGGTTTATGAGATGTTAGTAATGCTGAAACCAGAAGCTAATCCACAGTAACTAACACTCCAGTGTCAGTATCTCATTGAGTAAACATTTGAACAACAGTTGTCACCATGTTGCTGTGTGAGTGAGCCAGACCTGTGGCACACTCAAGCATTTTCTTTATATTAGTTCATAGAAGACACAGGTTTAAGATAAAACATATCCTACCTTCAATGAACTGGTAAGAGAGATATCCTACATTTTGTGAGCTGATAACACAAGCAGCTGAATGCCTGAGCTCCCTCAATTATAAAGAAAGGCATCACCCAGTGTAATGTTAAGCCATACAGACCAAAAGGTTCAATCCCCAGTCTGTACTGAGCTAGCTTTTTCCACTGGGGCAATGGTTAAGATCCGGCAATTGGCCTCATTGCTCCTTGAATGGGGAAATATCAGCCAAGGTTCCCACTCCAGATTGCTATCTCGTGATATTTCCTGGAAAGTGCATATCCTATTGGCTGAGAAAATAATCAGGTTCGACCATGTTGCCCCTCAAGGTCCCATGAAGGATGGTCACATGGTCATGGTACTGGCAGACTGCTGATGCCTGTGAAACTGTACTCTAGCATGAGTCAGGCCATTTAGGAGAGAGAGGGGGGAAAGGAATTGATTCTTGCCTCATTGTTGGAAGATCTGTGATCAAGTCCTAGGGCTACCTTCACTTTGAGTTCATTCAACTCCGCTGATATTTTAGGGTTGAACCAGATTCCTTTTTTTGGAGGGGGAGGAGAGGAAATAGAAGCATTATTGTCTAGTCCTGTTGGATTCACATCTTCTGATCAACACAGCACATCTCAGACAATGGCCAGGAAAACATTTGCTGCCCAGGATACTCGAACTACTTTACTCTGCTGGTTGGTAGAAGATACTTTTGAGGAGGCATTTGGGAAAACAGGAAACCATAGTCATTGAGGCTGAGCAAGAATTGGACAGAGTAACTTCCTGTGAGCGTATGGTATTTCATACGTCACATAGTCCATACAGCAGAGTGGAACAGAAAGTAAAGCAAATAGATGTACTGTTTGAAATATCTATGGTTCGTCCATGGCAAGGCAAAGGGATTGCTAACATTTCTAAATTTGTTTTTGTAAATTCATTTTATGTTGACTTTTCTTCTCATTTGAAAATACAAAGCCTCTGTTTCATTTCAAATTGCAATGTTTCATGAGAACTGTCTTCACAAATTTGACAACTATTTAAAAATATGCAGCAGACAGTGATTGATGAAAGTTACTGAAGGAAGCAGTCAATTTTAACATATTATGAGTGTCCATTCCTTGGGGATAATATGAGACTCATCACTACCTGTCAGTAATATCCTTTAATTTACTATGAAAATGATAGGGTAGTGTACCCTCTGGGTGTGATAATTGATGGTCACAGTGTAGAGGGATCAATGTAACAAGGTAAGAACTGTAACAACTGACCAAGAATCACTTGTATAGTTACTTCATAATTAAAAGAACCACAGAAGTCAAACTCTAGGTTTTTCTGCTAAGTATTTTCTTCTCTCTTTCATCTCTGTCTGCTACTTCATCCATTTCTTTCTCTTTCATCTTTCTTTGTTCCTTCTCTATCTAAGGGATTTGGTTGGGCTGCACACAAACCGGCACTTTGCCTACTTTGCACAGAAAATACTATACTGCAGTAATCTTTAAACCAATCACAATAGTATGTTTAGTACTCAACCAACTGATCTAATAGACTAGGTTCTTCTGGACAGCGAACATCAAAAACATTTTTAAGATGCCTCCAGCAAATAATTTACTTTAATGCACCTTCCCCAGTAGAGAGGTGAAATCACCCGGCACATCTTCCTTCAGTATGGACTGTAGAATCACTCGCATATATTTTCATTAACAAGAGCTCAGAATCATTAGCACATCTTCCTCCATCTGGAAACATGGAACCACTCCCATATATGTATGGGACTAAGATCCATCCCAGCACATCTCCCACTACCCAGAAACCCAGGACTGCCCCAGCACATTTTTATTCAGTATATCCCATTGACTGGTAGCTCAGAACCACCCCTCAGAAGTTCCTTTATTAGGGAGCTCATGGCTATCCCATACACATTCTTCTCTTGCTAGCACCATGTTAGCATCACTGCACACCTCCTTCAGGTCAAGACCACTTTAGAGCGCCCTCAGTCAGATGGGAGTGCAGGTTCTTTAGTTCCTATCCCCCTTCAAATAGGAGCTCACGACCATCCATAACAGTCGTCTTCAGTCAGGAGTAGGGGACCATTTTGACACCCCCCCTTCACCTTAGAATTAACCAATCCATGTTAGTATTTATTCCCCACATAAGTGGCCTCCTCCAATCAGGAGTGAAGGATCATTTCAGTACATTCTTCTTTGGCTAGGAGGTCAAGACTAACACAGTGCATTCTCTTCCAGTCAGGAATTCAAGAGAACACTAACACATTCTCATTTTCACTGCCTCAATTATATCCACCTCCAACTGGGAATCCAAGACAGCCCAGTATATCCTTCTCAGTTGGATGTAGAACTCATAACTTTCTAGCTGGGATCTAAGTGCTACTAATGCGCAAATCCCCTCTTTCAACTGATAAGTGGAAGCTGCAATTTTTATTTGTTTGACAAACCATAATATAAATGTTACTGACTACAAATGAGTTTGTATCAAAGAATATTTGAATGCTGATTTGTTTTTTACCTATGGTCTATATCATATACATATGTGGTCCATCTGTCAGCCATATGTGTGCTGTATTTATCCAGTAGTATCTTAGAGAGAGAAAACTAGGAGAATAAACCTTCTAGAACAAAACCATGTGTGGAACACAAATAGTTCTGCCAGTTAGTTAGTTTTGGATGTAGCTTAACAATTATTTGTGAGGAGAATTACTTTCTAATGTTACAAAGATTCTTTTTGAAATGTGGTACTCCTAAGAAGCCATGTGCAGAGTACAGCATATCAACAAAACAGCACAGTGACAACTGTGATAAAAGTGTGGGTTAACAGCTTCCAATAGACTTTTCTTCAACTGAATCAGAGGATTTTGATGCTCAAATGTTGAAAGATAGTCGTTACCCGAGTGGACAAATGTTTTTTTTTTGCTTCCTTGTTCGAGCTCTTTAAAAATACAATGCCCAAACTGTAAAGAATACTGCAACCATAAAGGGGTACAAAGCCAGTTTTAGAGAGTCCATTGTCCCATTGTTTTAAAGTAAATCAAGAATCCCAACTAGATTTAACCGAACACAGTGGGAGATTGTTTCCCTTACTAATCTTCTTCAAATTTTTATGAAAAAAATTAGAAATGTAGCCTGATTATTTACAGAACATGGAACACCCGCAACGCTATTTCTTTTTACAGCTTTGTATCACAGATTACAATGTATTTATAATTTCTCACATTTGTTGTCACACTAGACTTTTTTCAGATGAGAGGGTGGAACAGACTATGTCATAAATGTCCCCATCTTTATCCTCAATGCTGTTCTATCATAGGTGGGTACTAGTGATGATAATGAAGGACATGACTGGTCCCGGTGATCTTTCCTCACTGTGAGATGCAGCTACCTCACAAATGGTATGGCCAGTATTCTTCCTGGTATTATTCAATCAGAGAAAGCATGTTTGGTCAAGGTTAAGAACATAAGAACATAAGAAATAGGAGCAGGAGTAGGCCATTCGGCCCTTCGAGCCTACTCCACCATTCAATGAGGTCATGGCTGATCTTCTGCCTCAACTCCATTCACCGGCCCTATCGCCATATCCCTTGATGCCTTTACTAGTCAGAAATCTATTGACATCTGTTTTGAATATACCCATTGGCTGAGCCTCCACAGCCCTCTGGGGTAGAGATTTCCAAATATTCACCGCCCTCTGTGTGCTGAAATTTCTTCTCATCTCAGTCCTGAATGGCCTACTCTTTATCCTTAGGGCAGTGGCCCCTGGTTCTAGACTCCCCAGCCAAAGGAAACATTCTCCCAGCATCCACTCTATCAAGCCCTGTAATAATTTTGTATGCTTCAATGAGATCCCCTCTCATTCTTCTGAATTCAAGAGAATACAGGTCTAGTTTACTCAATCTCTTCTCATACGACAGTCCCACCATCCCAGGAATCAATCTCGTGAACCTTCGTTGCACTCCCTCTATGGCAAGTATATCCTTCCTTAGGTAAGGAGACCAAAATTGTACACAGTACTCCAGGTGTGGTCTCACCAAGGCCCTATATAATTGGAGTAAGACATCTTTACTCCTGTACTCAAATCCTCTTGTACTGAAGGCCAGCATACCATTTGCCTTCCTAATGGCTTGCTGTACCTGCATATTCACTTTCAGTGACTCATGTACAAGGACACCCAGGTCCCTTTGAGCATCTGCATTCCCCAATCTTTCACCATTTAGGAAATACTCTACCTTTCTGTTTTTTCTACCGAAGTGGATAACTTCACATTTATCCACATTATAACCCATCTGCCATGCTCTCGCCCACTCACTAAGCCTGTCGAGATCCCCTTGAAGCTTCTTCACATCCTCTTCACAACTGACACTGCCACCTAGCTTTGTATCATCAGCAAATTTGGAAATGTTACATTTAGTCCCCTCATCCAAATCATTGATATAAATTATGAATAGCTGGGGTCCAAGCACCGATCCTTGTGGTACCCCACTAGTCACAGCCTGCCATCCTGAAAAAGACCCATTTATCCCTACTCTTTGTTTTCTGTTGGTTAACCAATTCTCAATCCATGCTAGTTTATTACCCCCAATTCCATGTGCCCTAATTTTGTTCACCAACCTCTTATGTGGGACCTTATCGAAGGCCTTCTGAAAATCCAGATACACCACATCTACTGGTTCCCCTTTGTCTACTCCACTAGTTACATCCTCAAAGAACTCCAGTAGGTTTGTCAAACAGGATTTCCCTTTCATAAATCCATGTTGACTCTGCCCAATCTTACTATTAGTTTCTAAGTGCCAAGTTATTGCATCCTTTATAATAGATTCCAGCATTTTCCCAACTACTGAAGTGAGGCTAATAGGTCTGTAGTTCCCTGTTTTCTCTCTCCCTCCTTTCTTAAATAGCGGGGTTACATTTGCTATCCTCCAATCTGCAGGAACCGTTCCAGAATCTATAGAATTTTGGAAGATGACAACCAATGCATCCACTATCCCAATGGCCACCTCTTTCAAAACCCTAGTATGTAGGTCATCCGGTCCTTGGGATTTATCGACTTTTAGTCCCATTAATTTTGCTAGTACTGTTTTTTTTTACTAATAATAATGTCTTTAAGTTCCTCATTCGCACCACACCCTTGGTTTTCTCGTATTTCTGGGAGGTTTTTTGTGTCTTCCTCCATGAAGACAGAAACAAAGTATTTATTTTATTTCTCTGCCATTTCCTCATTCCCCATTATAAATTCTCCTGTTTCTAACTGTAAAGGACCTACATTTACCTTCGCCAGTCTTTTCACATACCTATAGAAGCTTTTACAATCCATTTTTATATTTTTCGCTAGTTTTTGCTCATATTCCATTTTCCCTTTCTTTATCAATTTCTTGGTCCCCCTTTGCTGATTTCTAAAAAGATCCCAATCCTCAGGCTGACTGCTTTTTCTGGCAACTTTATAAGCTTCCTCCTTTGACTTAATACTAGCTTTAATTTCTTTTGTTAGCCATGGTTGGATCACTTTTCCTTTTGGGTTTTTATGCCCCAGAGGAATATATGTTTGTTGCAAATTATGCATTATTTCCTTGAATGTTTGCCATTGTATGTCTACCGTCATACCTGTTACTTGCTGGCTTGCAGCCTGTCTTACAGTAAGACCTTGCGGTTTATGCTGAGCCAATGCTCCCAAGACAATCACCTAAGTACATGTTGATTTGATTCCCTAGTAAGGTTGTTGTGTTCACAATTGCCACCTTATTACAAAGCCCAAACCTGTATTTAGATTTGGGTAAACACAGAACTGTCATTAGGTTTCCTGATTTACTTTAAAACAATGGGACAATGGACTCTCTAAAATTTGGCTTTGTACTTCTTTATGATTGCGGTATTCTTTACAGTTCTAGCATTTGCTATGATCCTGGTATTCTGTATGGTCCTGCATTCTCCATGGTCCTAACATCCTCTTTTACGCTGATTAGAACTGTACACGGAATCAGAGTTTGCAGAAATAGTACTCGCAGAGTGAACCTCAGCATATGGTGATTTACTGGAATTTAAACCCTTTGAATAGTACACCTCCATAAGTCTCTAGCAGGTGTGTTGTGGTGTGTCGACTCTGCAGAGTCCAGACAGTAGAAAATAAACATAGTCATTACCTACCTTTTACTGCCCAGTACAATAAATTGGAAGGTGAAGCTCAGCAATTTTCACATATTGGGAGATCTTATAATCATCAGCACATTAACATCACAGGCTCTACACCAGCTCTACCTCAGGCTGATCTTCTCCTGTGTAAGTCAGTAATCTTTTGCAGGTGTAAATGGTGCACCTGCAATGGAGCCTGAGGCTGAGGAGATCTGTGTTGCCCAAAATCAGTGTGGTATAGTTTTTCATTCAGAGCAATACTAAAAGCTTATTGAGTCTTATATGGAGGCCTTTGATAGCCAAATCTCAAAATAACACATCACTGGTACTGGGTTAGCTGAACTAGTAATAACTTGTCACTGGCACTGGGTTAACTAAAGCTAGTAATGATCCTTCAGTGACAAAGGGCTCTGAGACAGCTAAGGCCAATACAGCCTTTTCACAGGCACAGGACCTCAGAATAGCTAAAGCTGTTATACTGCTCATTAGTCCTTCTGGCTTTTGGAGGGCTATATAAATGGAAGTTGTTATTCACTTGCACGGCACTGCAAATTAAATAAGACCTTTTCATTGAAAAAAAATGTTTCACTCTGTTGGCAGACTCTGAGTCAGAAAGTTGTGAGTTCACGTCCCAATCCAGAGACTTGAGTCTAAAATCTAGGCTAACACTGAGGTACTGAGGGAGTGATGCACTGTCAGAGGTGCCGTTTTTCAGATGAGACATTAAACGGAGGCCCTGTCTGCCTACTCTGGTGGATGTTAAAGATCTCATGGCACTATTCGAAGAAGAGCAAGGGAGTTGTCTCTGGTGTCCTAGCCAATATTTATCTCTTAACCAACATCACTAACAAAAAAGATGATCTGGTCATTATCACACTGCTGTTTGTGAGACCTTGCTGTGCATAAATTGGCTGCCGCATTTCCTACATTACAACAGTGACTATGCTTCAAAAGTACTTCATTGGCTAAAAGGTGCTTTGGAACATCTTGAGGTTGTCAAAGTCTTTCTATTTTTCTGCTTTACTGAGATGCTGTCTTTTGGGATAAGACATTAAACTGAGACTTCTTTCAGGAAGATCCATGGCACTCTTTGAAGAAAAGCAGGGAGTTCTCTCGGTGTCCTGGACGATATGCATTCCTCAACCAACACTACTAAAAACAGAGTATTTGGTCATTTGTAGCATTTGCTGTTTGTGGGACCCTGCTATGCATAAATTTGCCTAGATAACAACAATGACTATACTTCAAAAGTAATTAATTGGCTGTGCAGTGGTTTGGGACATCCTACGGACATGAAAGCCACTATATAAATACAACTTATTTTTTTAAAGCCTTGGAAAAGCTACGCCAATACTCCTTTCCCATTCTATGGTGCAGGGTCCCAGGATAGCTTTGCCTAGATGAATCCCTTCACTGACACAGTGGGGGCCTGGCAGAGTTGGGAATGGCAATGCCCTTCACTAGTACAGAATCCCAAATTAATGAAAACTATCTTAACCTGAACTGGCACACCCATGTAGCGTTATTGCCTGTTTTGGCAGGTATGACTTTTAATATTAATGAATTTCTCTTCAACACTGTAAAAATTGTTGGTTGCATCCAGGAAGAGTGTGAAGGTCAGACCTGCATTATAAATGTAGAATTGCACCTGTAATTAATATGTCTGAGTAACAGAAGTTCATAAAGCCCACAGCATGTTGCCACGCTTAGTAAATTACAGAATTTATGACACCAGAGGACGCGGGACGACAGATTAGTTCCAGGTGAATTTAGTGACTGTAGTAGTGATAAAATTGAAATGCGTTCCAGACACAGAAGATTTCATACAATGCCTCCTTTTAACATTCAATTACTACACACACATTTGATAACGCTTTAGTCAAGCCAATGTCGACCCTCTGGAGTATGTTCTAGTCAGGTCAGGGCAGAACATCTGCAGGAGGGGTATTCTTTAAGTTTATACTGAGACCCATTTTACCAAGTGGTACTTTACCCAGGGGCCCCACTTACAAATCTACCGGTCAGCCTCTACTTTTTCCCGTATTAACCATTTTCCTAAACTGTTTCTCCCCACTCTCACCCTATCTCTCAGTGCTAATTTTTTTTTAACAATTGTCAAATGTTCTCCTCACCAATCTAAATGAATAATGAATGGAAAAAAGACCTGGATGGCATAGTTAGTTTGCATACTATTCTTTGGCCTCTAGGACATTGGTTAGAATCCAGTCCAAATTGACAAGATGAATGTCTCCTCTCCCCGCCCCCCCCCCCCCATCCAATGCAATGTGTATGCAGTTTAGACATAGTTCCTAGTGGGCACAATACTGGGAACTATTCAAAACAAATTGGCAGTTGGTGCCCCCATAGTCTGATAGCACCCAGATAAGAAAGTTCATACTCAGAGGATTAACTTCAGCAGCATCTACTCAGCTTAGTTTTGTTCATCTTCTTTTGCCTAATTTCAGGACTCACAATAACTGCAGCTTTCCCCTGATCTCTTTAGTCCTCTTGTGACTCTTCCTGATATTTTCCTCTGTGCATTAGGTTTAAACAATGAACCTGTAAACACATGTACAAAGACTTTATTTATGGATTAATTAAAATGAATGCACTGAAGAAAATATTGGGCTTTGTTTCCCAGGGGTTCGCCTTATTCCTGCGCTCCAGTTTCTTCAGAGAAGAAACAGTTAGTATTAATTCCTTCAAATGTAAATTAGATAGATTTCTTTCAGAAGAAATACAGTATGTAAGGAATGTGGCATGTGGTAAGTGTAGCATGTTTGAGAGGACTTTGGACCTATGGTTCCCAATGTTTTCTACCACTGGGGTTTTCCTCGTGTCATGTCTGGGTCTGTTGTAGACTAATTGATAGAGGTTGATTGCTATGATTAGTCAACAACTCCAATATTATTGTATCATGCTGCACTGTCATAGAATCACAGAAGGAGGCCATTCGGCCCATCGTGCCGATGTCGGAGGTTTCATCTTTCGGATAAGATGATAAACTGAGGCCCCAGCTGCTCTCTCAGGTGGACGTAAAAGAGCCCAAGACACTATTCCGAAGAAGAGCAGGGGAATTATCCCCGGTGTCCTGGCCAATTTTTATCCCCCAATCAACATTACTAAAACAGATTATCTGGTCATTGCTGTTTGTGGGAGCTTGCTGTTTGTGGGAGCTTGCTGTACGCAAATTGGCTGCCGTATTTCCTACATTACAACAGTGACTTAACTTCAAAAGTACTTCATTGGTTGTAAAGCACTTTGTGATGACCTGAGGTCATGAAAGGCACTATATAAATGCAATTAATTAATTAATAATAAATAAATAAGAAAATAAATAAATAAATACATTATTTCTTTCTTTCCTACATTCTTTTCTATTTAGCTCTCCTTTGGCTTCTTTAATTTTACAGCCAAAATATTTCTTATTTTTCATTTTCTAGCCATCCGTCCTTTGTTGAAAAATAGCAGCTTTGCATGTTCTCAAACCTCTGACCCTGTAAAGTCCCAGCTGCCCTTCCTCTGGGTCAATATTTTGATTGACAGTTGCAGGGTTAAGTCATGAGTTCCAGGTGGTTGCAGTAGGTTTCTGTGCCCCCGTTATTGTCTGGGGCTCATTATTTTATGGCAATCCCCCTTTGTATTCAACAATGGCTTGTGTGGATCCTGTATGTATCTGATACTACATCTAAGAACTCAATCACATACCATCAAAGAGTCGTTCTACTTCACAGCAATGTCAAAGATGGGGTGCAAATGGGGTCAATGACAGATCAAAGTGATCTTCAGGTTGGGCTGTCTAACCCCAGCACCTGGGTGTTTCAGATCTGAACATGCGGATCTCAGTTTCCGATAAAAGATTATGGTCTTCTGCAGTTCAGCTCCTGAAGAGCAACATTCAACAGTGCTGGGTGGGAATTTTTACTAATCCTTGAAATCATTGCTCTGTTGGTTGTCCCTCCTGGGATAAAGTTAAAATAATATTAATGACTCCAAAGTGTACCTATTGGTGCACATGATTCATGATTTCCTGCTGTCACAATGGCCGGAAACTTCACCTTTACATTGGGTTGGGTGCATGTGTAGCGGATAGGGAACGCGTTGTCTTGATCAACCTGCTCTTCAGAGCGATTTTAGCATAATGGCCCCAATTAAACCAGCCATGCGTGTTTCCCAGCCCTATTAAATGGTACGGGACTGATGACGTCATCGATGACTCGCTTCTTGCACTCATATTTAAAGCAGCCTTGCACTCAACTAACTTGAAGGTTTCCAGAGGAGGATGGAAGGTGTGAAAGAAAGGCCACAGTACAGCTAAAACTTTTGAAACATGGATAGCCAAAGTCAGAGGGCTGCACCCCGGTTCTCTGATTTTTCATTGCATACTCTGGTGGAGGCTGTTGGAGCACGCAGAGATACCTCTTCCCTGCTGACAGGCAAAGGAGAACTCCACCAGCAACAAAAAGAGCCTGGCTGGATATTGCTGAGGGAGGTCAGCAGCAGGGATGTGGTCAGGAGGAGCTGGATACAGTGCAGGAAGCGCTTCAATGATCTCATGAGGTCAGGAAAGGTGAGTGCAATGCCACACTCACCCTCATAGAAGAAGATAGGATCCTGCTCCGCCATTTAGTAAGATCATGGCTGATCATCCAAATTCAGTACCCTGTCCCTGCTTTCTCCCCATATCCCTTGATCCCTTTAGCCTTAAGAAATATATCTAAATCCTTCTTGAATATATTTAATGAATTGGCCTCAACTGCCTTCTGTGGTAGAGAATTCCACAGGTTCACCACTCTCTGGGTGAAGAAATTCCTCCTCATCTCTGTCCTAAATGGCTTACCCCTTATCTTTAGACTGTGACCCCTGGTTCTGGACTCCCCCACCATCGGGAACATCCTTCCTGCATCTAGTCTGTCTAGTCCTGTTAGAATTTTATAAGTTTCAATGAGATCCCCTCTCATTCTTCTAAACTCCAGCGAATATAAGCCCAATCGACCCAATCTCTCCTCATACGTCATTCCTGCCATCCCAGGTATCAGTCTGGTGAATCTTCGCTGCACTCCCTCCATGGCAAGAACATCCTTCCTCAGATAAGGCGACCAAAACTGCACACAATACTCAAGGTGTGGTCTCACCAAGGCCCTGTACAACTGCAGCAAGACATCCTTGTTCCTGTACTCGAATCCTCTCGCTACGAAGGCCAACATACCATTTGCCTTCTTAACCGCCTGCTGCACCTGCATGCTTACCTTCAGCGACTGGTGCGCAAGGACACCCAGGTCTCGTTGCACTTCCCCTTCTCACAATCTATTGGCATTCAGATAATAATCTGTCTTCCTGTTTTTGCCACCAAAGTGGATAACCTCGCATTTATCCACATTATACTGCATCTGCCATGGATCTGCCCAATCACCCAACCTGTCCAAATCATACCGGAGTTTCTCGGCATCCTCCTCACAGCACGCACGCCCACCCAGCTTTGTGTCATCTGCAAACTTGGAGATATTACATCTAGTTCCCTCATTAATATATATTGTGAATAGCTGGGGTCCTAGCACCGACCCCTGCGGTACCCCACTAGTCACTGCCTGCCACTCGGATAAAGACCCGTTTATTCCAACTCTTTGCTTCCTGTCTGACAAACAGTTCTCTATCCAAGTCAGTACCTTGCCCCCAATCCCATGTGCTTTAACTTTGCACGCTAATCTCTTATGCGGGACTTTATCGAAAGCCTTCTGAAAGTCCAAATACACCACATCCACTGGTTCTCCCTTATTTTTCTACCAGTTACATCCTCAAAAAGTTCCATGTTGACTTTGTCCGATCCTGTCACTGTTTTCCAAGTGCTCTGCTATTACATCTTTTATAATGGACTCTAGCATTTTCCCACTACTGATGTCAGGCTTACCGGTCTACAATTCCCCGTTTTCTCTCTACCACCTTTTTTGAATAGTGGGGTAACATTAGCTACCCTCCAATCCATGGGAACTGTTCCAGAATCTATAGCATTTTGGAAGATGACCAGCAATGCATCTACTATTTCTAGGACCACTTCCTTAAGTACCCTAGGATGTAGATTATCAGGCCCTGGGGATTTATCGGCCTTCAATCCCATCAATTTACCTAACACCATTTCCCTACAAATACTGATTGCATTCAGTTCCTCTCTCTCATTAGACCCTATGTTCTCCGACATCTCTGGGAGGTTATTTGTGTCCTGCTTTGTGAAGACAGAACCAAAGTATGTGTTTAATTGGTCTGCCATTTCTTTGTTCCCCATTATAAATTCCCCTGATTCTGACTGCAAGGGACCTAAGCTTGACTTCACCAATCCTTTTCTCTTCACAGCTTTTACAGTCAGTTTTTATGTTCCATGTAAGCTTACTCTCGTACTTTATTTTCCCCCTCTTAATTAATCCCTTTGTCCTCCTTTACTGAATCCTAAACTGCTCCCAATCCTCAGGTTTGCTGCTTTTTCTGGCCAATTTATATGTCCTCTCCTTGGATCTTATACTATCCCTAATTTCCCTTGTAAGCCACAGTTGAATCACCTTTTTTGTTTTATTTTTATGCCAAACAGGGATGAACAAATTCTGTTGTTCATCCATGCGGTCTTTAAATGTTTGCCATTGCCTATCCACTGTCAACATTCCCCAATCCATCCTAGCCAACTCGTGCCTCATACCATCGTAGTTTCCTTTATTTAAATTCAGGACCCTGGTCTCTGAGTCAAATACTTCACTGTCCATCTTAATGAAGAATTCTATCATATTATGATCGCTCTGCCCCAAGGGGCCTCGCACAAGATTGCTAATTAATCCTTTCTCATTACATAATACCCAGTCTAAGATGGCCTGATCTCTAGTTGGTTCCTCGACATATTGGTCCAGGAAACCATCCCGTATACACTCTAGGAATTCCTCCTTGTAAAGTCTGTGGGTTGTGCAGTTAATAACGACACAGACTTCAGGAGTAACAAACAAACAGGACTTTACTATTCGAAGGTCAGGGCGAATCTGCCCAAGGAATCCTACCACAACGCTTATATACTGGTGTGGCCACTGTCAGTATTACAGTATACAGAAGCCAAACAAGTAGTGCCACACCTAAAGTAGTTCTCTTAAAGGTGAACGGTTACATGCAATAGTTTCCTTAAAGGTAGACGGGTACATACACTACAATCCTCCCTTTTTAGCTTACAACATACTGATTCCTTAGTAAACATACATTATAACATATATACAGCTTATGTAAGACAGTTCATAGATTCAGTCTTTCTGGAGGTTTCCGGATTCTGTCCGGATAACGCCGCAGTGGTGTCGTCATTCCCGGCGGGCTAGTATGTGCTTCTGGCAAAGTCGATTCGGCTTGAAAAACAGTGTCAGGTTCATCTGATTCCAGTATTACCAGATCGGAAGTAGGTGTTCTGGGTATCTCAGTTTCAACATTACCCGGGTAAGGTGGTGAAGTCGGTTGCCCATTTGTGGCGGACCCTATGATCTGGTCCACATGGCGCCTTATTATATTGTCCCCAATGTCCACCGTATACATCAACGGCCCTAGCCTTTTTCCAATAGTTCCAGGCTGCCATTTCTCGGTACGGTAGTCCCGGGCCAAAACTCGTTGACCGATCTGGAAAGATCAAGTGGCCCTTTCATTCATGCCTTGGAATTGCCGGTTCTCTACGTCCCTTCTGACGTTTGGTTTGAGTAAATCCAGCCGGCATCTTAGGCGTCTATTAAAAAACATCATGGCGGGAGTTTGATTTGTGACCGCATGTGTTGCATTCCGGTAGGCCAACAAAAAGCTATCCACCTTATGTTGTAGATTTATGTCTTCATTACCCATGGCCTTTATGGCCTTACATAAGAACATAAGAACATAAGAAATAGGAGCAGGAGTAGGCCAATTGGCCCCTCGAGCCTGCTCTGCCATTCAATAAGATCATGGCTGATCTGATCCTAACCGCCAATCCACTATGACAGGACTATCTCCTGAATCTAACAGCATTAGACACACGAAAACAGGAGCAGGATCAGGCTACACGGCCCCTGGGCCCGCTCCGCTACCCACAGGGCCATGACCTATCCGAACCTAGACTCATGTCCAAATTCCTGCCCGCTCCCCGTAACCCTTAATTCCCTTTTCTACTAGGAAACTGTCTATTTCTGTTTTAAATTTATGTAATGATGTAGCTTCGACAGCTTTTTGGGGCAGCATATTCCATGGACCTACCACCCTCTGAGTGAAGTAGTTCCTCCTCATCTCAGTTTTGAAAGAGCAGCCCCTTATTCTAAGACTATGCCCCCTAGTTCTAGTTTCACCCATCATCTGGAACATCCTCCCTGCATCCACCCGATCCAACCCCTTCATAATCTTATATGTTTCAATAAGATCGCCTCTCATTCTTCTGAACTCCAATGAGTAGAGTCCCAATCTACTCAACCTCTCCTCATATGTCCATCCCCTCATCCCCGGGATTAATCGAGTGAACCTTCTTTGTACTGACTCGAGAGCAAGTATGTCCTTTCTTAAGTATGGACACCAAAACTGTATGCAGTATTCCAGGTGCGGTCTCACCAATACCTTGTACAACTGAAGCAATACCTCCCTATTTTTATATTCTATCCCCCTAGCAATGAAAGCCAACATTTCATTGGCCTTCTTAATCACTTGCTGCACCTGCATACTAACCTTTTGAGTTTCGTGCACCAGGACCCCCAGATCCCTTTGTACTTCAGTACTTTCAAGTTTCTTGCCATTAAGATAATAACTTGCTCTACGATTTTTCCTGCCAAAGTGCATAACCTCACACTTTCCAGTATTGTATTCCATCTGCCAAATCTCTGCCCACTTACTTAGCCTGTCTATGTCCCCTTGCAGGTTTTTTATGTCCTCCTCACTCACTACTTTCCCTCCCATCTTAGTATCATCTGCAAACTTTGATGTGTTACACTCGGTCCCCTCCTCCAAATCGTTAATATAGATTGTAAAGAGTTGGGGACCCAGCACTGACCCCTGCGGAACACCACTGGTTACTGATTGCCAGTCTGAATATGAACCATTTATCCCAACTCTCTGCCTTCTGTTAGATAGCCAATCCTCTATCCATGCCAGAATATTACCCCCAATCCCGTGATTTTTTATCTTAAGCAATAATCTTTTGTGTGGCACCTTGTCAAATGCCTTTTGGAAGTCTAAATACACTACGTCCACTGGTTCACCTTTATCCACCCTATATGTTACTTCCTCAAAGAACTCCAGCAAATTTGTCAAACATGACTTCCCCTTCATAAAACCATGCTGACTTTGTCTTATTAAATTATGATTATCCAAATGTCCTGTTACTGTCTCCTTAATAATGGACTCCAAAATTTTACCTACCACAGATGTTAGGCTAACCGGTCTATAGTTTCCAGCCTTCTGTCTACTGCCCTTTTTAAATAAGGGTGTTACATTAGCAGTTTTCCAGTCTGCCGGGACCTTTGCTGAGTCCAGGGAGTTTTGGAAGATTATTACCAATGCATCCACAATCCCTACCGCCACTTCCCTCAAAACCCTGGGATGTAAGCCATCAGGTCCAGGTGATTTATCCGCCTTGAGTCCCATTATTTTACCAAGTACTACTTCCTTAGTGATTTTAATCGTATTTAGCTCCTCCCCCCCTTTAGCCCCCTGCTTGTCAAGTGTTGGGATATTCTTGGTGTCCTCTACTGTAAAGACTGATACAAAATATTCATTCAGTGTTTTTGCCATCTCCATATTTCCCACCATTAATTTCCCGGTCTCATCCTCTAAGGGACCAACATTTACTTTAGCCACCCTTTTTCTTTTTATATAACTATAAAAACTCTTACTATCTGTCTTTATATTTTTTGCTAATTTACTTTCATAATCTATCTTCCCTTTCTTAATCAATCTTTTTGTTATTTTTTGCTGTCTTTTAAAGTTTTCCCAATCCTCTATCCTCCCACTAGATTTGGCTACCTTATATGCCCTTGTTTTTAGTCGAATACTATCCTTAATTTCTTTACTTAGCCACGGATGGCTGTCTTTTCTTTTACACCCTTTTTTTCTCAGTGGAATATACTTTTTTTGGAATTTGTAAAATAACTCCTTAAATGTACACCACTGATCATGTATCGTCTTATCCTTTAACCTATTTTCCCAATCCGCTTTACTCAATTCCGCTCTCATACCTTCATAGTCTCCTTTATTCAAGCTTAGCACGCTTGTTTGAGATACAGCCTCCTCACCCTCTAACTGAATATGGAATTCAACCATGTTATGGTCACTCATTCCAAGGGGATCCTTTACTAGGACATTTTTAATTAATCCTGTCTCGTTACACAGGACCAGATCTAAGGTTGCTTGCCCCCTGGTTGGTTCAGTTACATACTGCTCAAGAAACCCATCCCTAATACACTCAATGAACTCATCCTCAAGGCAGCCCTGCCCAATTTGATTCGTCCAATTTATATGATAGTTAAAATCCCCCATAATTATAGATGTTCCCTTATTACAAGCCTCAACTATTTCCTGATTGATATTCTGTCCAACCGAGTTGCGACTGTTCGGAGGCCTATATACTACACCCACTAGTGTTTTTTTCCCCTTATTATTCCTTATCTCCACCCAAACTGTTTCATTATCCTGATCCTTTGACCCAATATCATTTCTCTGTATTACAGTGATTCCTTCCTTTATTAACATAGCCACCCCACCTCCCCTTCCTTCCTGCCTGTCCTTCCTGATTGTTAAATAACCTGGTATGTTTAATTCCCAGGCATTGTCACCCTGCAGCCATGTTTCTGTAATGGCCACAAGATCATACCCATATGTAGCTATTTGTGCCTTTAACTCGTCTATTTTGTTACGAATGCTACGTGCATTCAGATAGAGAACTTTCAAATATGTTTTGTGACACTTAGTTCCTGCTATTGCCCTTTTTATTACTTTACCTTTTACTCCACACCTTCTACCCCATCCTGACACGCTCTGGTTTTTAATTTCCCCACTGCTACCTAAGTCTTTGACCTTCTCTGTTGTCATTTTTATTATTTGCTCTCTAGGAACCTCCCCCCCACTAGTTAGTTTAAAGCCCTCTCTACAGCCCTAGTTATATGATCCACCAGGACTCTAGTCCCAGCACTGGCCAAGTGAAGCCCGTCCCAACGGAACAGCTCCCTCCTGTCCCAGTACTGGTGCCAGTGTCCCAGGAAGCAAAACCCATTTCTCCCACACCAGTCTTTGAGCCACGCATTTAACTCTCTTATTTTATTTGTCCTAGCCAAATTCGCTCGTGGCTCAGGTAATAATCCAGAGATTATTACCCTTGTGGTTCTGCTTTTTAATTTGGCCCCTAGCTGCTCAAACTCCCTCAGCAGAACCTCCTTCCTTGTCCTATCTATGTCGTTGGTACCAACATGGACCACGACAACTGGATCCTCCCCCTCCCACTCCAAGTTTCTGTCCAGCCCAGAGGAGATGTCCTTTACCCTGGCACCGGGTAGGCAACACAGCCTACGGGACTCTCGCTCTTGGCTGCAGAGAACTCTATCTATCCCCCTAATAATACTATCCCCTACCACTACAACATTTCTATTTACTCCCCCCTCTTGAATGGCCCCCCTCTCCACGGTGCTGTGGCCAGGTTGCTCATCCTCCCTGCAGCCCCTGCTTCCGTCTCCACAGGGAGTAAGAAGCTCGAACCTGTTGGACAAGAGCAGCCTTCTTGAAGGTCTGGACAAACCTTTCAGCCAATCCATTGGAGGCGGGGTGGTATGGGGCTGACGTGTAGTGCTTAACCCCATTGCTCTTTAAGAATTTCTTGAATTCTTCGGACACAAATTGCGGTCCATTATCAGAACAGATCTGTTCCGGCAGGCCATTCCTAGCAAACATAGTCCTTAACACTATGATGGTTTTTTCCATGGTGGTGGTGGTCATCTTAATTACTTCCGGCCACTTGGAGTGGGCATCCACCGCTATTAGAAACATTGAGTCCATAAATGGACCAGCAAAGTCGATGTGTACTCTTTGCCAAGGAGATGAGGGCCACTCCCATGGATGCAGAGGAGCCTGTGGTGGCGCGTTCTGAACCCTCTGACATCCTAGGCAGTTCTTAGTGATCTCTTCGATGTCTCCATCAATGCCTGGCCACCACACAAACGCTCTTGCTAGGTTCTTCATCTTCACTCCACCCAGATGTCCTTCGTGCAGCTCCTTTAGCACCTTCCTTTGGAGTTTGGGTGGAATCACCACTCTAGATCCACACATCAGGGTTCCTCGACACACTGACAGTTGTTCTTTCCTCTGTGAAAATGCTTGCAGTGTTGGTTCGCTCTGTGCTGGCCATCCCTCCACCGTTAAATCATAGACTCGTGAAAGAGTCGGGTCATTCCTTGTCTCATTCTCAATCATTGAGTTTGTTATCGGTAAACACTCCACTATGGATGAGTGGAACATCTCTACTGGGTCCACTGTACTCGCTTCTTCTACCATCGGTAATGGCAAGCGCGATAACCCATCAGCATTTCCATGCTGTTTGGACCTTTTGTATTCGATGTCATATTGGTGTGCCCCAAGTAACACGGACCACCTTTGTAACCTTTGTGCTGTCATGGTGGAAACGGCCTTGTTTGGGTTGAATATGGACACCAACGGCTGGTGGTCTGTCAGTAATGTGAACTTCTTACATTGCAGGTAATGATTGAATTTCTTCACGCCCCACACCAGACTGAGGGCCTCCCTATCTATTTGAGCATAATTTCGCTCTGCGGGGGTCAACGATCGGGACGCGAATGCCACTGGCCTTTCCGAGCCATTTGGTAGCCTGTGCGACAGTACTGCTCCAATTCCGTACGGGGAAGCATCACAAGCTAGACGAAGGGGTAACGTTGGGTTGAAATGAGCCAACACTTCTTCAGAGGTAATCAACTCCTTGCTTCTGCGAAAAGCCTTTCTGCATTCCTCACTCCACTTCCATGGTGTATCTTTCCGCAACAGAGCATTCAGCGGATGCAGCACCGTGGATAAATTTGGCAGAAACTTGTGATAGTAATTAATCAACCCCAAGAATGATCTTAACTGTGATACATTTCCTGGAGCAGGGGCCTTCATGACCGCTTCTATCTTTGCAGGTGACTTGTGCAGTCCCTCTCGGTCAATGACATGACCGCAGTATGAGATCCGTTTTTGGAAGAACTCACACTTCTTGCGATTAACCCGAAGGCCATACTCCTTCAACCTGGTGAGTACCAGTTTCAAATTTGTGAGGTGTTCTTCCTCGTCTTTCCCCGTGATCAGAATATCATCTAAGTAGCACTGCGTGCTTGGAATTCCTTGTAATACCTGCTCCATGGCCCTCTGCCAAATTGCTGGCGCCGAAGCTACCCCAAAGACCAGTCTATTATAGCGATACAAGCCTCTGTGTGTGTTGATGGTGAGGTACTGGCGTGACTCTTCCTCGACCTCCATCTGTAAATATGCCTGAGCCAGGTCTATCTTGGTGAAGTGCTTCCCTCCAGCCAACGAAGCAAAGATATCTTCAATCCGCAGAAGCGGGTATTGTACCGTGTGAAGCACCGGATTCACTGTGATCTTGAAATCTCCGCAGATACGGACCTTCCCCGGTCCCCCTGGCTTATTACTTGGTGAGGACTTCATGACGGGAACAATGGGCGTGGCCCACTCACTCCAGTCCACTTTTGACAGGACCCCTGATCGTTCAAGTTCTTCCAGTTCTGCCTCCACAGCTGGTCGTATTGCGTAAGGTACCGATCTGGCCTTAAAAAACTTTGGGCTTGCATGTTCTGCAATCTTAACCTTTGCTTTAATTCCTCGCAGTGTTCCTAGCCCTTGCTGGAATACCTCTTTAGCTTCGTCCAATATTCTGGACAACCGTTCAGGTTTGACATCCTCTTTTCCGGAATCCACCGTCATGGTGTTTAGTGAATGCCAGTCCATCTTTATTTTTCGGATCCACTCCCATCCCAGAAGTGGTGGACCTCCCTCAGGCAACACATACAGGTCCAACCGGTGGTGATCTTTATCCTTGTATCTCACCTTGACTTCTATCTTTCCGATGGGGAATACTTTGTGCCCCGTGTATGTCTGCAGTACTAGTTCCGTATCCCATAGTGGAATATGCTTGAATAACTTTTTATAGTCATGCTTATTCATGACCGTCAACGCCGATCCGGCGTCCACTTCCATTTTTACTTGGACTTTGGCAATCTGTAGCGTGATCCAGATAGTCTGTCGGTCAGCTTCATTACTCACATTGTGAATTCTTAGACTGTCCAGTCCTTTGCAGTTGGAGTGTGAGTCCGACTTCTGTTCCTTCAGACTCTTCCTAGTCACCTCTTGTACCTTTCTGTACCATTTTTGTGGTGACTCATTATTGTTGTACGTCGTTCCTGACCGGCATACCTTAGCCATGTGACCGAGCTTGCCACATTTCCTACATTCTTGTTTTTTAAACCAGCATTGGTTCTGGTCGTGTGTTGTCTTCCCACAACGATAGCATTTCGTTGTACCCGAAGTAATTTGTTGTACCCTGAGTGCCGCTGCCTTTAGCTGCATTTCCGCAGTTCCTTTCGCTGCGGCTTCGTTTGATGCTGCGATAAGGACAGCCTTATCCAGTGGAAGATCGTTCTCTTCGAGTAGTCGCTTTTGCGTCCCTTCCTTGGACAATCCGCATACGAACTTGTCTCGCAGTGCCTCTGTCAGATTCCCTCCGAACTGGCAGTGTTTCGCTAGCCTATGCAGTTCGACCAAGTATTCCGCGTTGCTTTCGTCTTTCCGTTGCGTTCTTGCATAGAATTTGAATCGTTCAGCCAACATCAACGGTGCGGGGTTCAAGTGATCCTTCAGCACTGCTACAATATCATCGAAAGTCTGATCCGCCGGTTTAGCTGGTGAGAGAAGATGCTTCAACAACCCGAATGTTTTCGCACCCATTATGTTAAGTAAGGTTAAAGCTTTTTCATCCTTTGCTATTTTATTAGCCTTACAATGTATCTTAATACGTTCCACGTACGTGGTCCAGTCTTCTATCTCAGAATTAAAATCGTTGATGTCCCCACGCTCAGGCATCTTCCTTTCCTTGGGAACAACACAAGTATTTCTTTAAATTATTATTATTTTTTTCTTTTTTTTTTCTAAGATGGCGGCTTTTCCCACGAAAATGGCGGTTCCCCGCTCTTTCCTTCTCTCCCCGCCCCTTCAATGGCGGTTTCCCGCGTCTGTCGTCTTCTCCGCCTAATGGCGGCTTCCCGCGTTTCTTCCCTGGTGGGAGGGGTACGCTTTCCCCACAGCGGACAGGTTCAGCCGCTGGGCTGGCTCTCGCACAGTTCCCCTTACTCGGCTCTGTCTCTCTCTCCCGCTCGCACGGCTCTACCGGCTCTGGGTACACCCCGTTGACGGAGAACAGTTCAGCCGCTGGACTGGCTCTCGCGCAGTCTCTCTCCCCTTGCTCGGCTCTGTCTCTCTCCCTCCCGCCCGCTCGGCTCTACCGGCGCTGGGTACTCCCGTTGGCGGAGAACAGTTCAGCCGCTGGACTGGCTCTCGCGCAGTCTCCCTTGGTCGGCTCTGTTTCTCCCGCACGCTCGGTTCCCATTCGCCTCCCAGCCCTCTCGCAGTCCAGTGCTTCCCTCCCCGGCTGCGGCTGAGTTTCTCTCTTCCCGCGCCTACGCTCCCGGTCTCAGCGCTTCGTGGCTTCGGTCGCTGCCCGGCTTTCCTGCCGATCGTGGTCTGGCTGTCTCACGACGCCGTTGGACCCGACTTTCCGTCCGGCTCCTTTCCCCCTCGACCGTGGTCGAGTGCACAGCCCTTATCCTCCGGATATTCTTTACACTTTCCCTTACTCACAGTCTCCGTGGCCGCCTTGCTTCCTGCTGATCGGCTCACTCCGCACCATGGCAGAAGGGACAGTCAGTGCCTGTTGCTGATGGAAGCTTTTGTTGCTAAAGTCTTCCTCCTTTCTATTGCTGCAGCCTCGTGTTTTCTCCCAGCAGAACGACGAGGGCGGTTGCCTCTCTTCGACGCTCTTTAGTTGCTTTGGTAGCCTTGCCGCAGGGTACGATCGGACTCGTCGCCACTGTAAAGTCTGTGGGTTGTGCAGTTAATAACGACACAGACTTCAGGAGTAACAAACAAACAGGACTTTACTATTCGAAGGTCAGGGCGAATCTGCCCAAGGAATCCTACCACAACGCTTATATACTGGTGTGGTCACTGTCAGTATTACAGTGTACAGAAGCCAAACAAGTAGTGCCACACCTAAAGTAGTTCTCTTAAAGGTGAACGGTTACATGCAATAGTTTCCTTAAAGGTAGACGGGTACATACACTACACTCCTCCACAGCATTGTTACTAATTTGGTTAGCCCAATCTATATGTAGATTAAAGTCACCCATGATAACTGCTATGCCCTTATTGCATGCGTGTCTAATTTCCCGTTTAATGCCATCCCCAACCTCAGCATTACTGTTTGGTGGTCTGTATACAACTCCCACTAATGTTTTCTGCCCCTTGGTATTTCTCAGCTCCACCCATACAGATTCCACATCATCAGAGCTAATATCCTTCCTTACTATTGTGTTAATCTCCTCTTTAACCAGCAATGCTACCCCTCCTCCTTTTCCTTTTTGCCTGTCTTTCCTGAATATTGAATACACATCCTGACGTGCCTGTCCACACATCCCCATCACTCTGCCTTCCCAAATCTACTCCTGCACATCATTCCTCACACCAACCTACCTTGCACATCCACCCATCCCTCTCTCTCTATGTACATACGCACATCCCCATCTGACTAACCACCCCTCAAACTCATCTCATCCTAATGTAATCATAGCAAGTAACACCACAGAAGGAGGCCATTTGGCATTGGCACCCCACTCCCTCATAATCACCCTTTACAGATGTAACCCATCCATTACTTACACTCATTCCATCACTCTCTCAAACTTCTCTTCTTTCCCTCCTTGCAGGAGAAGAGAGCCCAGAACACGTGGGAGAGGGAGAGAACCGGAGGTGGCCCTCCTGTAATTGCACAACTCACAGCAGTAGAGGAGGCGGCTCTGGAAATTTTGGGAGCTTGAGAGAGAAACGCTGGCGGTGGGAGACGGAAAAAGTGGGACATCCCAGCAAGCTGGTGACAGAATCACATCTCATAAAGCCACATGGCGTACAACAATCACTCATATGGTGACTGATAATGTCATTATGTGCATAATTGTAACGTTACCCATTCTTATTATAACACTTCTAATTCATCTCTTTCCTCTCCCAAAGGTCCATGAATTGCCCCCACTGCCCCCCACTGTCCAGCCGGAGGAGGAAGACAACTCCTCAGAGGTAGCTGCAGCCTCTGAGGGTGCACCGTCAGCAGATCCATGCGCAGTCAGCACCAGTGCAGATATGCCCACCTCAGTGGGTCCTTTGCGAGATAGAGTAGAGTTATCACCTGGTGTCTCACAATTCAAAGTGAGCAAGAGCAGGTGGTGTTGACAATGATGACAGTGGAGACTCCTCGCCGGAGGGCGCAGGACGCTCCAAGCTCTGCAGAGCTGCATGCAGACGCTGAGCCTCAGGGCCATCAAGAAAGAGGGTGATCTTAGAGGGGCAGGAACAATTGCACGAGGCTCTGGCATCTTTTGCAGCCACGATGTCTGAAAATGTGCAGAGAATGGAGGAATCCATCTCCAACATGAGCACCACCATGTTGCAGGCGATGGCGATGATGTGCTCTTCCATGGAAAGGATGGCCACCTGCATGGAGCAGCAAATGCACCATTCACAGGAGCACATGCTAGCTGTGGGCAACAGATGGCAGGCGCTCCTAGATCTCCTCTCAAGGAGGGATCTAAACGTTGACTTGGGCCTTCATCGCCTGACTGCTGTGCAGTAAGGTGCTCGCCAGCTCCTTGTTAGCAGGGAATTGCAGGTGGCCCATGAGAGGGATGATGGTGAGAGGGGACATGGAAGTGGGGGCGCTTCTCAAAGCACTCCCACTTCTCCTCCATTGCCTTCCCCTCAGTCAGAGCCCCAGACGCTTCCTCGGATCACGATGGCCAAGTCTGCCCCTGCACATTCGTAGGAGGAGCAGACATTGGCGGGGCCATCACAGGTTCCAAAACCCAGAGGACATCTGCCAAAAGTATCTATGCAGTCGCAGCAGTGAAGTGAGCAGCCTGCAACTACCTCTGCTGAAGCCACAGGGGTTGCACCTCGTAGAAGCACTCACTGAAGAAAAATGACACAAAAGTAGATGCACAAGGGTAAGCACATGCGTGTATCAAAAAATGTTAGTGGTAAATTTCAGTTATTTTGATTGCACACGTAAATGGTTTTTTTTGCACCACTTTCGGGACTTGTCCGTTTTTGCCTCAAACCTTGGAAGTGACTAAGTCACTTAGAGTGAATGGTGAGATATTATTTAACCTCGAACATTGGGGCTTTGGGTGAGGGCAATGAATTGGTCTTTGTAGGAATGCGGTATTGTGTTATTGGGGGGTGCTGGGGTGGGGGGGGAGAACTTAGTACAGCATGTGGCAGGCATGTGGCTGAAATGGAGCAAGTTAAGTAAATCTGGCCATGATGAGGCCATCCCAGGCCTCCCAGGCAGCAATGTGCGCCGCTGCTGGTGGCATCTGCATCTCAGCTTCCTCCTCCTCCTCCTCCTTGTCTTCCACCTGTTTGTCCTCCTTCTCTGAAGAGGCTGTGTGCTGTGCGCAATGCACCTCCTGCAGCTCTAAGCCTCGCTGCTGTGCTCTGTTGTGCAGTGCGCAGCAGACAACGATGATTCTGGAGACCCTGGCTGGTGCATACTGAAGGGCTCCTCCAGATCTGTCAAGGCATCTGAAGCGCATCTTCAGCATGCCTATTGCTTGTTCTATGACACATCTGCTGGAGATGTGGCTCTCATTATAATGCTCCTCGGCCTCCGTACTTGGCCTCCTCAGGGGTGTCATGAGCCTCGTCTTCAATGGATAACCCTTGTCTCCAAGCAGCCAGCTGGTAAGTCTGTTTGGTGGTGCAAAGAACTGAGGGAGGTTGGACTGGCGCAGCACAAAATATTCATGACAGCTGCCAGGGAATCTGGCGCACACATGCATGATGATCTTTTTATGGTTGCTAATGAGTTGCACATTGAGGGAGTGGAAGCCCTTGCAGTTCACAAACACTTCTGGGTGGGAAGTCAGCCAGAGCCGCAAAGCCAAGCGCCGCTCAGTAACACTGGCCTTCTCAGCGGCAAAGCTGAGGTAATTGGCTGACTTGTGAAACACGGCATTGGTCACCTGGGTGATGCATCTGTGGGTGGCCGACTGCGACATCCCGCTAATGTCTGCTGCAGATCCCTGGAAGAAGCCTGAGGCGAAGAAGTTGAGGGCAGTGGTGACTTTGACAGCCACTGGAATGGAGTGTCCATCAGGACCTCTAGACAGCAGGTCTTGTTCCGGCAAGCTACAAATGTCTGCGACGACCTGGCACGATAGCCTGAGCCTCCTTTGGCACTGCTGCTCAGTCATGTTGAGGAAGCTCATCCTCTGCCTGTATACCCTGTGGTGGGGGTATCGCCTCCGGCGTGCTGCAGTCCTGTGGTACTCCACTCTCTCATGTGGAGCATCAGGTCATTGAGGAGAAGGCTGTTGTTGTGGTTGCTGCTGCTGCTGGTGTGGCTGGGGTTGTTGGTGGTGGGGCTCATCTTGGTCCAATTCTGAGGACCAAGGTGAGACAGTATAAGTGGCACCCATGCTGATGTAGTAGACGGCAGGTAAAGTGGAGATCAGAGGGCCAATCCCTCAATGCTGTAATAGTGAGTAGCAATGTGGTGAGAGTGGCTTCTGAGGTTTCATAAATGACCTGCAAGCTGCTGATGTCTAAATCTGTGGACAAAATGGAGAGAGCAAGAGTCTTTCCATGAGACAAGTAATGAGGTGTAATGTTGCAGTATTTATGTGCTTTTCCCAGCTGTCAATGAAAGAACTCGTCAATGGCCACTGAGCTTCCACCTCCCCTTCACAGGCGAGGTACTCGACCTCCGTGAATCCTGTGCTCCTGCAGTTAAAGTCAAAAGCTGGCGTTAAAATCACTCTTAAGGGTCTCTCAAACAAGCACTTAATGATTTCAATGAGGGCGCCCGCCTCTGCCGATCAGGTCCATGTCGCGCCTTCAGAGCTGCCCGAGTTAAACGCGCGAAACGGTGGGATGACAGCGGGTTCCCAACGAGCTCGCTATTTCCGGGATTTTTACTGCCAACCCACCCCCAAACCCGCACGCTCAGCAATGGGAAAATTCCGGCCAATGTTTTCAGAGGAATTCAGATTAGTTTAGATCAGGTTTTGGAGCTGTCTGTATGGATGGCGTCCCCAAGCCCGAAATGAACTCGGGAGAGATTCACTCGGAATTCCATCGATGGACTATGAATGCAGGGATGTTAGCCGGTTAGTCTTTTCCCAGAGAGCAGTGAGCCTCTGGAATACATTGCCAGCTGGTGTGGTGGGTGCTGACTCTCTGTACGGCTTCAAGAGGGAGCTGGACTGGTTCTTGACTGGGGCAGAGATCCCATCATATAGAAGGTAAATGTCTTTATATATAGCACTTGGGCCATGTGATGTCCTGGACTGGATTTAGATCGCCTGAGGGGGTCGAAGAAGGATTTACTAGATTATTTTATCACTTATTGGCCCTTTCTTTTTCTCTGTTTCTTTGCCTCTCCCAGGAGATCAGGAGATTACATTGCTGTGGGGTGGGGTGGTGGTGGTGGTGGGGGGCATGGAAAAGGAAGTGTGTAGTCATGATGCTCTGGCCATCATAGTGTGGGTTCAGGCTTGACGGACCAACTGGTCTTGTCCTGCTTGTCAGTTGGGTACGTTTGTATATACACATACAGATAATGCATATCAGACTGTTTATAGTTACTGCACATATGAAATGTAGTTAGCACATCTACAATATAAAGTGGTGGAGTGAATGTATTGTTTTGTAATCAAGCCAAGCTTTTGATTCTATTGTAGACGCGTTATATATAGAGTGTATGAAGAATGCCTATAATTAGAGAGAGCGTGTCAAAATTATAGCTGTAACTCAGACTTTAATCTCATTTTATGTAGAACTCCTACAGCTAACAGACAGAGGAGACTTTCATCTTACTAGTCTGGGCTGAATTTCAACTCAGTTCCATTGAGGGGGCACTTGTGCAGTTGCCTTTCTGTTCGTGGCACTGGGGCAACCTATTGGTTTATTTAGAATAGGCAACTCAATTCCAAAAGGTAAGGGGTCAGTGTCTAACCCACCACACCATCCTTTTTTTAATGAGCCTCTTTTGTAATTTTAGCGAGGATTCTGCGTCTCCTGGGGATTGCCATAGAAACCAGTCCATCTCGCTTATTTGTGGATAAAGATGAAAAACCAAACATCCCAGATATCTGAAAATTCTGGAAGTGCACAGCTAGTCTGTCCACACTTGGATGAGAATGACAGATTAACATTTTGGGTGTGACACTTTCTCAGAACAAAGTTTAACGCAATGCCAAAACCATGACAAAAATACAGACAACATTACGAAACAGACAAAGATTAACCTCACACCAAACTAAATCCAATAATTAAGTCAAAGCTTCATCCACAGTCTCACTCCCTAATCTTCATGGAATAGGATTCTCATGGGTATTCCAGTTTAATCCTTTTAAGCACAAGAGTACTTTGCAAAGAAATGTTATTCTTAGATCATGATTTCTATAAACTATGACCGAAATAGATAGTTTGCTGATTTGTGTCCCAAAGGTCTGAACAAAAACAGAAAACGCGATAACAGGACATAGTGTTCAGAGAAACCAGTTCCGATCTAAAAATGCTACTTTTTCCAGGTGTCAGCAACAAAACGATTATATTCAGTAAGCCAAATGTTAAATATCATGGAACATTTTGTGGTTGGATCAGGAATTACTTAAATATTATGCTTGGATCAGGAATTCTATACATGGGGGTGAATGGGAAGTGGTTTAATGTCCGAGCATGCTATGGTTCACCGATAATTATGCTTGGATCAGGTAAGCATTTGTCTGGAGTTAACAGTATAGGATATTCTAGACTATACTACATGAAAAATTATAAACCTTACGGAATCTTACAGTAGGTCACTAATCCCAGTGCTATTAAGCAAGTGTAGTCATTTGCCAGAACCCTTCCTTGTCTTTAAAGTATCTTTTATTAATTGATGGAGACATTTCTTCTTATTTTTTAAAGGATTTTTTTTTCAATGTTTCTCCACTTTTCTCCCATCTTCCTCTCCTGTGGGCATCAACCACAAGCTATGACACATTTTTGACTGCTGCTGAGCAGCCCCTGGCACCTCACCCAAGTGGTCACTCCACACATGTGAGCCCAGAAGTTAGTGTTGGCAAGTTATTCAACTGTAGAAAACATTATATCATAAGCTAAATCCATCTGGATCTAGCATCCTCACATGTGAGGGTAGATCTTGACATAGTGCCGTAGTGTAAAACTTCCTTGAAGAGCACAATGTCTTGAGTAAAAGCCAAATTGGATTCCTGCCAAACTATAGAACATCCGATCATATCTTCACCCTACAGACCCTAATTGACAAACACGTTCACCATAACAAAAGCAAAATCTACGCATGCTTTGTAGATTTCCAGAAGGCTTTCGACTCCATCTGGCATGGCGGTTTATTCCTGAAACTTATCGAAAGCGGGGTAGGAGGTAAAACATATGATGTAATTAAATCAATGTATACAAACAATAAATGTGCAGTTAAAATTGGAGACAAACAAACAAAATACTTCCCACAGGGGCAGGGGGTGACGCAGGGCTCGCCAATCTCACCGACACTCTTTAATATTTACATTAATGGATTGGCAAAACTACTTGAACAATCTACAGCACCCGGCCTCACCCTATATGAATCCAAGGTTAAATTCCTCCTCTATGCCGACGACCTGGTTCTGCTGTCACCAACTAAGGAGGGTCTACAGCAGAACCTGGACCTGCTGGAGTCGTACTGCCAGACCTGGGCCCTGACAATAAATCCCCAAAAAACCAAAGTCCTTGTGTTCCAGCAAAGATCCAAACAACATGGACCCACAATAAATTTCACAGTAGGAACAACCAAAATTGAACAAACCACTCACTACACATACTTGGGCTTAAAAATCAGTTCTACGGGAAACTTCAAACTGGCTGTGAATGAACTGAAAGAGAAAGCAAGAAGGGCTTTCTATGCCATCAAAAAATCAATCCAAATAGAAATCCCAATTAGCATTTGGCTCAAAATTTTCAAATCAGTAATTGAACCAATTGCACTCTATGGCAGTGAGGTCTGGGGACCACTAACACAACAAGATTTTGCAAAATGGGACAAACACCCAATTGAGATCCTACATGCGGAATTCTGTAAAAGTATCCTCCGGACTCAAAGGAAAACAGTAAACAACGCATGCAGGGCGGAACTAGGCCAATACCCATTAATAATCACTATCCAAAAAAGAGCCACCAAATTTTGGAATCACCTACAAATGAGCAACCCCCAATGCTATCACTACGATGCCCTGAAATGCCAAGAGCTGACCATAAAGAAGAATACCCTCAGTCAACTAGTCCTGGGACTCAATAAAGTAACTAATAACAATACTAACAATAACCAGCCCCAGGACAGTGACAGGGTAACACAAAGAATTCGACCCAACACAATCGTCGCTAAGCAAAAGGAAAAATATCTGTCATATTGGGCAGAAACAACAAAAACCCAAAGCAAACTCAATTGCTACTTGGCCCTAAACAGACAATACAACATAGCTGATTACCTGACCATGGTAAAGGATAACAAACTGAGAAGAACCTTGACAAGGTACAGACTTAGCGAACATAGCCTAGCGATCGAAAAAGGCAGACACAGGCAGACCAGGCTGCCAAGAGAAGACAGGATATGCTCTCACTGCAGTCAGGGAGTAGTTGAGACAGAGATGCACTTCCTCACAGCCTGTGGAAAATATCAGGGCATCAGAGAGAATTTCTATCAAAAATTCTCACAAATATGCCCTGAATTCAGAAATCTGACTGACAACCAAAAACTCCCATTCCTACTGGGGGAGGAGAGAAGCTGTGTAACACTGGCGGCACACTATGTTACAGCTTGCCATGAACAGAGGGACAACCAGTAAACTAAGACAAGAGTATATATAAACAAGGCGAAAATATATTTATAAACTCAGGGATATACCTGTTTATACACTGTATGAATGGAACCGCGTTTATGTGTTCAACCATAAATGTATTTTGATGCTTTGGCAACATAAGATGTACCTTATCATGCCAATAAAGCGATTTGTATTGTAAAATAGGTGCTAGAGAATCGACAGCCTGTTTTACATCTCTCACGATTTTTTATTTCCATTCATGTCCAGATCTACCCCTTGGACTTTTCTGCGGGGGTGTCTCACTAGAACCCGTGGATGATCTTTAAGGACGTCCGTTTCATTTTTATTACAGTTATTTTTGTGTACAATTTCTCTTTTGTCCTCCTCACTTCTGGGTATTGATAACTTGCTCGGGTGCAGTTCTAGTCTTGCAAGGCACCATGTTATAGAAAAAAGAAACAAAACCATATATGCTGAAAATCTGAACTTTCTGAAACTACAAGGGCTGAAAGCCTGGAGGTGGACCTCAACGCTGTTCTCTGAGGTGGGGGGGGGGGGGTGGCAAGGTAGGAGTTGCAATGAAATGAGGTTATACTGGACCTGTTTTTTGTGAGTTTTGAAGAAGTGGGGAGCAGCCGCTCTTTGCACCCTCTCCCTTCCATGTAGATGTCGTTAAAAGAAGTGGGATTGGAAGATGATGTCATCCACTGGAATTTCTTTTAAAATTTGTTTATGGGATGTGGGCGTCGCTGGCAAGGCCAGCATTTATTGCCCATCCCTAATTGCCCTTGAGAAGGTGGTGGTGGGCCGCCTTCTTGAACTGCTGCAGTCCATGTGGTGATGGTACTCCCACAGTGCTGTTACGGAGGGAGTCCCAGGATTTTGATCCAGCCACGATGAAGGATCGACGATATACTTCAAAGTCAGGAAGGTGTGTGACTTGGAGGGGAACTTGGAGGTGGTGGTGTTCCCATGCACCTGCTGCCCTTGTCCTTCTAGGTGGAAGAGTTCGCGGGTTTGGGAGGTGCTGCCGAAGATGTCTTGGCGAGTTGCCACAGTGCCTCTTGTAGATGGTACATACTGCAGCCACGGTACACCAGTGGTGGAGGGACTGAATGTTTAAAGTGGTGGATTGGGTGCCAATCAAGCGAGCTGCTTTGTCCTGGATGGTGTCGAGCTTCTTGAGTGTTGTTGGAGCTGCACTCATCCAGGCAAATGGAGAGTATTCCATCACACTCCTGACTTGTGCCTTGTAGATGGTGGAAAGGCTTTGGGGAGTCAGTTCCTGTCAGTTCCGCCCCCATTGCCTCCAATGTAATGTGCAGCTGCATGAAGAAGTTGCACATGTTTGCAGGGACATGATCCTGATAGAAGTGGGGTTGGTGAAATTTACAAAGGGTAGCTGTCAGCCTTGGCTCAATGGTAGCACTCTCCCTTTGGGTCAGGAGGTCGTGGGCTCAATCCCCACTCTGGAGACTTGAGCACGTAATCTAGATTGACACCTCAATGCAGTACTGAGGGAGTGTTGCACTGTCGGAGATGCTGTCTTTTGTGTCAGACATTAACCGAAGCCCTGTCTGCCCTTTCAAGTGGACATAAATGATCCCATGGCACTATTTGAAGAAGAGCAGGGGAGTTCTTCCCTGTGCCCTGCTCAATATTTATTTCTCAACTAACATTACTAAAAAAACAGATTATCTGGACATTTATCTCATTGCTATTTGTGGGACTTGCTGTGCCCAAAACTGGCTGCTGCATTTCCTACATTCATAGAATGACTACACTTCAAAAGTACTTCACTGGCTGAGTCATGAAAGGCACCATATAAACGCAAGTTTTTTTCTTTCTTTCTTAAGTTGCCCTACGCCCATTGGGAAAGCGGTGAATTTAAAATGAGAGTTTTTATATAATCTTTTAAGATCTTCTTGTGTTGCAATATGCCTCCCTCTCAATGACGGGGCTGCCCCAGTGATGCCAAAAATGGCTAATATCCCTAACCCCGGGATTTGGGATGAGGTCAGGGGCACATCTATCAAGCGGGCAGCTGTTCTGCCCCACTCCAGATCCATCCCATCCTTGGGGAATTTCTGGCCTATTGTATTCAGTTTTGAAGAACGATATATACCTGATATGTTAACCTGCTTTTTCTCTTTACAAATGCTGACTGACCAGCTGTGTATTGTCAGCAATTTCTGTTATGATTTCACTATCCAGTACTTTGCCTGGATGGCCATTCTTTATGCAGGAGCCTAAACTGTGAATGTTGAAAGGTTATTTGAGTGTGGAGGGCATTAAAGCTGTTATCCTCACTCAACATACAAATTTACATACTTTCTAGCAGGGGTCACTGGATAATGATAGGACCTCTTCTCACAACCTGACTGAAATAGGCTAATTCAGCCTAGATTAGTAATGGTCTATGTATGTCTCAGCAACACAGTAGCTTCACCAAGTGAGGTGTAGCAGGGTGAATAAGGGATCTGGTCCCTGAGTCCCCTTTCAAGATGATTTCACCTGGAGTGGGAGGAGGCTTTCCCCAGCCAGGAAAGAGTGAGAGAGAGACACTGGCTGCCTCACCTCACCTCACCTCAAAGAGAGGCTGGGAGTTGAAGAGCTAAAAGATGTATTGTGTGACCTTGCTTTGTGTAGAATGCGTTAAAAGGTGTTTGGAAATTGGATTAATCAAGAGCTACTGTTTGTAAAAGAGAGAAGGTCCTAAGATGGTAGGGCCTCTGGGAATCTCAGCCCTTCTCTTTCAATGAATTTTATATATCAAAAGATTGCCCTGCTCATGTCCATCACATCACCAATCTTAAGATTTTAGCCTCGCAGTTGGTTAAGCTTTCAAACTGGTTTATAATCAGAACTCCAATTTCTTGGAAATTATGCCCACCACGGCGAAAGGTAAGTAGAAAGAAGGTAAATAAATAGTTGGTGCTATTTTTAAAGTTGGAAAATAGATTAAATTAGAGCACATAGAAAATAAGTAAAATAAACTCTAAAGGACAGTGATGAGCAGAAGTAAGGTGCTTTTTTATTGTGCTTATTTTTAAAATTTAAAGTTAATGCTACAGTAATAAAACAATTTGCTGCCATTTCAGTATTACTGTAATATTAGTGTTTATGTTATGCCACAGTACTTAAGCTGAAAATGTAAGCAGCCTGCTAGCCCAGGGAGACGGGTACTTTTTTGGACCTGCTGGCAATCTAAGGGTTAGATGTCATACAATTCTGACATTCTTATTAATGAGACAGAGAGAGGGGAGATGGTATCAAGGCCTAGAAATTCAGTATAGCCACTTTTGGGGCAGTAAAGTCGGGCGGGCGCTAAAGTTAGCGCCCGCCAGAAAGTGGAGGCCACTTCGCCGAAATTCAGTAGCTTTGGCCAAGGAGTTTGGGCGAGCGCTGAAACTGGCGTTGCACTCCTATCTTTAGGCGCTAAGCCGGCGGTGCGGACTGATAACGCCGAGGCCGGGCGCAGCGCAGGTGCGGTCATGTTTTGATTGACAGCAGACACCCTGACGCCGGCCAGCTCTTAAAGGGGGAAGGGTCGACTTTGTCTGCAGCCACGCCCTGGATAGTGGAGCCCTGCAGCTAGGCCTGAACACTGCTGGTGGACCCAAATAGCGCCTGAAGCCATGCAGAAGGCCCGTGAACGAGCGCAGCGCTTCTCAGAGCATGCTTTGAGGGTGCTGCTTAGGGGGTTGGAAAAGAACAGAGAGATCTTGTGCCCGGACAGTGGCAAGAAGGCTCCCAGGAGCCAGTACAGGAGAGCCTGGAGGGAAATCGCCCTGAGGGTGTCAGCCAACAGCGATGTCCCCAGGACTGCTGACCAATGCCGCAAGAAGTACAACGACCTCAGTCGGTTGGTCAGGGTGAGTACCCTTTCCAGTGTCCTCCTCATCCCTGCATGTGCACCTCACATTATGGGCAAAGGGACCTCAAAGGCCTAATGGCCAGCCCTCCTCCCGCAGCTATGGCACTGGCATGATCATCAATAGCACTCTCTGCACTTAACACACTGGCCAAGCTATTCGACCATGGGAGGCAGTGCACACAACAACAGGGCACCACACTGTACTTAGAGGCCGTCCTTTCTCTTGCAGGCCAAGCTGGCGCGGAATTTGAAGAGCCAGACTGTCACCGGGGGAGGCCGTCCCCAGTTCCAGCAGCTCAGTCAGCTGGAGGAGAGCGTGGCTCGACTCATGCGTGGCCGGGTGACTGGCCCCGTTGCTATTGGAGATGCCGACCCTGTGCTGGGACCCAATGGTAAGGACATGACCGTTTGGACCTCTCTGGTTCCCCTTGCGCTTCAGATCTACATCCTTTGCCACTGTCCCACCAATGCGCATAATGGCACCACTCATGCCTCCCTCGCTGACGCCCTGTCCTCACTCTAAAGCTACTCTTGTGCCTTCCTGCTTTCAGCTGGTGAGGAGGAGGTCCCTGAAGCTGAGAGTGCCAGTCCCTCGGAAGAGGAGGACGACGAGGACCAAGAGGAAGGCGGCACATCGGGGGAACCCTCATCCGCGCCAGGGGATGGCAATGGAGGGGACACGTCTTGCCTGGAGGAGAGCCAGGGGGAAGTGTTGCAGGGGGGTGTAGCTCCTGAGCCCAGTGGCGTCCAGGCACGCGGGAAGGGTCGGGCAGCACGGCTGCCTTCTCCCCAGAGGGGGGAAGTGTTGCAGGGGGGTGTAGCTCCTGGGCCCAGTGGCGTCCAGGCACACGGGAAGGGTCGGACAGCACGGCTGCCTTCTCCCCAGAGGGGGGAAGTGTTGCAGGGGAGGGCAGTTGCTGGGCCCAGTGGCGTCCAGGCACGCGGGAAGGGTCGGGCAGCTCGGCGGCCTTCTCCCCAGAGGGAGAGTCCGGCCTCCAGTCCGGAGACGGTCCTCGCCCAGGAGGTGCGCCTCCTTGATGAAATGTCCGCGGCCTCGGAGCGGCGCCACAACGAGTTCATGGGGGTTGTGGGACAGTTGCCTCAGGCCATTGAGTCCCTGGCTCATAGTGTGGCCAATTTCGGGGACTCACAGGCCAGGGGTGTCGAGCAACTCGCGGCAGCACAGGCCAGGGGTGTCGAGCAACTCGCGGCAGCACAGGCCAGGGGTGTCGACCAACTCGCGGCAGCACAGGACGCGAGTCGCGAGTTCATGAGTGGTGCCGTCCAGACACTGGCTGATCTGATGCGGGCACAGACCAGGGCAGTTCGCGCACTCACTTCTGCCACACTCGCTGTGTCACGGAAGCATCACCAGGGCACCCGCCGCCCTGCTGCAGCACAGCGGTCTGGCCTTCACCAGATTGCTGCGCTTGCTGCAGTGCCAGGCCGGCCGAGTGCCAGTGTCTCTGGCGACCAGTGAGCGCCTGGCATCAGCCAGCTTGCCCCCATTGCTGCAGCTGCCACTGCCACTCCCCCAGCCAAGGTGCGACGAGCTGCTGGAGAGACTGATGCTGGCCAGCCACAGCTGCAGCAGTCACCAGCCGGCCCCTCCAGGGCCGGACCTCGTCTAGGCCGACCCCCAAGGGCATCTGCCGTCACGCATTGTGCCCCTCAGGAGCCTTCCCCCAGCCTTGCAACACCCACAGGGCCCAGGTTAAGGCGGAGCAACAGGTCGGGCAGGGGCCGGAGAAGCCTGCACAAGGACTCGCCCTCTCGGCACACCAACACACTGCCAACTGTTTTTTTTATATGGGGGTGTTTGTGTTCTGGAGGGGGTGGGGCTTATTTTGGTAAGGCCGAGGATGAAGGCCAATTGGAAGGACAACTTTTGTTATTCCTCCCCAGGTTGTGGGAGTGAGATATGTTTTTGACTGTTTTTTGGGGGTCTTGTCTGTTTCTCTGTTTCATGTGGGAAGGGCCCTGAGTTTGTTAAATAAAGCTTTTTATTTATTCAGCTTGTCCAGGTGTCATGTTTCAAGTGGTTGTTGCGTTAACCGGCTGAGGGCTTGCGGAGCAGCTGCATTCAGGTGCATTCATTGCCACAAGCCATTCCCTGACGGGGGGCCTAGAAGTGTCGTTCAATAAGCCGCCGGCGGACGGCCCTTGGACCTTGTGGCTCCCTCCTGGGCTGGTACTCCTCCTCCTCCTCCTCATGGTCCTCCTGCTCGTCCTCCTGAGGTGGTGGTCCAACGCGAGGTGGCAGTGCCTGAGTCCTGCGGATAGCCAGGTTGTGCAGCATGCAGCAAACGACGATGAACTGGGAGACTCTATCCGGCGAATACTGAAGAGATCCGCCGGAACGATCCAGGCAGCGGAACCGTTGCTTGAGGACGCCAATCGTTTGCTCTATGATGTTCCTTGTGGCTTGATGGCTTTCGTTGTATGCCTCCTCCGCAGGGGTCCTGGGCGCGCGGAGCGGGGTCATGAGCCATGTACACAAAGGGTAGCCCTTGTCCCCAATAAGCCATCCCCTTGGTGGAGGCTGTGCCTCGAACATGTCAGCCACAGTAGTCTGGCGCAGGATAAATGCATCGTGGCTGCTTCCTGGAAAGCGGGCATTGACAGCTAGGATGCGCTGCCTGTGGTCACACACCAGCTGTACATTGAGGGAATGGTAGCCCTTCCGGTTGCGGTAATCCTCGGCATTGTCGATAGGTGCCTGCATAGCCACATGCGTGCAGTCAATGGCGCCCTGCACCATGGGGAAGTCGGCGATCCTGGCAAATCCGACTGCACGCTGCTCCTGCCTCTCTAGGGTCATGGGGAAGGAGATGAATTGGTGTCTCCTTGCGAAAAGGGCATCAGTGACCTGCCGGATGCAGCGATGCACGGCGAACTGGGAGATGTTCGCTATGTCCCCAGCAGCGGCTTGGAAGGAGCCGCTTGCATAAAAGTTCAGAGCCACCGTGACCTTCACTTCCACCGACAGAGACGTCCTGCACATCAGCTGTGGACGCAGATCTCTGTGAAGCAGCTGGCAGATCTCTGCAACCACCTCCCTTCTGAAGCGCAGCCTCTTAACACAATGCGCGGAAGTCATGGTGAGATAGGACACCTGCTGCCGGTATTCCCTGAGTGGGTAAGGCCTATGTTGCCGACGCCTGATGGCCCCTCTGCGTCTAGGCATGGCTGGCCCTCTCACACAGCGTCTGCGAGCCCTTCGCACATAATGCTGGAACTGAGGGTTGGAACCCCATGCAGCCCCCATAATAAACTTGCAAACAGTGAAATCACAATGAGTCAAATTTCCAAGCTCTGGCCAGAAGACAAAAATACCTCTCCTATGTTGTCCCAAATCAGTAAGGTCTGTTCCTTGGTCTCTGTCCAGAAATCCAAAGCACTAAAGCCATTGCAGCAAAATGGCTGGCCTTTATAGTTCAGTCTAAGTGCCCTTTAATTAGCGCTCCCCGAGGCCCGCAGGGCCTCTGCTGTGTTCCAGTTCACAGTTCTTAACAGCGCCACGCCCACATTGGGCGGGCGCCACTGAATTTCCGGTTTGGGGCGCACAAACAGCGTTGCACGACTAAATGTCAACTGAAGTTGGGCATAGGCGCAGATCGGACTGCGCCCGGGCGCTAAGTGCCTAGCGCTGGAAATCTAACCCTCTTATGGCGTTAACGGCTGGCGAACGCTACTGAATTTCTAGGCCCAAGTATTTAAATGCATATGCATTCAAATAAAACAACTCCAAGAGGCAATAAACCTAAGGCATTAAGGGGGAGAAATTCGGCATGTTAGCACCCCTAGTTAGCGCCTGACGGGGGCACTAACAGGGTGCTCAAGCAGTAGCGCTGCAGCGGGGTGAATCCCGCGCTGCACGGCAAATTCGCCGGTCATGTAGCGCCGGCGATAACAGTTAGTGCCTCGGCACCTTTCGCCATGCAGATCGTGACGTCAGTGCTCGCTGGGCGCCCAATCTGCTAACTTCAGTAGCGCCCCCTGCCTTACCGCCTCGCGTCGACAGCGCCAGAGAGCGGAGGCGTGAACCAGCCCTAGCTGTCAAGGAACTACCGTTCCAAAGGCCAGTTATGAGTGGCAGAGAGCGCAGGATGTATCTGCAGCCAAATAAAGGTCCCCAGATGTTGCGGGCCGTCAAAGGACTTTGCATTTCATCCCACAGCATATCGCCGTTCTGCATTCCCCCAATCATTGGGGGCTGGTGTGCAGACTCCAGTGACCCTCCCCTTTAATGGCTGGAAGGCGCCTTCGCCAATGCTCACTCCCAATTACACAACACCTCATATTCATTATCGCTTGGAGCCTAACGCCGCTCAACTACACCATTAGTGCCTGATTTAGTGCTCCACTGCATTCTTTGAGCACTGAGACTGAATTTAGCAGGCAGCGAGATTGATTAGCACCTGGCGTTAAACTTAAGAACATCAGAACATAAGAAATAGGAGCAGGAATAGGCCAGTTGGCCCCTCGAGCCTGCTCCGCCGTTCAATAAGATCATGACTGATCTTGGGCTCAAAGCCACTTCCCAGCCCACTCCACATAACCCTTCACTCCCTTATCTTGCAAAAATGTGTCTATCTCCACTTTAAATGTATTTAATGACCCAGTCTCCACAACTCTCTGGGGCAGAGAATTCCACAAATTTACGACCCTCTGAGAGAAGAAGTTCCTCCTCCTCTCAGTTCTAAAAGAGCGACCCTTTATTCTGAGACTGTGCCCCCGAGTTCTATATTTCCCCATGAGGGGAAACATCCCCGCTGCATCTACCCTGTTGAGCCCCCTCAGTACCTTATATGTTTCGATAAGATCACATCTCATTCTTCTAAATTCCAATGAATATAGTCCCAGCCTGCTCAACCTTTCCTCATAAGTCAAACCTCTCATCTCTGGAATTAACCTAGTGAATCGTCTCTGAACTGCCTCCAATGCAAGTATATCCTTCCTTAAATAAGGAGACCAAAACTGTATGCAGTACTCAAGGTGTGGCCTCACCAATACCCTGTACAGTTGTAGCAGGACTTCCCTGCTTTTATACTCCAACCCCCTTGAAATAAAGGCCAACATTCCATTTGTCTTTTTGATTACTTGCTGTACCTGCATGCTAACTTTTTGTGTTTCATGCACAAGGACCCCCAGGTCCCTCTGAACTGTAGCATTTTGTAATCTCTCTCCATTTAAATAATAGTTTGCTTTCTTATTTTTCCTGCCAAAGTGGATAACCTCACACTTTCCCACATTATACTTCCTGGGTGCTACTGAATTTCTAGCCCTATGAGTTGCTCCCGAGATTGTTCAATGAATCTTTTCTTTCAATGTCTTCTAACTGAACTAAATTCAGATATACACTCCATCCAAAGTAATAGCACAGCCAACGTGTCACATATTATCTACAGAGTGAGTCACGGCAAGTCTGCACTCACTCAGTAAAAGAATCTGAATTTATAGAACAGCCAACGTGTCAGTTGTTAACTATGGAGTGAGTCATGCCAAGACTCCTCGCACTCAGTGCACAAACTGAAATTCAAAACCAATTCAGGAGAATCAATTGCAAGTCAGGGAAGCAGTACAGAGAATCCTCACTTAGAGTTTCACATATAGGACTCACTAGTTTGATTTTTGAATAAATTACAATTTGAAAATTACAGGAATTTTAAATTGTGATGCCTGAAACAAACTGCATAGATTGAGGACTGTACAGCCTGAAGACTATAGACTTGGGGCCGCACAGCCTGAGGACTGTATAGACTGGGGACGGCTCATCATGAAGACTATATAGACTGGGGACTGCACAGCCTGAAGACTATATAGACTGGGGACTGCACAGCCTGAAGACTATATAGACTGGCGACTACGCAGAATGAAGACTATATATGCTGGGGACTATGCAGCCTGAAGACTATATAGACTGGGGACTGCTCAGCATGAAGACTATATAGACTGGGGACTATGCAGCCTGAAGATTATATAGACTGGGGACTGCACCGCCTGAAGACTATATAGACTGGGGACTGCACAGCCTGAAGACTATATAGACTGGGGACTGCACAGCCTGAAGACTATAGACTGGGGACTACACAGCCTGAAGACTATATAGACTGGGGAACTGCTCAGCATGAAGATCATATAGACCGGGAATTGTACAGCATGAAGATTTTAAAGACCGGGGACAGCGCAGCCTGAAGACATTCCGGCTTCCTATACATTACTATTGTTGGCAGAGCCTTCAGGCATCTTTTCCCCACACTCTGCAATACTCTCCCTTCTGCCTTGTTTCATCCTGCGCCAGCTTCATTAAAACCTGCCTCTTCAACTACTTCTTCAGTCATTTTCCCTAATTCTCCTGCTCAGGTCCAAACCCAAACGCTGAAGCATCTGGTACATTTTGCTACAGTAAAGCTGTTCTTCTTTTTGCTCTTCTTCCCAGTTCAATTCCTAATCCTGTCTGAGTCAGCTGAACACCACAAAACCATAGAGCCATGGAACTAATGTGCCTATTATGTCACAGCTAAATACTAAACCATCAGGCCTGGAGAGACCATCATTTTTCTGTAACTATCACAGAGCCATAGAAGTTAACAGCACAGAAGGAAACTATTTGGCCCATCGTGTCTGTGCCAGCTCTTTGCCAGAATGTCAGAACAATCCTAAACTAATTCCACTGCCACTCTCCCTTTAGCTTTGTATTTCCCTCTGATTCAAACATTTATCTAAGTCTGCTTAAAATGTAAACTCTTCTTAATTCAATCAGGATGGCAGTGGAGGTAATATAATTGGCATCAGTGATCCCAGCCTGGTGAAGGAAAAATTAGCCCACTCCAAGTAACATACACGGGTGAGGATAGGGTCAGGCCTGCTATATCGCCCATGGGCAAATAGCCTGCCAACATTTGCTGTCTAAAATATTTCACTATGTATAATTAGCTGAAAGAGTACGGACAAGCAGCTGGGGTTAACTAAGGCCAGTATTAGGAATAACAACAACAAGTTGCATTTATATAGCGCCTTTGACATAGTAAAACGTCCCAAGCTGCTTCACAGGAGCGTTATCACACAACATGTCCATTGTGCCCCTTAGTGGGCGGAATCCGCATTGTGACTCTGGGAGGAGCTCTTCAGCCACTGGGAGAAGGCGATTGAGGAGGATTCTTGAGATGACTTTCCCTGTGGCAGACAGCAGGGAGACTTCTCTGTAATTACCGCAATCGGACTTGTCACCTTTCTTGAAGATGGTCATGATTACGGCATCGCTGAGATCCACTGGCATGCTCTCCTCCTTCCAAATAAGAGAAATGAATTCATGTATTCGCGCCAATAGTGCTTCTCTGCCACGTTTTAGCGCCTCGGCGGTGATTCCATCTGCTCCTGAGGCCTTGTTGTTCTTCACCGCGCGTCAACTACAAGAGAAATACAGGGAACAGTACCAACCACTGTACATGGCCTTCTTTGACCTCACAAAGGCCTTCGACACCATCAACCATGAGGAATTATGGAGTGTCCTCCTCAAATTCGGCTGCCCTCAAAAGTTTGTCACCATCCTCCGCCTGCTTCACGACAACATGCAAGCCGTGATCCTGACCAACGGATCCACCACAGACCCAATTCATGTATGGACCGGGGTCAAGCAAGGCTGTGTCATCGCACCCACGCTCTTCTCGATCTTCCTGGCTGCAATGCTCCATCTCACCCTCAGTAAGCTCCCCGCCGGAGTAGAGCTAAACTGCAGAACAAACGGGAAACTGTTCAACCTCCGTCGCCTCCAGTCCAGATCCAAGGTCGTCCCATCCTCTGTCATCGAATTACAGCATGCAGACGACGCTTGCTTCTGCGCACACTCTGAGGTCTAACTTCAAACCATCGTCAACACCTTCACCAAAACGTATGAGAGCATGGGCCTTACACTAAACATCCGTAAGACAAAGGTCCTCTACCAACCTGCCCCCGCCACACAGTACTGCTCCCCGATTATCAAAATCCATGACGAGGCCTTGGACAACGTGAACCACTTTCCATACCTTGGGAGCCTACTGTCAACAAGGGCAGACGTGGATGACGAAGTCCAACACCTCCTTCAGTGTGCCAGTGCAGCCTTCGGTCACCTGAGGAAGAGAGTGTTTGAAGACTAGGACCTTAAACCCAGCAACAAGCTCATGGTCTACAGAGCAGTAGTGATACCCGTCCTCCTGTATGCTTCAGAGACATGGACCATGTACAGCAGGCACCTCAAAGCACTGGAGAGGTACCACCAACGCTGCCTCTGCAAGATCCTGCAAATCCGTTGGCAGGATAGGCACACCAACGTCAGTGTTCTCGCTCAGGCCAACATCCCCAGCATCGAAGCTTTGACCACACTCGATCAGCTCCGATGGACGGGCCACATCATCCGCATGCCCGATACAAGACTCCCAAAACAAACGCTCTACTCAGAGCTCCGACACGGCAAGAGAGCCCCAGGTGGGCAGAGGAAACACTTTAAGGACACCCTCAAGGCCTCCTTGAAAAAGTGCAACATCCCCACCAACACCTGGGAATCCCTGGCCCAAGACCGCACAAAGAGGAGGAGAAGCATCCAGGAAGGCGCCAAACACCTCGAGTCTTTTCGCCGGGAGCAAGTGCAAGCCAAGCGCAAGCAGCGGAAGGAGCGCACGTCAACCCAAGCACCCCACCCACTCGCCCCTTCAACCACCGTCTACCCCACCTGTGACAGAGACTGTAGGTCCCGCATTGGACTCATCAGTCACCTGAGAACTCATTTTTAGCGTGGAAGCAAGTCATCCTCGGTTCCGAGGGACTGCCTAAGAAGAAGGATCACACAATATTTGACACTGAGCCACATAAGGAGATATTAGGACAAATGACCAAAATCTTGGTCAAAAAGATAGGTTTTAATGTAAGTTTTAAAGGAGGAGAGAGAAGCAGAGAGACGGAGAGGATTAGGAAGGGATTTCCAGAGCTTGGGGCCTACACAGCTGAAGGCACAGCTGCCAATGATGGAGCGAAAGGAAGCCGTAGGATTTGTAAACAAGGATGAGAATTTTAAAATTGAGGCATTGCCAGACCAGGAGCCAAGAAAAGACATTGAAAAGAGATAGTATTGGATAAATATTTGAATCAGGGAGAAATACACAATGGGCCAAATAGCTTCCTTCGGTGCTGTTAACTTCTAAGGTTTCCTACAGGAAAATGATGGTCTCCCCAGGCCTGCTGTGATGTAATAGGCATATTAGTAATGGCAGGTCTTTTGTTTAGTTATAGTCGGAGTCAGAAAACAATTAAAGACTGCATTGGTCCTATTGCATTGGTCCTATTTCTAACTGATTTTCTCCTCCTTGCCCCAGGGTTACTGATACCAATTCTACTAATACCCTTAACTTCAAATCCAGCTGAGTTGGGTTAGCTCAGCACAGACCAAAAATCAATCCTGGGGACCTCCTACTTTGGTTCTAAGCTTTGGAATTTCCTCCCTAAACCTCTCTGCCTTTCTCCCTCGCTCTCCTCCTTTAAGACGCTCCTTAAAACTTTTGTTCACATGTCCTAATATCTCCTTAACAACAACAGAAAATGCTGATAACACTCAGCAGGTCAGGCAGCATCGTGGAGAGAGAAACAGAGTTAACGTTTCAGGTCGGTGACCATTCGTCAGAACTGGAAAAAGTTGGAGAAGTAACAGATTTTTAAGCAAGTGTGGGGCAGGGAAAGGGAGGAGGGGAGGAAAGAACAAAGGGAAGGTCTGTGACAGGATGGAAGGCAGGAGAGATTAAAAGACAAAAGGGATGATGGTGCAAGGCAAAAGGAGATGGTAATGGGACAAGTTAAGAAACAGAAGATGACTCTAGATGAGGTGTAAATGGCAATGGCAGAATCATCAACAGCTGACATGTGAGAGAAAAAAAAGAGACAAAAAATCTGTTACTTCTCCAACTTTTTCCAGTTCTGATGAAGCGGCATCGACCTGAAATGTTAACTCTGTTTCTCGCTCCACGATGCTGCCTGACCTATTGAGCGTGTCCAGCATTTTCTGTTGTTATTTCAGATTTCCAGCATCCTCAGTATTTTGCTATTCTAATATCTCCTTATGTGGCTCGCTGTCAAACTCTGCTTGATAATGCTCCTATGAAGCGCCTTGGGACGTTTTACTATGTTAAAGGTGATATATAAATGAAAGTTGTTGTTGCTGTATGGCACCGCGATTTGTCGCATTTACGGATTGAATAGGGGAGGTAAGAATAGCGGTTCATGTGAAATCGATGTTGTTGCTGTGACTGAATAATGATAAATTACTACGCTACCATAAAATATAAAAAGACTAGTGTAGTCAGCCGGCAGGATAGACAAACAGAGTAGCAGGAATACATTTTGGGGAGACTGAAATAGCTGCGGCTCTGGGCTGGCAGTTGTATAACAAATCACTGTTTTTTGAAGCACTGCAATGTACTCCTCTTTGCAGAGCACCTTAATTTAACCTGCACTTGCACTTCTGGTAACAAAGATAGATTTGTCTCCCTCAAAAAGTGTCAATAATTAGACAGATTGAGATCCACAATAACATCGCCTCCCGCCAATAGACTATTAAAGATCAGATAGAAGGAGCAGCGATGGACCTGTGGCCCATGAAGAACCAGTAGAAGGAGGAGTTTAAGCCTTGGTGAGGGTTCGGTCTCAGAGAGAGTTCAGCCTTAAGGTTCTTTTGGCCTGCAATTAAATTTAAGAGGTTAATGGCTAAAAATTGAGTAGCGCCCCATTTTACGCGGGGGCGGTACTTTTTGCACCCTGGAAAAATTAGTGCCCCCGTGCCGGAAATTGAGTGGTTGCGCTCCAAGAGGGAAGCCAGGCGTTACTGGAAGTGCCCCACATCCCGCTTGGGGCGCTGCGAGTCAAAATCACGGTGCTACGTGCCGCGGTATTGCAGGCCTTCTCCCCTTCTTAAAGGGGAGGGGCCTTGCACAGCACGACCCGGGGCCCAACTGGGCCCGCGGGGATCAGGAGTGCCGGCAAACGAGCCTGGCACTCAAGAGAAGTGCCGGGCTCTTGGAGCGCAGCCGGCGCTCCGCGGGGAGGTGGGGGGGGCCATTCAGGAGGCCGGGGACGGGAGCGCAGGCAGGTGCTGGCAGGCAGCCAGCAACAAAAATGGCCGCCCCACACCTCGCCTTTTAATAGCGCCTCCCCGGCCACAGGTAGGCCCCCCTGACCCCGTCAGACATAACGTCCAGCAGTAAGTCAGGGGGCGCTCCCGGAGATCGCGGCCGAGGCGCGAGCGGGGCACTGTGCACGGCAATGATGTCATTGCCAGTGGCGCAGCGCCGTGGGGCACTATCGGTTAGCGCCGCTGCTAACCTCTTGCTGAATTTCACGGGAGGTGTGGGCGGCACTGCGCCCGGGCATTAGTTGCTTTGCGTCCCATTAGCGCCCTCTTAGGGCACTAACGGGAGATGTAAAGCGGCCCAATTTTTTCCCCTAAGTCACTAAGTTGTTGTGTTTGAATTTATTAAACTTCTAAGAAAGAAAAGTTTCACTTAACATGAGGACCATTGAAAAAGAAAAAAGAAAGACTTGCATTTATATAGCACCTTTCATGACCTCAGGTCATCCCAAAATGCTTTACAGCCAATGAAGTACTTTTAAAGTGTAGTCACTATTGTAATGTAGGAAACACGGCAGCCAATTTGCACACAGCAAGCTCCCACAAACAGCAATGTGATAATGACCAGATAATCTGTATTGTGATGTTGATTGAGGGATAACTATTGGCCAGAACATTGGGGAGAACTCCCCTGCTCTTCTTTGAAATAGTGCCATGGGATCTTTTATGTTCACCTGAGAGAGCAGACTGGGCCTCGGTTTAACGTTTCATTCAAAAGCCAAGACCTCTGACAGTGCATCACTCCCTCAGTACTGAAGTGGAGTGTCAGCCTCAATTTTTGTGCTCAAGTCTCTGGAGTGGGACTATGAACCCACAATCTTCTGACTCAGAAGCAAGAGTGCTATCAACTGAGCCACAGCTGACAAACCTAAGATACCTGGTGCCTGTGTGATATGGGAGATCTGACCGTCTGCTGGGTGGGAAATGGAAGAAAAAAATTATAATTGAGGTCCTGCTGTTTGATTCGGCAAGACTTCCGCATCCCGGGTCTTGCCGGGTTTCCTCGCGCTACCGCGTTCCCCTGCCCCCTTCCCACCTCCCCGTAAATATCGGGGCCCATGTGTGTGGGATGACCATACATGCAGGAGGTGATGAAGGTGGAGAGACAGAAAGTTAAGCAGAAAAAGAAAATGACCAGAAGGAGTGGACCTGAGTGGGAGCAGATCGAGAGCTGAGCGGGGAGAAAGAACGCGGCGAGAGAGGAGCAACGCAACACAGGCAAAATTTGAAAGAGTGACGTCAGAGTAAAAAACCTAAAGTGACATCAGCAGAAGGGAAGGAGCTGATTGGTGAGCAGCTGGTGAGTGGTCTCTTTTAAGTTTTAAGTTTATTTCTGCTAAGTTCTGCTAAAGAGCGTGGTCAGAGAGGGGCTCTTCAAGTTAAGGGCCGGGGTTAAATAGCTGGTTAGGGATAAAGCAGGAGCTTGGAGATTAGTAACTGTTAATACTACCTTAAATTAGTAACTGTTAATAATATATTAATAACTTGAATTAGGTATATCTTAGTCTTAGGTTTCTGTAAAGTTAGTTAATAGGCATGGCAGGGCAGCTCAGTTCCGTGGAATGCGCATCCTATGTCATATAACTCCCCTGCTCTTCTTCGAAATAGTGCCATGGGCGGGTTAGGTTGATTGGCCATGATAAAAATTGAACCTTAGTGTTAGGGGGGATTAAATACGTGGGGTTACGGGGTTATGGGGATAGGGCTTGGGTGGGATGGCTGATGGTGTAGGGACCGGGTGCTAGGGTTTGGATGATCAGCCATGATCTCGTTGAATGGCGGAGCAGGCTCGAAGGGCCGAATGGCCTACTCCTGCTCCTATGTTTCTATGTTTCTATGCTTTACGTTCACCTGAGAGAGCAGACAGGGCCTCGGTTTAACGTCTCATCCGAATCAAGTGGACGTAGACAGGCTGGTGGAATGGGCGGATATGTGGCAGATGAAATTTAATGCAGAAAAGTGCGAAGTGATACATTTTGGTAGAAAGTATGAAGAGAGGAAATATAAACTAAAGGGTACAATCCTAAAGGGGGTGCATGAACAGAGAGACCTAGGGGTATATGTGCACAAGTTGTTGAAGGTGGCAGGGCAGGTTGAGAAAGCAGTTAAAAAAGCTTATGGGATCCTGGGCTTCATGAATAGAGGTATAGAGTACAAAAGCATGGAAATTATGATGAACCTGTATAAAACGTTCGGCCTCAACTGGAGTATTGTGTCCAATTCTGGGCACTGCACTTTAGGAAGGATGTGAAGGCCTTAGAGAATGTGCATAAAAGATTTACAAGAATGATTCCAGGAATGAGGGACTTCAGGTATGTGGATAGACTGGAGAAGCTGGGGTTGTTCTCCTTAGAGCAGAGAAGATTGAGAGGAGATTTGATAGAGGTGTTCAAAATCATGAGGGGTCTGGACAGAGTAGATAGTGAGAAACTGTTCCCATTGGCAGAACGGTCTAGAACCAGAGAACACAGATTTAAGGTGATTGGCAGAAGAACTAAAGGCGACATGAGGAAAAACTATTTTACTCAGCGAGTGGTTAGGATCTGGAATGCACTGCCTGAAAGGGTGGTGGAGGCAGACTCAATCACAGCTTTCAAAAGGCAGTTGGATAAGTATCTGAAAGAGAAAAAATATTGCAAGGCTAAGGGGAAAGTGCGGGGAAGTGGGCCTAACTGAAGTGCTCTTGCAGCGAGCCGGCATGAGCTCGACGGGCCGAATGGCTTTCGTCCGTGCTGTAACCATTCTATGATTCTATAATTCTATGAAAAGGAAAATGTCCAAATGCCATGCTGTGTGAGGCCTCCAGCCTCGCCGAGCCCAATGCTACGTGTCAAACTTCTGCCAAAGATATTGAAGACCACGTCCTCCATTGGTGTCAGAATTTGCAATGTAGCAGTACTTCCTGTTCTTGAAGTCTCTCTTTCAATTGTGTGCTTGTAGTCTCCTGCAAGAAGACTGGCAGTGGGTTAGTGTGTGCTCTACTGAAGGGTTTTGAAGATCTGTATGGTTGCTTGGTGTAGCCTGCATGCTGAGAGGAAGAAGCAGCAAGTGTGGGCAACAGAGAGAAGTAGTTGTGAGGGCAGTAGCAGTTGAGTGTGTAAGTGCAAGCAGAAGGAGGTGTAGTGAATTGTCCCATTGTCATTGGAGGAGAGACTTGGAAAGCGGGAGCGGGAAGGATTGTTAGCGCGAGTGCTAAAGTGGGGTGCTGAAGGGTTATACAGAAAGTAAGAAAGATGTAACATAAGAACATAAGAAATAGGAGCAGGAGTAGGCCATTTGGCCCTTCAGGCCTGCTCCACCATTCAATAAGATCATGGCTGATCTACCTTATCTCCACTTTCCTGCACTATCCCCATATCCCTTGATTCCCTTAATATTCAAAAATCTATCGATCTCTGTCTTGAATATACTCAACGACTGAGCTTCCACAGCCCACAGGGGTAGAGAATTCCAAAGATTCACCACCCTCTGAGTGAAGAAATTTCTCCTCATCTCAGTCCTAAATGGCTGACCCCTTATTCTGAGACTGTGACCCCTGGTTCTAGATTCCCCAGCCAGGGGAAACATCCTCCCTGCATCTACCCTGTCAAGCCCTGTAAGAATATCGTATGTTTCAGTGAGATCACCTCTCATTCTTCTAAACTATAGGCCCAGTCTACTCAATCTGTCCTCATAGGACAATCCCCCCATCCCAGGAATCAGTCTGGTGAACCTTCATTGCGTTCCCTCTATGGCAGGTATGTCCTTCCTAAGGTGGGTCTTACCTTGACAAGCCTGCTGAGGTTGTTAATTTCTTCCTGCACTGCAGCTAGGTCCTTGGAACTATGCTGCTGTTACTGTCCTGCTCATCCATCTCTTTCCACTGCTGCTGGTTAATTTTCCTGGGGGACCTGTCATTCATCAGACAGAAAGAGGATCTCCTTCCTGTTCCTCACTTGCTCCATGAGCACCTCCACAGTTGCATCAGATCACTGTCAAACTGACCATCTTTGAAAAGTGCACCCTCCCTTTAAGTATCCGCAGGCTGCTTTTAAGTGGCAGCAGGGCCACCAGATTACCTATCCCTTCCAAAAGGGCAAGTTGTCAAAAGCAGCCCGATTAGCACCGGCAGCTCACCTAGTCAATGCAAATGAGGTTTGACTGTGAAAATTGATCAGGTCGCACATTGATGTTACTGGGTGAGCAGAGCCCAACCATTATATGGCATATAATCACCCCCAAAACTTCCACCAATGAAGCACTCACTCAGAGCTAGAGCTGTACTGAAGCGGCAGCCTAGAGTATGTCCTCAAGTCCTTGAACCCACAACCATCTGACTCAGAGGCAAGAAAGCAAGACATTGCTCTGTTGTTGTCCTAAGCCATACTGACTCGAAGATCCCAGGTCCGATTTACAGTTTGCATTAAACCATGTGAGGATAGCCCTGGGCTTGGTTATGATACCGTCCACTGGGGAATAGTCTACCAGCACTGACTATCCAGGCTCGGGCATCAACAATGCTTATTTGGGTAAGGTGTCGGAGAGTTGCTGGTGCTGGTGGAACTGTACCCCAGAAAGTCAGTGCCTTTAGGAGAGAAGGGTAGAAATTTGGGGAAAAATTAACAAATAGGATAATATAATGAAGAGCAATTGGATGAAATCATTCCGTGCAATATTAACATATAAACACATTAATATGTTAAGTGTGAAATTCCTTTGTCTGCAAATTTAACTGAGGTGTTTTTATTCATTGAACATACTGAACTAGCAATTGTGTCCTCTCTCTGGCTGCTGGCTCTCCTGTTCCAAATCCTGGGTGTCCTTGTGCACCAGTCACTAAAGGAAGCATGCAGGTGCAGCAGGCGGTGAAGAAGGCAAATGGTATGTTGGCCTTCGCAGCGAGAGGGTTTGAGTACAGGAACAAGGATGTCTTGCTGCAGTTGTACAGGGCCTTGGTGAGACCACACCTTGAGTATTGTGTGCAGTTTTGGTCACCTTATCTGAGGAAGGATGTTCTTGTCATGGAAGGAGTGCAGCGAAGATTCACCAGGCTGATACCTGGGATGGCAGGAATGATGTATGAGGTGAGATTGGGACGACTGGGCTTGTACTCGCTGGAGTTTAGAAGAATGAGAGGGGATCTCATTGAAACTTAGAAAATTCTGACAGGACTGGACAGACTAGATGCAGGAAGGATGTTCCCGATGGTCGGGGAGTCCAGAACCAGGGGTCACAGTCTAAGGATAAGGGGTAGGCCATTTAGGACAGAGATGAGGAGGAATTTCTTCACCCAGAGAGTGGTGAACCTGTGGAATTCTCTACCACAGAAGGCAGTAGAGGCCAATTCATTAAATATATTCAAGAAGGAGTTGGATATATTTTGTGGTATCTTGAGGTGGCCATAGATGGAGATGGACACAGGTTAACTCCGTAACATGGTTTAATCAACACTTGCACATAAAAGCTTCTGCCATGAGGCAGCAAAAACAAAGAGTACAACCAGTACAGATCAGACTTAGCTCAGGAGACCAATTGCCACAGCACCACCTGGTGGACCAGGTTACTCATAACCTCCCAGGTTACTACACTCCTCCCCCCTTAAGATTGCCGTATGCAATTCTTAAACAATAACCCTTACTAGGTACTACATTTTAATTAACCAGTATGCTCTAACCACGGTTAACCCCTGACTAATTTAACAGGTTTGTATAAGTCTTTCTGGTTGCTTGCGAATCCTTTGTGAACGTCTTAATTCCACTTGTGGTGGATTCTCAGATTAATTCGCACTTGAGATTGGCGTAGTCTCTGATGTTGGTTTTACTCTGTCCTGCTGTGGCCTGGCAGTACCAGTGTCCACTGGCACCTTATAAGCCGTGCTGGGTCCTGGAACAGCCTCCTCTACTGCCCTTTGTTCCATCTGAGGCAGTTCCCCCTGCTGCCGGCTGAAAAGCTGATCCACATGCCGACAAACCACTCAACCATCCCCTAGTAACACAGAGTACGACACAGGTCCTGTAATGTCCTGGATTAGTCCTGGTATCCATTTAGGTCCATAGCCGAAGTTCCGGGTGTACACAGAGTCCCCTATGGCGAAATGGCGAGCTTTAGTATGTTTGTCATGGTACGCTTTTTGGTTTGTTTGTTTTGTCTCAACCTTGCTTTTGAGATCTGGGTGTATCAGGTCTAACGTGCACCGCAACTTTCTCCCCATCATCAACTTAGCCGGAGAAAGCCCCGTGGTAGCTTGGGGTGTTATATGATAACTAAACAAGGCTCTATTGAGCTTGGTCTCCAGGGTGTCACCTGAGCTCTTCCTCATGAGCTCCTTAAAAGTCTGCACGGCTCGCTCGGCTAACCCATTTGAGGCTGGGTGATATGGAGCCGAGGTGACATGTGTGATTCCATTCCTCACCATGAATTCTTTGCTCCCTTCACTAACAAAACACTGTGCATTGTCGGATACAATCATTTCTGGAATACCATGCGTGCTGAAGCTGTTCCTGAGACAATTCAGTGTGGCATCAGTCGTTGCAGAGCTCACTGGATAAACGTCGATCCACTTTGAGTGAGCGTCTACCAGCACCAAAAACATTTTGCCCCTAACAGGTCCCGCATGGTCTATGTGAATTCTCCTCCAGGATTTGCTGGGCCACGCCCAGGGATGGAGTGGTGCCCCGGCAGGTGCTTTCCTCTGTTCCTGAAATATAGTGCATGACTTTACCTTTGACTCAATTTCAGCATCCAAGTTAGGCCACCACAGGTAGCTCCTAGCCAGTCCTTTCATTCTAGTCATTCCTGGGTGCGATTGATGCAACTGTTCCATCAAAGTAGAGCATCCCCACTCTGGGACTATGATGCGTGCTCCCCATAGCACACATCCATCTTGGACACTGAGCTCGTGCTGTCTCTGTCTGTACGACGCGAACTCCGGTCCCTCACGGTGATCTGGCCAGCCTTTCAACACATACTCACGGACCCTTGACAGAACGGGGTCCTTGGCTGTCCAGCCCTGGATTTGCACTGAAGTCATCAGGGGACTGATCTCCTGATCCAGCATCAGGACGTGCTCCTCAGGGGAAGTACTGCAAGGAGATTTTGAGAGGGGCAGGCGGCTGAGAGCATCCGCGTTCCCGTTTTCCTTGTCGGCTCTGTACGTGATCACATATTCATAGGCTCCTAGTATTACTGCCCATCTCATTATTCTCTATGATGCCATTTGAGGCACCGCTTTCATCTCATTCAGTAAGCTAATAAGAGGCTTGTGGTCAGTACTGATTACAAACTTCCTCCCATATATGTACTTATGGAATTTCTTTACTCCAAATATAATGGCTAACCCCTCTTTATCAAGCTGTGAATAGTTCTTTTCCGCAGCTGTGAGCGTGCGTGAAACAAACCCGATGGGCCTTTCCGCTCCATCTGGCATGCGGTGGGCCAACACTGCCCCCACTCCATAGGGTGATGCGTCGCAGGACATTATCAGCTCCTTCTTCTCGTCGTAATGCACTAACACCCTGCTGGACTGAAGTAGCTCCTTTGACTGCTGAAACGCTTTCACTTGCTCTGGCCCCCAACGCCATGGCTCCTCCTTTCTCAGCAGTTTATGCAGGGGTGCCAGCAGCATCGATAAGTTTGGAAGAAACCGGTTATAATAATTCAGGAGCCCTAGATAGGCTTTCAGTTCAGTCACTGAGGTGGGTGCAGGTGCATCCTGCACTGCCCGCACTTTCCCTGGTAATGGATGGAGGCCTGTGGCATCCACCCGATGTCCCAGGAATGTAACTTCCTTCTCCATGAAACTACACTTACTCCATTTCAGGCGTAGCCCCGCCTCTTCCAGCCGCTGTAGCACTTTGTCCAGTGTTTTTAAGTGATCCTGATTGTCACTTCCTGTTAGCAGAATATCATCTAACTACACGGCCACCTTTGGAATGCCCTGCAGAATGCCCTCCATAGTCCGTTGGAATATTGCTGGGCTAGAACTGACACCAAATGGTAACCTGGCATACGTGACAAACTTTTTTGATTCTTCATCTAGCAATATCTGCTGATACGCATGACTCATGTCCAGTTTGCTGAATCTTTCTCCCCCAGCGAGCGATGTTAACATGTCCTCCATTCTCGGAATGGGGTACTGTTCCAGTGATGATGCTCTGTTCACTGTTAACTTATAGTCACCACACACCCTTACGTTACCGTTGGGCTTCAATACCGGGACTATTAGTGCCGCCCAGTCTGAAAATTTCACTGGTTCTATTACTTTGTCCTTTAGCAGGCGATCTAGTTCCGCCTCAACCTTGGTTTTCATTGCAAAAGGTACCGACCTTGGTTTAAAGAAACGAGGCGTGGCATCACTGGCTACATGAATCTTGGCTGTGGCTCCCCTTAAGGTGCCCAGTTCGTCCTTGAACACTAACTCATGCTTCATCAGCACTTCTTGCACTGCCTCTGTACTGTCCTCCATTTTATTCATTGCCTGCCAGTCCACACTCAACTCACTGATCCACCCTCGCCCTAACAGGTTTGGCCCTGACCCTGCTACCACTACCACCGTAAGCTCTTTGGTGACTCCTTTGTGTTCCATTTGTACTTCGGCCGCCCCCAAAATGTCCACCTTCTGTCCTGTGTAGGTTTTGAGACTAATGGGGCATGTACCTAGCTCTGGTACTTTTGCTTCCCCCCATAGCTTGGCGTACTCAGCCTGCGACATTATGGTTACACTACATCCGGTGTCAATCTCAAACTTTACTTGACCTCCGTTCACTATCAAATACTGAGTGAGAGGGGGTACGTTGGGCCTTGAAGTGTCTATACTGTATACAGTGAAAACCTCCTCACTAGACTCACTAGACTCTTCCTCCGCTTGTATGTAATTTGCCCGCTTTGTGTACTTCTCCCTCCCCCCTTTAGCATGCTTTGCCCCTTTAGCACTGCTTCTCTCACTCACTGCCCTTTTACAGACTTTCTTTAAGTGCCCTATTTTTCCACAATTGTGGCACTTTGCCTTTGCAAACCTGCAGTCCTTTGCATAATGGCTCGTCCCGCCACATCGGTAGCAATCCCCAACCCCGACTGGTGGACTTTTCGTGCCAGCTTCCATCTTGAAAACAGCTCCTCCCACTGGTTTACTCCATTTCTCCTTGCTCATACTGTTTAAGTCCTTAATGTCCTTGTTAGCCATCTCCATGGCTTGATCTTTTTTAAGTGCCGTCTCAAACGTTAATCCTTCTTCTGACAGCAACCTTTGCTGTATACTGTCATCGTTAACTCCGCATACTAGTCTGTCCCTTAACATGACTGTGAGCGCATTTCCAAAATTACAGTCCTGTGCGAGCTTCCGAAGCTCCTCCACATACTCAGTAATGCTTTCTTCCGGCCTCCTAATCCTCGAATTGAATTTCCATCTCTGTACTATTTCACTAGGTTTTGGATTGAAATTGTTCTTTAGTAGACTCACCAACTCGTCAAAAGATTTTTCTCCTGGCCGCTCCGGGCTCAGCAGATTCCTCATCCGTGTATAGGTTTGCGCTCCCACACAACTCCATAAAATGGCCCTTTACTTTTCAGCACTGTCCACCTCGTTTACCATAACGAAATGGCTCAGTATTTCACAATACTCCTCCCAAGACTGCGACTTGCTGTCAAAAGGTGCCACGGAGCCTACCGTTCCTGCCATCCTTGGAGTCCGGTCACTTCAGCCAAAAAATCAAACTCCGTTTCGACTCCCGCGGCCTAGCCTCGTGCTTTTCCGACTAGTTTGCTAACCAACCCGAGCACCTCTTCCGAATACTCCCTAACTATGACTGATCCACCAAAACTTTTCCGTCCTTTATTCTCATCGCCATATGTGGTATCTTGAGGTGGCCACAGATGGAGACGGACACAGGTTAACTCCATAACATGGTTTAATCAGCACTTGCACATAAAAGCTTCTGCCATGAGGCAGCAAAAACAAAGAGTACAACCAGTACAGATCAGACTTAACTCAGGAGACCAATTGCCACAGCACCACCTGGTGGATCAGGTTACTCATAACCTCCCAGGTTACTACATATTTCTTAAGGCTAAAGGGTTCAAGGGGTATGTGGAGAAAGCAGGGACCGGGTACTGAATTTGGATGATCAGCCATGATCGCATTGAATGGCGGAACAGGCTCGAGGGGCTGAAAGGCCTACTCCTGCTCCTATCTTCTATGTTTCTATGCCCTTCCCCTACACCCTCCTCATGCCATGTAGATGGTAGTCATCCCCCCACCTCTCCCCTTCCCTGTCCCATTGTTCAGGCTCACTAACTACTCTTTTCTGAGTGGGTGTCCCTGGACTGATGCTTCAGTGAGTAAGATGCCATGACAGAGTTAGTAAGGACGTGACAGGAGTTGTAGATCTGGAAGCAGCAATGGTTGTGGATCTGGAAGTGCTCAGGGAGTGGCCAGCCTCTTCCTCCAAGGCATCCCCTAAAGGCAGAGAGCTTGTTTAGTTGCACACACTTTGATATTTGCACTGGAAGAAATAGTGTTGAAGTGTAAAGGCATTGCAATACTTTCAGAAACCATATAACGCTGACACTGTGTATAATGAGCCTTGCCCTGCCTTTAATAACTTTTTCATTTCAACTCGATCTCAACCCTGTTGTCTCCTACAATCTCTCCTGTCTGTCCACTTACTATCTGGAGCACTTCCTGTTCTTGCAGACTCAGGCTGTTCAGACTGTTACTTGTCCACAAGTTGCAGTTCTCTGTCAGTGGTTGTGTGAGACCTTTTTCTTTGCTAGGAGAGAACACAATGTTAAAGGAATGTGACTGGCATGGAGACTGGAGAAAGAAAAAAAAGAAAAGGAAAGAAAGAAAGAAAGAAAGAATATTCACATGGGTACACTATGGGTGAGAATAGGATCGGTCGTAACCACGATGACGAGTTCAATCAGATAACTCGCCAATACCCATTGTCTCGACACACTGGGGAGGTTGGCCACTTGGGCATGGTACCCGAGGGCGGTTGATACCCGTGGAACCCTGTCTCAGCAAAAGCCACTGTCTTCAGGAGCAGAGGGAAGAAAAGTGTAAAAGTGTCATTGTGAAAAATCCAAATAAAAGGAATAAGTTGCGTATTCTCACAGCAATGCTTGGAATCAAATGCCTCATCCAGCAGTCCGCCAATTGCCAGCCGCCAACAATCATCAGCCAGGAAGTTGGGTACAGTTTTTGGTTGTAATGTTAATTCTAACCAAGTACTTTATGTGCCGCAGTCGGCCTGTTAGTTACATTGCTATGTTTCAACATGTTTAGTAGATTTTCTTCATGCCCGGTTGAACGCGATACTAGTTCTGAGTATTTTAATCTGTTACCCTGTTAATTGGTTGCATTGCTTGGCTTCAACTTGCTGAGTGAGTTGCTCCCCATTTCCCAGCTGCGAGTCATAAAAAGCACTGATGGTTGCTATGATACTGGTCCTTACTTTCTTCTGCAAATTCCATTTCCTGTCTGTGGCCTATTTTTTCTGGAGACTTGGAATGCTTCCATCGCATCCAGTCAACACATGAATTATCCGGGCTTTGCCTCAACAGACCGAGCTCTATATTTTTTTTTGAACTGATTTGCTATTCATCTTTTTTTTTTAACAAAGTATCTAGTTTTTTCACAGCCAAACGCGGGGGTAAACATGGGAACCCTCACAAGCAGACCATTAACCATCCTCTCTTTCACTGACTGCAGCATTACCATATTAATGAAGGACTGTTATGCAACACATACTCAATGATGTTTATTTCAAGATGCGAAGATGTCTTTGTAGCAGTCAAATTGATTTTTTTCTAAAAAAGAGCTCAGTGCAACTTTTATAGAAAGTAGTCTGGAGGAGTCTGGCACTGCGATCTTGATAGACTGGTCGGAGGACATGAACAGAATATATTCCAGCATTTTTTTTAAAGGTATTAAAGAAAATCTTCTCCCAGCTGCTCCTGCTTGGTGCTATCTTCTTTGCTGCTCCCCCTCCAGCCCCAAGGGTGGACCTAGCAGACCACCCATGAGTGAAATAAAATATTTGCAAGGCAGACAAGCCGTCCAGCACCAGGAAAAAATTGTTTGCAGCACTCGCAAAGTCAGTAGTGGAACAGAGAATATAGCCAAAAAGAGGGCCAGAAGTTGTCCAGCAGCATGACAGAACAAACCAGCAACTAACTTGCATGGAGGGCCTAAGCCCTTTAAATAGCAATCCTGCTGGCTGTTAACACCATGATTTGCTGGAGACTTTATCACATGGCGTGCCAGGCACTGGGGCAGACCAATTTCACAAAAGGGTCCTAAAACCAGATTAAGACCCTTATTTTAATATCATAATGAGCTTTCTGAATATATCTGGTGGATGCCCTGGCGGCCTAGTGTGGCGCCCGATCCAATCTGGCGGGCTGCGCAGGACGGCGCGTGCATCGCCTGCCATATTACACCCCTAGGTGCCTATTTCACGCCTGAAAAACAGGCGCGGCACGATCCAGTTTCTGGCCCATTATTGCATAATAGCCCAGGAACATTAGCTGACTTAAAGTTAGTTTATTTATAACAGAGCTTGTAGTCTTTGGATGCACTGTGCATGTCATTTCAATGTGTTTGGAATGAGATTAGTGTCTGACATTGCATTCAATGTCCTTGGGTTGTTGCTATTGAAGCCAAACAGGGCCATCAACAGGCGTGCCCGTCTCCAAGGGGCAATATCAAGTTTCCTGGTGAATCAGGCGGCTGATGGATATATAAAGATTACCAAAGCTCTTTACTTTGGAGTTAGTTTCAAGCTGATATCAGGAGCTGGAACTCCTTCTCTGCAATGTCAAAGTGAATTAGGACATGTTGCTATAGTGCGGTTTGACGTGAAACAGCTGGAATGTTGGAGCAAAGACCAAGATTTATAGCTCTAATACAAACAACACGTTGGATTCTCAGAAAGTGCCAAAGGATTTTAAAGAAATGGTAACGCACAGCAAATAAATATCTAACTGGCTTCCAAAATTAATTTTTTAACACAGTACATAATTTACTCCTTTAATTGTATAACTTTTTTCTATACCAATTGAGGTGTATAATTTGAGAGTATGATTGCACAGTAAATGCAAGCAACTAATAGGAAGTTATAATGACTGACTGGTATATCACTATAAAAGGAATATCTTTCCTCATGCTGTCCTCAATCATGGAATTATTTTACTGCTATCGATTGTCAGTAAGGAAGGAGTGATGTTGTGGTGGATCTGTCTTTAATAGGATCCCTCATACTTCATGAGTATGTGTAGCCATGTAGATGATCTGAGCAGACACGACTAACCATGCACACTTAATCGGAAACAAACAGACAGCCAAAAATACAAATGAAACATGTGGTCTGTGGACCTTTATGTCTTGCAATAGACTAATCCAGCAGGAATGCCTGGGAAAATCAGGGAATGGGAAACAAAACAGCGTCACACCATATCAAAGCAGCATATAACAGGCTAACTCAACAGGGAAAATCAGGGGAGGGGGTAGAAAACATCTGTCAGGATTCATGGATTGGATGGTAGGTGAAAGGAAGCAAGGACCTAAAAAAGTGAGACATCAAGGTGCTAGAATGCATTACAGGCTGACAGACAATTGGCACGAGTGATGCCAAGCTACATTGTATCGGGGCAAAGAACAAGGTCCCATGTGATACCACAAAGGGCATTGCTGGAATAATAGGTCAGGGAATGCCCACTTGCTTCCCTGTGTTTCAGTTAGCTGCCCTGTAATTAAGCTGACGAGAAACTTACCTTTGCTGACCTTATAATGTCATTAAATTTCTTTTGACACTCTGAGGGGGGTACTGGGTGCTATGGAGGTGGCATTCATATCCGTAGCAGGCTCCTTCCCTATGGCCCGTACTGCTCCATGTAATGGCCTCTTCCCAGCTACTGCAACAATTGCTTCCCCTTCTTTCTCAAATGAGTGACAGCAGCACTTCAATATCAGCCTCTGAAAAGTTAGACACTTGCCCCTTTTTGCTTCTTTTGAAGCTGCCATTGCATTCCCTCTGGCAAGAGTTTGCTCATCCCTTTAAATGGATGCATGCTTTTATGTGAGAAAGTTATGCCCTTGCTACGCCCCCTTCCCAAATTTTCCATCCTCCCCGACGTATCTGGCTTGCTGCTTTTCCTGTCAGCCTTATGGGAATTAGCTGACCCTGGGATATCAGATCAGGTCAGTCTCCGCGGACATTAGTCCCACCTCAAAGCTTTGGGGACCTAGACATTTCACACAAATGTATCGATGTGCACACCCGCAGAACATGAAAGCAAAATGTATAATCACATCGACATATACAATAGTACCCATGGCATTATTTTGAAGAAGAGCAGTAGCAATACTGTTAATGGAGCCATCTGAGTGGTATTCCCTCTAGTCATTCTATTAGTCCCCCTGAGTGACACTTCCTTATGGTCATTCCATTACTGAACTTTCTGAGTGACAGTTTCTCTATTTGTTCTATTACTGAGCTTCTTTCTTGATCAGAACATTTCTGGCCCAACGAGGAAGGAAGCACTGCTGGATCTGGTTCTGGGGAATGAGGTGTGTCAAGTAGGGCAAGTGTCAGTAGGGGAACATTTAGGGAACAATGATCACAGTATCATAAGGTTTAGATTAGCTATGGAAAAGGACAGGGAGCAAACTAGAGTAAAAATACTTAATTGGAGGAAGGCCAATGTCAGTGGGATGAGAACAGATCTGGCCCGGGTAAATTGGAATCAAAGATTGGCAGGCAAAACTGCATTCGAACAATGGGCAGCCTTTAAAGAGGAAATAGTTCATGTACAGTCGCGGTACATTCCCACAAGGGGAAAAGGTAGGGCAACCAAAGTCAGAGCTCCCTGCATGATGAAAGAGATAGAGAGTAAAATGAAGCAGAAAAAGACAGATGTCAGGGTGAGAATACAAGTGAGAACCAGGCTGAATATAGAAAGTTCAGAGGGGAAGTGAAAAAGGAAATAAATGGGGCAAAGAGAGAGTATGAGAATAGATTGGCAGCTAGCATAAAAGGGAATCCAAAAGTCTTCTACCTATTTATCTATATATATCTATACTAGCTGGAGGAGCCCGGCTTTGCCAGGGCTGTTTTGGGCCGGGCGGTTTAAATCGAGTCCCAGGCTTTGGGGTCTGTCTGTCTGTCCCTGTGTGAATCTGCTGCCAGACAACATTTCTACCTTTTAATAGCTTCAAAGATGAAAGTGAAAGTACTTATAAAACGTTTTTGGTAAATGTTATGTAATTTTTAAAAGAGATACTAACTTTTTCGAAGCTGGATTGGCAGAGTAGTTTGAGCTGGAAGTAGTGAAGCAATGGCTGCCCGATGCCTGAGTTGAAAAGCATTAGTCACACCCACAGACGCAGCGATTGGCTAACCATCAGGCGACTGAACTGTAGGATTGGTCAATCGTGCCGGCACAGGATTGGTCGACCTTGACGTCAGTCAATCAATGCTACTTAGCAGATAATGAGTTTAATTTTGAAGGTTTTTTGCATAACGCGCGAACAATTTTTGTCCGGCCGAAACGTAAATACGCTTAGGACGGTTCTGGAATCGTCAGCTTTCTTTCGACGTAACGCACGTGTAGGTACGCTCGAAAACTTTCGAGTTAATTCAAGACAGACAGACAGACGGAATGACAGACAGAAGTATCCTTTTATATATATATAATATAAATAAAATATAGATATATATTAGATATATAAAAGAGCTCTTCTGTCTGTCTTTCTGTCTGTCTGTCTGTCTGTCTGTCTGTCCGTTCTCTATACGTTCGAAAGTTATAGAGCGTACCTACATGCGCATCACATCAAAAGAAAGCTTACGATTACGGACCGGTCATAGGCATATGTACGTTTCGGCGGGACAAAAATTGCGCCCGCGGTATCCAAAAAACGTTCAAAATTCTGTTCATTAGCATCTCATTATCCACTCATTAGTGATAGAGTGACGTCGAGGTCGACCAATCGTACGCCGGGTTCCTGGCGCGTGCGGGCGGGCCCCCATACAGTCGAGTGACGGGACGATTGACCAATCCTACGCTTCGGTGACCTGACGGTCGACCAATCAGTGCGTGTGTGGGCGGGCCTTATCGTTCTGAACCGAGGTGAGTGTCAGCCATTTGATTCCATTCTTTTTCCCGCTTTCTGCGTTTTTCTTTTCAAACCTACATTTCCAGCAAAAACAATTTAATAAAAGCAATTTTTTTTTTTAAACTTCATTCATTTGTAAATATTTTCTCTAACCTGAAGATTCTTTTTCCTACCTTTCCCCGTTTTTGTAAGGCCTCAGAACCTAGGCCTCAAAGCCTGGGCCTCTCCTGCCCAGCCATGCCCGAGCTAGGCAATTGCCCCACGGCTTCTGCTAAACTCCCCCCGCCCCCCTGTCATCACGTTACCCGGGGCAACGGCGTCAGCCACGAGGGTCACGGGACATACACAGGGTGTGCGCGCAACAGGAGCAGCTGAGATATGGTGTCTCTCTCTGTTCCCCGCTCGGCTCGGGCGGGGGGGCGGGGCTCTCGGGAGTGCGGATCTCGGGCGGGGCTTGGAGAGCGGGAAGGGTTACCCCGGCAACCGGGCCCGCCGGCCGTCTCTCACAGCCGCAATCGGCGGTCTTGAAACCAGCTCGGGAGGGCGGGGCTCCGGAGAGCGGGAGGCCGGTGCTCGGGAGGGCAGGGGGCGAGGCTCGGGACATCGGGGGCGGGGCTCGCGACATCGGGAGATTGGGGCATCGGGAGATCGGGGGGCGGGACATCGGGAGATCGGGGGGGCGGGACATCAGGAGATCGCGGGGCGGGACATCGGGAAATCGGGGGCGGGACATCGGGAGATCAGGGGCGGGACATCGGGAGATCGCGGAGCGGGACATCGGGAGATCGGGGGACGGGAGATCGGGGGGGCGGGACATTGGGAGATCGGGGGATGGGAGATCGGGGGGCGGGACATCGGGAGATCGGGGGGTGGGGCTCGGGGACTCCCCCTCTCCTCCCTCCCCCCTCCCCCCTCCTCCCCTTTCTCCCCCCTCCTCCTCCTCCCCCCTCCACCCCCTCCTCCCCCTCCCCCCTCCACCCCACTCCCTCCTCCCCCCTCCACCCCCCTCCCTTCTCCCCCCTTCTTCCCCCCCTTCCCCCCTCCCCATTCCCCCTCCCCCAATTCCCCCCTTCCCCCTCCCCCCATTCCCCCCTTCCCCCCTCCCCCCATTCCCCCCCCTCTTTCCCCCCTCCTTCCCCCCTCCTCCCCTCCCTTCCCCCCCCAGCCACGCTCTCTCTTCCCCGTCGCTCTCTCTCTTCCCCCCCAGTCGCTCTCTCTCTTCCCCCCCAGTCGCTCTCTCTTCCCCCACCAGTCGCTCTCTCTCTTCCCCCCTAGTCGCTCTCTCTTCCCCCCAGTCGCTCTCTCTCTCTTCCCCCCAGTCGCTCTCTCTCTTCCCCCCAGTCGCTCTCTCTCTTCCCCCCTGTCATTCTCTCTCTCTTCCCCCCCAGTCACTCTCTCTCTCTTCCCCCCCAGTCGCTCTCTCTCTCTTCCCCCCCAGTCGCTCTCTCTCTTCCCCCCCAGTCGCTCTCTCCCTTCCCCCCCAGTCGCTCTCTCTCTTCCAACAACAACATGCCCTCGAAAAAGCCTCAGCACCGCCGGGCACTCCAGCTAGTCTATATATATAAAAGACCTCTTCTGTCTGTCTGTCTGTCTGTCTATTCTCTATACACGCAAAAGTTATAGAGCGTACCTACACGTGTGTTACATCAAAAGAAAGCTTACGATTCCGGAGCGGTCATAAGCGTATTTATGTTTCGGTGAGCCAAAATTTGTGCCGACGGTATCCAAAAAACGTTCAAAATTCCGCTTATTATCCGCTCATTAGCATTGATGTCGAAGAGCTTCTATGGTGTCAGAGCACTTTTTGTGCTGTCATAAAGAAATCAATGCTTTCACTGTGCCCAGCCTACTCAGCTGGGGGGGTGACGCAGGGCTCGCCAATCTCACCAACACTCTTTAATATTTACATAAATGAATTGGCAAAACTACTTGAACAATCTACAGCACCCGGCCTCACCCTATATGAATCCAAGGTTAAATTCCTCCTCTTTGCAGACGACCTGGTTCTGCTGTCACCAACTAAGGAGGGTCTACAGCAGAACCTGGATCTGCTGGAGTCGTACTGCCAGACTTGGGCCCTGACAATAAATCCCAAAAAAACAAAAGTCGTTGTGTTCCAGCAAAGATCCAGACCTCAGGGACCCAAAATAAATTTCACAATAGGAACAACCAAAATTGAACATACCACTAACTACACATACTTGGGCTTAAAAATCAGTTCTACGGGAAACTTCAAACTGGCTGTGAATGAACTGAAAGAGAAAGCAAGAAGGGCTTTCTATGCCATTAAAAAATCAATCCAAATAGAAATCCCAATTAGCATTTGGCTAAAAATTTTCAAATCAGTAATTGAACCAATTGCACTCTATGGCAGTGAGGTATGGGGACCGCTAACACAACAAGAATTTGCAAAATGGGACAAACACCCAATTGAGATCCTACATGCAGAATTCTGTAAAAGTATCCTCCGGACTCAAAGGAAAACAGTAAACAATGCATGCAGGGCGGAACTAGGCCAATATCCATTAATAATCACTATCCAAAAAAGAGCCACCAAATTTTGGAATCACCTACAAATGAGCAACCCCCAATGCTATCACTACGACGCCCTGAAATGCCAAGAGCTGACCATAAAGAAGAATACCCTCAGTCAACTAGTCCTGGGACTCAGTGAAGTAACTACTAACACTACTAACAATAACCAGCCACAGGACAGTGACAGCATAACACAAAGAATTCGACCCAACACAATCGTCGCTAAGCAAAAGGAAAAATATCTGACATATTGGGCAGAAACAAGAAAAACCCAAAGCAAACTCAATTGCTACTTGGCCCTAAACAGACAATACAACATAGCTGATTACCTGACCATGGTAAAGGACAGCAAACTGAGAAAAATCCTGACAATGTACAGACTTAGTGAACATAGCCTGGCGATCGAAAAAGGTAGACACAGGCAGACCCGGCTACCAAGGGAGGACAGGATATGCTCTCACTGCAGTCAGGGAATGGTGGAGACAGAGATGCACTTCCTCACAGCTTGTAGAAAATATCAGGGCATAAGGGAGAATTTCTACCCAAAATTTACAAAAATATGCCCGGAATTCAGAAAATTGAATGACGACCAAAAACTCCCATACCTACTAGGGGAAGAGAGAAGTTGCATAACACTGGCGGTACACTATGTTACAGCTTGCCATAAACAGAGGGACAACCACTAAAGATAAGATAAGAGTATATATAAATTATATGAAAGTATATTTATACACTCAGAGACATATCTGTTTATACACTGTATGGATAGATCTGTATTTTTGTGAACAAACATGAATGTTTTCCAATGCTTTGGCAACATAAGATGTAACTTGTCATGCCAATAAAGCGATTTGAATTGAATTGAATTGAATTGACTCGGGCCGGGCCTCTTCCTCTCTTCTCTATTTCTTCTCTCTCCGTCTCTCTCTCTCTCCTCCAGTCTCTCCCTCCTCCAGTCTCCCTCTCTCTCTCCCCCCATCGCGCTCTCACTCCCCGTCTCTCTATCTCTCTCTCTCTGTCTCCCAGTCTCTCTATCTCTCTCTCTCCCCAGTCTCTCTCTCCCGTCCCCTGTCTCTCTCTCTCAGTTCAGTTCAGTTCAAATGCTTTATTGGCATGAAAGTTTACAGGGAACCATATTGCCAAAGCTTACATAGCAAAAAGGTACAGTTTTCCAACATTCTGTAGGTGTCAATCGATTTGACATTTGTTGGGTACATACAATATTACTTTTAAACAATATTAATTTTAAACAGTCTTTCTACTTCATTTGGTACGTTCAATATTAATTTTAAACAGTCTTACTTTTAAACAGTCCTCAGGTTGTGACATGTTGTTACATATTTGGCCCCAAGGTATGGTCTGTCTCCTTCTCCTAGGACTAATCTCAATTTTGACAGATCATCCAATTCCTTGAAATCTGGGGTTGTTTGGCTTAGCTTGTTGAATAATATGTTTCTTGATGTGTTGAATTTTTCGCATTTTAGGAGGAAATGCATTTCTGTTTCAACCTCGCCAGCCAGACATTGATCGCATATTCTATTCTCTCTAGGCTGCCAGGATTTCTTGTATCTGCCTTTTTCAATTTCCAGTTGGTGGTCGCTTAGTCTGTACCTGGTGAGGGTCTGTCTCTGTTTTGTGTCTCTGATGGTCGTGAGGTAGTCTGCCAGTTTATATTCTCTTTTTAGGGCCCGGTAACATTCTAATCTGCTTTGGCTTTCGGTTATTTTGTTCCAATGTTCCAGGTAGGTTTCTTTGCATTTTTTAATGATTTGGTTCACTCGGATTGGTGTTTGGACGGCTGTGTTGGTCTGGGGCTGGTCAGGGTCCGGCTGAGTACTTAGTTTCAGTAGCAGCTGACTCAGGGGACTCTTTTCTGGGTTTAGCTCTTGGGTCTGAAAGGCTTTGAAATGAAGGGTGTCTGGGGAGCTAGATTTGAGGTGATTTAGGAAGTTTAGTGCTCGTTTTTGGATGTTTATTATCAGTGGGTATCTGCCTAGTTCGGCTCTGCATGCATTTGTTGGCGTTTTTCTTTGGGTGCGAAGGATGCTTCGGCAGAATTCTGCATGTAGGGCTTCTATTGTGTGTTTTTCCCATTTAGTGTAGCTTTGGTGATTTAGCGGGCCCCATACTTCACTACCGTACAGTGCAATGGGCAGGATTATGCTGTCAAAAATTTTGAGCCAGATTTTGATTGGGATTTGGATGTTGTAGAATTTTCTTTTTATTGCATATAGGGCTCTTCGGGCTTTTTCTTTTAGTGCATTCACTGCTATGCTGAAGCTCCCTGATGCTGTAATAGTTAGACCAAGGTAGGTGTAGCTCATAGTGTGTCCTATAGTGGTATCACTGAGGTTAAACTGGTATTTGTTTTCCTGACATCTGGGTCTTTTCTGAAAAATCATGATGTTGGTTTTCTTTAGATTTACTGTTAGAGCCCAATTTTGGCAGTATTTGTCGAGTAGGTCTAGTTGTTGCTGTAATCCCTGTTCTGTGGGAGACAGCAGAACCAGGTCGTCCGCATAGAACAGGGACTTCACTTCTCCATCCAGGAGACGGAGACCTGGTGACTCGCTTTGCTCCAGCATGTCTGCTAATTCATTTATGTATATGTTGAACAGGGTCGGGCTCAAATTGCAGCCCTGCCGGACGCCTCTTCTCTGGGTGAAGAAATCGGTGCGTTTGTCTCCAATTTTGACCCCGCATTTGTTTTTCAGATACATTGATTTAATAAGGTCATAGACTTTGCCCCCTATTCCACACTGAAGAAGTTTATAATAGAGCCCTTCGTGCCATATAGAGTCAAAGGCTTTCTTGAAGTCGATGAAACAGGCGAATATTTTCCCATTTTTTGTTTGGTGTTTATGTTTTTCAATGAGGGTGTGAAGGGTATAGATATGGTCGGCGGTGCGGTGTTTTGGAAGAAAGCCTATTTGGTTTTTTCTGAGGATATTATGTTTGTTAAGAAAATCAAGTAATCTACTATTTAGAATACTGCAGAATAACTTCCCTAGACAACTGTTGACACAAATGCCGCGGTAGTTATTTGGGTCTGATTTGTTTCCACTTTTATATATGGGGGAGATTAGTCCTTGGCACCAGATATCGGGAAAACAGCCTGAGCGTAATATGATGTTGAATAGTTTGAGTATCGCACCCTGCATCTCCATATTGCTGAACTTTAGCATTTCATTTTTGATGTTGTCTGGGCCACAGGCTTTCTTTAGGTGGAGAGATTTTGTTTTTGTGGCCAGTTCTTTCCATGTGATTGGGGAGTCTAGAGGGTTTTGGTTGTCTTTAATTGTTGCTTCTAATGTGTGGAGTTTTTCTGTGACCTGATGTTGACTTGGGTTTGTTTTGTTTTTTGGGATGTCTTTGTAGAGGTTTTCAAAATGTGTTCTCCAGATGTCGCCATCTTGGATTGGTAATGCTTGCAATGTGTTGTACTCAGGTTATTCCACATTTCCCAGAATTGTTTTGGATTGGTGGAGTTTTCAATTTCTTCGAGTATTTTGTGGGTATAGTTTTGTGTTTTGTTCCTAATGGTGTGTTTATATCTTTTGAGGGTTTCATTGTATCTAGTACGTAGGTCCGGATTGTTTGGTTGCCGATGCTTTTGGTTTGATATTTTTCTCAGGTCTTTTCTGGCATTTTTGCATTCGTGGTCAAACCATTTCATATTTTTATTTTGTCTTTTGTGATGCTTCCTCTTCTGTTTCACGAGGTCGGCTTTTACAGCTGCCTCATGGAAGATCATATTTATATCCTCTATGGCCGTGTTTATACCATCTCTGGTGATCTCATATAGATTTTCTTTAAATTTTGAAATTTTACTTGTGAGATCAGGTGAATTTAGTGCTGTGATGAATTTATCTCCACTGTCTGGGGCCCATCTGTATGTCTGGTTTATTTTATGTAGCTTACTGTGTTCCTTTTTTGTGTCTGTAGTTTGGGCAGAAAGTTTAAGGTACACATTTATTTGGTTATGGTCTGAGAGGGGGGATTGCTGCCTGACAGTGAATGCGTTGATATCGCAGGGGTCCAGGTCAGTGATTGTATAGTCCACCACACTAGACCCAAGAGTTGAGGAGTATGTGAGTCTCCCTAGGGAGTCCCCTCTGAACCTACCATTAACTATGTACAGGCCTAAGGCTCGGCAGAGTTGCACTACCTCCCTACCGCTTTTATTTATTTCACGATCAAGGTTGTTCCGATTTGCGATGGCTGGTGTGACATCTAAAGGGGTCTGGCCAAACACATGGTTGTTTCCCTGTGGGTCTATGAAGTCAGGTTCACAACCGGTCCTTGCATTTAGGTCCCCACATATTATCACCTTTCCTTGGGCCTGGAAATGGCTGATTTCCATGTGGAGAGTATCAAATAACTCCTCTTCGAAATATGGCGAATCTATTGGAGGTATGTAGATCGCACATAAGTAAACATCTTTTTTTGCTATTCCTATATTTTTATCTAGTTTTAGCCATACGTGTGATTTCCCCTGTTTTACCGGTGAGATGTGTTTGTCCAGTTCTCCCTTATACCACACCAATATTCCCCCGGAGGTTCTGCCCTTGCGTGTTTTAGTGTTCTTTACTGAGGGCACAATGATTTCATGGTACATTGGAGGACAGTGGGTCGGCATGTCCTTTTGGCACCATGTTTCTGTTAACACAATTATATCAATGTCTTTTATAGCTTTTAGGAATTCAGGGTCTGTACTCTTCATCCCAAAAGTTGAGGAGCGGAGGCCCTGGATATTCCAGCAGCTTATGTGGAAAGAACGCATTTATATAGTTCAATAAAACGAAATAAAATGGACCTATTTTGTGGGATGAGTGTGGAAACACTATTTTCTATAATGCTAAATGATGATTTAGTATAAATTTCATGAGGCATGCACATATATCTATCTAATAATAGTAATAATACTGATAAGATAACAATAATGATAATGATAAATAACAATATTAATAATTTCTCCGGCTTTCTATTAGGCTGTTCTCTCTCTCTCTCTCTCCCCCCAGTCTCTCTCTCTCTCTCTCCCCCATCTCTCTCCCCCAGTCTCTCTCTCCCCCAGTCTCTCTCTCTCTCTCTCTCTCTCTCCCCAGTCTCTCTCCTCTCTCTCCCCAGTCTCTCTCTCTCTCTCCCCCCCAGTCTCTCTCTCTCTCCCCCAGTCTCTCTCTCTCTCTCCCCAGTCTCTCTCCTCTCTCTCCCCCCAGTCTCTCTACTCTCTCTCTCTCTCTCTCCCATCTCTCTCTCTATCCCCCAGTCTCTCTCTCTCCCAGTCTCTCTCTCTCTCCCCCAGTCTCTCTACCCCCTCAGTCTCCCTCTCTCTCTATCTCCCCATACTCTCTCTCTCTCTTTCTCTCCCCCCGTCTCTCTCTCTCCCCCTCAGTCGCACTCTCTCTCCCCCCAGTTTCTCTCTCTCTCTCCCAGTCTCTCTCTCTCCCCCCAGCCTCTCTCTCCCCCCCAGTCTCTCTCTCTCCCCCCCCAGTCTCTCTCTCTCCCCCCAGTCTCTCTCTCTCCCCCCAGTCTCTCTCTCTCCCCCCAGTCTCTCTCTCTCTCCTCCAGTCTCTCTCTCCCCAGTCTCTCTCTCCCCCCCAGTCTCTCTCTCTCTCCCCTCCAGTCTTTCTCTCCCCCAGTCTCTCTCTCCCCCAGTCTCTCTCTCTCTCTCCCCAACTCTCTCCCTCTCCCCCCAGTCTCTCTCTCTCTCTCTCCCCCACTCTCTCCCTCTCCCTCCACTCTCTCCCTCTCCCCCCAAGTCTCTCTCTCTCCCCATCTCTCTCTCCCGTCCCCTGTCTCTCTCTCTCTCTCTCTCTCCCCCAGTCTCTCTCTCTCTCTCTCCCCCCCAGTCTCTCTCTCTCTCCCCCAGTCTCTCTCTCTCTCTCTCCCCAGTCTCTCTCCTCTCTCTCCCCCCAGTCTCTCTACTCTCTCTCTCTCTCTCTCCCATCTCTCTCTCTATCCCCCAGTCTCTCTCTCTCCCAGTCTCTCTCTCTCTCCCCCAGTCTCTCTCTCTACCCCCTCAGTCTCTCTCTCTCTATCTCCCCATTCTCTCTCTCTCTCTCTCTCTCTCTCTCCCCGTCTCTCTCTCTCCCCCCTCAGTCGCACTCTCTCTCCCCCCAGTTTCTCTCTCTCTCTCCCAGTCTCTCTCTCTCCCCCCCAGCCTCTCTCTCTCCCCCCAGTCTCTCAAATCAAATTCAAATTCAAATTCAAATGCTTTATTGGCATGAAAGTTTACAGAGAACCATATTGCCAAAGCTTACATAGCAAAAAGGTACATTTTCAAACATTCTGTAGGTGTCAGTCGATTTGACATTTGTTGGGTACATACAATATTACTTTTAAACAATATTAATTTTAAACAGTCTTTGTACTTCATTTGGTACGTTCAATATTAATTTTAAACAGTCTTAATTTTAAACAGTCCTCAGGTTGTGACATGTTATTACATATTTGGCCCCAAGGTATGGTCTGTCTCCTTCTCCCAGGACTAATCTCAATTTTGACAGGTCATCCAATTCCTTGAAATCTGGGGTTGTTTGGCTTAGCTTGTTGAATAATATGTTTCTTGATGTGTTGAATTTTTCGCATTTTAGGAGGAAATGCATTTCTGTTTCAACCTCGCCGGCCAGACATTGATCGCATATTCTATTCTCTCTAGGCTGCCAGGATTTCTTGTATCTGCCTTTTTCAATTTCCAGTTGGTGGTCGCTTAGTCTGTACCTGGTGAGGGTCTGTCTCTGTTTTGTGTCTCTGATGGTCGTGAGGTAGTCTGCCAGTTTATATTCTCTTTTTAGGGCCCGGTAACATTCTAATCTGCTTTGGCTTTCGGTTATTTTGTTCCAATGTTCCAGGTAGGTTTCTTTGCATTGTTTAATGATTTGGTTCACTCGGATTGGTGTTTGGACGGCTGTGTTGGTCTGGGGCTGGTCAGGGTCCGGCTGAGTACTTAGTTTCAGTAGCAGCTGACTCAGGGGACTCTTTTCTGGGTTTAGCTCTTGGGTCTGAAAGGCTTTGAAATGAAGGGTGTCTGGGGAGCTAGATTTGAGGTGATTTAGGAAGTTTAGTGCTCGTTTTTGGATGTTTATTATCAGTGGGTATCTGCCTAGTTCGGCTCTGCATGCATTTGTTGGCGTTTTTCTTTGGATGCGAAGGATGCTTCGGCAGAATTCTGCATGTAGGGCTTCTATTGTGTGTTTTTCCCATTTAGTGTAGCTTTGGTGATTTAGCGGGCCCCATACTTCACTACCGTACAGTGCAATGGGCAGGATTATGCTGTCAAATATTTTGAGCCAGATTTTGATTGGGATTTGGATGTTGTAGAATTTTCTTTTTATTGCATATAGGGCTCTTCGGGCTTTTTCTTTTAGTGCATTCACTGCTATGCTGAAGCTCCCTGATGCTGTAATAGTTAGACCAAGGTAGGTGTAGCTCATAGTGTGTCCTATAGTGGTATCACTGAGGGTAAACTGGTATTTGTTTTCCTGACATCTGGGCCTTTTTTGAAAAATCATGATGTTGGGTTTTTTTAGATTTACTGTTAGAGCCCAATTTTGGCAGTATTTGTCGAGTAGGTCTAGTTGTTGCTGTAATCCCTGTTCTGTGGGAGACAGCAGAACCAGGTCGTCCGCATAGAACAGGGATTTCACTTCTCCATCCAGGAGACGGAGACCTGGTGACTCGCTTTGCTCCAGCATGTCTGCTAATTCATTTATGTATATGTTGAACAGGGTCGGGCTCAAATTGCAGCCCTGCCGGACGCCTCTTCTCTGGGTGAAGAAATCGGTGCGTTTGTCTCCAATTTTGACCCCGCATTTGTTTTTCAGATACATTGATTTAATAAGGTCATAGACTTTGCCCCCTATTCCACACTGAAGAAGTTTATAATAGAGCCCTTCGTGCCATATAGAGTCAAAGGCTTTCTTGAGGTCGATGAAACAGGCGACTATTTTCCCATTTTTTGTTTGGTGTATATGTTTTTCAATGAGGGTGTGAAGGGTATAGATATGGTCGGCGGTGCGGTGTTTTGGAAGGACGCCTATTTGGTTTTTTCTGAGGATATTATGTTTGTTAAGAAAATCAAGTAATCTACTATTTAGAATACTGCAGAATAACTTCCCTAGACAACTGTTGACACAGATGCCGCGGTAGTTATTTGGGTCTGATTTGTTTCCACTTTTATATATGGGGGAGATTAGTCCTTGGCACCATATATCGGGAAAACAGCCTGAACGTAATATGATGTTGAATAATTTGAGTACCGCACCCTGCATCTCCATATTGCTGAGCTTGAGCATTTCATTTTTGATGTTGTCTGGGCCACAGGCTTTCTTTAGGTGGAGAGATTTTGTTTTTGTGGCCAGTTCTTTCCATGTGATTGAGGAGTCTAGAGGGTTTTGGTTGTCTTTAATTGTTGCTTCTAATGTGTGGAGTTTTTCTGTGACCTGATGTTGACTTGGGTTTGTTTCGTTTATTGGGATGTCTTTGTAGAGGTTTTCAAAATGTGTTCTCCAGATGTCGCCATCTTGGATTGGTAATGCTTGCAATTGTGTTGTACTCAGGTTATTCCACATTTCCCAGAATTGTTTTGGATTGGTGGAGTTTTCAATTTCTTCGAGTATTTTGTGGGTATAGTTTTGTGTTTTGTTCCTAATGGTGTGTTTATATCTTTTGAGGGTTTCATTGTATCTAGTACGTAGGTCCGGATTGTTTGGTTGGCGATGCTTTTGGTTTGATATTTTTCTCAGGTCTTTTCTGGCATTTTTGCATTCGTGGTCAAACCATTTCTTATTTTTATTTTGTCTTTTGTGACGCTTCCTCTTCTGTTTCACAAGGTCGGCTTTTACAGCTGCCTCATGGAAGATCATATTTATATCCTCTATGGCCATGTTTACACCATCTCTGGTGATCTCGTATGGGTTTTCTTTAAATTTTGATATTTTACTTGTGAGATCAGGTGACTTTAGTGCTGTGATGAATTTTTCTCCACTGTCTGGGGCCCATCTGTATGTCTGGTTTATTTTATGGAGCTTACTGGGTTCCTTTTTTGTGTCTGTAGTTTGGGCAGAAAGTTTAAGGTACATATTTATTTGGTTATGGTCTGAGAGGGGGGATTGCTGCCTGACAGTGAATGAGTTGGTATCGCAGGGGTCCAGGTCAGAGATTGTATAGTCCACCACACTAGACCCAAGAGTTGAGGAGTATGTGAGTCTCCCTAGGGAGTCCCCTCTGAACCTACCGTTAACTATGTACAGGCCTAAGGCTCGGCAGAGTTGCACTACCTCCCTACCGCTTTTATTTATTTCACGATCAAGGTTGTTCCGATTTGCGATGGCTGGTGTGACATCTAAAGGGGTCTGGCCAAACACATGGTTGTTTCCCTGTGGGTCTATGAAGTCAGGTTCACAACCGGTCCTTGCATTTGGGTCCCCACATATTATCACCTTTCCTTGGGCCTGGAAATGGCTGATTTCCATGTGGAGAGTATCAAATAACTCCTCTTCGAAATATGGCGATTCTATTGGAGGTATGTAGATCGCACATAAGTAAACATCTTTTTTTGCTATTCCTATATTTTTATCTAGTTTTAGCCATACGTGTGATTTTCCCTGTTTTACCGGTGAGATGTGTTTGTCCAGTTCTCCCTTATACCACACCAATATTCCCCCGGAGGTTCTGCCCTTGCGTGTTTTAATGTTCTTTACTGAGGGCACAATGATTTCATGGTACATTGGAGGACAGTGGGTCGGCACGTCCTTTTGGCACCATGTTTCTGTTAACACAATTATATCAATGTCTTTTATAGCTTTTAGGAATTCAGGGTCTGTACTCTTCATCCCAAAAGTTGAGGAGCGGAGGCCCTGGATATTCCAGCAGCTTATGTGGAAAGAACGCATTTATATAGTTCAAAAAAACGAAATAAAATGGACCTATTTTGTGGGATGAGTGTGGAAACACTATTTTCTATAATGCTAAATGATGATTTAGTATAAATTTCATGAGGCATGCACATATAGCTATCTAATAATAGTAATAATACTGATAAGATAACAATAATGATAATGATAAATAACAATATTAATAATTTAGTGCATTCCTCTCCGGCTTTCTATCAGGCTGTTCATCATCGTCATGATCTTTCTCAGTTCTTGGTCTACAGTCTGTGGTCTAGAGGGGGGTCTTGGGTCAGGTATAAAAGCACGGTTCTGTTGTTGGTTTTGTATAGGGGGGTGGGGTGCATTGGTGGTCCTGTTTGGGTTAGGGCTCCCAATGGTAGAGGGGGTGGGACGACTGCGTCTTTTGGCAGTGTTTATGAGGCTCTCCCCCAGTCTCTCTCTCCCCCAGTCTCTCTCTCTCTCTCTCTCCCCCCCCCAGTCTCTCTCTCTCTCCCCCAGTCTCTCTCTCTCTCTCTCCCCAGTCTCTCTCCTCTCTCTCCCCCCAGTCTCTCTACTCTCTCTCTCTCTCTCTCTCCCATCTCTCTCTCTATCCCCCAGTCTCTCTCTCTCCCAGTCTCTCTCTCTCTCCCCCAGTCTCTCTCTCTCTCTCCCCAGTCTCTCTCTCTGTCTATCTCCCCATTCTCTCTCTCTCTCTCTCTCTCTCCCCGTCTCTCTCTCTCCCCCTCAGTCGCACTCTCTCTCCCCCCAGTTTATCTCTCTCTCTCCCAGTCTCTCTCTCTCCCCCCAGCCTCTCTCTCCCCCCCCAGTCTCTCTCTCTCCCCCCGTCTCTCTCTCTCCCCCCAGTCTCTCTCTCTCCCCCCAGTCTCTCTCTCTCCCCCCAGTCTCTCTCTCTCTCCTCCAGTCTCTCTCTCCCCAGTCTCTCTCTCCCCCCCAGTCTCTCTCTCTCTCCCCTCCAGTCTTTCTCTCCCCCAGTCTCTCTCTCCCCCAGTCTCTCTCTCTCTCTCCCCAACTCTCTCCCTCTCCCCCCAGTCTCTCTCTCTCTCTCTCCCCCATTCTCTCCCTCTCCCTCCACTCTCTCCCTCTCCCCCCAAGTCTCTCTCTCTCCCCATCTCTCTCTCCCGTCCCCTGTCTCTCTCTCTCTCTCTCTCTCCCCCAGTCTCTCTCTCTCTCTCTCCCCCCAGTCTCTCTCTCTCTCCCCCAGTCTCTCTCTCTCTCTCCCCAGTCTCTCTCCTCTCTCTCCCCCCAGTCTCTCTACTCTCTCTCTCTCTCTCTCCCATCTCACTCTCTATCCCCCAGTCTCTCTCTCTCCCAGTCTCTCTCTCTCTCCCCCAGTCTCTCTCTCTCTACCCCCTCAGTCTCTCTCTCTCTATCTCCCCATTCTCTCTTTCTCTCTCTCTCTCTCTCTCCCCGTCTCTCTCTCTCCCCCCTCAGTCGCACTCAGTTCAGTTCAGTTCAAATGCTTTATTGGCATGAAAGTTTACAGAGAACCATATTGCCAAAGCTTACATAGCAAAAAGGTACAGTTTTCCAACATTCTGTAGGTGTCAATCGATTTGACATTTGTTGGGTATATACAATATTACTTTTAAACAATATTAATTTTAAACAGTCTTTCTACTTCATTTGGTACGTTCAATATTAATTTTAAACAGTCTTACTTTTAAACAGTCCTCAGGTTGTGACATGTTGTTACATATTTAGCCCCAAGGTGTGGTCTGTCTCCTTCTCCTAGGACTAATCTCAATTTTGACAGATCATCCAATTCCTTGAAATCTGGGGTTGTTTGGCTTAGCTTGTTGAATAATATGTTTCTTGATGTGTTGAATTTTTCGCATTTTAGGAGGAAATGCATTTCTGTTTCAACCTCGCCAGCCAGACATTGATCGCATATTCTATTCTCTCTAGGCTGCCAGGATTTCTTGTATCTGCCTTTTTCAATTTCCAGTTGGTGGTCGCTTAGTCTGTACCTGGTGAGGGTCTGTCTCTGTTTTGTGTCTCTGATGGTCGTGAGGTAGTCTGCCAGTTTATATTCTCTTCTTAGGGCCCGGTAACATTCTAATCTGCTTTGGCTTTCGGTTATTTTGTTCCAATGTTCCAGGTAGGTTTCTTTGCATTTTTTAATGATTTGGTTCACTCGGATTGGTGTTTGGACGGCTGTGTTGGTCTGGGGCTGGTCAGGGTCCGGCTGAGTACTTAGTTTCAGTAGCAGCTGACTCAGGGGACTCTTTTCTGGGTTTAGCTCTTGGGTCTGAAAGGCTTTGAAATGAAGGGTGTCTGGGGAGCTAGATTTGAGGTGATTTAGGAAGTTTGGTGCTCGTTTTTGGATGTTTATTATCAGTGGGTATCTGCCTAGTTCGGCTCTGCATGCATTTGTTGGCGTTTTTCTTTGGGTGCGAAGGATGCTTCGGCAGAATTCTGCATGTAGGGCTTCTATTGTGTGTTTTTCCCATTTAGTGTAGCTTTGGTGATTTAGCGGGCCCCATACTTCACTACCGTACAGTGCAATGGGCAGGATTATGCTGTCAAAAATTTTGAGCCAGATTTTGATTGGGATTTGGATGTTGTAGAATTTTCTTTTTATTGCATATAGGGCTCTTCGGGCTTTTTCTTTTAGTGCATTCACTGCTATGCTGAAGCTCCCTGATGCTGTAATAGTTAGACCAAGGTAGGTGTAGCTCATAGTGTGTCCTATAGTGGTATCACTGAGGGTAAACTGGTATTTGTTTTCCTGACATCTGGGTCTTTTCTGAAAAATCATGATGTTGGTTTTCTTTAGATTTACTGTTAGAGCCCAATTTTGGCAGTATTTGTCGAGTAGGTCTAGTTGTTGCTGTAATCCCTGTTCTGTGGGAGACAGCAGAACCAGGTCGTCCGCATAGAACAGGGACTTCACTTCTCCATCTAGGAGACGGAGACCTGGTGACTCGCTTTGCTCCAGCATGTCTGCTAATTCATTTATGTATATGTTGAACAGGGTCGGGCTCAAATTGCAGCCCTGCCGGACGCCTCTTCTCTGGGTGAAGAAATCGGTGCGTTTGTCTCCAATTTTGACCCCGCATTTGTTTTTCAGATACATTGATTTAATAAGGTCATAGACTTTGCCCCCTATTCCACACTGAAGAAGTTTATAATAGAGCCCTTCGTGCCATATAGAGTCAAAGGCTTTCTTGAAGTCGATGAAACAGGCGAATATTTTCCCATTTTTTGTTTGGTGTTTATGTTTTTCAATGAGGGTGTGAAGGGTATAGATATGGTCGGCGGTGCGGTGTTTTGGAAGAAAGCCTATTTGGTTTTTTCTGAGGATATTATGTTTGTTAAGAAAATCAAGTAATCTACTATTTAGAATACTGCAGAATAACTTCCCTAGACAACTGTTAACACAGATGCCGCGGTAGTTATTTGGGTCTGATTTGTTTCCACTTTTATATATGGGGGGGATTAGTCCTTGGCACCAGATATCGGGAAAACAGCCTGAGCGTAATATGATGTTGAATAGTTTGAGTATCGCACCCTGCATCTCCATATTGCTGAACTTTAGCATTTCATTTTTGATGTTGTCTGGGCCACAGGCTTTCTTTAGGTGGAGAGATTTTGTTTTTGTGGCCAGTTCTTTCCATGTGATTGGGGAGTCTAGAGGGTTTTGGTTGTCTTTAATTGTTGCTTCTAATGTGTGGAGTTTTTCTGTGACCTGATGTTGACTTGGGTTTGTTTTGTTTTTTGGGATGTCTTTGTAGAGGTTTTCAAAATGTGTTCTCCAGATGTCGCCATCTTGGATTGGTAATGCTTGCAATTGTGTTGTACTCAGGTTATTCCACATTTCCCAGAATTGTTTTGGATTGGTGGAGTTTTCAATTTCTTCGAGTATTTTGTGGGTATAGTTTTGTGTTTTGTTCCTAATGGTGTGTTTATATCTTTTGAGGGTTTCATTGTATCTAGTACGTAGGTCCGGATTGTTTGGTTGCCGATGCTTTTGGTTTGATATTTTTCTCAGGTCTTTTCTGGCATTTTTGCATTCGTGGTCAAACCATTTCATATTTTTATTTTGTCTTTTATGACGCTTCCTCTTCTGTTTCACGAGGTCGGCTTTTACAGCTGCCTCATGGAAGATCATATTTATATCCTCTATGGCCGTGTTTACACCATCTCTGGTGATCTCATATAGATTTTCTTTAAATTTTGAAATTTTACTTGTGAGATCAGGTGAATTTAGTGCTGTGATGAATTTATCTCCACTGTCTGGGGCCCATCTGTATGTCTGGTTTATTTTATGTAGCTTACTGTGTTCCTTTTTTGTGTCTGTAGTTTGGGCAGAAAGTTTAAGGTACACATTTATTTGGTTATGGTCTGAGAGGGGGGATTGCTGCCTGACAGTGAATGCGTTGATATCGCAGGGGTCCAGGTCAGTGATTGTATAGTCCACCACACTAGACCCAAGAGTTGAGGAGTATGTGAGTCTCCCTTGGGAGTCCCCTCTGAACCTACCATTAACTATGTACAGGCCTAAGGCTCGGCAGAGTTGCACTATCTCCCTACCGCTTTTATTTATTTCACGATCAAGGTTGTTCCGATTTGCGATGGCTGGTGTGACATCTAAAGGGGTCTGGCCAAACACATGGTTGTTTCCCTGTGGGTCTATGAAGTCAGGTTCACAACCGGTCCTTGCATTTAGGTCCCCACATATTATCACCTTTCCTTGGGCCTGGAAATGGCTGATTTCCATGTGGAGAGTATCAAATAACTCCTCTTCGAAATATGGCGAATCTATTGGAGGTATGTAGATCGCACATAAGTAAACATCTTTTTTTGCTATTCCTATGTTTTTATCTAGTTTTAGCCATACGTGTGATTTCCCCTGTTTTACCGGTGAGATGTGTTTGTCCAGTTCTCCCTTATACCACACCAATATTCCCCCGGAGGTTCTGCCCTTGCGTGTTTTAGTGTTCTTTACTGAGGGCACAATGATTTCATGGTACATTGGAGGACAGTGGGTCGGCATGTCCTTTTGGCACCATGTTTCTGTTAACACAATTATATCAATGTCTTTTATAGCTTTTAGGAATTCAGGGTCTGTACTCTTCATCCCAAAAGTTGAGGAGCGGAGGCCCTGGATATTCCAGCAGCTTATGTGGAAAGAACGCATTTATATAGTTCAATAAAACGAAATAAAATGGACCTATTTTGTGGGATGAGTGTGGAAACACTATTTTCTATAATGCTAAATGATGATTTAGTATAAATTTCATGAGGCATGCACATATATCTATCTAATAATAGTAATAATACTGATAAGATAACAATAATGATAATGATAAATAACAATATTAATAATTTCTCCGGCTTTCTATCAGGCTGTTCTCTCTCTCTCTCTCTCCCCCCAGTCTCTCTCTCTCTCTCTCCCCCATCTCTCTCCCCCAGTCTCTCTCTCCCCCAGTCTCTCTCTCTCTCTCTCTCTCTCCCCAGTCTCTCTCCTCTCTCTCCCCAGTCTCTCTCTCTCTCTCCCCCCCAGTCTCTCTCTCTCTCCCCCAGTCTCTCTCTCTCTCTCCCCAGTCTCTCTCCTCTCTCTCCCCCCAGTCTCTCTACTCTCTCTCTCTCTCTCTCCCATCTCTCTCTCTATCCCCCAGTCTCTCTCTCTCCCAGTCTCTCTCTCTCTCCCCCAGTCTCTCTACCCCCTCAGTCTCCCTCTCTCTCTATCTCCCCATTCTCTCTCTCTCTCTTTCTCTCCCCCCGTCTCTCTCTCTCCCCCTCAGTCGCACTCTCTCTCCCCCCAGTTTCTCTCTCTCTCTCCCAGTCTCTCTCTCTCCCCCCAGCCTCTCTCTCCCCCCCAGTCTCTCTCTCTCCCCCCCCAGTCTCTCTCTCTCCCCCCAGTCTCTCTCTCTCCCCCCAGTCTCTCTCTCTCCCCCCAGTCTCTCTCTCTCTCCTCCAGTCTCTCTCTCCCCAGTCTCTCTCTCCCCCCCAGTCTCTCTCTCTCTCCCCTCCAGTCTTTCTCTCCCCCAGTCTCTCTCTCCCCCAGTCTCTCTCTCTCTCTCCCCAACTCTCTCCCTCTCCCCCCAGTCTCTCTCTCTCTCTCTCCCCCACTCTCTCCCTCTCCCTCCACTCTCTCCCTCTCCCCCCAAGTCTCTCTCTCTCCCCATCTCTCTCTCCCGTCCCCTGTCTCTCTCTCTCTCTCTCTCTCCCCCAGTCTCTCTCTCTCTCTCTCCCCCCCAGTCTCTCTCTCTCTCCCCCAGTCTCTCTCTCTCTCTCTCCCCAGTCTCTCTCCTCTCTCTCCCCCCAGTCTCTCTACTCTCTCTCTCTCTCTCTCCCATCTCTCTCTCTATCCCCCAGTCTCTCTCTCTCCCAGTCTCTCTCTCTCTCCCCCAGTCTCTCTCTCTACCCCCTCAGTCTCTCTCTCTCTATCTCCCCATTCTCTCTCTCTCTCTCTCTCTCTCTCTCCCCGTCTCTCTCTCTCCCCCCTCAGTCGCACTCTCTCTCCCCCCAGTTTCTCTCTCTCTCTCCCAGTCTCTCTCTCTCCCCCCCAGCCTCTCTCTCTCCCCCCAGTCTCTCAAATCAAATTCAAATTCAAATTCAAATGCTTTATTGGCATGAAAGTTTACAGAGAACCATATTGCCAAAGCTTACATAGCAAAAAGGTACATTTTCAAACATTCTGTAGGTGTCAGTCGATTTGACATTTGTTGGGTACATACAATATTACTTTTAAACAATATTAATTTTAAACAGTCTTTGTACTTCATTTGGTACGTTCAATATTAATTTTAAACAGTCTTAATTTTAAACAGTCCTCAGGTTGTGACATGTTGTTACATATTTGGCCCCAAGGTATGGTCTGTCTCCTTCTCCCAGGACTAATCTCAATTTTGACAGGTCATCCAATTCCTTGAAATCTGGGGTTGTTTGGCTTAGCTTGTTGAATAATATGTTTCTTGATGTGTTGAATTTTTCGCATTTTAGGAGGAAATGCATTTCTGTTTCAACCTCGCCGGCCAGACATTGATCGCATATTCTATTCTCTCTAGGCTGCCAGGATTTCTTGTATCTGCCTTTTTCAATTTCCAGTTGGTGGTCGCTTAGTCTGTACCTGGTGAGGGTCTGTCTCTGTTTTGTGTCTCTGATGGTCGTGAGGTAGTCTGCCAGTTTATATTCTCTTTTTAGGGCCCGGTAACATTCTAATCTGCTTTGGCTTTCGGTTATTTTGTTCCAATGTTCCAGGTAGGTTTCTTTGCATTGTTTAATGATTTGGTTCACTCGGATTGGTGTTTGGACGGCTGTGTTGGTCTGGGGCTGGTCAGGGTCCGGCTGAGTACTTAGTTTCAGTAGCAGCTGACTCAGGGGACTCTTTTCTGGGTTTAGCTCTTGGGTCTGAAAGGCTTTGAAATGAAGGGTGTCTGGGGAGCTAGATTTGAGGTGATTTAGGAAGTTTAGTGCTCGTTTTTGGATGTTTATTATCAGTGGGTATCTGCCTAGTTCGGCTCTGCATGCATTTGTTGGCGTTTTTCTTTGGATGCGAAGGATGCTTCGGCAGAATTCTGCATGTAGGGCTTCTATTGTGTGTTTTTCCCATTTAGTGTAGCTTTGGTGATTTAGCGGGCCCCATACTTCACTACCGTACAGTGCAATGGGCAGGATTATGCTGTCAAATAATTTGAGCCAGATTTTGATTGGGATTTGGATGTTGTAGAATTTTCTTTTTATTGCATATAGGGCTCTTCGGGCTTTTTCTTTTAGTGCATTCACTGCTATGCTGAAGCTCCCTGATGCTGTAATAGTTAGACCAAGGTAGGTGTAGCTCATAGTGTGTCCTATAGTGGTATCACTGAGGGTAAACTGGTATTTGTTTTCCTGACATCTGGGCCTTTTTTGAAAAATCATGATGTTGGTTTTTTTTAGATTTACTGTTAGAGCCCAATTTTGGCAGTATTTGTCGAGTAGGTCTAGTTGTTGCTGTAATCCCTGTTCTGTGGAAGACAGCAGAACCAGGTCATCCGCATAGAACAGGGATTTCACTTCTCCATCCAGGAGACGGAGACCTGGTGACTCGCTTTGCTCCAGCATGTCTGCTAATTCATTTATGTATATGTTGAACAGGGTCGGGCTCAAATTGCAGCCCTGCCGGACGCCTCTTCTCTGGGTGAAGAAATCGGTGCGTTTGTCTCCAATTTTGACCCCGCATTTGTTTTTCAGATACATTGATTTAATAAGGTCATAGACTTTGCCCCCTATTCCACACTGAAGAAGTTTATAATAGAGCCCTTCGTGCCATATAGAGTCAAAGGCTTTCTTGAGGTCGATGAAACAGGTGACTATTTTCCCATTTTTTGTTTGGTGTTTATGTTTTTCAATGAGGGTGTGAAGGGTATAGATATGGTCGGCGGTGCGGTGTTTTGGAAGGACGCCTATTTGGTTTTTTCTGAGGATATTATGTTTGTTAAGAAAATCAAGTAATCTACTATTTAGAATACTGCAGAATAACTTCCCTAGACAACTGTTGACACAGATGCCGCGGTAGTTATTTGGGTCTGATTTGTTTCCACTTTTATATATGGGGGAGATTAGTCCTTGGCACCATATATCGGGAAAACAGCCTGAACGTAATATGATGTTGAATAATTTGAGTACCGCACCCTGCATCTCCATATTGCTGAACTTGAGCATTTCATTTTTGATGTTGTCTGGGCCACAGGCTTTCTTTAGGTGGAGAGATTTTGTTTTTGTGGCCAGTTCTTTCCATGTGATTGGGGAGTCTAGAGGGTTTTGGTTGTCTTTAATTGTTGCTTCTAATGTGTGGAGTTTTTCTGTGACCTGATGTTGACTTGGGTTTGTTTCGTTTATTGGGATGTCTTTGTAGAGGTTTTCAAAATGTGTTCTCCAGATGTCGCCATCTTGGATTGGTAATGCTTGCAATTGTGTTGTACTCAGGTTATTCCACATTTCCCAGAATTGTTTTGGATTGGTGGAGTTTTCAATTTCTTCGAGTATTTTGTGGGTATAGTTTTGTGTTTTGTTCCTAATGGTGTGTTTATATCTTTTGAGGGTTTCATTGTATCTAGTACGTAGGTCCGGATTGTTTGGTTGGCGATGCTTTTGGTTTGATATTTTTCTCAGGTCTTTTCTGGCATTTTTGCATTCGTGGTCAAACCATTTCTTATTTTTATTTTGTCTTTTGTGACGCTTCCTCTTCTGTTTCACAAGGTCGGCTTTTACAGCTGCCTCATGGAAGATCATATTTATATCCTCTATGGCCATGTTTACACCATCTCTGGTGATCTCGTATGGGTTTTCTTTAAATTTTGATATTTTACTTGTGAGATCAGGTGACTTTAGTGCTGTGATGAATTTTTCTCCACTGTCTGGGGCCCATCTGTATGTCTGGTTTATTTTATGGAGCTTACTGGGTTCCTTTTTTGTGTCTGTAGTTTGGGCAGAAAGTTTAAGGTACATATTTATTTGGTTATGGTCTGAGAGGGGGGATTGCTGCCTGACAGTGAATGAGTTGGTATCGCAGGGGTCCAGGTCAGAGATTGTATAGTCCACCACACTAGACCCAAGAGTTGAGGAGTATGTGAGTCTCCCTAGGGAGTCCCCTCTGAACCTACCGTTAACTATGTACAGGCCTAAGGCTCGGCAGAGTTGCACTACCTCCCTACCGCTTTTATTTATTTCACGATCAAGGTTGTTCCGATTTGCGATGGCTGGTGTGACATCTAAAGGGGTCTGGCCAAACACATGGTTGTTTCCCTGTGGGTCTATGAAGTCAGGTTCACAACCGGTCCTTGCATTTGGGTCCCCACATATTATCACCTTTCCTTGGGCCTGGAAATGGCTGATTTCCATGTGGAGAGTATCAAATAACTCCTCTTCGAAATATGGCGATTCTATTGGAGGTATGTAGATCGCACATAAGTAAACATCTTTTTTTGCTATTCCTATATTTTTATCTAGTTTTAGCCATACGTGTGATTTTCCCTGTTTTACCGGTGAGATGTGTTTGTCCAGTTCTCCCTTATACCACACCAATATTCCCCCGGAGGTTCTGCCCTTGCGTGTTTTAGTGTTCTTTACTGAGGGCACAATGATTTCATGGTACATTGGAGGACAGTGGGTCGGCACGTCCTTTTGGCACCATGTTTCTGTTAACACAATTATATCAATGTCTTTTATAGCTTTTAGGAATTCAGGGTCTGTACTCTTCATCCCAAAAGTTGAGGAGCGGAGGCCCTGGATATTCCAGCAGCTTATGTGGAAAGAACGCATTTATATAGTTCAAAAAAACGAAATAAAATGGACCTATTTTGTGGGATGAGTGTGGAAACACTATTTTCTATAATGCTAAATGATGATTTAGTATAAATTTCATGAGGCATGCACATATAGCTATCTAATAATAGTAATAATACTGATAAGATAACAATAATGATAATGATAAATAACAATATTAATAATTTAGTGCATTCCTCTCCGGCTTTCTATCAGGCTGTTCATCATCGTCATGATCTTTCTCAGTTCTTGGTCTACAGTCTGTGGTCTGGAGGGGGGTCTTGGGTCAGGTATAAAAGCACGGTTCTGTTGTTGGTTTTGTATAGGGGGGTGGGGTGCATTGGTGGTCCTGTTTGGGTTAGGGCTCCCAATGGTAGAGGGGGTGGGACGACTGCGTCTTTTGGCAGTGTTTATGAGGCTCTCCCCCAGTCTCTCTCTCCCCCAGTCTCTCTCTCTCTCTCTCTCCCCCCCCAGTCTCTCTCTCTCTCCCCAGTCTCTCTCTCTCTCTCCCCAGTCTCTCTCCTCTCTCTCCCCCCAGTCTCTCTACTCTCTCTCTCTCTCTCTCCCATCTCTCTCTCTATCCCCCAGTCTCTCTCTCTACCCCCTCAGTCTCTCTCTCTCTCTATCTCCCCATTCTCTCTCTCTCTCTCTCTCTCTCCCCGTCTCTCTCTCTCCCCCTCAGTCGCACTCTCTCTCCCCCCAGTTTATCTCTCTCTCTCCCAGTCTCTCTCTCTCCCCCCAGCCTCTCTCTCCCCCCCCAGTCTCTCTCTCTCCCCCCGTCTCTCTCTCTCCCCCCAGTCTCTCTCTCTCCCCCCAGTCTCTCTCTCTCTCCTCCAGTCTCTCTCTCCCCAGTCTCTCTCTCCCCCCCAGTCTCTCTCTCTCTCCCCTCCAGTCTTTCTCTCCCCCAGTCTCTCTCTCCCCCAGTCTCTCTCTCTCTCTCCCCAACTCTCTCCCTCTCCCCCCAGTCTCTCTCTCTCTCTCTCCCCCACTCTCTCCCTCTCCCTCCACTCTCTCCCTCTCCCCCCAAGTCTCTCTCTCTCCCCATCTCTCTCTCCCGTCCCCTGTCTCTCTCTCTCTCTCTCTCTCCCCCAGTCTCTCTCTCTCTCTCTCCCCCCCAGTCTCTCTCTCTCTCTCCCCAGTCTCTCTCCTCTCTCTCCCCCCATCTCTCTACTCTCTCTCTCTCTCTCTCCATCTCACTCTCTATCCCCCAGTCTCTCTCTCTCCCAGTCTCTCTCTCTCTCCCCCAGTCTCTCTCTCTACCCCCTCAGTCTCTCTCTCTCTATCTCCCCATTCTCTCTTTCTCTCTCTCTCTCCCCGTCTCTCTCTCTCCCCCCTCAGTCGCACTCAGTTCAGTTCAGTTCAGTTCAAATGCTTTATTGGCATGAAAGTTTACAGAGAACCATATTGCCAAAGCTTACATCGCAAAAAGGTACAGTTTTCCAACATTCTGTAGGTGTCAATCGATTTGACATTTGTTGGGTATATACAATATTACTTTTAAACAATATTAATTTTAAACAGTCTTTCTACTTCATTTGGTACGTTCAATATTAATTTTAAACAGTCTTACTTTTAAACAGTCCTCAGGTTGTGACATGTTGTTACATATTTAGCCCCAAGGTATGGTCTGTCTCCTTCTCCTAGGACTAATCTCAATTTTGACAGATCATCCAATTCCTTGAAATCTGGGGTTGTTTGGCTTAGCTTGTTGAATAATATGTTTCTTGATGTGTTGAATTTTTCGCATTTTAGGAGGAAATGCATTTCTGTTTCAACCTCGCCAGCCAGACATTGATCGCATATTCTATTCTCTCTAGGCTGCCAGGATTTCTTGTATCTGCCTTTTTCAATTTCCAGTTGGTGGTCGCTTAGTCTGTACCTGGTGAGGGTCTGTCTCTGTTTTGTGTCTCTGATGGTCGTGAGGTAGTCTGCCAGTTTATATTCTCTTTTTAGGGCCCGGTAACATTCTAATCTGCTTTGGCTTTCGGTTATTTTGTTCCAATGTTCCAGGTAGGTTTCTTTGCATTGTTTAATGATTTGGTTCACTCGGATTGGTGTTTGGACGGCTGTGTTGGTCTGGGGCTGGTCAGGGTCCGGCTGAGTACTTAGTTTCAGTAGCAGCTGACTCAGGGGACTCTTTTCTGGGTTTAGCTCTTGGGTCTGAAAGGCTTTGAAATGAAGGGTGTCTGGGGAGCTAGATTTGAGGTGATTTAGGAAGTTTAGTGCTCGTTTTTGGATGTTTATTATCAGTGGGTATCTGCCTAGTTCGGCTCTGCATGCATTTGTTGGCGTTTTTCTTTGGGTGCGAAGGATGCTTCGGCAGAATTCTGCATGTAGGGCTTCTATTGTGTGTTTTTCCCATTTAGTGTAGCTTTGGTGATTTAGCGGGCCCCATACTTCACTACCGTACAGTGCAATGGGCAGGATTATGCTGTCAAAAATTTTGAGCCAGATTTTGATTGGGATTTGGATGTTGTAGAATTTTCTTTTTATTGCATATAGGGCTCTTCGGGCTTTTTCTTTTAGTGCATTCACTGCTATGCTGAAGCTCCCTGATGCTGTAATAGTTAGACCAAGGTAGGTGTAGCTCATAGTGTGTCCTATAGTGGTATCACTGAGGGTAAACTGGTATTTGTTTTCCTGACATCTGGGTCTTTTCTGAAAAATCATGATGTTGGTTTTCTTTAGATTTACTGTTAGAGCCCAATTTTGGCAGTATTTGTCGAGTAGGTCTAGTTGTTGCTGTAATCCCTGTTCTGTGGGAGACAGCAGAACCAGGTCGTCCGCATAGAACAGGGACTTCACTTCTCCATCCAGGAGACGGAGACCTGGTGACTCGCTTTGCTCCAGCATGTCTGCTAATTCATTTATGTATATGTTGAACAGGGTCGGGCTCAAATTGCAGCCCTGCCGGACGCCTCTTCTCTGGGTGAAGAAATCGGTGCGTTTGTCTCCAATTTTGACCCCGCATTTGTTTTTCAGATACATTGATTTAATAAGGTCATAGACTTTGCCCCCTATTCCACACTGAAGAAGTTTATAATAGAGCCCTTCGTGCCATATAGAGTCAAAGGCTTTCTTGAAGTCGATGAAACAGGCGAATATTTTCCCATTTTTTGTTTGGTGTTTATGTTTTTCAATGAGGGTGTGAAGGGTATAGATATGGTCGGCGGTGCGGTGTTTTGGAAGAAAGCCTATTTGGTTTTTTCTGAGGATATTATGTTTGTTAAGAAAATCAAGTAATCTACTATTTAGAATACTGCAGAATAACTTCCCTAGACAACTGTTAACACAGATGCCGCGGTAGTTATTTGGGTCTGATTTGTTTCCACTTTTATATATGGGGGGGATTAGTCCTTGGCACCAGATATCGGGAAAAGAGCCTGAGCGTAATATGATGTTGAATAGTTTGAGTATCGCACCCTGCATCTCCATATTGCTGAACTTTAGCATTTCATTTTTGATGTTGTCTGGGCCACAGGCTTTCTTTAGGTGGAGAGATTTTGTTTCTTTGGCCAGTTCTTTCCATGTGATTGGGGAGTCTAGAGGGTTTTGGTTGTCTTTAATTGTTGCTTCTAATGTGTGGAGTTTTTCTGTGACCTGATGTTGACTTGGGTTTGTTTTGTTTTTTGGGATGTCTTTGTAGAGGTTTTCAAAATGTGTTCTCCAGATGTCGCCATCTTGGATTGGTAATGCTTGCAATTGTGTTGTACTCAGGTTATTCCACATTTCCCAGAATTGTTTTGGATTGGTGGAGTTTTCAATTTCTTCGAGTATTTTGTGGGTATAGTTTTGTGTTTTGTTCCTAATGGTGTGTTTATATCTTTTGAGGGTTTCATTGTATCTAGTACGTAGGTCCGGATTGTTTGGTTGCCGATGCTTTTGGTTTGATATTTTTCTCAGGTCTTTTCTGGCATTTTTGCATTCGTGGTCAAACCATTTCATATTTTTATTTTGTCTTTTATGACGCTTCCTCTTCTGTTTCACGAGGTCGGCTTTTACAGCTGCCTCATGGAAGATCATATTTATATCCTCTATGGCCGTGTTTACACCATCTCTGGTGATCTCATATAGATTTTCTTTAAATTTTGAAATTTTACTTGTGAGATCAGGTGAATTTAGTGCTGTGATGAATTTATCTCCACTGTCTGGGGCCCATCTGTATGTCTGGTTTATTTTATGTAGCTTACTGTGTTCCTTTTTTGTGTCTGTAGTTTGGGCAGAAAGTTTAAGGTACACATTTATTTGGTTATGGTCTGAGAGGGGGGATTGCTGCCTGACAGTGAATGCGTTGATATCGCAGGGGTCCAGGTCAGTGATTGTATAGTCCACCACACTAGACCCAAGAGTTGAGGAGTATGTGAGTCTCCCTTGGGAGTCCCCTCTGAACCTACCATTAACTATGTACAGGCCTAAGGCTCGGCAGAGTTGCACTATCTCCCTACCGCTTTTATTTATTTCACGATCAAGGTTGTTCCGATTTGCGATGGCTGGTGTGACATCTAAAGGGGTCTGGCCAAACACATGGTTGTTTCCCTGTGGGTCTATGAAGTCAGGTTCACAACCGGTCCTTGCATTTAGGTCCCCACATATTATCACCTTTCCTTGGGCCTGGAAATGGCTGATTTCCATGTGGAGAGTATCAAATAACTCCTCTTCGAAATATGGCGAATCTATTGGAGGTATGTAGATCGCACATAAGTAAACATTTTTTTTGCTATTCCTATATTTTTATCTAGTTTTAGCCATACGTGTGATTTCCCCTGTTTTACCGGTGAGATGTGTTTGTCCAGTTCTCCCTTATACCACACCAATATTCCCCCGGAGGTTCTGCCCTTGCGTGTTTTAGTGTTCTTTACTGAGGGCACAATGATTTCATGGTACATTGGAGGACAGTGGGTCGGCATGTCCTTTTGGCACCATGTTTCTGTTAACACAATTATATCAATGTCTTTTATAGCTTTTAGGAATTCAGGGTCTGTACTCTTCATCCCAAAAGTTGAGGAGCGGAGGCCCTGGATATTCCAGCAGCTTATGTGGAAAGAACGCATTTATATAGTTCAATAAAACGAAATAAAATGGACCTATTTTGTGGGATGAGTGTGGAAACACTATTTTCTATAATGCTAAATGATGATTTAGTATAAATTTCATGAGGCATGCACATATATCTATCTAATAATAGTAATAATACTGATAAGATAACAATAATGATAATGATAAATAACAATATTAATAATTTCTCCGGCTTTCTATCAGGCTGTTCTCTCTCTCTCTCTCTCCCCCCAGTCTCTCTCTCTCTCTCTCCCCCATCTCTCTCCCCCAGTCTCTCTCTCCCCCAGTCTCTCTCTCTCTCTCTCTCTCTCCCCAGTCTCTCTCCTCTCTCTCCCCAGTCTCTCTCTCTCTCTCCCCCCCAGTCTCTCTCTCTCTCCCCCAGTCTCTCTCTCTCTCTCCCCAGTCTCTCTCCTCTCTCTCCCCCCAGTCTCTCTACTCTCTCTCTCTCTCTCTCCCATCTCTCTCTCTATCCCCCAGTCTCTCTCTCTCCCAGTCTCTCTCTCTCTCCCCCAGTCTCTCTACCCCCTCAGTCTCCCTCTCTCTCTATCTCCCCATTCTCTCTCTCTCTCGTTCTCTCCCCCCGTCTCTCTCTCTCCCCCTCAGTCGCACTCTCTCTCCCCCCAGTTTCTCTCTCTCTCTCCCAGTCTCTCTCTCTCCCCCCAGCCTCTCTCTCCCCCCCAGTCTCTCTCTCTCCCCCCCCAGTCTCTCTCTCTCCCCCCAGTCTCTCTCTCTCCCCCCAGTCTCTCTCTCTCCCCCCAGTCTCTCTCTCTCTCCTCCAGTCTCTCTCTCCCCAGTCTCTCTCTCCCCCCCAGTCTCTCTCTCTCTCCCCTCCAGTCTTTCTCTCCCCCAGTCTCTCTCTCCCCCAGTCTCTCTCTCTCTCTCCCCAACTCTCTCCCTCTCCCCCCAGTCTCTCGCTCTCTCTCTCCCCCACTCTCTCCCTCTCCCTCCACTCTCTCCCTCTCCCCCCAAGTCTCTCTCTCTCCCCATCTCTCTCTCCCGTCCCCTGTCTCTCTCTCTCTCTCTCTCTCCCCCAGTCTCTCTCTCTCTCTCTCCCCCCCAGTCTCTCTCTCTCTCCCCCAGTCTCTCTCTCTCTCTCTCCCCAGTCTCTCTCCTCTCTCTCCCCCCAGTCTCTCTACTCTCTCTCTCTCTCTCTCCCATCTCTCTCTCTATCCCCCAGTCTCTCTCTCTCCCAGTCTCTCTCTCTCTCCCCCAGTCTCTCTCTCTACCCCCTCAGTCTCTCTCTCTCTATCTCCCCATTCTCTCTCTCTCTCTCTCTCTCTCTCTCCCCGTCTCTCTCTCTCCCCCCTCAGTCGCACTCTCTCTCCCCCCAGTTTCTCTCTCTCTCTCCCAGTCTCTCTCTCTCCCCCCCAGCCTCTCTCTCTCCCCCCAGTCTCTCAAATCAAATTCAAATTCAAATTCAAATGCTTTATTGGCATGAAAGTTTACAGAGAACCATATTGCCAAAGCTTACATAGCAAAAAGGTACATTTTCAAACATTCTGTAGGTGTCAGTCGATTTGACATTTGTTGGGTACATACAATATTACTTTTAAACAATATTAATTTTAAACAGTCTTTGTACTTCATTTGGTACGTTCAATATTAATTTTAAACAGTCTTAATTTTAAACAGTCCTCAGGTTGTGACATGTTGTTACATATTTGGCCCCAAGGTATGGTCTGTCTCCTTCTCCCAGGACTAATCTCAATTTTGACAGGTCATCCAATTCCTTGAAATCTGGGGTTGTTTGGCTTAGCTTGTTGAATAATATGTTTCTTGATGTGTTGAATTTTTCGCATTTTAGGAGGAAATGCATTTCTGTTTCAACCTCGCCGGCCAGACATTGATCGCATATTCTATTCTCTCTAGGCTGCCAGGATTTCTTGTATCTGCCTTTTTCAATTTCCAGTTGGTGGTCGCTTAGTCTGTACCTGGTGAGGGTCTGTCTCTGTTTTGTGTCTCTGATGGTCGTGAGGTAGTCTGCCAGTTTATATTCTCTTTTTAGGGCCCGGTAACATTCTAATCTGCTTTGGCTTTCGGTTATTTTGTTCCAATGTTCCAGGTAGGTTTCTTTGCATTGTTTAATGATTTGGTTCACTCGGATTGGTGTTTGGACGGCTGTGTTGGTCTGGGGCTGGTCAGGGTCCGGCTGAGTACTTAGTTTCAGTAGCAGCTGACTCAGGGGACTCTTTTCTGGGTTTAGCTCTTGGGTCTGAAAGGCTTTGAAATGAAGGGTGTCTGGGGAGCTAGATTTGAGGTGATTTAGGAAGTTTAGTGCTCGTTTTTGGATGTTTATTATCAGTGGGTATCTGCCTAGTTCGGCTCTGCATGCATTTGTTGGCGTTTTTCTTTGGATGCGAAGGATGCTTCGGCAGAATTCTGCATGTAGGGCTTCTATTGTGTGTTTTTCCCATTTAGTGTAGCTTTGGTGATTTAGCGGGCCCCATACTTCACTACCGTACAGTGCAATGGGCAGGATTATGCTGTCAAATAATTTGAGCCAGATTTTGATTGGGATTTGGATGTTGTAGAATTTTCTTTTTATTGCATATAGGGCTCTTCGGGCTTTTTCTTTTAGTGCATTCACTGCTATGCTGAAGCTCCCTGATGCTGTAATAGTTAGACCAAGGTAGGTGTAGCTCATAGTGTGTCCTATAGTGGTATCACTGAGGGTAAACTGGTATTTGTTTTCCTGACATCTGGGCCTTTTTTGAAAAATCATGATGTTGGTTTTTTTTAGATTTACTGTTAGAGCCCAATTTTGGCAGTATTTGTCGAGTAGGTCTAGTTGTTGCTGTAATCCCTGTTCTGTGGAAGACAGCAGAACCAGGTCATCCGCATAGAACAGGGATTTCACTTCTCCATCCAGGAGACGGAGACCTGGTGACTCGCTTTGCTCCAGCATGTCTGCTAATTCATTTATGTATATGTTGAACAGGGTCGGGCTCAAATTGCAGCCCTGCCGGACGCCTCTTCTCTGGGTGAAGAAATCGGTGCGTTTGTCTCCAATTTTGACCCCGCATTTGTTTTTCAGATACATTGATTTAATAAGGTCATAGACTTTGCCCCCTATTCCACACTGAAGAAGTTTATAATAGAGCCCTTCGTGCCATATAGAGTCAAAGGCTTTCTTGAGGTCGATGAAACAGGTGACTATTTTCCCATTTTTTGTTTGGTGTTTATGTTTTTCAATGAGGGTGTGAAGGGTATAGATATGGTCGGCGGTGCGGTGTTTTGGAAGGACGCCTATTTGGTTTTTTCTGAGGATATTATGTTTGTTAAGAAAATCAAGTAATCTACTATTTAGAATACTGCAGAATAACTTCCCTAGACAACTGTTGACACAGATGCCGCGGTAGTTATTTGGGTCTGATTTGTTTCCACTTTTATATATGGGGGAGATTAGTCCTTGGCACCATATATCGGGAAAACAGCCTGAACGTAATATGATGTTGAATAATTTGAGTACCGCACCCTGCATCTCCATATTGCTGAACTTGAGCATTTCATTTTTGATGTTGTCTGGGCCACAGGCTTTCTTTAGGTGGAGAGATTTTGTTTTTGTGGCCAGTTCTTTCCATGTGATTGGGGAGTCTAGAGGGTTTTGGTTGTCTTTAATTGTTGCTTCTAATGTGTGGAGTTTTTCTGTGACCTGATGTTGACTTGGGTTTGTTTCGTTTATTGGGATGTCTTTGTAGAGGTTTTCAAAATGTGTTCTCCAGATGTCGCCATCTTGGATTGGTAATGCTTGCAATTGTGTTGTACTCAGGTTATTCCACATTTCCCAGAATTGTTTTGGATTGGTGGAGTTTTCAATTTCTTCGAGTATTTTGTGGGTATAGTTTTGTGTTTTGTTCCTAATGGTGTGTTTATATCTTTTGAGGGTTTCATTGTATCTAGTACGTAGGTCCGGATTGTTTGGTTGGCGATGCTTTTGGTTTGATATTTTTCTCAGGTCTTTTATGGCATTTTTGCATTCGTGGTCAAACCATTTCTTATTTTTATTTTGTCTTTTGTGACGCTTCCTCTTCTGTTTCACAAGGTCGGCTTTTACAGCTGCCTCATGGAAGATCATATTTATATCCTCTATGGCCATGTTTACACCATCTCTGGTGATCTCGTATGGGTTTTCTTTAAATTTTGATATTTTACTTGTGAGATCAGGTGACTTTAGTGCTGTGATGAATTTTTCTCCACTGTCTGGGGCCCATCTGTATGTCTGGTTTATTTTATGGAGCTTACTGGGTTCCTTTTTTGTGTCTGTAGTTTGGGCAGAAAGTTTAAGGTACATATTTATTTGGTTATGGTCTGAGAGGGGGGATTGCTGCCTGACAGTGAATGAGTTGGTATCGCAGGGGTCCAGGTCAGAGATTGTATAGTCCACCACACTAGACCCAAGAGTTGAGGAGTATGTGAGTCTCCCTAGGGAGTCCCCTCTGAACCTACCGTTAACTATGTACAGGCCTAAGGCTCGGCAGAGTTGCACTACCTCCCTACCGCTTTTATTTATTTCACGATCAAGGTTGTTCCGATTTGCGATGGCTGGTGTGACATCTAAAGGGGTCTGGCCAAACACATGGTTGTTTCCCTGTGGGTCTATGAAGTCAGGTTCACAACCGGTCCTTGCATTTGGGTCCCCACATATTATCACCTTTCCTTGGGCCTGGAAATGGCTGATTTCCATGTGGAGAGTATCAAATAACTCCTCTTCGAAATATGGCGATTCTATTGGAGGTATGTAGATCGCACATAAGTAAACATCTTTTTTTGCTATTCCTATATTTTTATCTAGTTTTAGCCATACGTGTGATTTTCCCTGTTTTACCGGTGAGATGTGTTTGTCCAGTTCTCCCTTATACCACACCAATATTCCCCCGGAGGTTCTGCCCTTGCGTGTTTTAGTGTTCTTTACTGAGGGCACAATGATTTCATGGTACATTGGAGGACAGTGGGTCGGCACGTCCTTTTGGCACCATGTTTCTGTTAACACAATTATATCAATGTCTTTTATAGCTTTTAGGAATTCAGGGTCTGTACTCTTCATCCCAAAAGTTGAGGAGCGGAGGCCCTGGATATTCCAGCAGCTTATGTGGAAAGAACGCATTTATATAGTTCAAAAAAACGAAATAAAATGGACCTATTTTGTGGGATGAGTGTGGAAACACTATTTTCTATAATGCTAAATGATGATTTAGTATAAATTTCATGAGGCATGCACATATAGCTATCTAATAATAGTAATAATACTGATAAGATAACAATAATGATAATGATAAATAACAATATTAATAATTTAGTGCATTCCTCTCCGGCTTTCTATCAGGCTGTTCATCATCGTCATGATCTTTCTCAGTTCTTGGTCTACAGTCTGTGGTCTGGAGGGGGGTCTTGGGTCAGGTATAAAAGCACGGTTCTGTTGTTGGTTTTGTATAGGGGGGTGGGGTGCATTGGTGGTCCTGTTTGGGTTAGGGCTCCCAATGGTAGAGGGGGTGGGACGACTGCGTCTTTTGGCAGTGTTTATGAGGCTCTCCCCCAGTCTCTCTCTCCCCCAGTCTCTCTCTCTCTCTCTCTCCCCCCCCAGTCTCTCTCTCTCTCCCCAGTCTCTCTCTCTCTCTCCCCAGTCTCTCTCCTCTCTCTCCCCCCAGTCTCTCTACTCTCTCTCTCTCTCTCTCCCATCTCTCTCTCTATCCCCCAGTCTCTCTCTCTACCCCCTCAGTCTCTCTCTCTCTCTATCTCCCCATTCTCTCTCTCTCTCTCTCTCTCTCCCCGTCTCTCTCTCTCCCCCTCAGTCGCACTCTCTCTCCCCCCAGTTTATCTCTCTCTCTCCCAGTCTCTCTCTCTCCCCCCAGCCTCTCTCTCCCCCCCCAGTCTCTCTCTCTCCCCCCGTCTCTCTCTCTCCCCCCAGTCTCTCTCTCTCCCCCCAGTCTCTCTCTCTCTCCTCCAGTCTCTCTCTCCCCAGTCTCTCTCTCCCCCCCAGTCTCTCTCTCTCTCCCCTCCAGTCTTTCTCTCCCCCAGTCTCTCTCTCCCCCAGTCTCTCTCTCTCTCTCCCCAACTCTCTCCCTCTCCCCCCAGTCTCTCTCTCTCTCTCTCCCCCACTCTCTCCCTCTCCCTCCACTCTCTCCCTCTCCCCCCAAGTCTCTCTCTCTCCCCATCTCTCTCTCCCGTCCCCTGTCTCTCTCTCTCTCTCTCTCTCCCCCAGTCTCTCTCTCTCTCTCTCCCCCCCAGTCTCTCTCTCTCTCTCCCCAGTCTCTCTCCTCTCTCTCCCCCCGTCTCTCTACTCTCTCTCTCTCTCTCTCCCATCTCACTCTCTATCCCCCAGTCTCTCTCTCTCCCAGTCTCTCTCTCTCTCCCCCAGTCTCTCTCTCTACCCCCTCAGTCTCTCTCTCTCTATCTCCCCATTCTCTCTTTCTCTCTCTCTCTCCCCGTCTCTCTCTCTCCCCCCTCAGTCGCACTCAGTTCAGTTCAGTTCAGTTCAAATGCTTTATTGGCATGAAAGTTTACAGAGAACCATATTGCCAAAGCTTACATCGCAAAAAGGTACAGTTTTCCAACATTCTGTAGGTGTCAATCGATTTGACATTTGTTGGGTATATACAATATTACTTTTAAACAATATTAATTTTAAACAGTCTTTCTACTTCATTTGGTACGTTCAATATTAATTTTAAACAGTCTTACTTTTAAACAGTCCTCAGGTTGTGACATGTTGTTACATATTTAGCCCCAAGGTATGGTCTGTCTCCTTCTCCTAGGACTAATCTCAATTTTGACAGATCATCCAATTCCTTGAAATCTGGGGTTGTTTGGCTTAGCTTGTTGAATAATATGTTTCTTGATGTGTTGAATTTTTCGCATTTTAGGAGGAAATGCATTTCTGTTTCAACCTCGCCAGCCAGACATTGATCGCATATTCTATTCTCTCTAGGCTGCCAGGATTTCTTGTATCTGCCTTTTTCAATTTCCAGTTGGTGGTCGCTTAGTCTGTACCTGGTGAGGGTCTGTCTCTGTTTTGTGTCTCTGATGGTCGTGAGGTAGTCTGCCAGTTTATATTCTCTTTTTAGGGCCCGGTAACATTCTAATCTGCTTTGGCTTTCGGTTATTTTGTTCCAATGTTCCAGGTAGGTTTCTTTGCATTTTTTAATGATTTGGTTCACTCGGATTGGTGTTTGGACGGCTGTGTTGGTCTGGGGCTGGTCAGGGTCCGGCTGAGTACTTAGTTTCAGTAGCAGCTGACTCAGGGGACTCTTTTCTGGGTTTAGCTCTTGGGTCTGAAAGGCTTTGAAATGAAGGGTGTCTGGGGAGCTAGATTTGAGGTGATTTAGGAAGTTTAGTGCTCGTTTTTGGATGTTTATTATCAGTGGGTATCTGCCTAGTTCGGCTCTGCATGCATTTGTTGGCGTTTTTCTTTGGGTGCGAAGGATGCTTCGGCAGAATTCTGCATGTAGGGCTTCTATTGTGTGTTTTTCCCATTTAGTGTAGCTTTGGTGATTTAGCGGGCCCCATACTTCACTACCGTACAGTGCAATGGGCAGGATTATGCTGTCAAAAATTTTGAGCCAGATTTTGATTGGGATTTGGATGTTGTAGAATTTTCTTTTTATTGCATATAGGGCTCTTCGGGCTTTTTCTTTTAGTGCATTCACTGCTATGCTGAAGCTCCCTGATGCTGTAATAGTTAGACCAAGGTAGGTGTAGCTCATAGTGTGTCCTATAGTGGTATCACTGAGGGTAAACTGGTATTTGTTTTCCTGACATCTGGGTCTTTTCTGAAAAATCATGATGTTGGTTTTCTTTAGATTTACTGTTAGAGCCCAATTTTGGCAGTATTTGTCGAGTAGGTCTAGTTGTTGCTGTAATCCCTGTTCTGTGGGAGACAGCAGAACCAGGTCGTCCGCATAGAACAGGGACTTCACTTCTCCATCCAGGAGACGGAGACCTGGTGACTCGCTTTGCTCCAGCATGTCTGCTAATTCATTTATGTATATGTTGAACAGGGTCGGGCTCAAATTGCAGCCCTGCCGGACGCCTCTTCTCTGGGTGAAGAAATCGGTGCGTTTGTCTCCAATTTTGACCCCGCATTTGTTTTTCAGATACATTGATTTAATAAGGTCATAGACTTTGCCCCCTATTCCACACTGAAGAAGTTTATAATAGAGCCCTTCGTGCCATATAGAGTCAAAGGCTTTCTTGAAGTCGATGAAACAGGCGAATATTTTCCCATTTTTTGTTTGGTGTTTATGTTTTTCAATGAGGGTGTGAAGGGTATAGATATGGTCGGCGGTGCGGTGTTTTGGAAGAAAGCCTATTTGGTTTTTTCTGAGGCTATTATGTTTGTTAAGAAAATCAAGTAATCTACTATTTAGAATACTGCAGAATAACTTCCCTAGACAACTGTTGACACAAATGCCGCGGTAGTTATTTGGGTCTGATTTGTTTCCACTTTTATATATGGGGGAGATTAGTCCTTGGCACCAGATATCGGGAAAAGAGCCTGAGCGTAATATGATGTTGAATAGTTTGAGTATCGCACCCTGCATCTCCATATTGCTGAACTTTAGCATTTCATTTTTGATGTTGTCTGGGCCACAGGCTTTCTTTAGGTGGAGAGATTTTGTTTTTGTGGCCAGTTCTTTCCATGTGATTGGGGAGTCTAGAGGGTTTTGGTTGTCTTTAATTGTTGCTTCTAATGTGTGGAGTTTTTCTGTGACCTGATGTTGACTTGGGTTTGTTTTGTTTTTTGGGATGTCTTTGTAGAGGTTTTCAAAATGTGTTCTCCAGATGTCGCCATCTTGGATTGGTAATGCTTGCAATTGTGTTGTACTCAGGTTATTCCACATTTCCCAGAATTGTTTTGGATTGGTGGAGTTTTCAATTTCTTCGAGTATTTTGTGGGTATAGTTTTGTGTTTTGTTCCTAATGGTGTGTTTATATCTTTTGAGGGTTTCATTGTATCTAGTACGTAGGTCCGGATTGTTTGGTTGCCGATGCTTTTGGTTTGATATTTTTCTCAGGTCTTTTCTGGCATTTTTGCACTCGTGGTCAAACCATTTCATATTTTTATTTTGTCTTTTGTGAGGCTTCCTCTTCTGTTTCACGAGGTCGGCTTTTACAGCTGCCTCATGGAAGATCATATTTATATCCTCTATGGCCGTGTTTATACCATCTCTGGTGATCTCATATAGATTTTCTTTAAATTTTGAAATTTTACTTGTGAGATCAGGTGAATTTAGTGCTGTGATGAATTTATCTCCACTGTCTGGGGCCCATCTGTATGTCTGGTTTATTTTATGTAGCTTACTGTGTTCCTTTTTTGTGTCTGTAGTTTGGGCAGAAAGTTTAAGGTACACATTTAATTGGTTATGGTCTGAGAGGGGGGATTGCTGCCTGACAGTGAATGCGTTGATATCGCAGGGGTCCAGGTCAGTGATTGTATAGTCCACCACACTAGACCCAAGAGTTGAGGAGTATGTGAGTCTCCCTTGGGAGTCCCCTCTGAACCTACCATTAACTATGTACAGGCCTAAGGCTCGGCAGAGTTGCACTACCTCCCTACCGCTTTTATTTATTTCACGATCAAGGTTGTTCCTATTTGCGATGGCTGGTGTGACATCTAAAGGGGTCTGGCCAAACACATGGTTGTTTCCCTGTGGGTCTATGAAGTCAGGTTCACAACCGGTCCTTGCATTTAGGTCCCCACATATTATCACCTTTCCTTGGGCCTGGAAATGGCTGATTTCCATGTGGAGAGTATCAAATAACTCCTCTTCGAAATATGGCGAATCTATTGGAGGTATGTAGATCGCACATAAGTAAACATCTTTTTTTGCTATTCCTATATTTTTATCTAGTTTTAGCCATACGTGTGATTTCCTCTGTTTTACCGGTGAGATGTGTTTGTCCAGTTCTCCCTTATACCACACCAATATTCCCCCGGAGGTTCTGCCCTTGCGTGTTTTAGTGTTCTTTACTGAGGGCACAATGATTTCATGGTACATTGGAGGACAGTGGGTCGGCATGTCCTTTTGGCACCATGTTTCTGTTAACACAATTATATCAATGTCTTTTATAGCTTTTAGGAATTCAGGGTCTGTACTCTTCATCCCAAAAGTTGAGGAGCGGAGGCCCTGGATATTCCAGCAGCTTATGTGGAAAGAACGCATTTATATAGTTCAATAAAACGAAATAAAATGGACCTATTTTGTGGGATGAGTGTGGAAACACTATTTTCTATAGTGCTAAGTGATGATTTAGTATAAATTTCATGAGGCATGCACATATATCTATCTAATAATAGTAATAATACTGATATAACAATAATGATAATGATAAATAACAATATTAATAATTTCTCCGGCTTTCTATCAGGCTGTTCAGCATCGTCATGATCTTTCTCAGTTCTTGGTCTACAGTCTGTGGTCTAGAGGGGGGTCTTGGGTCAGGTATAAAAGCACGGTTCTGTTGTCGGTTTTGTAAAGGGGGGTGGGGGACATTGGTGGTCCTGTTTGGGCTCCCAATGGTAGTGGGGGTGGGAGGGCTGCGTCTTTTGGCAGTGTTTATGAGGTTTCTTGCGAAGACCCACATCCGCTGTTTGAGTAGATGTATTTCGTCATAGAGGTCCCTTGTGTTGATGTTTGGATGATGGGCCAGGGAGACGTTGGGGAGGACAGAACATCTCGTGTCGATCTCCCTGTTGGTGTTGTGGATTATAAAGGCTGGGGTGTCCTTTCTGGGCAGTAGTGTGGAGATCACGATCCGCGCCTCGGGGAATTCCCTGCTGGCCTTTTCTGCCATCCTGCTCACCGCCCAAGCCGTGCCTTCCTGTAGGGTGCGTAGGTCGTTCGTGCCTGTGTGGATCACAATCCATTTGGGGCTTCCAAGGGATTCTTTGTTCAGGATCTTCATTGCTTGGCCTGTGTTGCTGCACCATTTTTTCAGGACTTGATGGTCTGGGAACAGCCTCTGGGGGTCCAGAAACTTTCCGTTGGAGTCGGTCAGCAGGACCGCCTGAGGGGCTGGTTTTTCAGACTGGGTAACAGTAGTCTGGGTAGGACTCGCCTGGTGGCTGGTTGTTGGCTGGGTTTCTGGGATATGTTGTGTGGCAGGAGCGGGGTTTGGGGCTTTCGGTGTGTCCTCGTTTCGGGGGGTATCTGTCGGTTTTTGTGTTCCTGTGTGTGAGGACTGGGTAGCAGTAGTCTGGGCATGACTCGACTGAGGGCTGGTTGGAGCGGGGTTTGTGGCTTTCGGTGTGTCTTCGTGTGGGGTGGCATCCGGCGGGTTCTGTGTCCTTGTGTGTGTTGTTTTTGTGTCCTCAGGTTTTTGGACCTTAAGAGGTTTGTGTTGCCTGCTGAGCCTTTCTACGGTCTCCTTCATTTTGTTTAGTTGAGTACGGAGTTCTTTGATCTCATTTCTTTGCTCCTCTATGGTCTTTCTCAGCTTGTGGATGGTGGACTCGTGTTCCGTTTTTAGCTGTTTGAATTCCTCCTTCAAATTCTTGGCCAGTGTTTCTCTGTATTCGTTGAAATCAAGTTCTAGTTTGGCCAGATTCTCTTTCATCATTTTGTTTTCGTTGAGAGGTGTGGGGGGGGTGGAGATGTACAGGGAGGTGTTTTCCTCTGCTGGTCTCTCTTCTTCTTCCTCCACTTGGCTCTCCTCATCCTCTGTTCGACTCTCTTTTGCTTCCTGTCCATTTGTCCTCTTTGTGTCTGCCTTAGTTTTCAACTGGGGGAATTCCTTTTCGAAGGTGTCCAGATTTTCCACATTCCCCTGTATCATGATCTTTCTATTTTTGTTGTAGTAGCTTATGGTTAGCAGGGGGTCATCTTTATCTAGGTTTCCATCTTTACATATTTTCAGTCTGCCTCCACTGCCAATACCTTCACTGGAGACGTATGTGTAGTGTTTTTGTAAAGTCTCCTTCCAGGAGGTGACGTATTCGGTGTAGAATATGAGGTTGTTCTTCAGCTTAGTCCCTTTGTGTGTGGTATAGTCCACGTAGAGGATTTCTGGGTTATTTTTTAGTGTTGTGTACTTGTATTTTTCCTTTGCTTTATTTTTTGTGCATTGCTCAGGATATATCATTTCCCTGCTCATTGTAGTCGTTTGTTTTTTGTCTCAGATAGATAACTTTTTTTTTTTCTCTTTTTTGTGTCGTGTTCCACCTTAGCCCACTTTTAGGTCCAAAATTGGGAGTTTTTCAGGGGTTCATCTTTGATATAGCTGCTCTTAAAGGTTTATCTTTCTCTTTTTCTCACAGGCTCTTGGTTCGGGTAGTTTATCGTTTCTCTCGGGTTTCTATTCCTTTTCCTCGCGGGTTTGTTGTTCTTTTTTCAGGTTTTTTTTTTTTTTTTTTTCGAGCTAAATTTAAATAAAATTAAACTTTTTCCGAACTAACTTTAACTAAAATGAAACTTAGGTAGAGTTAGGTAAAACTTATTTCTCCGGCTTTTTCTCTCCAGCTGGTGTTTCCTCTCCTCTCTCTCTCTCTCACGCTCTCTCGCTCCGTCTCTCTCTCTCTAGGTGCAGTTACCTCTCTTTGCTCCTTTTCTCCTTTCAGCCGTTTCCCTTCGTTCAAATTTCGCGCTCTCAGCTCTCAGCTCCCAACGCTCTCTCCGGGCTTCTGCCCTGGCCCCAGCCCCTCGGCTCGGCTGTGCTGTCCCGGCCCGGTGTTTGTCCGAGTTTCTCCGACCCCGGAGTTTCTCGGGTTTCAGGCCCCGGGCTTGCTCGCTCTCCAGGCCCGACCCGATCCGGCACCCCTACCTCTCCACTCGCCTCTTTGACTGGCTCGGGCCGCTCCTCCCGGTCTGGGTCTACTCCTGTTGCTGCTCGCTCTCCTTCTCTCCGGTGCCTCGCTCGGCCCGGTTCCTCGGGCCTTTCTCCGGCTTCAGGCTCCGTGCTCCGGTTGCTGCTCGGGCTCTGCTCTCTCTCCCCCCAGTTTCTCTCTCTCTCTCCCAGTCTCTCTCTCTCCCCCCCAGTCTCTCTCTCTCCCCCCCAGTCTCTCTCTCTCCCCCCAGTCTCTCTCTCTCCCCCCCCAGTCTCTCTCTCTCCCCCCAGTCTCTCTCTCCCCCCAGTCTCTCTCTCCCCAGTCTCTCTCTCCCCCCCAGTCTCTCTCTCTCTCCCCTCCAGTCTTTCTCTCCCCCAGTCTCTCTCTCCCCCAGTCTCTCCCTCTCTCTCCCCAACTCTCTCCCTCTCCCCCCAGTCTCTCTCTCTCTCTCTCCCCCACTCTCTCCCTCTCCCTCCACTCTCTCCCTCTCCCCCCAAGTCTCTCTCTCTCCCCATCTCTCTCTCTCTCCCCTCAGTCTCTCTCTCTCTCCCCCCCCCGACCCCCTGGTCTCTCTCTCTCCCCCCCCCCCAGTCTCTCTCTCGCTCTCTCTCTCTATCTCCCCAGTCTCTCTCTCTCTCCCCAGTATCTCTCTCCCTTCGCCCATCTCTCTCTCTCTCCCCCAGTCTCTCTCTCTCTCTCCCCGTCTCTCTCCCCGTCTCTCTCTCTCTCCCCCTCAGTCTCTCTCTCTCTCTCTCCCCCATCTCTCTCCCCCAGTCTCTCTCTCTCTCCCCCTCAGTCTCTCTCTCTCTCTCCCCATTCTCTCTCTCTCTTTCCCCAGTCTCTCTCCTCTCTCTCCCCCCCAGTCTCTCTACTCTCTCTCTTTCTCTCCCCCATCTCTCTCTCTCTCCCCCAGTCTCCCTCTCTCCCCCTCAGTCGCTCTCTCTCTCCCCCCTCAGTCTCTCTCTCTCTATCTCCCCAGTCTCTCTCTCTCTATCTCCCCAGTCTCTCCCTCTCTCTCTCCCCCATCTCTCTCTCTCTCTCACCCCTCAGTCGCTCTCTCTCTCCCCCTCAGTCTCTCTCTCTCTCTCTCTCTCTATCTCCCCATTCTCTCTCTCTCTCCCCAGTCTCTCTCCTCTCTCCCCCCAGTCTCTCTACTCTCTCTTTCTCTCTCCCCATCTCTCTCTCTCTCTCCCCCAGTCTCTCTCTCTCCCCCTCAGTCGCTCTCTCTCTCCCCCTCAGTCTCTCTCTATCTCCCCAGTCTCTCTCTCTCCCTCCCCCCCAGTCTCTCCCTCTCTCTCTCTCCCCATCTCTCTCTCTCTCCCCCAGTCTCTCTCTCTCCCTCTCTCCCCCCTGGTCTGTCTCTCTCTCTCTCCCCCAGTATCTCTCTCCCCAGTCTCTCTCCTCTCTCTCCCCCCTTTCTCTCTACTCTCTCTCTCTCCCCATCTCTCTCTACCCCAGTCTCTCTCTCTCCCCCTCAGTCGCTCTCTCTCTCCCCCCTCAGTCTCTCTCTCTATCTCCCCAGTCTCTCTCTCTCTATCTCTCCGTCTCTCTCTCTCTCCCCAGTCTCTCTACTCTTTCTCTCTCTCCCGTCTCTCTCTCTCTCCCCCCAGTCTCTCTCTCTCCTTCCCTCTCTCTCTCTGTCTGTCTCTCTCTCCTTCCCTCTCTCTCTCTGTCTCTCTCTCCTTCCCTCTCTCTGTCTCTCGCTCCTTCCCTCTCTCTCTCTCTCCTTCCCTCTCTCTCTCTCTCCTTCCCTCTCTCTCTGTCTCTCTCTCCTTCCCTCTCCAAATGGGGTGATACCGAATTTCTAGCCCTCTCCCTCCCTCTCCCCCAATCTCTCTCTCTCCCCGTCTCTTTATCTCTCTCTCTGTCTCCCAGTCTCTCTCTCTCTGTCTCCCAGTCTCTCTATCTCTTCCCCCAGTCACTCTACTCTCTCTCCCCCGTCTCTCTCTCTCTCTCTCTCCCCGTCTCTCTCCCCCAGTCGCTCTCTCTCCCCCTCAGTCTCTCTCTCTCTCTCTCTATCTCCCCATTCTCGCTCTCTCTCTCTCTCTCTCTCCCCAGTCTCTCTCCTCTCTCTCCCCCAGTCTCTCTACTCTCTCTCCCCCGTCTCTCTCTCTCCCCCCCAGTCTCTCTCTCTCCTCCTCAGAGTTGGGGTCACTCGGGCCGGGCCTCACAACCGCTCGGCCCGAGACACAGAGCGGGGGAGCGGCAGCGTCCGGCCGTAAACCGCACGGCCCTGTAAACTGCTGTTTTACAAAAAAGCCTTGGCAACGCCGGGCCCCCCCAGCTAGTCTATATATATAAAAGACCTCTTCTGTCTGTCTGTCTGTCTTTCTGTCTGTCTGTCTGTCTGTCCGTTCTCTATACGTTCGAAAGTTATAGAGCGTACCTACACGCGCGTCACATCAAAAGAAAGCTTACGATTACGGACCGGTCATAGGCGTATTTACGTTTCGGCCGGACAAAAATTGCGCCCACGGTATCCAAAAAACGTTCAAAATTCCGCTCATTAGCATCTCATTATCCGCTCATTAGCGATAGAGTGACGTCGAGGTCGACCAATCGTACGCCGGGTTCCTGGCGCGTGCGGGCGGGCCCTCCTACAGTCAAGTGACGGGACGATTGACCAATCCTACGCTTCGGTGACCTGGCGGTCGACCAATCGGTGCGTGTGTGGGCGGGCCTTATCGTTCTGAACCGAGGTGAGTGTCAGCCATCTTGATTCCATTCTTTTTCCCGCTTTCTGCGTTTTACTTTTCAAACCTACATTTCCAGCAAAAAAAAATTGCTTTTATTAAATTGTTTTTAAAAAAACTTCATTCATTTGTAAATATTTTCTCTAACCTGAAGATTCTTTTTCCTACCTTTCCCCGTTTTTGTAAGGCCTCAGAACCTAGGCCTCAAAGCCTGGGCCTCTCCTGCCCGGCCACGCCCGAGCTAGGTAATTGTCCCACGGCTTCTGCTAAGCTCCCCCCGCACCCTCCCCCCCCCCGTCGTCACGTTACCCGGGGCAACGGCGTCAGCCATGAGGGTCACGGGACATACACAGGGTGCGCGCGCAGCAGGAGCAGCTGAGACACGGCGTCTCTCTCTGTTCCCCGCTTGGCTCGGGCGGGGGGGCAGGGCTCTCGGGAGTGCGGATCTCGGGCGGGGCTTGGAGAGCGGGAAGGGTTACCCTGGCAACTGGGCTCGCCGGCCGTCTCTCACAGCCGCAATCGGCGGTCTTGAAACCAGCTCGGGAGGGCGGGGCTCCGGAGAGCGGGAGGCCGGTGCTCGGGAGGGCAGGGGGCGGGGCTCGGGACATTGGGGGCGGGGCTCGGGACATCGGGGGGCGGGGCTCGCGACATCAGGAGATCAGGGGATGGGAGATCGGGGGGCGGGACATCGGGAGATCGAGGGCGGGACATCGGGAGATCGGGGGCGGGATATCGGGAGATGGCGGGGCAGGACATCGGGAGATCGGGGGGCGGGAGATCGGGGGGCGGGACATCGGGAGATCGGGGGCGGGACATCGGGAGATCGCGGGGCGGGACATCGGGAGATCGGGGGCGGGACATCGGGAGATAGGGGGACGGGAGATTGGGGGCGGGACATTGGGAGATCGGGGCGGGACATCAGGGGACGGGAGATCGGGGGGAGGGACATCGGGAGATCGGGGACGGGGTTCGGGGACTCCCCCTTTCCTCCTCCCCCCTCCCCCCTCCCCCCTCCTCCCCTTCCTCCCCCCCTCCAACCCCCCTCCCCCTCCATCCCCTCCCTTCTCCCCCCCTTCTTCCCCCCCTTCTCCCCTTCCCCAATTCCCCCCTTCCCCCTCCCCCCATTTCCCCCCCTCCTTCCCCCCATTTCCCCCTCTTTCCCCCTCCTTCCCCCCTCCTCCCCTCCCTTCCCCCCCTCCTTCCCCCTCCTCCCCTCCCTTCCCCCCCTCCTCTCCCCATTCCCCCCCTTCCCCCCAGTCGCTCTCTCTCTTCCCCCCAGTCACTCTCTCTCTTCCCCCCAGTCACTCTCTCTCTTCCCCCCCAGTCGCTCTCTCTCTTCCCCCCCAGTCGCTCTCTCTCTTCCCCCCGTCGCTCTCTCTCTTCCCCCCAGTCGCTCTCTCTCTTCCCCCCCAGTCGCTCTCTCTCTTCCCCCCAGTCGCTCTCTCTCTCTCTTCCCCCCAGTCGCTCTCTCTCTCTTCCCCCCCAGTCGCTCTCTCTCTCTTCCCCCCAGTCGCTCTCTCTCTCTTCCCCCCCCAGTCGCTCTCTCTCTTCCCCCAGTCGCTCTCTCTCTCTTCCCCCCAGTCGCTCTCTCTCTCTTCCCCCCAGTCGCTCTCTCTCTCTTCCCCCCAGTCGCTCTCTCTCTCTTCCCCCAGTCGCTCTCTCTCTCGTCCCCCCAGTCGCTCTCTCTCTCTTCCCCCCAGTCGCTCTCTCTCTCTTCCTCCCAGTCGCTCTCTCTCTCTTCCCCCAGTCGCTTTCTCTCTCTTCCCCCAGTCGCTCTCTCTCTCTTCCCCCCGTCACTCTCTCTCTTCCCCCCAGTCGCTCTCTCTCTTCCCAGGCACTCTCTCTCTTCCCCCCCCACTCGCTCTCTCTCTTCCCCCCAGTCGCTCTCTCTCTTCCCCCCCAGTCGCTCTCTCTCTCTTCCCCCCCGTCACTCTCTCTCTTCCCCCCCAGTCGCTCTCTCTCTTCCCAGGCACTCTCTCTCTCTCCCCCCCCCCACTCGCTCTCTCTCTTCCCCCCCAGTCGCTCTCTCTCTTCCCCCCAGTCGCTCTCTCTCTTCCCCCCCAGTCACTCTCTCTCTTCCCCCCAGTCGCTCTCTCTCTTCCCCCCCCAGTCGCTCTCTCTCTTCCCCCCCAGTCACTCTCTCTCTTCCCCCCCAGTCGCTCTCTCTCTTCCCCCCCAGTCGCTCTCTCTCTTCCACCCCAGTCGCTCTCTCTCTTCCCCCCCAGTCGCTCTCTCTCTTCCCCCCCCAGTCGCTCTCTCTCTTCCCCCCAGTCGCTCTCTCTCTCTTCCCCCCAGTCACTCTCTCTCTCTTCCCCCCAGTCGCTCTCTCTCTCTTCCCCAGTCACTTTCCCTCTCTTCCCCCAGTCGCTCTCTCTCTCTTCCTCCCCGTCACTCTCTCTCTTCCCCCCCAGTCGCTCTCTCTCTTCCCCACCAGTCGCTCTCTCTCTTCCCCCCCCACTCGCTCTCTCTCTTCCCCCCCAGTCGCTCTCTCCCTTCCCCCCCAGTCGCTCTCTCTCTTCCCCCCAAGTCGCTCTCTCTCTTCCAACAACAACATGCCCTCGAAAAAGCCTCAGCACCGCCGGGCACGCCAGCTAGTATATATATAAAAGACCTCTTCTGTCTGTCTGTCTTTCTGTCTTTCTGTCTGTCTGTCTGTCTGTCTGTCCGTTCTGTATACGTTCGAAAGTTATAGAGCGTACCTACACGCGCATCACATCAAAAGAAAGCTTACGATTATGGACCGGTCATAGGCGTGTTTACTTTTCCGTCAGACAAAAATCGTGCCCACGGTATCCAAAAAACATTCAAAATTCCGCTCATTAAATGGGAAACGTTCCGCTCATTTGCTCATTAGCATTGAGTGACGTGAAGGTTGACCAATCGTGCGGTCAAGCGACCTGACAGTTGACCGACAGTTGACCAATCGCTGCGTCACGGGGGCGGGTTCATTGCGCGTGCGGGCGAGCCATCCTACAGTTGAGTGTTGAGTGACTTGACGATTGACCAATCCTACAGTTCAGTGACCTGACGGTCGACCAATCGGTGCGTGTGTGGGCGGGCCTTATCATTCTGAACCGAGGTGAGTGGCCGCCATCTTGATTCTTCACGATTTTTTTCCCACACTTTCTGTGTGTTAGGGAACTAAGGAAAATAACAATTTATTTGAGTTTTAAATTGCATTTAGCAACAGTAGGAAATGAAGTGATCCCCTGCCCTTCGCCCGGAGGCTCGCCTACTTTGACGGCCATTTCGAGCGGCTGTGCCGGCGCCGGGCGCGTTCTAGCAGCCCGGGAAGCCTAGGCCTTGAGTTGCGGGCCGTGCCGGGAGCCGCCGCGCACAAAACTTCCCCGCGGCGTCAACAGCCCCGTCCCAGATCCCGACCCAAAGCCACAAGGTCACCAGTCGCGGCGGGCCGTGCCGGGACCTGCCGCGCACAAACCTTCCCCGCGGCGTCAACAGCCCCGCCCCAGAGCCCGACCCAAAGCCATCAGGTGAGCGGCCACGGCAGCCCAGTCTCTCTCTCTCTCTCTCTCACACTCCCAATCTCTCTCTCTCACACTCCCAATCTCTTTCTCTCTCACACTCCCAATCTCTTTCTCTCACACTCCCAATCTCTCTCTCTCACACTCCCAATCTCTCTCTCTCTCTCACACTCCTAGTCTCTCTCTCTCTCACACTCCCAATCTCTCTCTCTCTCACACTCCCAATCTCTCTCTCTCACACTTCCAATCTCTCTCTCTCTCGCACTCCCAATCTCTCTCTCTCTCTCACACTCCCAATCTCTCTCTCTCTCACACTCCCAATCTCTCTTTCTCTCACACTCCCAATCTCTCTCTCTCTCTCACACTCCCAATCTCTCTCTCTCTCTCTCTTACTCGCAATCTCTCTCTCTCACACTCCCAATCTCTCTCTCTCTCTCACACTCCCAATCTCTCTCTCTCTCTCACACTCCCAATCTCTCTCTCTCTCACACTCCCAATCTCTCTCTCTCTCACACTCCCAATCTCTCTCTCACACTCCCAATCTCTCTCTCTCTCACACTCCCAATCTCTCTCTCTCACACACTCCCAGTCTCTCTCTCTCTCTCTCACACTCCCAATCTCTCTTTCTCTCTCTCTCTCATACTCCCAATCTCTCTCTCTCTCTCACTCCCAGTCTCTCTCTCACACTCCCAATCTCTCTCTCACTCCCAGTCCCTCTCTCTCTCACACTTCCAATCTCTCTCTCTCACTCCCAGTCCCTCTCTCTCACACTCCCAATCTCTCACTCTCTCACACTCCCAATCTCTTCTCTCACTCCCAGTCTCTCTCTCTCTCACACTCCCAATCTCTCTCTCTCACTCCCAGTCTCTCTCTCTCTCACACTCCCAATCTCTCTCTCTCACACTCCCAATCTCTCTCTCTCACACTCCCAATCTCTCTCTCTCTTACACTCCCAATCTCTCTCTCTCTCACACTCCCAATCTCTCTCTCTCACTCCCAGTCTCTCTCTCTCTCACACTCCCAATCTCTCTCTCACACTCCCAATCTCTCTCTCTCTCATATTCCCAATCTCTCTCTCTCTCACACTCCCAATCTCTCTCTCACACTCCCAATCTCTCTCACACTCCCAATCTCTCTCTCACACTCCAATCTCTCTCTCTCACACTCCCAGTCTCTCTCTCTCTCACACTCCCAGTCTCTCTCTCTCACACTCCCAATCTTCTCTCTCACACTTCCAATCTCTCTCTCTCACACTCCCAATCTCTCTCTCTCACACTCCCAATCTCTCTCTCACACTCCCAATCTCTCTCTCTGACACTCCCAATCTCTCTCTCACACTCCCAATCTCTCTCTCTCTCTCTCGCTCCCAATCTCTCTCTCTCTCTCACACTCCCAATCTCTCTCTCTCTCACACTCCCAATCTCTCTCTCTCACACTCCCAATCTCTCTCTCTCTTACAATCCCAATCTCTCTCTCTCTCACACTCCCAATCTCTCTCTCTCACTCCCAGTCTCTCTCTCTCTCACACTCCCAATCTCTCTCTCACACTCCCAATCTCTCTCTCTCTCATATTCCCAATCTCTCTCTCTCTCACACTCCCAATCTCTCTCTCACACTCCCAATCTCTCTCACACTCCCAATCTCTCTCTCACACTCCCAATCTCTCTCTCTCACACTCCCAGTCTCTCTCTCTCTCACACTCCCAGTCTCTCTCTCTCACACTCCAATCTTTCTCTCTCACACTTCCAATCTCTCTCTCTCACACTCCCAATCTCTCTCTCTCACACTCCCAATCTCTCTCTCACACTCCCAATCTCTCTCTCTCACACTCCCAATCTCTCTCTCACACTCCTAATCTCTCTCTCTCTCTCACTCCCAATCTCTCTCTCTCTCACACTCCCAATCTCTCTCTCTGACACTCCCAATCTCTCTCTCTCACACTCCCAATCTCTCTCTCTCTCACTCCCAATCTCTCTCTCTCTCTCACACTCCCAATCTCTCTCTCTCACACTCCCAATCTCTCTCTCTCTCTCACTCCCAATCTCTCTCTCTCTCTCACACTCCCAATCTCTCTCTCTCACACTCCCAGTCTCTCTCTCTCTCACACTCCCAGTCTCTCTCTCTCACACTCCCAATCTTTCTCTCTCACACTTCCAATCTCTCTCTCTCACACTCCCAATCTCTCTCTCTCACACTCCCAATCTCTCTCTCACACTCCCAATCTCTCTCTCTCACACTCCCAATCTCTCTCTCACACTCCTAATCTCTCTCTCTCTCTCTCACTCCCAATCTCTCTCTCTCTCACACTCCCAATCTCTCTCTCTGACACTCCCAGTCTCTCTCTCTCTCACACTCCCAATCTCTCTCTCTCTCACTCCCATCTCTCTCTCTCTCTCACACTCCCAATCTCTCTCTCTCACACTCCCAATCTCTCTCTCTCTCTCACTCCCAATCTCTCTCTCTCTCTCACACTCCCAATCTCTCTCTCTCACACTCCCAATCTCTCTCTCTCACACTCCCAATCTCTCTCTCTCTCTCTCACTCCCAATCTCTCTCTCTCTCACACTCCCAATCTCTCTCTCTCTCACTCCCAATCTCTCTCTCACACTCCAATCTCTCTCTCTCACACTCCCAATCTCTCTCTCTCTCTCACTCCCAATCTCTCTCTCTCTCTCACACTCCCAATCTCTCTCTCTCACACTCCCAATCTCTCTCTCTCTCACACTCCCAATCTCTCTCTCTCTCTCTCACTCCCAATCTCTCTCTCTCTCACACTCCCAATCTCTCTCTCTGACACTCCCAATCTCTCTCTCTCTCACACTCCCAATCTCTCTCTCTCTCACTCCCAATCTCTCTCTCTCTCTCACACTCCCAATCTCTCTCTCTCTCGCTCCCAATCTCTCTCTCTCTCTCACACTCCCAATCTCTCTCTCTCACACTCCCAATCTCTCTCTCTCTCTCACTCCCAATCTCTCTCTCTCTCTCACACTCCCAATCTCTCTCTCTCACACTCCCAATCTCTCTCTCTCTCACACTCCCAATCTCTCTCTCTCTCTCTCACTCCCAATCTCTCTCTCTCTCACACTCCCAATCTCTCTCTCTGACACTCCCAATCTCTCTCTCTCTCACACTCCCAATCTCTCTCTCTCTCACTCCCAATCTCTCTCTCTCTCTCACACTCCCAATCTCTCTCTCTCTCGCTCCCAATCTCTCTCTCTCTCTCACACTCCCAATCTCTCTCTCTCTCACACTCCCAATCTCTCTCTCTCACACTCCCAATCTCTCTCTCTCTTACAATCCCAATCTCTCTCTCTCTCACACTCCCAATCTCTCTCTCTCACTCCCAGTCTCTCTCTCTCTCACACTCCCAATCTCTCTCTCACACTCCCAATCTCTCTCTCTCTCATATTCCCAATCTCTCTCTCTCTCACACTCCCAATCTCTCTCTCACACTCCCAATCTCTCTCACACTCCCAATCTCTCTCTCACACTCCCAATCTCTCTCTCTCACACTCCCAGTCTCTCTCTCTCTCACACTCCCAGTCTCTCTCTCTCACACTCCCAATCTTTCTCTCTCACACTTCCAATCTCTCTCTCTCACACTCCCAATCTCTCTCTCTCACACTCCCAATCTCTCTCTCACACTCCCAATCTCTCTCTCTCACACTCCCAATCTCTCTCTCACACTCCTAATCTCTCTCTCTCTCTCTCACTCCCAATCTCTCTCTCTCTCACACTCCCAATCTCTCTCTCTGACACTCCCAATCTCTCTCTCTCTCACACTCCCAATCTCTCTCTCTCTCACTCCCAATCTCTCTCTCTCTCTCACACTCCCAATCTCTCTCTCTCACACTCCCAATCTCTCTCTCTCTCTCACTCCCAATCTCTCTCTCTCTCTCACACTCCCAATCTCTCTCTCTCACACTCCCAATCTCTCTCTCTCTCACACTCCCAATCTCTCTCTCTCTCTCTCACTCCCAATCTCTCTCTCTCTCTCACACTCCCAATCTCTCTCTCTGACACTCCCAATCTCTCTCTCTATCACACTCCCAATCTCTCTCTCTCACACACTCCCAATCTCTCTCTCTCACACTCCGAATCTCTCTCTCTCATGCTCCCAATCTCTCTCTCTCTCACACTCCCAATCTCTCTCTCTCTCTCTCACTCCCAATCTCTCTCTCTCACACTCCCAATCTCTCTCTCTCTCACACTCCCAATCTCTCTCTCTCACACACTCCAATCTCTCTCTCTCACACTCCAAATCTCTCTCTCTCACACTCCCAATCTCTCTCTCTCTCACTCCCCCAATCTCTCTCTCTCTCACACTCCCAATCTCCCTCTCTCTCACACTCCCAGTCTCTCTCTCTCTCTCTCTCTCACACTCCCAATCTCTCTCTCACACTCCCAATCTCTCTCTCTCACACTCCCAGTCTCTCTCTCTCTCTCTCTCACACTCCCAATCTCTCTCTCTCACACTCCCAATCTCTCTCTCTCTCACACTCCCAGTCTCTCTCTCTCTCACACTCCCAATCTCTCTCTCTCACACTCCCAATCTCTCTCTCACACTCCCATTCTCTCTCTCTCTCTCACTCCCAATCTCTCTCTCTCTCACACTACCAATCTCTCTCTCTCAC